>NC_063171.1:49298722-50018097 GCF_023159225.1 Perognathus longimembris pacificus
TTGAGCAGTAATGACCTGAAGAATGCATTGTTGCAAAGCCTACAGCAGCCACCTCTGTGGGACTTTCCATAAAGGAATCCTTGCACAGAGATTTCTGGAACCTAGGAATTTCCCAAGGTAACTAAAGCACTGACCTGGTAGCTTTCAATAACCTCAACTGGCCCCAAGAGAGCCATGTGAGGTCACATGGGGCTGAGTACTCTGTCTCAGTGCATCCATGCTGCCACTGCGCTGCGCTACCCCTTCAGCTGGGCACACACCTACATTCCTGTTGTTCCAGAGAGTCTTCTGGCCACTGTCTGCTGCCCCACCCCCTTCGTGGTTGGAGTCCAAATGGGCTTTCAGCAGGAGGTGATGGACAGCCCCATGGAAGAGGTATGCTGCAGCAAGAAGAGTGCGTGGATTTGGAGCCAGGCAGACCTGGATCTGGACCCCAGCTCTGCTGCTATCAGCTGTTTGATTTGGGGCAAATTACTTCATCTCTTTAAGCCTCCACATCTGTAAAATGGAGCTAAGTGCTGCTGGTGGATCTTTGTGAAGGAGTCTTCTTATTGTCAGTTGGTGATGAAAAAGACATCTTACCGCCGAAGCTTCAGGATGACATCTTAGCCTCCCTTGGTCAGGGGATCAATGAGTTAAAGACTTAAGAACAAATCAATGAACATGTTTCGGGCCCTTTTGTGCAGTTCTTTGTCCCTCACTATGCTTCCTACATCAAGCGGGAGGCCAATGGGCAAGGCCACTTCCAAGAACGGGCCTTCTATAAGGCTCTGACTTCCAAGACAAACCGGCAATTTGTGAAGAAATTTGTGAAGACTCGGCTCTTCTCTCTTTTCATTCAGGAAGCCGAGAAGAGCAGGCATCCTCCTGCAGGTTATTTCCAACAGAAAATACTTGAATATGAAGAACAAAAGAAACAGAAGAAATCCAGGGGAAAGATGTGAAATAACAGCTGTGGTGAGCAAGAGACACTAGACCTGCAGGCTCCTTCTACACTGAGGTCCTGCCAGTGTGGTAGGAATGGTGGAGCTCGCAGCCCTCAGAACCCACAGCCTCCTTCCGAGTCCTGGTGACCAGTTCTTGCTGTAAACTGGTGTGTAGAGTTTGGGATCTCTGTTGTCAGCTTTGGAAGGACTTTGAAGGCCTGACCCCAAGTTCACAGAACTGGCCTAAAGCTGCTTTTAAAAGTTTTTGCAGAGGTGACAGTGAGAAACAGCAATTACAGGTGTTGTAGGTGCTTGGTTAGAAGCTGCTACAACTGCCATCTCCTAGGAATGACTATTAAAAAATTCTCAACAGAGAAAGCTGTTGGGACCCAAGGCTTAAGTCTATAGACATTCAAGATGACTAATAAAGATGAAAATGTTACTGCTTCAAAAAAACCAAACACATTATGTTCTCAATGCATGCAATAGTAACCAAAGAAACAGAGAAGGAAAGAGGATAGTGCCAGAAATCCTGGGCTGGTATCTAAACATCATGCAAATTTCAGAACATAACTTAAAAACACTTTTAAATTATGTTGCTATGTAAACATATACTTTTTTTTTTTTCCAGTCCTGAGTCTTGAACTCAGGTCCTGGGTGCTGCCCCTGAGCCTGTTTGGCTCAAGGCTAATAATACTGGACCACTTGAGCCACAGTGCCACTTCTGGCTTTTCCTGTGAAATTTATTGGCAATAGGAGTATCATGGACTTTTCGGCCTGGGTTCGCTTCAAACTGTGATTTTTAGATCTCAGCCTTCCGAGTAGCTAGGATTATAGGCGTGAGCCACTGGTGCCTATCAATATAGATTTTTTCTTTTAACAGTATAAGGAATTGAACTCAGAGCTTCATACTTGTGAGACAAGCACTCTACCATTTTCGATTCTGTTTATCTTTTCATATGATTATTTACAATCTGTAATCTTCTTTACTGAGTTGTCTGTTAATGTTATTGGATCATATTTTAATTGGGTTGATTACCATAAATATTTCTTTTTTTTTTATCTTTTTTTTTTTTTTTGGCCAGTCCTGGGGCTGGACTCAGGGCCTGAGCACCGTCCCCGGCTTCCCTTTGCTCAAGGCTAGCACTCTGCCACTTGAGTCACAGCGCCACTTCTGGCCATTTTCTGTATATGTGGTGCTGGGGAATCGAACCCAGGGCCTCATGTATATGAAGCAGGCACTCTTGCCACTAGGCCATATCCCCAGCCCTATAAATATTTCTTAACATTTCAGCAAACTTGTGAGTTGCAGAACTAGAAGAGACAATCATTTGTCACTCCATCATTTAGTTCATTTTGCTTTTTTGTCATAAGTCTGAAATTCTGCCCACATATTTACAACTGGAGATGGAAGGACAGGACATTTTCCTTAGTATCTTCCTTCAACAATGGTTATTTGTTTCCCACTGGTTGTAGCTGGAGAGGTGAAAATTTTTATGAAATAGATGTACTATGGCTTGAAGTAGTTACTCGTCTTTTTTAAAGGTTAAATATTAAATTACTTTCACCTTGCAGGTGGCTTTCATGAGCTATGAAGAGTTTGGTACTTTATCTGTTGAAGTGAGATTCTTAGGCTGGTCAAGGATGCTGGAAGACATAGACACCTGTGCCAGAAAGGCGCTATATCTAAATGACCAGGTAGCACATGAATGCACAATGTTATGTTACAGGAGATAACGTCCAAGCTCTAAACTTATCCATTGCTCCAGAGGGAGACCCAACACCTCTCCTCTTCTCTCTCTTTCTCTCTCTCTCTCTCTCCCTCTCCCTCTCCCAAGGCTGTGCATCATGTAAATATCATGATGAAGAAAGTAGCAATGGGTCTGTAGATAATGAAAAGACACATGAAGAAATCTCCCAGCAGAGATCATATAGATGTGGCAAATGATTAGCCTCTAATCTAGGAAACAGTTCTGCTAGTGTCACGTGCAGGCTCACATGGTCCAGAGCTCCCGAAGTCTTGTTAGTATGGCAATAGAATTCACCAGCATTAAATCATTCATGTCTGGACTTGAGGACAGATCTTTCAAACAAATGAATATGCCATTGTAGGCTGTACAAAGGGTAGAAGTCTTTCACTACTGAAATATAAAGTGGGAAGTGCAGTTTTAATTTTCTTGCTGGCACTATTATCTCTTAAGTCGTAATCATCTCTCTCTCATGCTTAGGCCGTGGGCCTGTCAATGTGTACAAGTTCAATTAGCAATGTGGGAAAAGTTTCCTTGGACAGTGGGTAGCACTGATAAAAGGAAACAATACAATTCCAGCATGCTGCTTATTAAGGAAGGAGACACCCACACAGCTGACAACAGACTGAAAGCCTTTTTATTTTGATGGTACTATTTCATTGTCTATCATAAACTTAGCGAAGCAGGCTTTCTCTATCCTGCTCTCCTTTTATTGGATATAAATCACCACTGACAGGAAGTTTTATGCCTAAATCCGTTTACTGTCCTTGTTGGTAGTCTTTAAATTAATATTTATAAGCTGAAAGAGGCCTAAAAGGATGCAGCAGTAAAACAGCTAAATGCTCCACTTGGGTTTGCTCTGAATTCCACCTCCTTGACCACTGACATTTTAAAATTATTTCTGACCCCAGCATCCATTGTCAATGCTGTCTTGATGCTCACAAATCACTGCCTTTGTTGGAATTGCAGTGTGCAGAACTGGACTGCAGGAGGGCTCAGCTTCTCTGCCCTATGTGGTTTTCGCAAAGCTCTGCCAGGCAAGGAGAGAGACAGAAGAAAAGAAAATGGGAGTTACAGAGTTAATGGCTTAGGGATTGCTCATGTTGAGATCATGTGACAATGAATCATTTTGAATTCCAGAAAGATGCGCATCTCCTAAAATTAGCTCCAAATCAATAATGACACTGGATTAATCACTGCATTTTAACGTCCAGCATTAGCCTCATACCACAGAGACAACCGTGTTTGTTTCATGACTCTATTCTTCCTCATGGCTTCGAGTACCAGCTCCTATTTTTCTAGCCTCATTGCATTCACCTCTCTTTTATTCAGAGGTCTACACTATTCTTCTTTTGCCTAACCTGGCCCCGTTTCAATGCTGAAACTTCACTTATCTATGTCAATAATTCCAGCCAAGGGGACAGGGAAAACCAGAAGCTTTGGAAACATGCTTTCTCATGTGAAGAGCACAATCAATGCCATCCAAAACTAAAGTGGCCCTCTTGACATTATCCAGGCATCTAACTTGAGGTCAGGTTCAATTTGTAGAAGAGGTAAGAGCCACAGAAAATTCAGACAAGCACAGCAGATATCCTGGCATACTACTCCTGTATCTTGCCTTATTTACAATTGTTTCTTCTTCTCCTTTTTCTTTTTTCTGTTTTGATGGTCTTGGGGTTTGAACTTAGGGCCTGGGTGCTATCCCTGAGCCTCTTTGTGTCAAGGCTAGCACTCTGCCACTTGAGCCACAGCACCACTTACAGCTTTTTCTGTGTAGTTTATTGGAGATAAGAGTCTCACAGACTTTTCTGCCCTTAGCTGGCTTTGAGATTCTCGGATCTCAGCCTCCTGAGTAGCTAGGATTACAGGTATGAGCCACCAGCATCCGGCTGGCTTCTTAATGAAATAAAGTCTTTTAGTGATTAAGCATATTCGAATCTGATTTTTTTATACTTACATCTAGAATCACCCAGTTTCTTGATGCTAGATATATGATGAAAAATTCAACTGATCATGAGTTATAATGTATGGCATTAACCTCACACCGTAGAACTGACTTTTCCATGACTCTATTCTTTATAGTCATTCCTTCTTTAGTGACCCCTATGATTCTAGCCCTCTAGAGACCTGTAAGTTTAACATTTATATTAAAAATAAATCATCCAGGCAAAATAGGAACTTATATATTCAGATTCTCAATGAGTCCTTACTTTTTCTTCCCTCCCCATATATATTTGTATAATATATGTATAAAATATATATATATATATACACACACATACATACCATAGGCCATCCATATCTGCAAGCTTCACAACCATGCATTCAGTAATCATAGATAAAAATATACAGAAAAAACTAAGTCTGTTCTAAACATGTACAGACTGGCCTTTTTGTGTCTTCATTGATGAAATAAATACAGTATAGTATCTGCTTACCTTGTATTTACATTGTATCAGTTGTTGTAAGTAGAGGTGATTTAAAGTATTTAGGAGGCTGTGCATAGATTATAAGCAAATATAATGCTATTTATAGAAAGTATGCTTCCAAGTATAACTTTAAATCATGTAACTGGCTATTCTCTGGTCCTTTCTTCAGATGTTAAACCTGAAACAAAAAGAAAGATTTGAATTCCCTTTTCTCTTCTTCCAATAAACTCTATGTCTCCATTTTTTTCTATCTCTGACAACGGCAATCATCTTCCATTTCACACACGACTTCTCAGTCATCTTTGGTGACTCTGGAGATAAGAGCGTCTTGAATTTGTCTGCCTGGGCTGGCATTGAACAAGGATCCCCAGATCTCGCCTCTTGAGCAGATGCAATTTCAGGCATAAGCCATTAGCACCAAGCTGTCTTTGGATTTTGCTGTTGCTGTTTGTTTTGTTTTCCTGAAATGCTAATGATGGAACAGAGAGCTTTGTGCATCCTAAGCAAGTGCTCTACCACTGAGCTTTATTTTGGGCTCAGCCCAGAAACTTTCTCACAACCAAAATTTATGTAGGAAGTACAACTAGGAGCTTATACAATGTGAATTGGACAGTCAGGTTCAAGAAGTCAAGAAACTAAATTAGTGAAACGACTATGGAAATCCTTATAGAGATTCCTAAAAAACAAAACAACTAAAAATTGAACTACTCTATGATTTAGAAGGACGCTGCATACCTATTTTTCTTTGAAGCACTATTTGTAATAGCCAAGTTATGATAGTAGCTCAAATTCCTTACACCCAATGAACAGGTGAAGAAAATATGTGTGCGCATATATGTGTATGCTTTCATTTGTTTTAGAGTTTTTAATCCGTTTTCTGAACCAACTCTCTTCTCTGTGCTTTTCCTGCAATGGAAAGATTTTCCTCTGCCTTTCCTAGAAGAAGTTTTTCTCATATGCTTGCTGATTTTTAGCTGTCTGATTAGAATCCATTCAGAGTAAATCACTAGAAAGGTCCCTGGAAGTCTGATGGGCCATACCATATGGTGACGAGTGTAGACTAGCCACTTCACTAGGAATACTTGGCAACAGTATCTTCCATCTTGTCTTTTCTCTTAGGTTCTCACTTGCTTTACCAAGCTGTGCATGTCTGAACTGTAGTCATTAATCAGAAGAAAACAGGGGTCTCAATGCTCAAGAAGATTTCTGTTTAATTGTCCATTTATTGAGTAAGGATATTTAGTCTTGCCTTGAGACTAGTGTTCTAAAACACAGAGAATTTCTGGATTGAAATATTTGGGGAATGGTGCTCACCTCTTCTGCTAGGTTTGGGAAAGGGTTGCTGCTTGGATGGAGGGAGAAATTCGGGGTCTAGTTGCTTCTTATAGAAAATTTCAATTAATATTTTTCCATCTCATACAGTGTCTTCTTGAGTTACTTTTGGATTCTAGTTTCAGGAGCAGGGTTGAGAGGCCAAAATTAATTTGCCACCTAGTTTTCTTCATGTAAGGTTCAGTGTTTGTTTTGATTTGGCTCTGTCAAGTTCCTGGCCATTTTCTAGTTTCTAAAATATTGGTTCCTAAATCTAATTCTATCTTCTTTCTCATTTTCTTTGTTTTTGCAGATTAATGCCTTTTGTCTCTCTTTATCATCGCTTTACTGTAGTTTCAGAAGGAGGCTAAAATAAACAGGTGTGTTTACACAATAGATCTTCTTTTATTACATATTTGACTTGGAAAGCATAGGAGCTGAGTCTGCTAAGTAATACACATAACTCTGGGTAATGCTGTTTATTGTCACATGCAAACTGTGATAGGAAATAATGAGACTGACTTTTTGATGTGGCTCATAATCTACCTCCAAAGGCAATTAAAAAAAATCCATGTCAAAATGTTTTTCACAATAGCTGGATCCTGAGCCCAGCGTAAGCTATGTGCTTCAATATGTAACATTTAAAGGTTCTCTGTGGTAAGAGATGATGCTCCTTAATATATTTTAATTCTTGTTTTGTATAAGAGTTGTATTTCTTGGTGATACTTCCTGCCTTTCAGCTGTTTCCCTGAGCATGTTTTGCCAGTGAAATTACTAATGTCATCTGGTAACTGTGACTAATCAAGAATGCTTAGTTGTTGAACTAGTTCTATCAAAACCCCCTCACAATTTAATAAAATACATCTTCGTGATTCCCAACCAAAGCCTACAGAATCTGGGTATTGGAAAGGTTTCAGCCTGGAACTGAACTTCTAACAAGCACACCAGGTGATTTCTAAGACCCATTGGTTTTGCATTTTTCTGTGATTTGTAATAGCCTATTTCTACTTGTGAAAACCAGAATATGGATGCAATTGGAGGCTCACATATAGTCATTATTCAGAAGTTAAAAATCAACATACATTTTCATGAAAACAGTAGGTTCCATCCCCCTTACCCACTCTCCCTTTCATGTTGTTCCTTCTTTTTTTTTTTTTTTTGGCCAGTCCTGGGCCTTGGACTCCGGGCCTGAGCACTGTCCCTGGCTTCTTCCCGCTCAAGGCTAGCACTCTGCCACTTGAGCCACAGCGCCGCTTCTGGCCGTTTTCTGTATATGTGGTGCTGGGGAATCGAACCTAGGGCCTTGTGTATCCGAGGCAGGCACTCTTGCCACTAGGCTATATCCCCAGCCCCACGTTGTTCCTTCTTAACCACAGGAAAGGATAACTTGCAATGTTGCAATTCTTAGACTCAGTCTCCCTAAACTTCCAACCACAACACAAAGACCACTGAATGTTCCCATGGTCCAGCTTGGAGCATGACCTTTATCCCTTCCCAGTGCAGCTCAGTATGCACTGTGAACATGTGACGATTCATTCTTCACATCCCAAATGTGTGTCTAGCAGCACCAGTAATACCCCATATGGCCTGGTGGCCGTAAATGGTGGTGGTCTGCAGTCTAGTTTGCCCTCGGCAGACTAGAATTTAGGAAGAACCTGGGAAAAAGAGTCAATACCCAGACTCACCACCATTCAGAGAATTCCCTCTTCAGTAGTTGAAGCAGGGAGGGCTGTGAACTCCAGATTGCTCCATAACTTCTTTCTTTCTTTCATTTGCTTTTTAATTTTTTATTGTTATTGTAAAGGTGATGGACAGAGGGTTTGCAGTTATACAAGTCAGGCAAAGAGTACATTTCTTTCGAGACAGTGTCACCTCTTCCCTCTCTCTCCCCCACCCAGAAGTTGTAGAGTTCATTTTCAACATGGTGACTAGTGAGTAACCACTGTTGCATTTGTCCTCCCTTGGTCCCTCTATTTCTGTCCATCCTCACTGTCCCTCTCAAAGCCTAGCTCTTCATTTGAGGTGAGGTACGGCCAGATGAAAGCCAGAGGGAGCATCGTACTTAAACCTAAGGATGCCACTGGTCCTCCCTGCTTGGTGGGCACTGGGCATGCCATTGGATACAATAAAATGAGATGCAATCATCATTTGTTTTCTCCTGTGAAGTGAATTTTGAAGCCTGGAGGTTGTGATTCTCAGGGAGATATACTATTGCTTTAATCTCTACATAGAATCACGGAAGGAAGAAGGTCTGGGATCAGCTTACTTGGGGTGTCACCAGCAACACTACAAGAGCTTTTCCAAGACTGTAGAGATATGTAGATAGCTCAGAAGGATCTGAAAAAACAACAGACACCCAGATTCCTTTTAAAAAAAGCCCTGTGACCTCAAGCCTGTGTGAGCACATTCTGACAGTAAGCCAAATTACACACAGTGTTGAATGGCAGAATGACTTCTGTGAGAACTTAGTGAAGTAAGCCTTGCCTCTTGAAGAGTCTTCCTTGTACAAAGGATTGTTGTTACACTGCTTCAGAAGAAGAAGAGACAGACTTTTCCTGGTGGTAGCCTGGAGGCGACCTGGTCAGCAGCCACAAGTTTGTACTTGGGATCTCTAGCTCCTGTAGACAGAGGCCAAGGGGAAAAGAAATGCGTGCTGTTCTCTGACTCTTATCAGAGAAAGGGACAATGTCATTGGTATATATTTACTCCGTGTCCCTGAAGTCTTTACCCATGCATTTCTCTGGCATAAGTTAAACCAAAGCAAGGGTGAGAGTGGGGACAAGCAAAACACAAACAAAAATGATGCATAGCAATATGGAAGTAGGGCATGAACCAAGGCCACTGTCTCCATGGGTCTATGAACTTTGTCCTAATGCCTGGGCATTTATTTTGACACACAGTAATAGATGTTGGAGTCTTAGGATGGAAGAAACACAGGAATATTACTCAGATCTTTGGAGTTTTAGTGACAAGGATTTGAATCTTCGATCTTTCTCTTTGCTGGCTGTGTGACTTTGGGAACCTGGCTGAACTTCCAAAGTTTTGTTTTCTTCTTCTGTAAAATGCCAAGTATAGCACTGCACAGCAAGGCTGTCAAATGCTAAACAAGATAACAAATGAGCTCTATAGAACAGTGGAGTTTTCCTATTTGTTGACTCTTTATAATCCTTGTACTTGGAATAGTGACTGGAACATGGTGAGAGCTCAATAATTATTTGCTCAATAAATGAGTTTATTAGTAGTTATTGGCATATGAATCAAGCCACTTTTCTTCAACTGAATTATACTTAAATATTTATAATGGCAGTATTACATAATACCCCATTAAAATGAGAGTACTTCAGAGATCAGCATCTTGGATAATTTAAGTGTTCAGTCATTCTTACTCCTACTTTTTTTTATTTTTTGGAAAAGGAGTGTCACTGTGTAGCTCAGGCTTGCCTCAAACTTGTCTTTATGATTCTCTGCCTTAACAGAGAGAGGCTCAATAGAGTTGAAAGTCCAACTGTGTTACTATGTTATACCATTTTCATTTGGAATCTGGCTCCCGTGTCAGGTCCAGAAAGTTTAAAAAAAAACTCTAATTACCAATGGGAAACATTGGAGACAATTACAAACAGAGCAGGGCCTTTATCATATATGCCTGCTTGGGTCAGATGGTTGTTCTTTACTCCCTATACCAGTGGCCTTACTTAGTTCCTCCTCGATTATACCCAAACACCTCTGATTCTACCTTTAGCTCCCAATCCTGTCCTAATAGTGCTAATGTCCATTCAGTACCCACTGGTGTCAAGTGCTGAAGTAGATTGCTAGGGCTGCCATAACAAAGTCCTATGGACTAAGTTGCTTAAAGAGAAATCAATTTCCTCACCATTCTAGAGGCAGACTTGCAAGATTATACTGTTAGTAGGACTCATTTCTTCTGAGGCCTCTCTGCTTGACTTACCGATCTGGCAGCTTCCTCCCTGGGTCTTCCCTGAGCATCTGTATGTTTCTTAACCTCCTCATTCAGGGAGACGACCAGTTGTATTGGCATAGATAAGAACCTCATTTAACTTTATTTGCCCCTTGAATAGCTCTATGAGGTTAAAACTTCAGCATACCACACCAAGTACTTTACTTTCTCCATGTCATCACTCTGTTTCTCATTTGAGATATTGGGAAATTGAGGAACACAAAGAATGAACTCGCTATCTAAAGTCACACATTTTCCACTTGGTGAATTTCAATTCAGGCTACTGGGATTCTACAGCTTCATGCTGCTCATTGCTGAAGACGGTCTTTACTACAGTCAAGGTATGAGAAAGTAAATGTAAAAGAAAGCCAAACTTCTTGTGGACTATTTTAAACAGCAGTCCAATTTCTATCTCTGAGTATTAGTAGTGTTATAGACCTGTTACTAACTTTTCCTTCAAGTCAAAGCTTCACCTATAAATGTTTTAAATTCGGTCTCAATTTCTCAACATTACCCTAAGTTTCCCATTGACTTCACAAAGACAGTTTGAAATTCCTTTATCGTAAGCCTTTTGTTGTTGTTGTTTTTCAATTTGCCAATTCCATGGATTGAACTCTGGCTCACATTGCTTGCTCTCAACTGGTACTTATATCACTTGAGCCACACCTTCAGCCCTGCTTCCTTGTAGGTTGCTTCAGCAATGAAGTCTTACTGCTTGTGCTGGCTTTGAATCTCAGTCCTCAAGGTCTCAATCTCCTGAGGAGCTAGAATTAAAGACATGAGCTGCCAGTACCTGGCATTTGGGTGTTTCAAATAATATATTCAATTTCTCTCTTGCATAGCCCATTTCTGTTTCTGTACTTCTTTGTTTTAAATGACAGGGAACCTGTATTGCTAAACACCTTCTCTCCAGATATGTTTGATAATTACATCTTATTTTCATATCTACACTATATTAAGTGTAGGCCAAAAGTGAACCAAGGCCAATTTGTAACACCCATTAGCATTAACATTGGGGAAATAAGAGTCAGTCAATGAATGTCAGTGAGCTATAAAATACATGATAGTGAAACAGTTCCCTCAGTCACCTTTTATAGACAGAAGCTGGCCACTAGAAGATGTATAGACCTAATAAATCAATGGGAAGGAATTCCAAAATGGATAAATCAATACTCAAGCAGTGAGAAAATCCTACAGGTGTATGACAATGACCCTTTGGGGCCTTTAAACCTCTGCTCATAAGTTTAGCCAAGATAGTCTATAATGATAGATGAACTGAAATGATAAATACCTATGTGGAGGAAGTTTATATTGTTTGCATTTTCTCTATCAGCCTTCACACAATCACAATATAAACTGACTTCTTGAAGAACAGCTCCTCAAGGGATTCCAGTTGTAAATCCATACACCTGGGGATGATCCTCAGGGAATTAGGTCATTTGCATAAAGAGTTTCAGGTGTGACTAGTCTACATAATTAGGTTGCTTGCATTTGCATTTTGCAGATGTGCAGTCATGCAGAAGCTGTTGGGAGGACACAACCCCTCCCTGCTGGAACATAATATGGCCACATACATAAAAATACTAATGGCCTTTCTCTGGCTATTTTACTTCAAGTAGCTAACCTAAAATAGTAATGTGATGTCAATAAAGATGTTCGTTTCAGCATTATTTATAGTAAAGAATGAGAGATACCTAAATGACCATTGCTAAGTGAGTACTTATATTTCATAAAATATAGTAACAGTCATAAAATATAGTAATACAAAATATATAAAATTTAGTAATATAGAAATACAGTAAGGAGATATTGCCAAATAAACACATTTAATGATATACAAAAATGTTTGGTATACACTTAGGTTTAAAAACAGGTTACAGTTTGTTTTATTCAGAGATAACTGTATTTTTGTTTTGAAGCCATAACAAATACTGCAAGGTAAATGATTAAAATATTATCCCTAACTTATCTTCATTCATATTTTTATGATAGAAATCTGAAGTTTTTTCAATTAAAAAATCTTCCTTTTTAGAAAAGTTTTTTCCTATTGATCTCTTAGGCTTACTTCAGAGAATGTATCTCAAAGATCTGCTTCAAAATCTTTGGTTTCATTGTAATTATCACATTGTTTTTGGTAGTGTAAAAAAAACCAAGCTGGGTATTGGTGGCTCATAACTATAATCCTAGCTACTCAGGAGGCTGAGTTCTGAGGATCATGGTTTGAAGCTAGGTTGGGCAGAAAAGTCCCTGTGAGACTTTTATCTCCAATTAATGCCTCAGACACTAGAAGTGAAGCTGTGGCTTAAGTGGTAGATGGCTAGCCTTGAGCAAAAATAGCACCCAGGCCTTGAGTTTAAGCCCCACAACTGACAAAAAAAGCTCAAAAACTTATAAAATATTTAAAAACAAATTTCCTAGGGAATCAGGTTGACCAAAGCAATTAAAAATAGATAATTAAATGTTAGGAACACATTAAAAAATAAAATTTGTGAATGTTCAGCAATATGAAAAGTAGGAGTTAAGTAAAAATACTGTATATGTGTTATAAATAATTATAACTATATTGGAAAATACTTCAAAATGCTGTGATTTGATCTTTGGATAAAACTCTCAATCCACACTTTTCTTTCAATGCTGTAGATAGAACCCAGGGCCCTTTGCATACTAGTAGATAAGCACACTACCATCAAGCTGGACCCTAGCCCTCTTTCTTGTTTTTGTGATTATTTTTCCTTCTTATTCTACTTTTATTTTTAAAAAATGATTACCTCCTTAGTTTTCTTAGAAAAAAAAGACCCTTGATTTTTTTTTTAATGATGTTTATTTAATTGGTGTAATGCCGCTGGTCCTCCGCTCCTGGTAGATGAAGCATGATTTCAATCAATGGAAAGAAAAGGGTGAGGTCTGGTAGGAATGGTGGTCACTCTTTTTCAAATCTCTGTAAACTCACCATCATCACCATCCTCATCATCACCGCCATTATCACCAGTAGTCATAGCAGCAGCCTTTGATTTACATACTTATATTCTGCCCACCAGCACCAGCAACATCAGTGCAAATTCACAGACTCTACACTCTGTCCAACAGTGGTGCCTGGTTACTCTCTGAATCTCAGCCCTGGGGAAGTGCAGGCCCAATGCCCTTAAGGAATGACAGGGACAGAGCCTGACTTACTCCATTTGCCCTTCAATCAGCTTTCATATTCACAAAGTTATATTTAGAATACTGACCAACAGAGGAGCAAATTGACCACTTTCCTACGAAACAGAGGCTGGGATCAGAAATCTCAGGACCTTTGAGAAGAGTCTACTTGATGTAGAACCGTGGTACATATATGGCAAAAGTCAGCATGATTCCAGATAGGTGAGGGAAGGTTCCTTCAAAGTGGAGTACTGGTTGAATGGCTAGTCTCTGTGCTGGATGCAAGAGGTAGACAAGTGGGTAAGGCTCTTGTTCTGTTCATTTAGTATGGGCCGAGTTGAAGCTCTTGATCCCTAGGAATGAGCAGTACACAGCTGCTCTCCCCTGAGAATATACCGAACTGAAGAATAAAATTAGAATCACATGAATTGATGCTCAACTTCATTAGACATTAAAGAAATGCAAATTAAAACCCAATGAGATACCACTCCATACCTATTAGGATGGTTACAATTTAAGGCCAAAAAAAAAAAAAATCACAACACATTAAAATGGTTGCTGAGCCAATACCTTTGCTTTCAAGTTAGCTGAACTCGAGGTTTCAGCCTTTGGATTCTGGAGGACAGTGGGTGAGCAAGTGAAGTTAGAACAGCGGTGTTTTTCAATTGCTAAGGAGCTGCTTTATGTCCAAGAGTCTGATAGAGTACAGAGGCCTTCAATTGAAAAACTCATTAAACAAGAGGATTTGGTCTAGGTAGCAGTCTCTGAACCATTCACTTTCTAAAGACAGTGGAAAAATTGGAGGTGTGTCGAAAATATGAAAAACTGTGTTAAACTGAAATTACTGAATTGTTAGCTATACTCTAATCAGCAGGAAAGATTGAAACAATGAGGTGAACTCAGTTTATTTAGTCAAATCAGGAAATTCCCCAGATGTTGTCTTGCATTCACTGTCTTCTTGCTAATGCTCACACAAAGCCCAACCTTTTGAGCCTGCCATATTAACAGATACAAAGAAACTGATTTTGGGAAGAGCGCTGACTCTCCATTTAGGCCCACAATTTTTGTTACTCCAGTGAGTAACGGAAAAACAGGAAAATATTGGCATCTCGGCTTCCATTTTGGATCTGTCTTCTGTATGAGCCATTCTTCTCATAAGTCACCTTAGATTCCTGCATTGATGTATAAATACCTTGGGTCAAGAGTCCAATCTAACTTTCTGATACAAGCCCTTTCTTATTAGGCAAGACAAAAATCCAACCCAATGGAACTTGAGATAATGGTCAGCTGGACCATACCTGTGAACAAAGTTCTAATTGTGACTGCTTAATTATTCATACTTTTTTTGGTCCATCACTCCAATTTGTCCTCTGCTTAAATAATAAACCTCCTTTCTCTTGACCTTAGGTGGCTAGTGAGACAAATGTGCTGGCTCAGCATGTTGGATTCCTCCTCTTCCGTCTCCTCACAGCCCCATTATGAAGCTGTACCAGGCCTATGATTTTGATCCTCCTGCTATTTCCATCCATTTGGTCTAGAACTGAAGAAATAATGAATGTGTGTAGTTAGTTCACTATTTATCTTAAAGAAGAAAGAAATAAACAGGTCCAGATAGTAGAGAATAAGTAAAAAGGCTTTGAATTTTGGAGCTTTATGGAGACCTCAATCTACCAGTTGACTAAATGATGACAAAAATGTTACTGTTGGGTTCATTGAAAACTTCATGTTCATTCAGCAAATTTCATTAAACTAAGTACATTTTACACATCCCCTTTTTATTAGATAGAAAATTAATAATATTTTAATTTAAAATGACAATATAATTACTAAAGTAATCTCGTACGTATTTTCATTGTAAAAGTGTCTAACCACACCAGATGCCTCATGCTCTTAACTCCAGTGCCTTCGGAGGTAGAGATCGAGGATTGAGGCCTAATGCTGGGCCTGAGCAAAAAGATAAACACTTTATCTGAAAAATAAATGAAGGGAAAAATATACTGGAAATTTCATGCATGGCTCAACTAATAGAGCACTTGCTAGCAAAAGCGAGGCACTGAGATCAAACCACAGTAGTTCAAAAAAAATCCTAGTAATCTGAAAATACTAGGACTGGTTCTCTTTATTTTATCATACTAACTGAGTCTCATTTGCACCTGTTAGCTTTCCACTGCTAGTGGGCCCTGGTGCAGTATTCCAAGTTAGTCCTGTGCATTTTCAAAGGTATGCTTAGGTTATGTTTATGCATTCTATTCTTAATGTACAGACATTTTAAAACTTTCTATAAATTCACATATTTATACAAACACGTGTAAGTCTTCTTTGTTTACTTCTTTAAGCATCAATAGTATTGAACTGGATTTGTTTGTGACTCAATGCCTGTTTAACTGTTAACAATATACCATCATATATTTCTGTCATTATGTACACAGATGTTTTTCTCTTTTAAACTATGTACAAGGTTTTCATAATGTAGAAAATGCTTTTATGTTTTATTCCTAAGTTGATAAGCAAAATTCAAACTGTACAAATATATGTGATGGAGCCAGGTGCTTGTGGCTCATTCCTGTAATCCTAGCTACTTAGGAGTCTGATATCTGGAGGATCATAGTTTAAGACCAGCCTGGCAGAAAAGTCAACCCAATATTATATCCACAATAACCGGCAAAAAGGAGGACTGGAGACTTGCTCAAGTGGTAGCATGCCAGGTTAGCTAGTAGAAGGTCCTAAGTGCAAAAGAAAGATATGATTCAGTGATATGTGTGTATGTGTTTGTGTGTGTGTGTGTGTGTGTGCGCGCGCACATGTCTAACAAACTCTGGCAGGTGAAGCTAGTGAGTGTATTCCTCAAATATTCTACTTAATTTTTGTGTGCATTTCTTTTTTCATTTAAATTTTAGAGTGAACAAACATATATTTTTAAAATTTTTATTGTTATTGTAAAGGTGATGTAGATATGAGTTACAGTTATATAGGTCAGGCAATTGAGTAACATTTCTTTTGGAACAGTGTCACCCCTTTCCTTCTATCGAATCACACTTAATCAGAGTGTTGTTAGCACATAAACAGCAAATTACTCTATGTACTTACTATTTTTAAGGCCTAGAATTTTCATCCCAGTTGAGGAAAATACATGATTAGATTTATATTTGTATTCTTCTGTTTTGTTCTCTTTTACTAAAGCACCTAACATAGTTCAACATGATTCTTACCTATAACATTTGAGATACTATGGATATAGTGGGTCATTATTTTTAATTAGAAGTGGGTTTAGGAACACAGTCATTTTCAAAAAATGAAGTATCAAGTCAGGTCCTAACCTAAATATTTGTACTACCAGTTTGTTGAGAGCAAAGTATTATTTATATCCTAACATGAGAAAAACATATTGACCTGGACTTCAGTTATCTGAGGAGTTGGGAATACTTCAACTTTAGTTGGACTGACAATTCACTTTTGCCCTACTTAAAAGAAAGGTTTACTTAGCAAATTAATAGTATAAATAGGCAGGGAGCACGTTGAAGCCACTTTGAACACTATTTTTAAAGGCGTGAGCAAATTAATTTTATGCAAATGGTATTGCTAAAGCAAGTGCTACTAATTTGTTCATTAAAGCCAGGGGGAGCAAACTTTATTTTGGCAATTAGTTGAAGTTACTATATGTATGAAAAAGCCCTAAGTTGCATTTCTTCTAAAGTGTACTATAAATGTAGGCATTTCATGAATTCGAGATGTTTCCCCCGGACTTAGTATGAAATCATGAGCTTAGATTTTTGCCCTTGATGATAGTGAGAAGTTTCATTGCTGCAAATGACTGCAATAAAGTATTATAGGTAGTTTGACTTCAGGGAAAAAGTCCGAGTTCAGTTCAGCCCTGTAGCGGAAAGATAAAAGCATGTCTTCTATCTGGGTAAATGAAGCTCTCTCTATGGCCAGGGTAAAACAAGGGAATGAGCAAGACCTGTCTTTCAAAAGGCAGAGAAGAGTGGCTATTACTTAATAGGACAATGATGTGTCCAGATCTATGATGAAATTTCAGCTCCTTCTCTCCATTCCTGAAACTCCATGTTGTCTGATCGTGTTGGGAAGGAGAGACAAGAGCAGGTGGCAACTATCGATGTGACCTTTCAGGTTATCTACAGAACCCGGAGTGTATTTAAAAGGATAAGGTTGACACTTGCCGTTATGATCATTCATATTCTCGTCATCTGTCCATTGATCTAAAACACTAGTCACATCAGTGTCTAGAAGCCCAGTGACAGATGTGACATCTGACTGATAGGCAGAAGGCTCAAGTGTATTTTGCCATTCATTATTATAATTATTGTTGAGTCAATTTTCTTTTCCCAAATGATGGATCTACAGAGTGGGAAGTGAGTTATAGAAAGATATGGCTGCTTTGTGTCACGACAAACCACAGAAAGTATTTTGATCTAAACAAAGGTGTCTTCTGTTTCTCACATGCTTCCTTCTCCACCATTTTTTAGATAATGATTTTTTAGGTAATAAAAACCACTCAAGGTTTGGAGGAATCTCTGCTGAACCAAATATTCCGTATAGACTCTTTATATTTCCAGGTATGTCCTTTTTTTAAAAAAAAAATTGTGGAATCAATTATCTCCTCTCTCCAAATATAGCAGCTGCTTTAAAAAATAAATTTCTTATTACTCACTTTCTTTTTTTTTTTGCCAGTCCTGGGGCTTGGACTCAGGGCCTGAGCACTGTCCCTGGCTTCTTCTTGCTCAAGGCTAGCACTCTGCCACTTGAGCCACAGCGCCACTTCTGGCCATTTTCTGTATATGTGGTGCTGGGGAATCAAACCCAGGGCCTCATGTATGCAAGGCAAGCACTCTTGCCTCTAGGCCATATCCCCAGCCCTTATTACTCACTTTCTAGCATCAGAAATCTTGGGAGAATTTACTGCCTCCCTTCCTACAAGGGTTCCCAGAAGGTGGAAGCTAAGGTAACAGCCCAGGGCTGCTCACAAGGTTGGGCTCAACCTGCTGGATCTACTTTCAAACTCACTCACATGGTTGTAAGCAGCCTCAGGCTCCCACCGGCTGTTGGTCAGACGCCCCAGTTCCTTGCCTAGTGAACTTTTCTTTAGGGTAGTGTGCAATATGGCAACCAGCTTGACTTAGACTAAATGAATGGGCAAGAGAGGAGATCGATGGCTGGGTTGGAATCAGTTTCTACAAACTGATCTTAAAAGTGACTTGCATGACTTATGGGAATCAAATCATTAGATCTAGCTCAGAGTCAAACAAAAGGAGAGAGATGGTCTCCAAACTTCAATTAGACAGAGTTTACACTGTTTCCTACATGAGAGTAAGTAGGCACAGTAGGATCGCATTCCTTATGTGCTTCAGGAGAAAGACACCTACGTTATGGAGTCGCTGTGTGAAACAGCACAGCTGATTCCTTACAATAGAGAATTTAACACAAGTCATTCTGTAGCTCTCGGTACCTTTAATCACTGCTTACCTTGGCCTCTCAGATGAGGGTATGGCACCCAGTTCTGCTGTGTCCTGAAATGGCTGAGCATATTCCAACAGCCAAGCCTCCGTAGTCTTAGAGCCATAGCCCACAACTATCCAAATCTAATCTTTAGAGTCAGATACACCTGGCTTTGCTCATCTATTGGCTTCATTTTCGTGACTTTATTCATGTTTCTTAATGTCTCTGATCTTCCTTTTTTGTTTTCCTTCCTACTTCTCAGACTAGCATAAAATTATCTCCATTGTAGACTGGTTAATGATCAAAACAGATTATAGAATTTGTGTAAAGATGCTCAGAATTATATGTGTTATATGTACATGAAATAATATATAAATTCATCTATTACAGTTGGTAGATATATATTATATAATAAATATGTATATGTGCCTAACATTTAGGTGATGATCAAGTAGTTTTTCTTTTTTTGTAGTCTAAGGGACTGAACCCAGGGCCTCATGCATGCTAGGCATATACTCTACCACTTGAGCCATGCCCCCCAGCCCTTTTGCTTTGTATTTTGTTTTTGAGATTGTGTCTCACTAACTTTGCCCAGGCTACTCTCAAAACTCTTTTTTTTTTTTTTTTTTTTTTTTTGCCAGTCCTGAGTCTTGGACTCAGGGCCTGAGCACTGTCCCTGGCTTCTTTTTGCTCAAGGCTAGCATTCTGCCACTTGAGCCACAGCGCCTCTTCTGGCCTTTTCTATATATGTGGTGCTGATTCATATATACAAGGCAAGTGCTCTTGCCACTAGGCCATATTACCAGCCCCTCTCAAAACTCTTGATCCTCCTAACTAAGCCTTCTGAGTAGCTGTGATGCAAAGCAGTCTTTCATTAAGGCACCCAACTGTAGAGGAATTCAGCAGGCAGCCACGTGAGTATTTTCTTTAGACAAAGGACCTTTCTTTGTAGTCCAAAAATCAGTGAGGTAGTCAGCATTATCCATGCTTCTGATCAAATAATTAAAGATACTCCACTGGTAGAAAATTTAATTTTTTTTACCCAAACCTTCCTTGTCTTCTGCGACATGTGTCTGGTACTGAGCCAGGACAGTGGAAGACTATGGTAGAATGGGACCAGGTATAAAGAGGTTGTTTTATATGGGTGAGAATGGATACCATTGGGAAATGATTCTTTGCCTTCATCATTTTTGTCTCCCATGAATATCTCTGATCTGAACATCTTGCAGTATATACTACTTGAGTTGTGACTGACACACAGATACTGTTCCACCTTGTACTCACCCTATGTCTACACCAGACTACAAGTACACTGGACTCAAGTGTTCTGATCCTTACCAAACTCATAAACTTGAAGGTACAATGTTGCTACTTTCAGTGTTATGGACCATTCCCACGGCCAGACTTCTATCACGCCAGAGGAGAGGATTTGCGTGGCTAGTGTGGGAAACGTCTCTTCCTCCTCTGTACCTCTTCAGTAAACACAAGCATTTTCATGGAAATACATCATCTCAGAAAGGTCTTAATAAAAACTGTCGATAAAGTACAAAACATTCTGCATCTCACCTAAAAATAAGAATGCGGCTTTACATAGCAAGTATGGCTAGAGATGAAGCTTCAATGTGTCATTGGGCAGCTTATGATCATTGATTCTTTTCTCTTTCCTTGAGCTGATTTCTCAAGACAAATGGTGGTTGGCCCCACTGCCCTCATTTCAAGAGAATTCTGAGCAGTATACACCATGTGCCTTTTTACATGGGACTTGTCTGTTAAATGGTGTCTTCTTCAAACTGTCACAAATATACCATTAAGTAGATTTGCTCAATTGATCTTTATAAAATCACCCCTCTATGGAAAAGCATTGGGCTAATAATTTTTACCTCTATTCTTTCACACTTATGTCAATTTTTATAAATTATTGTTATCATTGCTATTTCTTTAGATCAGCAAGACAAGCTTAAAGAGAGTAAATGATTTGATTTGCCCAAAAGTATACAATAGTTTTCAGAACCAAGATTAGAACTTATTTTCTTGGGTCCAAGTAAAAAAAGCTCTTTCTTTTGTATATCACACATTGATAGGCATGGTTGGCTGTACTTTTTTTTTTTTTTTTTTTGGCCAGTCCTGGGCCTTGGACTCAGGGCCTGAGCACCGTCCCTGGCTTCTTCCCGCTCAAGGCTAGCACTCTGCCACTTGAGCCACAGCACCGCTTCTGGCTGTTTTCTGTATATGTGGTGCTGGGGAATCGAACCTAGGGCCTCGTGTATCCGAGGCAGGCACTCTTGCCACTAGGCTATATCCCCAGCCCCGGTTGGCTGTACTTTTAAAGGCTTATTATTAATTATATATAGTACATATCTTTCAGATGGCACTTGATTCTTCACTCATTTTCCAAGGAAGTACTTTAAAGGGTGTCATTGTTTTGTAAGGGAGCAATAAGAACTTCTATTTTAAATTTCAAATATACTGCCAATTTTCCTACCCAAATTGCCTGCCATTAGAACCACAAAATTAGCATTCAAGGATGAAATGTTCTCTAGGATTAAAACTAGTCATGGCTGGGAAAAAGAAAACATACCAAACCTTTGACTAACTAACAGAATAGGAAATGGGAATTGCATGCATAAGAGATCTGTAGTGAGTCCTTATGTTCTGTCTTCGTCGGTCGCTGAAAATTAATCTAGTTGTTTCTGAGTTTCACTCAGAAGCACAATTAAATACTGTTACGGACTAGATTGAGCTATGGTAAATCATATGCCCTCCAATGGTGAGTTACACAGTTCATTTTGGTATCATTTAAAAATGAGCTGGAGATGGTCAACCCAGGAGCAAATAAGGCACTGGGATGTAGCCTTCTACTTACACATTGCAGCATCTTTAGGACATGACTTTTGTTCTGTCCAAGATGTTGGGTGATAACAGCCAGCACAGACACATTTCAAGATATATGATGGGGGAAAAATGAGGAAGTGGACATCACTGCCTCTTGAAGGAGACTCACTTGAGACTGCCACTGATATCACTGTCACAAAATTATATCCTTCGGGAAGCTGGAAAATGCAGTTTTTAAACTTTTTTTTTTTTTGCCAGTCCCATGGACACAGGGCCTGAGCGCTGTCCCTGGCTTCTTTTTGCTCAAGGCCAGCACTCTGCCACTTGAGCCACAACACCACTAATGGCCATTTTCTACATATGTAGTGCTGGGGAATCAAACCCAGGGCTTCGTGTATATGAGGCAAGCACTCTTGCCACTAGGCCATATTTCCAGCCCCTTAATTTTTTTTTTGTCAGTTGTGGGATTGAACTCTGGGCCTGGGTACTGTCCCTGAGCTCTTCTGCTCAAGGCTAGTGCTCTACCACTTGAGCCACAGTGCCACTCCAATTTTCTAATGGTTAATTGGACATAAGAGTCTCATGGACTTTCCTGCCTGGGCTGGCTTTGAACTGCAATCCCTAGATCTCAGTCTCCTGAGTAGCTGGGATTACAGGCATGAGCCACCAGTGCCCAGCCAGAAAGTGCAGTTTTAAGTAAAGATGGCAAAATGTGTAACTAGAAGTACCATTTTTTTCCCTTTTAATCTGAGAAAGAAATTGGGAATATATGATTGGTGTTTTGAGGAAATATCTTCCTTAGTCATGTAGTACTTTTATATTTTAGTAGTACAACAACATATAAATGATGTGCACAATATGGTCAAAAGTTGGCAATTGGGAGGAACCATCTTTTGCTTGTTGTTTCCTTGAGATACCGTCTTGCTTGGGAGCCTTAGCTGGCCACAAACCAGTCATACTCCTGCCTCTGTTGTCCGAGTGCTGGGATTCCAAGCATGTGCCAACATGGCTTGCTCACAGAGCTTTAAAACTAATGTATGTACCAATTCTTAGGTAAACAAATGCAGAATGCAAACTTTACGTCTTTGATAATGGTCACTATTAAAAAGTGTGGAGTTTAATATTTTCACAGAATAAGAATGGCAGTGGATAGCCCAACCCATGTCCTAGTAGACTGTTTGTAAAAGATACAAAACATCTTCCTGATAAGTACGCCTAAGTTTTAGTCTAGAATGCTAACCTGCATGGCTTGAGCATATGTTAATTTATTGAAGATAGGTTTGACCTATTAAAAGACAAAGATTGAGGCCACAGCTTAGTTACACTCCAAGATCAAACATCCATAATCAAGTCACCAAAACTTAAGACAACTTGATTTCTCTGAAATACCATCTGTAATGGTAAATACAGAGGTAAAGCTACATGTATTTTGGCATGATTTAGTGACATGATACCAATTAGCTAAACATGAAATTATCTTAAACAGTTTTATGTGCCTTAAAAAAGAATAATCGGATTTTACATCCAGTCATGAAAGAGGTCAAAGTACTCATTCCTTCATGTATTATAAGCTATGCTGTAAATGCTTGTAATAGCTTTCCATTACAGTAACAAAATACTGGAGGTCAACTTAAAAAAAAAAAGATTTCTTGTGACTTATTATGTGTTTTGGAGGTTTTAGTCCATGATGAATTGGCCCTGTAGTTACTAAAGTTGTGTTAAGAGAGAACACATGGAGGAAGCAGGCAGCAGAAGACATTACTTACCTCCAAGGTAGCTTGGAAACAAGACAGAGGAAGGCAGCAGCCCTAAGGCCACACCCCGTGAACTTACTTCTTCCCACTAGACCCCACCTTTTAAAGATTCTGTAGCCTGCAACACCACCACAGGAAGAAAAACAGGCCTTGAACACATGGACTTTGAGAGAGGTTTTAAAACCAAACTACACAGTACTGCTTTTAGGTGAGCTTCTTTTTCTTTTAATTGAGGTCTCCAGGTCAGGATCTTTGCTTTCTCTTACTATCTGAAAACATGTTTCAAAATTGTTTTTAACTTGACTTGAGTTTATTTTTTATTAGAACTTTTTCATCTCAACCCGTATCTTGGAAATGATTTCCCACCACATACATGAATATTTGGTCCATTTGTCTAACAATATCTCTATTAAACTTCAAGGTCCTGTTCTTTGAGCTACATAGTATTGTGGTCAGTGATGAATAAGTTTTGGCTCATTCTGCTTATTTTGTGAGAAAAAGTCATGTTGGGCTGTTGTGCCAAGGGCAACATTCTTATTTATTTTATTATTATTACTATTGTTATTACTACTACTTATTACTAAGTGATCCTTGCTGGCATGCTTACTGCAAAAGGATAAGTATACACATTATTATTTATTTTTTATTATCCTCCTCCTATTTTTGGCTTCTTCAACAGAGGTGTTTTATTTATTTTTATTTTTGCCAACACTGACCAATTTTTTCCCATTGGCTGGGGATGCCCTAAATGCCACGGAAACTAGTGGTTAGAGCATAACGGGTGAACATAAACATTTAAGACTTAGCACTTCCTAATTTTTCGTGTCTTGGCTCAGCAGTAGCTATGTGACATTTTATCTCCCTGGGCTTCAGTGAACTCAATTGTAAAATAAATGAGCTTGGGCTAGACAGCTTCTAAAATTCCCTTCCAGCCGAGGAAAAGCCAATGATCCTGTGACTCTACTGGCATCTGATCTGATAAAAATGTTTTGGGAAATTCCACTCTTCTAACCACAAAGTAGTGAATAGATACCTCTATTCCCAAAAGTGACACAGAAGCTCCCCTGCCCTACGCAAAATGCTATGGGCAATCCTCTAGTCACCTAGTGGCTCTAACGATACTCCATTTGTCTACAACACACAAGAGAAAAAAGAAATTACCCCATCCTTGACTTACCTAGAATCAATTCTCAATTAGCTAAACCAGGGAAGGAGGGTGGCATGGATGTAGATACAATTAATTAAAAACTCACTCCTATTTTAGTGTGGTTGCATTTTTTTTGTTTGTTTTGCCAGTCTTGAGGCTTGAACTCAGGGCCTGAGCACTGTCCCTGGCTTCTTTTTGCTCAAGGCTAGCACTCTACAACTTGAGCCACAGCACCACTCCCGCCTTTTTCTATATATGTGGTGCTGAGGATTCGAACTCAGGGCTTCATGTATATAGGGCGAGCACTTTACCACTAGGCCATATTCCCAGCCCCTCTGGATGCATTTTTAATGGGACACTGAGTACTACATAGTTATACATTCCTCTGTCTAAAAACTTGTACTCTATTATTTCTTATTCTTCAATATTATATTGCTCTGTAGCTCAAGCAGCAAGAAATTAGCCAGGAAATGGTTGTGGATAATCCACAAGCAGGTAACTGAAAACAACTTTATCTACCAGATTTTGTAGAACAACCACAACAAAAAGAAGTACTTGAAACAGTTTATAAAACTACATGCAACACCATGTAATTGAGATTTTTATATTCTGTTAAATCAAAACCTCATGCTGAGGCAATTTAAACATGCAATTAGGTGCATTTATCTTTGGAAAGTTTGCAACTCAATGAGATAGACTGTTAGTATGTGTAAAACTTTTACAAATAAGGATAATAATAGCTCCCCTGCTGTATCAATAAATCACCACAGTTCCCGTGTGAGAGACTGACAGCAGCTGTCAGAACCCAGTTTCTTTGAAATGCTTTATAAATACCATGCAAAGAGCCAGATTGTTCTTTAACAGCCTTGTTATCCTAATGAAATCACATTGCTTCCTAATCTTTGCTCCAGACACCACCAAGGTTGGGCAAAGGAAGCCCCATGTCCCCAACTGACTCTAAACACCAAGTTTGGATGACAGATTAATGATTGGATCTGCCTCCCCATTAATTTATTTGCAGGAGACACCTGTGCCAATAACCTCGTCAGGGTTTGGAGCTTGTCCCTGGAAAGGCATGCCTTCCCTCTCACTGAATCTGCTCCCCATAATTCTTAATTACTTTCCATGGCCTGGTGGGGAAAAGGCACATGACATGGAAAATTTTATAGGATCTAATCATTAACCAACTCCACTCTTGAGTGGAGTATTAAGAGTATCCGAAAATGGTGTGACTCAATTCCCCCTGAGCTACTTTCACTCACTGGCCAATGGAATTTTCCAGCTGCATTTTCTGCTTGAAAGCCATTCCCTCAAAGATAAGAGGAAATGCTTTCTGACAACTTCTTTTTGTCAGGCCCTGTTCTAAACTCTTTCTATAGAATCGTTTAGTATCTCTGCAACTCCACATGTGTTGTTCTTGTTCTTTTACAAGTGATACAGTTATCACTCACCTGGGAAGTGGATCCAGGAGTCAAAGCCAGGCTTTCTGGCTGCAGAGTTCTGGATATAAGACTATCTATCATCTGCTTCCTCTGAATAAGAGACTTAAGAAAGAGGGTTTCCAAATGCTGTATAAACTTTCTAAATTATATCTCAGCAATGAGGTTCTATAATGTCAATAATGAGCTTTTGTGTGAATGTATATGTCTAGCTACTTTCACCAAACTTAAATGGAACTAACAACATTGCAAGTCACTTGCAAGTGGCTGGATCTTTTTGGTCTAAACTTCCAAGTAAACATATCTCTTTCCCATTCTACTTCCAACCTATCATTTTCCCTTGTAACTTCTAATTCTTATCCTTATCTCTTCTTATCTTTACTAGACTGATATCCCATTTCCTACAAATAGAATAAATTCAGAAGGGGATCTTCTTTAACAAAGACACTGAAATCTTTCGGTGTAGGCTGAGCTATGGAATTGGGGTGGTACGGTGGGGTATAACTGCCTTTCACCTCTGGGATCCACATTCCAATACAGCATTTGATTAAAGTGCCTCTAAATCATCCCCATTACCATTACCCTTATTATAAAGTGTGCACCATTCCAATTTGTGTGGAGATACTTTAAGAAGTATTTTTTTTCTTTTATCATTCATGTAGCTGTCTGCTCAGGAAACTCTCATTAGATTTGTTTTCTTCTACATTGGAGTGTGTGAGTGCAAATGGCCTGATGGGAAATAAAAACTTGGCAATCATTTCTTTTAACATATGGTCTACAGATAGAAATGTACCTGCTTTTAAAAAACATTCAGGATCCTCTCCGCATCACTTTCTCCTCTTCCTTTCTTTCTTCTACTTCTTTCTCTTCTCACTGTTTGTCTCTGACTCTGCTTTAGTTATATTGTTAGTCTGTATTTTATTTCTAAAAAGAGAGCTCAACAAACAGAAACAGACAACGATCCATAATTCATATTTATTTCCAGACTATGTAACTATGTATTTCCATATTTCTTGTAATGTTTAATCCAAGCATTGTTATGAAAGGAATATATGAGTAATAGATATAAGATTCAAAACAGTGCTGATGACATTTATAGGAATGAAAGTAAGATTTGAAGGCCAATGGCACGAATAGGGAATAGTGGTGTGTACCTTTAATCCCAGGTTCTTGCAAGGTTGAGGTGGGACAAATGAATTGAGGATGTCAAGACTAGTTGAAGCAATATAGTGAGAACATTCCTTAAAAAAATATGTGACACAAATACAATTTATAAGAGTTGGGTAATTTAATTGGCCAAACTCTAAGTGAACTAATAGTCTAAGAAAACAGTTAAAATAGTTCCAAGAAACAATCTTCATTAGTGGAAGGAATTAAGCATCCTTTTGCAGATTTTATATGTATTTTAGCACCACAAATGATTAATATTTAATGAACGATGATAACAGTAGTAACAAGCACCGAAAATCACATTGCGTAAGAAACTCTTGTACGTGGAGCTCTTCAGATTTGGCCAGTGATAGCAGTAGGAATGGTGAGGGCGTAAGTTATCTTACCATCACTGTAGAAACAATCTGAAGTCAACCCTGAAAGAGAATAGGCTTATCTTGGCTCATAGCTTTTGAGTTTTGGCTTTGGACCTGTGGTAATGTTTCATGGCAGATGCATGTAGGCAGAGCAAATCTACTCACCCTGTAGCTGGAGAGTGAGAAGAAGAAGAAGAAAGAGAGGTAGGAGGGAGGGATTGTGTGTGTGAGAGAGAGAGAAGAGAGAGAGAGGAGAGAGAGAGGGGGGGGGTGGGGAGGGAGGGAGAGAGGTTGCTAGGAGCCAGTGGCTCATGCCTGAAATCCTAGCTATGCAGGAAGCTGAGATCTGAGGATTACAGTTCAATGCCAGCATGGGCAGGAAACTCCACAAGACTGTTATCTTTAATGAACCATCAGAAAACCAGAGTGACCCTGTGGCTGAAAGTGGTAGAGGGCTAGCCTTGAGTGAAAAAGCTCAGAGACAAGCCAGACCCTGATTTCAAGCCCCAGTACAGAGAGAGAGGGGCTGGGGGAGGGAGGAAGGGAGAGAGAGGGAAGGAGAGAGAGAGCGAGAGCACGAGAGAGATCGGAGATGCACAGTTAAGTGAGAGATTAGTCTGTGTTTATGGTCCTGCAAGGGCTAGAACTGGAACAGTAAGAAGAAATGTAACACTGTTCATTCACCCCTCAAATTGAGATTCCGAGATCTTGTCTCTACTGATTCTGAGCCAGAGGGATGAAGTGGAAGCTGCTAATCTGCCGTTTTGAGTATACTTTATGGAGAAAGGTACTGGGTTTGGTTTGATATCATGTCTAAGGACACCATTGCCACTTTCATATGAAAACTAATGTTCTATCCAAGTGCAACTACTTCAGCTCATAAAACTGTAATCTCCTTTGTGGGGGAAAGATACAACTTTTGTATGTGGAAATGTCCAATGAGTTGTTAAATAATGAAGGATTTATTCTTTCAAAAAATATTTGGTGACTGTTTGATGTTTGGGGATCTGTGAACTCTTTAGAGGTAAGAAAAGCATCATCTTATACTTATCTCCTGGCCTGGAGTATTTCAAGTGCTCAAGTAGATGCTAATTCTTGAATGAATGAATGAATGAATGAGTGCATGGAGTGAGTCAAAACAAGTAACCTTCAGCTAGGAAGTCACGGGAATACACAGAATGATTTTTAAACTCAATTCTAAGGCCATCTGACCTCAAGATTCAACCTTTTCTCCGTCTGTGAAGCGTAACTCTCCTTTCCCTCATATTGGAGCAATGGAAAGTTCCAGCACACAGATTGAATGACACTGAATGTAAAATCACCTAAAACATAATAGAAATAGTAACATATGTCATTGGAGTGGCTTTCCAAGAGAGAAAAACATTTCCACGAAGATTAAAGAGCAAGTTGGTGTCATTTTGTAGTAATCCCCAGGACTGTTATACTCTACCAGCTCTCATGACCACCCTCACCTCCCAGGCACCTGTGCCAACCCAGTCCCCAGTTCTACCTACTCCATTTGCCTGCTTTTACTCACCAGGCTTCCTCAGAGCTGTTTCTTTCAGAAAACAATGACCGATTAAGGCTTTTACATTGCCTTTTTTAACCTTAGAGTTCTTTGATTCTAACAAGAAGAAATCACAATACTCTTAAAGCACGTCTGAGTCAGCTCAGGATCAGAAAAGAGTCCACGTCCTATGATACTATCTTTCTATTCTCTTTTCTGATTTCATGAGTGTTTCCCTTTCTTTACCACAATCAAATTCCACCCATCTTCTAACATTCCACTGAAAACACACTTTCCTCCTACAATTTTTTTCTGAATGATTCCAGAATTTTACTCATCTCTCTGCCTTTCAACTGCAATACTTGTGTTCTCATTCAACTCTTTATGGCTTACCAATATGTGCTTGTGAGAATGAAAGATAGAATACATTTACTGGTACTGTCTAATATTTGAATATGGAGTGCAAATAGCCTATTTCCTAGAAAATGAATGCTTTCTAATCTCATGCACTTCTGGTTATGTTGAAAAAAGCATCTGACATTGATATTTGACAAATCCAGGTCTAATTTTGTGAATTGTATAGAACCTTAAAGAACCCTGGGTGGTTGTATATTTACATGTATGCTCTAGTTATGCCCCCACCGCCCCTGACTTCCAGAAAGTCCCATCTCCAATTCTGTCTCATCTCATTCTCCCACAGGCCTCCCACTCACTCAGGGCTACAGAGGATGATAAAGTCCAACTTGTCAGAGCTGGTTACTTGCTAGCAAAATATTCACACCTTTGACAGAGCTGTCAGATTTTTGTCCCCAAACCAAATGAGCACACAAACTGAATTTTCCTCCCATCAGACTGGAGGGCAGTGACTTAAAGTCTATACTCCAAAACTGAGTTCATTAGTAGTTCCATACAGAAAAAAGGAAAGAGGAAGAGGGGAAAGAAGAGGAAGAGAGGGTAGGGAAAGGAGAGAATGAGGCAGAAATAATATAAATAAAAAGACTCATAAAATAAAACCTTAAGTATGAATAAATATAATAATAAATGATAATAATAAATAATAATAATAATTAATAATAAAATCAATATAATAACAATAAACATAAAAGCTCATATAAAGAATATATGAGTTGCTGTAAAGTTAAGTTCTAAGTTTCAGGGGCTTAATTTTGTATAGATTTAGTTATGGTTTCCGGTAACCTGTGACCAGGAAACACTTTTCTTTCCATCTTTATTTTACTGTCTTCAACCCAAGATTTCCAAGTTACTGTCCTCATATTTATCTCCCCAATGGGAGAGAACAGTAAATCAAACATAGGAAGGCTTCAGAAATCAGATCTGAAAATATGCATATGACCGCCTACATCTTATTGGCTAGAAGTTTTAATTATAAAGTAGCTCAAATGATAAAAAATAAATTATAATTGCAATACAGTCTTTAATCCAGACTGTATGACTGTATTTATAATATATTATGTGCAATATAATACAATATTATATGCAACACTATGTTCAACATGGCTACCAAGGATTACTAATGGTTGTCACCACATGGTAACTTTTCCTGATTCTCACATTTTCTTAAACTTTATCAGTTCATTAGCTATTTTTTTTATAATGAATGGATACTGGTTATATGATTAGGACTAAATCCCATTCTTACTGTTGGGAAAAGTTTTTATGACAGGATGAAAGTTACTTGCTTTCATCCTTGGTTTTTAGTTCTCTCTCAGAAAAATATTAAATAGTTTTAAGATGGTTTATGTCAAATTGGCAATTAATAACAATCACACATACATCAAGGATGATTTAATTTTTAACATCCTACCCATATTCCTAAATCTGTTACAGCGATGTACCTGCGGGGTGGTGGGGGGCATTGGAGTGGGAAGTTAGGCTGTCTTTGCTGAGGATTTACTACTTGTCAGCACTCTTACGTATATGATACAACTGTTCTCCAAATAACCTACCAGGTAAGAACCTGACTTGATAGGAGAAAACCAGCATGAAACTACATTAATTAGTAATCAGATTGGTACTTAAATCTATTCCTGGTAATTTCAGGGATATTCTATCATCACGTTTGTGACATATATATGTATATATACATATATATGACACATACATATATATAATGTACCCTTATATATAAAATGTATATACAACATATTATATATAAAATTTATCTTTGTCTTTACAATGCTGAAATTTGCCTACTTACCTGTGAAGGAAGTTCATCACTAGCCTTTAGCTCATTTAATCTCTCTAGCATCCCCATGAGGTAGAGAAGTCTATTTTCAGAGATGAGGCAATTCAAGTCCAAAGGGAAGTTAAGTTCTCAGCAGTTTGGAGAGTGTAGACAAGGGACAGGCAAGTAAAAGCAGTTCCTGAAAATTAACAGCACTAGTTTATTCTGCCAAGAGCTTCTTTAAAATTGTGTTTCATTCTTTTTAAAAATTTTTTAAATTTATTTATTTTTTTTGCCAGTCCTGGGTCTTGAACTCAGGGCCTGAGCACTGTCCCTGGCTTCTTTTTGTTCAAGGCTAGCACTCTGCCACTTGAGGCACAGGGCCACTTCTGGCCATTTTCTATATATCTGGTGCTAGGGAATCAAACCCAGGGCTTCATGTATACGAGGCAAGTACTCTGGCCACTGGCCATATTCCCAGCCCTGTGTTTCATTCTTGATTGTCCATAAAGGTTGTCTGTATTTGGGGATGGGGTGGTCAACCATAGGATATTTCAGTATATACACAGGCTATGGTTGAAGAGATTTGTGTGCTGAAAGCTTGGTCTCCTACTGGTAGTATGATTTGGGAAGTGGTGGAAATTTTTGGAAGTGAGCCTAATTCTGGAGGAAGTTAGTGATTAGGGGTGAGTGAGCCTTTGAATGTTGTGTCTTGTTTTTTCCTTTACTTCTCTGCTTTCTGCTCTCCATAAGGTAAGCAACCTCTGCTACAAGCCTTAGGGTTCTGCCTTACCGCAGGACCAGAGTGGCAGAACCAAGGATTATGGACTGAAGCCTCCTTTCCTTTAAGTTCTTTATGTCAGCTGTATTGTCACAAAGAAGAAGAATCTGACTACTTTGTGAGTGTTATAAAATACTCAGGTGATTAAATGGGTGTCAGGCTAAGTGATTACCTTCCTAGAATGTTGATGCTTTGAAGTTTCTCATTAACCTTTGTCTTGAAGTATCCTGTCCAGGGAAGTTCTAGATCTACTTCCCACTATAAATGAACAATTAAAGTGAGTGCAGTTACTGATGTCACACGAGACTTACAGCTTTCCCTGTTACTTGCAAGATATTTTTTTTTCTTATTAGATTCAAAAGAAGCATTATTTTTTTTCTTCTTGCACATAAAGAGAGGTTTAAGAGCATCAAGTCACCAGAAAAGATAGCGCCCTTCACTATTAAACTGTAATTCAGATTTCTCTACAGAGCCTCAAGCATGTGCTCAGAGATAATTGGCTGTACAGGAGGCTCGCACGTAGCCAATTGACATACCGCGGGTCACAGATGACCTCCCCATTTGCACGGCATGACCTAGTTTTGTTTTCCTCTCAAGGAAAATAAATACACTACAGACATGAAGAAAGGAAACTAGGGACTGGAGCAAGTTATGCAACATTTCTATTTCTAAAGACTTCGCTCCCTGAGATGGGTTCGGTGAATACAAGCTGCTTTGCATCCACGAGGGGCTTCTGTAGCCCACTCTACCTCCCCCCACCCTCTATCTGGCCCAGACTCCCCTCTCCATGGTCTGAGGCCCGCGTTCATCACCTGGAGTGAAAGCTGACAGGAATGAGCAGAGGCAGGAGGCAGGGAGACACGCGGGCATTGTCATGCATGACTGGCTCCCACACATCAACGGCAATTAAACATGGAGAGCTTGGGATCTTTTTGGACAGGTTCAAGTTCCCTGGCACTGCTGTGATTAGATGTTGTGCGTTGTTCCCCTGTAGTCAGGATGTGACATACTCTTTTTCCTTTGCTCTTTTCTCGTCTCCTTCTTGCTATCTTGGATGCTGCTTGATCACCCAGCACGGACACGTAGATGACTTCATTTTGACTACAGTGTGGTCAAAACAGATGCAGGAAGAACCACAATCAGAAGCCATCCCAATTCAAAGGAAATGACTTGAAAAACATTATATTCTTTTCCAGATGCATGATTTTCTTTTAGCTTAGTAGATATAACCTACTGCGGGTAGGTTCCTGTGCTAATTTCCGTTTCTTTGTGGTAATTTCCATCCTGAATTGGATTGTGCAATTTGTCTTTTTTAAAACTGTGCTGTTTTTCCAGAGAACTGTAAAAATGCTAAACTATGCTTGTGAAGTCTTTTGTCTATGGGTCACTTAAAGTTTGAGATAGTCCGGGTTGTTGTGCTTCTTAAAATGCTCCATATATAAATTTACAGAGTTACAATTATGAAACTGACCTTGCAGGGGAAAAAAGTGGCTCATTTTAAGAGGATGAGATGCCTAATTTGAGGTCTCAATGAAAAGGTATTATGAAGAAAGAAATTGTTTCTGTAAAGATGAATGAAAATAGAGGAAGAGACAGTCATGGACCTGCTGGAACATCTGCCTACAGTAAATGAACTCCCCTTAGTCTGATCACTCTAGTTCTTCCTCTATTATTTAGTAATTACAGATATTTACACCCTCCCCAAATCATAGAATAAATATTTCTAAACATTACCATATGCATGGACCATTTGTGTACAGGGAATTTGGCTAGCTTAGATTTGAATTCTAAAATAGAAAAGGTGATGTATTTTTCTTTTATTCCCATGCACTTAACATATATCATGCATCTTTGATGATGGTATATCCCAGGTTTCATTTTGCGTCAGCACTAAAGACTTAAAGAGAGACTTCTCTGAAGAAGAAATAAGAATGGCCAATAGACACATGAGGGAAATGTTCAACATCTCTGACCATAAAAGAAAAGGAAATCAAAACAGCATTGAGATTCTACCTCACTCTAGTTAGAGTGGTCATTATCAAGAAAACTTATAATAACAGATTCTGGTGGGGATGTAAACAACAGGGAATGCTATTATACTGTTGTTGGGACTGTAAACTCATTCAACCACTCTGGGAAGCAGTATGGAGGTTCCTCAAAAGACTAAACATAGAGCTCTTCTATGATCCAGCAATCCCACCCCTGGGCATTTACCCATATGATCACAAACAAGGCCACGGTAAAGCTACCAGCACAACCATGTTCATTGTAGCATTATTTGCCACAACTAAGATGTGGAATCAATCCAAATGTTCCTCAGTAGATGAATGGATGAAGAAAACATGGTATATATACATACAATGGAATTCTATGCTTCCTTCAGAAAAAATGACATTGTCCCATTCATAAGGTAATGAAAAGACTTGGAAAAATTATATTAAGTGATATAAGCCTGACTCAAAGAAACATAGGCTGCATGGTTTCCCTCATTTGTAATAACTAGAATATGTCCAAGATATTTTTAGCAGAGGATCACAATGGCTCAATAGCTATGCACATATGACCCTATCAAATTATGCTTATTGAGATAAAATAAAACAAGTCTCTGTGGGACCCAAGGCAGCTGCTTGGGTCATGTGGTCAGGGGCTCTGTGATGCTCTGTCAAGGAGACTGCTTCAGCTGGCCCCTTTCAGCAGCTGGTCACAAGTCTGATGTCATCAGATCCTTCAGAAGGTAAACATCATAGTGAACTAACTACTTAACATCCTCATCTTTATTCCTGAGGAACCAAAATATTGGTGGTTCCCAGTATTTGTTACGTCTCACCAAATCCCTGTCTAACACACAATATTGTCCTAATATGATGAGCTTTAGGGGGGAAACTTACAATTAAGGAAGGGAAGGGGAAGGGAGACTGGCATTTCTTGTTAATTTGATAGTTATTTCTTAAACAAACAACTCACAGGCATTTGAAATGATTTATTTATTTTGCTTTTCATGCCCCCGTCTCAGAACAAAAGCAAATGTACTATTAATTCTCATTTGCAACACTAGTCTGATTTCCATTTCCATCTCAATATACTTTTATGCTTTGTGGTGGTTGTGGGTATGTGTTTAGGATCTAGAGATGTTACAATAAAATGATTGTATTATATTAAAATAATGCCTATGAAGTGATTTGTTTTAGATTTTACCTGTGGTTTTGATGATGTTCCCCCTAATCTTTAATATCACTGATCTGATGATATTTGTTCTTTTTTTAAGAAGTAACCCCCCCTTTTTATAAGGACCTATGAGTATTCCATTAACTGCTAAATTGGTTCCACAATGTCTTTGTAATGGCTTTTTGCCTCCTGGGAGATTTCTTTCTATCTTATATTCTTAATTAATAAGTTCTTTACCAATTGCTACACAATAAAGGAGCATTTAGCTTACCAAATGATTTGGTGCTTGTTTACTCATTCTAGGTCTCTATCTCAGAGGTTCTGCATTGGTGTACTGATGAAATTTCTCTGCACATAACAGTGGGTGTTCTAGCTGCAAGAGAACAGGGTAGCACAATTGATTCCCCAGCTTTTAAATGAACTTAGGCAGGTAGTCATTTACAAATGGGGAGTGGAAAGCACAGTAATAGCCATAAGAGGGCAAAAGAGATTCTCAAGAGTTCTTAAGGAACAATTAAAGATAAAATGGCACCAGTCTCTAGTTATAATGTACCTGATTCTAACTTGCTGATGGCGGGAAAGATAAAAATCCAAGTTATGTCTTTTCAGCACCACTACATTAATCAATCATTCGAATATATGTCAAACATTTAGTATATGTCAGCTTTGATTAATAATGGAGAAAAAAATAAAATTCTTTCTTGCAACAGAATCTGTGTCAGCTTTCCTCACTAAAGAATCAGATAAATATGAGATAAGAGAGTAAGGAAATTTCCAACTTAATGTTCTTCAGGAGCTATAGGGAAAAAACACATTGCCTTATACCTTATGAACTTATATATGGTACTTTAATAGAAAGTCTACCTGAAAATTTTCAAAGAAAGAAAGAAAGGAGTCTGTTATGCTGTGGTGAAATATTGTCATGCACTAAGAAGAAGGAGGAATTAGGATGAGGCCTTGCTAATAGTACATGAGAAGCTCAATAAGTTTTAGAAAATTTGAAAATACTGGAAATTGATAGGCATGAAGAAATGCTTCAGGCCTCTCATTCTGCAGAAGAAGAACAAGGAGAAAAAGGTTAAGTACACTTTTAAAGGCAAAACAGCTAATTAATATTAATATGACTTTTGCCTTGTATTTTTCATTCAACTAATGATATCCTGCTGAATAGTTCTGAACATATTTAGAATTGTTCAAATTCAAATTCATTTACTTGCATCAAATTCTTTAATTGTCTTCCATCCAGACAATGGAGGAAATAGTCATATTCTTGAGTTTCTTGTCTCGATGTTCTTTTCTTTCCTACTCCGTTACACAGACCTCTAACTTCTTTTCCTCATTTGGAATACGCTATTCCCAAATCTTTCTGGATCTTACTCCTTAGTAAGTAAAGGTGACTTGGGTTCACTATTCAAAAGTCTCCTTCCTACCTTTGTCTCCAACTTGTCTTTCTAGACCCCTGTATTTTCTCTTGAGTTCTGTAAGATGACTCCAATCATGCCACTTACAGACCAGCCATCTCGATTTTCCCATGCTTCTCCACTCTGCTGCCATTGAACTAAGACATTTCAGGACTGAAGTGTGTGGGATACAAAATTGACTAAGATGTACAGAATTCCATTCTGTTTTCTTGAGGATTATTTCCAAGTCAAATCTTCACAAATAATATGCTGCAAATGGATTGTCTCTATGTTTCAAATATTGATTCTTTCAACCTTCAACATACTTGTATTTGCTCAGTGAAGGCTGAAAGTTCTACCCAACTGGGCTGTGTGCTATATAAATATTATAATTTTATTTATGTTTCATAGCTGCAAATGATTGGGAAACACAGTAAAAGTAAGTTTCTTGACTATCATCTCCTTCTTTCACTATAAAAATCATACTCATCCTAAAAAAAAAAAGACCCAGATTATTATTCGCCAAATGTAATCAACCCAGAAGCCACTGAATGAATCAAGAAAATGTGGTATACAGACATAGTGGAATTCTATGCATCTATTGGAAAGAATGATATTGCACTATTTGTAAAGAAATGAAAGGAATTGGCAAAAGATTATATTAAGTGAAGTAAGTCAGGTCCAGAGAAACAAAAGATCCGTATTTTCCCTTATGTGTGGAAGGTAGATTTAGCTTACAAATGCGTAGGTAAAAGTGTTGGATGCTAAGCAAGTGTTTACAAATGTAGTGACCAAAATCTGATAGTTTCAAGGGAGAACTCAAGAAGTGTACTTCCTTAGACAGCCACAATCAAAGTTCAGCAAAACTAAATGCCAGGAAGCAGGTTCTCAAAAGATGTGGTGTAAAGTCAAAGGGAAAAGTGTAGGTGAATGAAGAAGGGGAACAATGAAAGAATCTCATGTCTGTCCTCCAAAATTAAGAAGAGGGAAGGAAAGGATGAGTGGAGGAGGGATGTGTGAGAATGTTGGAAGCAGTGAAATTGGACAAGGAATATTATTTTCATAAAATGCTTCATCAAATGGCAATTCCTTTGTACAGCTATTTGAAAATAATAATAAAAGATCAAATGCAAACATTTCTAGGAAGTTGTCTAAAATTCAATGCCCAACTTCCCCTCAGTAGTATTTTCCATATGTTTGTGTTTAACTCCAAGCATTCATTGTATTGACTGCATAGTTCTTGGCCACTGAAGGAAGCATGGTAAAGTCACAGCAATGGAGAATGTATGATTCCTTTATTCAATCAAAAGCATAGTAAGGGCAGGGCCATTGCTTAGACATCTTTGTATCTCCATGTTTGCTAACACACTTCACAAGTATGTCATTATCTTCTAGGATAATTTTACAACACATTTGGTTTATAATATTCACACTAAGAAGAATTGATTTATGTACTCTCCTTTTTCCATCACAGTAGAATATACAATAGCTATTCTTAGCTCAATTTAAAAGTCATGAAATGAAAGTCATGGCACTGAACACTACCTGGCTTATTTTAGGGGTATTTTTTTTCCTGCCATTCCTGGGCCTTGAACTCAGGGCCTGAGCACTGTTCCTGGCTTCCTTTTGCTCAAGGCTAGCACTCTGTCACTTGAGCCACAGCGCCACTTCTGGCCGTTTTCTATATATGTGCTGCGGAATTGAACCCAGGGCTTCATGTATATGAGGCAAACTCTCTTGCCACTAGGCCATATTCCCAGCCCTTAGGGGTATTTTTTAATCCCCAAACCAACGCTCATCAATGAAAACCTAGGTCTTAACACTGTGTAATGGAGTAATATACCAATGATCAATCCAACACAAGAACATAGCATGGATAGATGGAAGAGTTTCACGTGAAGATGTTTGAGTCATTTGCTCAGAAAAAAGATGGCTGTCTAGCTCTCTTTGAAGATTATGGAAGTTTTACATCAAAAAGTTTTAAAAAATCATCACCAGTTGTTTAATCAGAAACCTACCTGAGGGAGGAAGCTGGATTAAGGAACCTCAAATGGTCTTTCATTCTCTAAAGTTTTGCTGTAGACAATTTCTCCTCCACCTCTGCCTTGTCCTATAATTCCTCGGTGGGTAGTTTGTATGCCAGAGGGCTCAGCCATCTCCATCCTCTCACTGAAAAGCAAAATCTTCTCACGAAAATGCTATGTCAAGAGCAAAATGTCACAGAAAACCTGAAGATTGCAAGAAGACGCTGGAAAGGACTAAATTCGCCAGGAGGGATTTGGGTAAGGGAGGATGTAATTACCTGGGCTGGAATCTGGCCAGCAAACAAGGATTCATGCAAAGGCAAAGAAGGCGTCCATCCTGTGAGAAACTCCAGGGAAACCTTTGGGGACCAGTGGTGGTCAAAGTCTGACTTGTATGTGTTGTTTGATTTCTGCCGTCTGTGGGAACACAGTAGCCCCTTGCTGAAACACTCATTCCAAACTGAATTGAAGAACAGCTTCCGGTACTAAAGCATCGGCATTATCAGTTACTCCGGACAGGGAAGGAAGTAAAAGGGATTTAAATGTTGGTAGGATTATGAAATGCAATCCAGCTTGAGAGAAGGAAAGGAGGGAGGAAGTGCTATTTCAGAGGACTCTAGCAAGTTTGATAAGAAATGTACTCACTACCTTACATATGTACATATGTATGTACATATGTACATATTTACAATAAAATTAACAATAAAATTAAGTTTAAAAAACAGTTGTGTTCCTCTTTTGCCCCCTGTATCTTCCACCATGCTTCAAGCTTTTGGCCTGGGGTTTTATCCCAGATGGTTGCAACAATAACACTGAACTGTAGAGGGAGCCCGAGCCTCCCTGGTCTGTTCTATCATGTAGGTTTAGAGAAGAATGTCTTCAAGCAGCTTGCTCCTAAATTCAGGGAATGAACAGCAGCAAAAGGCCAACAACTATCAGTCACCCTTTTAGAAGTATCCTATCCATCACTCTGTTTTCTTAGAGAGTTGCATCTGTCTCATGATATGGCAGAGCAAACCACATGCGATTTCTTATGCAAATGGTAAAATAACCTAATGATTGAAAGCAAGAGGCAGGTAATCAGTTTCAGTTTGGGGTGATTCCTGGGGATGGTTATTTACACAACAACCAGAATGTACTTAGCTCTGCTGCTAAGTGTGTATTTAAAGATGTGACGTATATCTTACCACAAGTAAGAATAGCAAAATCACACCTTCTGAGCCTAAATTTGTTGGCCTATTAAAATACTGGAACCTTGAAGGAAAGTTATGATATCATACTTGAAGAAAACACAAATGAACAAAATATCATTCACTGGTGGCATACAGAGTGTGGGTGAACCTCACTGGTAAATCTTCTTGCAGATTTTTCTTGTTCACTGGCTTGTGTTTGGAGAACGTAGAGATGCAAGTACGTCCTCTTACTTTGCAGAGGAGAAACTAGGGGCAGTGAAGTTGTCTAGTTAACTCTTTCTATTGTTCCAGGAAGTGCTAAAGTCTTCCCTTGACTCAGGTTCTGATCACTTCTTCCAGATGCCTTTCCTTGTGGTTGCTTCCCACTTTGACCTTTGCCATCGGGATAGATGAATTCCCTCTCCTCTGTATTTCTCTGGGTAAATTGACTTTTGATGGTATATTACATGATATAGATGCTAAGTTTTTATACTTTAAAAATATTCTTAAAATCAATACACCAGTGAATTTCTAGAATGCAGGAATTGACTTTAAAATCCTCATCACACATGGCAGTAGCTGGAACTGTAATAGATATTTCACAAATATCTAACTCAACTTCAGACGAGATCAGGCACGCTCAGTGTGGTATGGCTGTAGACATCTAACTCAACTTCACAAACCATGAATCTCTTACATATGTGGCCTTCCCCAACTCCTACAAAAACACCATAGTAACTAGGCTTAGAACACAGCTCGCGGTGAGTGAAAAGAACCTCATTTTCTATGCAAGGAGATTACTGGTGAAATGTATAGGTGGGAGAGCAAGGGCATAGGGTGGAACCAAACACCCAACCCCTGATTTTGTAAACAGAAAGCATGGTTCACAAAACAGTCATCCTCCACCATAGCCCGAGTTCACTTGGCTTCTTCATTCACTACTACAATTACTCCAAGTCATTCTCACTTCCCAGGAGGACAGGAATCAACAGACTTGGCCACAGAGCTGTTAAAATGTTTAGCTTCAAGAAATCACAACCAACTCAGTTTCAGGAGGTGCTGGGGGTTCCGTGGAGATAGAAACTCCCATGATGCTCTCTGATTTCTGGGCTCCCTCCTGTCTTTCACAAGAACAAAATATCTTTGTTCTGTTACCCATTTCACTGCAAAATTCTTGGTCCTAAAGACAACCAGCAACAGACCTCATGAACGTGCTTGTGCCTGAGCCAGCCTGAAAGGGGGAATGCTTTGCCCAGCGTGCAAATGTGGACTGGGATTAAGTTCAGAAGCAATACTTTCCTTTTCACCTATAGAGGCATTTCTCTGTTCCTAACCTAAGTACCTACTTGCTACTCAATTCTGAGTAGTCATTTAGGCAGCAGTGTGTAGATTTTATTTCTTTACTTTTGTTTGAGTTTTGCAGTGTCTTGTTATGTAGTGCAGGCTAGTTTCAGACTCCATTCTGTTGCTTCAGCTTTCAAAATGCTGGGATTACAGGCATGTACTATTATACAAGCATACATAGGATCGGAATGTATCTTCTAAATGTTAAAGCCAGATATACCATATGGACAATTGTTTAGGGTTGTGTTGAGAAAATTCCAATAATCTCTCTTTCAAAACTTTTGAGGAACTTGGAAAAAATTATACTAAGTGAAGTGAGCCAGACCCAAAGAAACATGGACTCTATGGTCTCCCTTATTGGGAATAATTAGCACAGGATTAGGCAAGCCACAGCAGAGGATCACAAGAGCCCAATAGCTATACCCTTATGATCACATAAGATGATGCTAAGTGAAATGAACTCCATTTTATGGAAATGATTGTTATATCACAGTTGTAACTACTTTCAACATCCCATGTGTATCTGTAGTTTATACTGTTGATGATGTTCTTGTATCACCTTCTTGGATTGTATCTACACTATCTCTGTAATCTTATCTGAGTATATTAGAAACACTGTATACTGGTATTAGAATTAGGAAATTGAGAGGGAATACCAAAATTGAGAGACAAAGGGTAAATTAAGAGAAACAACAACAAAAGCAATACTTGCAAAACTGTATGGTGTAAGCGAACTGAACACCTCCGGGGGGGGAAGGGGAGGGGGGAGGGGGGTATGAGGGACAAGGTAACAAACAGTACAAGAAATGTATCCAATGCCTAACGTATGAAACTGTAACCTCTCCGTACATCAGTTTTATAATAAAAACTTTAAAAAAAAGAAAAATGTAAAAAAAAAAAACTTTTGAGGAAAATGTACAAAGTCAGCCTGAAGGGTTTTCAGTCTCTGTCCAGTCCCTGTTCTGAACCTAATCAGAACCATAGCTTTGGGAATTCTCAACCATAAATATTGAGGAACTTATATCTCATATTTTCCCCTCTTAACAGTTTGCTCTGAGATGGTCTTGTCAGAGTGCCATATGGTGGAGGATGGAACATTTAGCTTCTTTAAGCCTAGGTTTACACAATTTCTCACAGTGCAATCCAGGTCTCTCTCATGAGCTTTTCATTGGTCAAGATGAGAGGCATCAGGATGGTCCTCTGCTGCTCTGAGGAGCAGTGATTGGCTTGCCTGTCAGCTTTGCTGCCTAAGGAGCACATCTTCCTGTTGGTTCATTTATCCCTTGGTACCCTTAGAGTGACCAGATATTCCACTGTTACATAACTGTAACATCTTCCCTACCTCCTACCATGGCTGCTCTCTCAGTCTGCCTCTTTCCAATCCACCAGTTCGCTGGAGTTATCAGAAGGGAGCTTGGCAGTGGTTAGTTACTTGGCAGTGGCTCCTATTCTCTGGGATTCCGGTGACTCCCAGACAAATGTCATCCAGAAGTGGTCCATAGAAAAGACACTTTGTTAACCAAACATACCGGTAGTCAGCTCACACACAGGAAAGCCACAGGCAAGATTTGATTGCATGGAAAAATAAATGTACTTTTAGAAGTCATTCTTTCAAATCACATCCCCTTGGTCAAGCATAGCTATGCATTTTGTGTGTTTGAAATAGTTTTTCACAGCCCTAGTGAAATCAACAAGAGGAATGGCTACTCGACATATTGTCCTTTGCCAATCCCAGAGTTTAGAATGTTTGAATGCCATATCTAGTGAAATAACAATCAAACTTTTTACCAATTTGTGGTTTTTAGAGTCTTCAAGTGTGAAATTATACAGGATAACCTTGTTGATTATTTAGTTGGCTTCTCTTATACATCAAAAACTGTGAACCTGAAAGAAATAACTCACCTAAGATTCCACACCAGATTCTATACCATATAAGCACGAGAACATGCTTCTTGTTCTTCATTCCTATAGATAGTATTTTGTTCTACTTTGTGTTTCTGGGGCTCAAATAGTTCCTTGTATATTTTTGATGTCAAGATACAGTGCTAGAGACTACTCCAGGTTGGGATCTACCAAGCCTGTACTTAGTAAAGACATTTCATATATAACCAAAACCTTAGGACTTACCTTACCTTTCCCTCACCATCACCTTTTACAAATGGACCTCTTCAGTGTTAAACTCAGTATGCACCATCTACTATAGCTAGTTCCACATTAGAATGAAGCCCATTGGCTATGGAGCTCTCTCATGTTACAGCAATAACATCTTCCTAATTGCACTCTCAGCACAGCCAATGCCTGGCATTTTACGGGAATGCTATAATCTTTATTGATAGGGAAAAATATGAATGCTATTCTGAATATTCCTTGCATATCTTTCTTCCAACCTGTGTGCCAAAGGTAGCTTTTTCTCATACCTTGATCTTTCAAACTCAACAAGCACCAGAGAAGAGTCAAGGACAGAGCAAGCAATGGGGGAATGTTAGCAAGAGCTCTTGTCTTATGACACCCAAACCACACCTTGTGTTTGTTCAGTGAGAGAAGATACTAAAGAAACAAGAACACATGCACACAGAGATGTGGGGAAATGAAGATAACTGAGGCTACTCTGCAAATGTTGTTGTTGATCGTGTTTTGGATGCATTGGCGGCATAATCCAGCTTTTGGAATAAATAATTTACACTGTGTTTTCTGCCCAGCAGTGCAATCCTGGAGTGTGCATAGGTTGCAGAATGGCACCCGGCTACTGAAGTGCCTGAAAAAGAATTACCTGCTACAGATCCTGAATGTGAATATTCCAGGTACCAGGAATCCTACAAGAGAATGCAAGGGCATGCACCTTGTAGTTGGAAGCCAGCTTTCCAGCCAGATTCCCTAAGCATTGCTTATCTTACTGATCAGTTTTGGAAAACATTGCTTTAGAATGGGTCTGTATGTAAAACTCCATGCCAGCTGCGGTGGTGGGGTTTAAGCGTGGGCAATTCCCAATTTTTGCCTTCCAAGCAATCTGTAAATAAAAAAAATGACATTAAAAATAAACCCAAACTGGGTACAAAGTTAGGTGTGGGTAAAGGACTGAAGTGCTGAATAAGATTTCAGGCAGCCTTTAGCTTCCAAATTGGAATATTTTGGCTCAAGTGTGGGCCTCTTTTAACTTGTGTCTGCATGTGCAGTCCAAGATAGACTTATACCAAAGTCTGGGGCAGACAGACTGGATGGACTGCTTTTAAAATCTACAAACCCTTGTGTCTGGCTCATCAATCCAGAATGCTGTTTCTTCCCAAGATATCTCAGACACAGCTATCTTGGCAAACAAGGTCCATATCTAAGTTGGAATCACAGGTTCAGCTCAACTGATATCTTTCTGGTTGGCTAGCTTCTCACCTTTGCCCCTCTGTCTGAAAAATGTCAGCTTCTCATCTTAGCTGCTAATGGAGTATCTCAGGAAGCTTGCTTCTCAACTTCTTTGCTCCATTCCTCAGAGATTTCTGATTTTAGTGCCTCCTGGATTAAGGCTGACTGGTTATAAAGGAAGGTGGGCTGGACTAATTTGCAAGGCTTGATCCTTTGGTGAGAGTTGTTTGCAATGTATTTTTGTGTCACATCTGTTGTATATGCAGGGGAATAAATTCACTGCTTTTCCATTGTTCTTTCTATTATTTTTTGATATTAGTATATTACGGACTTTTTGTATTTGATTTCTTACTCAAACACTGGTTTTATTTAGAAACGCAGGCCAAAATTCAAGTGAAATGAAGTTTATTTCCAAATAGTCTTGCTACAAATACAGATAGCATAGAGCAGCATGAAAGGATAGAAAATACAGAAAGTCAACCTTGGGAGATAAGGAATACTTAAGGAATATCTCAATGTTCTTGAGGGAACAAGGGCAATATGAAGAGGAGATAGCAATGAATAGTTCTGAGACTGGATTTGGGGATCAGTGGAAGTAAGATGTAATGAAAAAGAAGTACCCTCACAAGAGCTTGAAAAAGACGGAAGAAAGAGGGAATAAAGTGGGAGAAAGAGAGAGCTAGAAAGAATTGCCATTTCATTATTTTGCTTTGTTCTAGCAACAGTAACAGTCATAACAGTGAGAGTTATACCAGCCATAACTCAAGTAGCTGTTGTTTATTGAATGTGTGTAATCTAGGCTAATATTTGCACTAGGTGCTGCCCAAGATCTCCCCTTATTTCTTGCAACAACACTGTATCATATGTATCAGAGGCTCAGAGGGGCTGAATAACATGCACAGGGCTAGGCTAAGTTACAGAGCCAAAATTCAAGCCCCCATTTTTGTGATCTTAGAATGTTTGAGTATATTTTCTCTATACTTCATCCCACAGCTTCACCGGAGGTACAATGCCTTGGGCTGGGAAGGCACCCAGCAGCATTGATAGTGAGGCAAGAACCATGTCCTTTCCAAACCGTAGTCATGAAACATTAGACACAATCTCAATGAGATGGTTTGTGTAGAAGGAGCTTTGAGAGTCTTTCAATCACTTGGTTTCATTCCTGACGATGCAGGGAGATAAAGGACTTGGGTTTCTAAACAGCTAATCCGAAGTGTTTCCAAGTTCTCTAGAATCACCTGTGTATATTATTTGCCACTTATTGAGTAAAAGCAATCTAGTTTCTGCATTAAGTTACATACTTCATTCCTTTGAGTACATGAATACGAAGTCATTATCATCATTAGCCACATTTTATTGACTAGAAAACTTAATCTTTGAGAAAAATTCCCTTTCTGCTTTCATGTTTACAAGAATCAAACAACTCAGTAAGGTATCTATAAAAATCTTCAGAATTCTCCAGATGTTTCCTGGAAGCTGGGTTCTTGTTACCAATCATCTTTGTCATTAGGCCTCTGCTGTTTTATGCCCACATCTGTTAGGCATTTTGGTATGTCCCATTGACCTTTGTAGACTGAACAGTTAGATTTAATTTTATAGGAATAGAAGCTTTAACTCATTATTTAATTATATTACTCCTTTGACCTACCACACAGGCTACCTTGTATATCTTATGTTTGTATTAGGCATGCAATATTAGTTTCAACTCAACATCTATTATGCACCACCACTTTCCTATGAGAAACAAGATTTGACACTTGTTATATTATGTTTAGTTCTTGGTTCTCACAATAATCTTATGATATAGGTAGCAGATAACCATTGTTTAAATGAGAAAATAAATATCAGGATGGTTAAGTGGCAGTCAAAGCTTATTTAATGATCAACTTCAAAAAATAGAGAACTGGTAAATAAAACCCCTAATAATGCCCAAATTCTCCAAAACAATTCTTGGGTCACTCAAGTTACAGAAGGCCAGAGGGCCTTCTGTAATTTAGTATTCCATTTAAGTCAATTTTAATTAGGAAAATGAGCTTTTGCACTTTTTTTCAGTGCAAGACAATGGCCCATATATGATAAAGCTGCTATCAAAAGTCAGCTCCCAGGGGGAACTGGGGAGAAGGAAAAGTGGGAGAAAAATCAGGGGAGGTAATAGGATTGACAAGAAATGAATTCACTTCCTTACCTATGTAACTGTAACCCCTCTGTGTATCACCTTGACAATAATATTTTTTTTAAAGTCAGGTCCCATCCAGAAGACTGATTTCAGTACATGCTCACTTGCATTCCTACACCATGTAGCTCTCTCTACCTGCATCTATGTGTTATGGTCATTACGTTGGTTTCTTTTTTCATAGTTTACCAAAACAAAGGAAAAGTTTTAAAACTATATCTGGATTGAAATTGAAGTCTCACTCCTGGACATTTACCCAATAGAATGCAAGAAAGATGCCCTGAAAGCTACTTGAGGATAATAAAAATCAATTAATCAAAAAAGGATACCACTCTGGAAAACAGTGTGGAAATTCCTCAGAAAAATAACATATAATTACTCTCTTACCAAGCAATCCTACCCCTGGGCATATATAGAATGCAAGCAAGGTTACAGTAAAGCCATCAGTCCAACCGTGTTCATTGCATCACTAGCCACCACAGCCAATATACAAAATCAGTCCAGATGCCTCTCAATGAACAAATGGACTGAAAAAATGTGGTATATGTACACAATGGAATTTTACTCATCTATCAGAAAGAATGATATTGTACCATTCTTAAGGAATTAGAAAGAGATGGAAAAAATTGTATTAAGTGAAGTAAGCCAGACCCAGAAAAACAAAGGTTGCATGGTTTTCCTCATCTGTGGTAACTCAAAAGAGGCTTTCTTGCTTAGAAGTTTCCTCATAGAAATAGACCAAGGACCAGAATTTTAATGACTAACACTTCTAAGACCTTGCTTTCACCAAGCCCTTATGCTAAGTAAGCATATTTCACAGACATTTTCTGCAATAACCCCAGCTGTTGTGCAGATAAACATAACCCTCTTGAGTCTACCTGAGAACCTGGGCTAACTGACTTGCTCAAGATACATAACAGAGTGAGGACTTAGAATGCATTTCTGTTGATAGCAGATTCCTTCTCTTTCCACTTTTATTTGTCTACCTAGGAAGACTCACATCCTTCATTCTGGCTAACAGATTCTAGGTTCGTTTGAGGTAGAGAAGCTCCAGGTGACAGATCTGAGCTCAGCACAGCCATCTGTATGGACGGCTTCCCGGATTCCCTTGCAGCCAGAGGTGACTGCATCATACAATCACAACTCATAAATAAGTAAGCATTTCCTCAACTTTTTCCCATATCCAAGAGGACACAAGCCCAAATAAAAATCATACTTAGTCTTCCCACTGTCCATCTTTTCCATCTTTGTCTTTCAGAGATTAATCCATGTAATATGGCAATGTTGGGATGTTTGAGCCACTTGGCTCTGGGCTGGGTACACATCAACTATTTTCCTCCTCTGCAATGTAGCTCTCATCCTTCCCATCTCCCCAAACGCATGTGGACATCCATCATCCATCTGGAATATGCTTCACTGTGACTTTAAATATTCCCCATAAGTGACCACCATTTTCTTATTCTTTCAACTAGATTTGAACATTTACTCCTAACACTTTTCTCTGCTATTCTGCTCAGTGTTTCAAGGATATTCAAGCATTTTATTTATTTTTCATGTCACAATACAAATAAAGCCTAGTCTGATCCCCCAAGAGAAGAGAAGCATGGGAATGTCTTGCCCTTTTTTAAATATTTTACTATTTCCTGTCCCATTTTCTGTGGGGGGACATCCATTTTCTCCCCAGTGAGAGACACCCACCACTCCCCACCCTGCTGGATCTGAGAGCTCCTATCCATCAAGTTTGGGGTAGACAGGTAGAAGTGTCTAAAAGTAGGACTCACTTCAAAACTAAGTGCAAGGTGAGCCAGGGTCATTGACAGAAAGTCACTTGCTCATAAGTGGTCTGCAGATAAACTCAGAGACTTGGAAGGCCTCAAGCTTTGAGGAAGAGCTACAGGGAACGGCTGCAAGTAGACCTTTCCAGCCAGTGGAGCCCAAAGGGATGGGTTGACATTACTGTCCTCTGTCAGCTCCATCATCCCGAGGGACTAACATTAATGCAATGATTAAGAAAAACATGAACTCTAAAACAAATGGAATAACCCTCACAGTTCCATAAGGGGATTTTTTTTCCTCCCCTCAAAATGTGGGCTAAGAGCAGTGTCAATTGCCTGTTTGTCTCTGGAGAGTATTTTCTTAAAGTCTTAAATACGCCAAACCTATCTTTTCTCTGTAGGTTCCATAATCCCTTCTCCCAGAATATAAGATATAAAATATACTATGGCAAAGACCATTATGCAGATCCTGCCTTCTTATTTTGTTTATCTTGTCCTGTCCTTTCTGGAACTACATTATGACAATATCCACAAAGATTTCCACATCTTATAAATATAACATTTGTTACTGTCTTGAGCCACCACAGGGACATACATTATCTCTTTGAAAGATTTAATGTTATCCTTAGTGATTCATAGTCTCAATGGTGTGCTTTCTATTTGAAAACAACAAAAACAACAACAACAAAAAAACACAAAGCAACAACAACAAAAGACCTTCATCTCCAAATTAAAGCATCCTATGCCTGGCTGAATTTCCATCAGGACAAAAGGAATGAAGAATAAACAGCCAAGTTAGTTACACCTTAAAACTTTTCCACAGAAACTGTTATTCAGTATAATCCTGTATTAATATTTTTAAAGTTCTTGAAAAATAGGGACCTTAATTAAATTAAAAACATAGTGAGGGAGGATATTTAATGTTGCATGGTCTCACCAGTAAAGTGTGTTCTGAAAACAAGTAGTAAAAACAAGATTATGAGGTTGACTTACTCATCAATGGGAAAAATTATTTTTGAATATTTCAGCAGTGCCCATTCATATACTAACAGTTAATGTTCTGATTTAAAATGACTCATATTCAAAAATGCATTAGGCAGATCTCACTTAGAAACACTTTGTGAGCTTACTTTGAGTAACTCAGATGACTAATTTAAATATTCCCCAGTGCTGATTCTATAATATTTCAAATTAGTCATTTACTGAACGAGTGCTTTTGGCTCCCCACCTTCACAAGAAAAATTGAATTTTCTCTATAGTACATGCAATTCTAAACACCAAGGTATGGGTAGAAGACAGGCTTAATTTCAATATTGGCTCTTTACTTTCTTGATGAGTAAATGAATATTTAGCATGTTTAAAACTATTAGGATAGTACCAAGAGTAACAACCAGACTTATTGAGCTATGACTATATTACTAACTTTCAATATGGCAATTACCAGTCATTTTTGGTGGATGGAAAGGTTGGTGAAGGAGCCAAGCAACTATGGATATATAACTTAGCTATATACAAATGCATATGTCACAGCAAAGTGGTAGAAGCAATTTCTCTACCTCATAATCAAACCAGGGTGGTGCAAGGTTTGATTTCTACTTATAAAAATATCCTGTTGCATTGTGGACAGAAAAGAAGCATTTTTCTTTTCTGCAGAAGATTTTACACAGAGAAGGCATTTTAATCTCCAATTATTCATCCATAACGTCTCCCTGTATATTTACTTATGACCCTGCTTTGATCTGGTTGAATTGGGTGGTACCTTTGCTTAACATTTAACATAAACCATCCAAACTGCTACGAATTACCTGGCAGATCTGTCTGGAGTTTGAACAATATGTTTGAAAGTGTGAGAAAAATGGCCCACTTTCTTGGATGTTCCCTTTGCTTTAATAACTAATGCTTGTTCCATGATTATACATAGTAGAGGCCTCCCAAGTATTTTGGCCACATTTGCATAGCTTACAAGGGACAGAATCAAGATTTACCTCTTGAGCTAGACTTTGGTGTTTCTTGAATAGTCTTGTCTTCCTTCTCAAATCAAAGAAACTTCTCCAATGCCTTTTATTTAATATCCTCACTTGAGATGAGAGCTGTACAACTTTACTGTGTCCCAGAGAAACAAATTAGTAGGCTCCTCTCTACATTGACTCTCTCGAAGTATCTTAGGTTCAACTCATGTATCTTACTCATGACTTGTCCAGGGACTTTCTTCTCCACATATCTCCTTTACAGAGTTGGTTCACCAGAGATACTTGTGAAGGGATATTTCATTAGCAACACCCACTCTTCGTGGATAAAATTTTTGTTTGATACAGAGTTTAATTGGGCTATTTATTGCTGAGTTTTTAAGTGCTCTTCTAATATATACTTGATACTATTCATTCATCAAATATATGTTGTGCAAGTATTTTCTTTCTCCTGGTCACAGGGGTTGCCTTTCGTTCATACAGTAGTTTTAAATTTTAATAGAATTCAACCCATCACTCTTTTCTTTTAGGGGTTACTGAGTACTGAAACTAAGGCATCGGTATACCAGGCCTGATCTCTACCATTGACCTACACCCCAAGCCCCCTAGTTTTTTCATTTTATATAATATGCTTTTCGTGATATATATATACATATATACATATATAATATGTATACATATGTGATCTATCTCTCTATATGACACACCGATATATATTCATATATACTTATATATATGTATGTAAATATATCCTACATATTATATGTAGACATTGTAACACCTCAATCACCTTTATTTCCTTCTATATTCTGATACACTTAGATTTATTTTATATGAATGTTGAAAATATCCAGATTCACTTTTTGGCATGTGGATATTCAGTTGTTCTGGTACCATTTGTTACAAAGCCTATTCTCAACCATATTGCCATTTTTCCTATCTCAAAGATAAAAGGGATCTATTTCTTGAGACTCTATTCTGTCCCATGGATTCATTTATCTACTCACCAACACCCCACTGTTTGGTTCCCTGTGGCCTTTTAGTAAGCTTTGAAAGCTCATTTGAAGCTTCTGGCAGAAAAGCACAGCTACTCATGCTCTGTTCTGGAGAATGGAGAAGGATCCTCCTCTGTATGGGGAGATCATCCTCTTCAACAGAGTTTCTGCTTAAGCAGAAACACATGGAGAGGTAAGGAAAGATGGGGACCCCTGCCTACCTAGCCAGGTCAGTAGAATCAACCACAACAATCAATGTGGTGAAAGTGGACAGGGCCAGTCCTTTGACTTTGCTCTGACACTTTAATATTGCATAGGTTTTTCTGAGTACTTCTGCCCTTTCTATATAAACTTTCAATCAATTTGTCAATGTGTACAAAATCATTCACTGTAATTTAGATTGGTACTTCCTTGAATCTATAGGCTAAAGAATTGTAAACCTGACCTCTTCAGCTGACAATATGAAGTCTATCATCTACAAATATGGAATACTTCTCCACTGATTTAGTTCTCTGATTTAATTTGTTAGTTTTTAGTTTTCTTTTGGTAGATATGGTGGACAGTTTGTTAAACTTAGCCTTAAATGTTATTTGTGTTTCTTCATAGTTAGTATAACCGTTTCAAGTTGTTCACTGGCAACAATTAAGAAAGCAGTTCACTTCTCTATGCCATCTATAGATTTTTATTTATTTATTTATTTATTTATTTATTTAGGCTGTCCTGGAGCTTGGACTCAGGGCCTGAGCACTGTCCCTGGCTTCTTTTTGCTCAAGGCTAGCACTCTGCCACTTGAGCCATAGCATCATTTCTGGCCATTTTCTACGTATGTGCGCTGGGGAATCGAACCCAGGGCTTCATGTATACGAGGCAAGCACTCTTGCCACTAGGCCATATTCCCAGCCCCATCTATAGATTTTGGAACTCAGGCTTGTTACTGAGTGGAGCTGTATTTGAAGTTCTTGATGGAATTGTTGAATCTCTCATGTCACCCAGTGGATTAGGCCATTTTTTTCCCCTACCTTAGACACAGTTGCACAGTCACAGAGGTACCTTCCACAGTGCTCCAGAAAAATCACCAGGGAAAACTGAGGCTGTGTCCTAAGATGGAACCCTATAAAATGGAGCAGTAACCCCAGGAAAAGCAGAGCTAGAAACTCCATCAGCTAGGTTAATCCTTTCCCTGTGAATCAGAGCAATATCAAGGGCTGAAGTGTTTCTAGGAATTCCTTTTGACCAGCTGTCCATAGGAGAAGCTATCTGTGGAAGTAGGAAACTGTGGAAAAGAAATTCCCTCAAGTACTCCACCATAACCACTTCAAGTGAAAAAAATTAAGAAATCAGAGCAGAAAAAAAGTAATTTTGTGTGTTTGCTCATCCCTTTTTTGCCCTCACTAAAATGCATCAAATCTCTTTAATATCAGTCCTATTAAAATACTGTCTCTCTTGCCTACTATAATCCTAGCTATTCAAGAGGCTGAGATCTGAAAATTGGGGTTCAAAGGCAGCCTGGACAGGAAAGTCCATAAGACTTATCTCCAAATAACCACCATGAAACCTGAAGTGCCACTGTGGCTCAAAGTGATATAGTGCTAGGTTTGAGTGTAAAAACTCAGGAATAGGGCCCAGGCCCTGAGGTCAAGTCTCACCAGAAAAAATATGTCTCCTCCAACAACCCATATTTTCTCTCATATGTGGAAGTATGTGTAAGATGCAACTGGACATGATACCTCATATAAGACTCTAGAAATTCACACACAGTTAGACTAAAGGAAGGAATCCGAAGGGATAAATCCTTAATATTTAAAATAATATTCCAGGAAATGGAACCATGGGTTTTTTGGTGGTCATAGTTTGTGATAGTGGTCATGGTGTGTTTGTTTGTTTTGTCTTTTTAGGGAAGGCAATGGGAAGATGTGCACAAATGGAGGAGGAAAAGTAGACAAATGCAGTCATGGTATTCAGTATACCCTATGTGGAAAAAGAATTGGGAGGGTGAAACCAGGGGAAAGTGAAGGAAGGGGTGGCAATATAAAAAAAGAACCGTACTTATTACCTGACTTATAAAATGGTAATCCTCCATACAACACGTTAATGATAATAAGTTTATGTTTAAAAACTATTGTCTGCTAAAAGCTGGGATTCTTGCAAATCAGATGAATCACCATGAGTTCTGTCTGGTTTTTAAGTAATTTACCATTTAAAAACAAATTGTGGAAAGTACAAATGGAAAAGGAAATAGAATATTAAAACCTCTTTTATGTCATTACACAGAATTCAATATTTTCCTGTGTGCATATAAGTACATATGCATATGGGTCATAATCTATAGTTTTCTTATATGATTCTTAACTTTATATATTTTTATTTTTTACACCATAAAATCATTTCCTATAAGATTAATTTTATTATCTGAATATCCATTCCATATAGATTTGTATATTCTATAACTTATTAAAACAACTTCCAGTTGCTTGGTTGGTTATTCTCTATGAAAATAATCCTGTTTTTAAAATTTTCTTTTATTGTAAGGGTGATGTACAGAGCAGTTACAGTTACATAAGTAAGGTAATGAGTACATAGTAGAACATTGTTACCTCCTCCCTCATTTTCTCCCACTTTCCCTCCTCCCAAGGCTTCCCTCACCTCTGAATATAATCATATAATGAACATTTATGTTCATAAATGTTTTAATCACGATTTCACTAGTTTACAAAGTTACAGCCCTAAAAATAATCTTTGTGCATCACCAAAGGTGCCTTTATATTGTCATATGAGGCATATTGTCAAACTACATTATAATGTGCAACTTTTATTGAGTGGCTTCTTCTGGTTCCTTAATTTGCCACCTTTGGGAACTTTTTACATCTATGTGGACATGTTTAGCCCATGGGCACAGGGATTTGTTGAAAGCATCATGGGACAATAATTCAATCGAGTTAAGAAGTAGCAGAGATGCATAACTAACCTACTGAATATCATGAGGAGCACTGTTGTGTTTTTGTTTAACTTTCTAAACTTTCAAACTGAGACTGCTTCTCTGGATAAAATGCTGTTATGGAGAGAAACTCCTTAAGCTCTGAATTACCTTTTTACCTAGATCCTGATAGACAGCAAAATCTACGGTGTGACAAATAGTATCTGACATCCAGGAAGGAACATATCCTGAAAAATAAATCCATATCTCTCATCCATCTCTAATTTCAGGGAACAAGCTCTTGTGTAAGATCTGTATCTACCTTTGACTTCCACAAACATCAACTCTGAAGCTCCTGGCCCAGTAATCAACTTGGCTGAAATATAGCTACCAACCAATCTGAGTTAAAATTTGTTCCCATAAAGAATCCTGACATGCTGCTTTTCTAAAATTGATTTCTAAGGGGAAAAATAAAGATAAGTAAGTTATCACTGAACAATAAAAAAACAGACAAACTTTTGCTGGTTTAAAAATATTAATAAATAATCCATATTTTGCATTTGTATATATAGGTGTATATACCCATGCATATGTATATATACATATATACCTCTATATTTCTATATATGTATATATCTGCATATACATATTCTTTCTATATTCTTCTTTCTATACCTCATATATATGTATGTATCTATATCTTTGTACCAGTGTATATCTCCATCTGGACACTGTCAAATAAATATTTGGAACTGAATTGAAAACTCCCAATATACATGACAAAAAAGCTTTTGTTAATCATGTTCAGGATTTTCTCATTGGCCAGAGAAATCAAATCAAAATCACGAGTAACCACTTCATATTAGGATGATTATAATTACAAAGATGATGAATCAGTAGCATTACCAAAGGTGTGGAGAAAAGGAACCTTCATTCATTGCTGGTGATATGGTAGAATAATATACTACTTTGGACAATTTGACACTTCTTCAAAATATTAAACACAGAGTCAGGATAAAGCTCAGCAGTTCTATTTGCAGAGATACACATAGGAGCACAGAAAACATATGTTCATATAAAACTTTCATGTGAATGTTTATCATGGCACTATTTCTAGCACCTAGGAAATGAAGACATTTCCAACAAGCATTTACTATGAACAAACAACCCATATGTGGTATACCTATACAATGAAATAGTACTTATCAATGAAAAGGAATGGCATACTCCGTAACACGGTAAACCATTAAAAAACATTTTGCTTGTGAAAGAAGCCAAAATCCAAATGGCTATGTATTTTTATCCCATTATAGGACATGACAAGAGTAGGCAGATCAATAAGACAGAAACTAAACTATTATTTGCCAGGAGCTGGGCAGAGTGAGGGAATAAATGAAAATGGTATGGAGTTTCTGTTTGCAGTGATTAAAAAAAAATGATCTGGAGTTGCCTGTGGTGGCTCACACCTATAATCCTGGCTATTCAGGAAGCAGAATTCAATGAATCAAAGTTTGAAGACAGTGCAGTTAGTGATAATCTATCTGAACCAACAAGTGAGGAGTGGTCGCATGCACCTGTCACCACCCTAGCTACTCAGGAGGCATGTGTATGATTATAGTCTGAGTCTGGCTCCAAGCAAAAATGCTCTCTGAAAGACAGCTTATAAAAGCAAAAAAAGACTGGAGGTATGGTTCAAATGGTATAGTAGCTGTCTAGCAAGGATATGGTCCTTAGTTAAAACACCAATACCACCCCCCACTACAAAAAAAGTGTTGAATGATATAATGACAATTGGCATACATACTATAAATGTACTCAAAATCACTTTGTTTTTGTAAGATTGAAATTTATGATATGCAAATTATGTCTCAGTGAAGATGTTAGTAAGTAGAAGAAAACGTTCTTGGGATAAAATAATTCATCCCATAGTCAGGTAGATCATGAGAGGGTGGGAGGAGCTTTACGAAGACACTAATTGATACCTTCCTTAAGTATTTAAGAGGAAAAGGTCGTGAAGGGCGCAGAAAAGGACAATTGGGTAAAGGAAGTGGCAAAGGTAGCAGCAAATACTGCATAAATATTCTTGAACCCATTAGTAATATGTTATTTGACAATATCATGAAGACTCCTCTCCAGGTTTCAAATCAAGTATGGATGAGCCCAAACAGTGTCTTTGTAAAGGGCTGGGGAGCACTGTGCTCCAGCGGCTTGCACGACTGTCAACATCTCATGAGTTTCCTTCTCTGGTGATTTCTCTGGAGATGGTGCTGCTCCTCCTTTATTCTAGACCATATCTACAATAAGATGCAAAGCCTAGCAAAATAACAAGCAAATGTTAATATCGCACATCATCTAGATAACCAATATTACCATAAATGCTTTCTTCATAAACATTTCAACAACTTCTTTGTCTTAAAAGACTATAGACTCAGCTGGGTGCCAGTGGCTCATGCCTCTAAGCCTAGCTACTCAGGAGGCTCAGATCTGAGGATCAAGGTTCAAAGCTAGCCTGGGAAGTGGTGCTATGGCTCAAGTGGTAGAGCACTAGTGTTGAGCTGAAGAGCTCAAGGACAGTGCCCAGGCCTAGATAGAGTTCAAACCCCATGACAGACAACAAAACAAAACAAAACAAAACAACAAAGCTAGCCTGGGCAGAAAAGTCCATGAGACTCATTTCCAATTAACTACCAGAAAACCAGAAGTGGAGCTGTGGCTCAAGGTAGAGCCCTAGCCTTGAGCTGAAGAACTCAATGACAGCACCCAGAGTTCAAGCACTATGCCAGAAAAAAAAAAAAAAAAAGCATAGACTCAGTTGTATAAATCTGGTACATTATCTAACATGAGTAAGGGTTCTAAAATCCACAACTGATTTTTTTCCATCTTTTGTTTCCAAGAACATTTAAACAAACTAAGTTTTCAACATACATTATGACTACATTCTCCTAACACATTTTGGGGCTGTGACAGTAGGTCACTTGTATAGCTTACAGTATGAGGCCATAAGCTGGACCCCCAGCCTGGAAAAAAATAATTAGAAAAGGAAAGACACATATTTTGAATCCCAGTAAAGTATCAGCTACGGAAAAATTTATTTAAGCCTGTGAAGGCTGGAGATGATAACTAAATAGGGTTGAGTGCTATATAATCTAACTTAAAGAAAAACACAATAAGCTAGCACGTAATTTTATACAATTGATTCTTTTTAATAAGAAGATTTGGGGATGAGGAGATAACATTTAGCCTCAGAGAAACTGTCAGTGGTCTGCCGACATGAGGAGAAGAGAATGGTCGTTAGAGAGAAGGGTTCGAAGGTAATAGGATTTTTTTCCCTTCTTTGGAAACTTAAGCTAGAGATCGGAAAGCTTTTATTCGATATCGCCTTATGAGTGACAACTGCCGATAAAAGTTGAGCAGTAGTGAGGTCAGTATGGATTTTTTTTTAATGGCCTCCCTGCTACTATTGCCTGTCATGAGAATTGTCATTTTCAAATTTCTTACATTCAGCTATTTTATTGCATCTGTATATAGCAAAAACCTTGAAAGTGTGATAATTATTTGTTTTAAATTTCTTCATTTTAATGCAGACCAGGTTGAGCAGAGATCTAAATACAGGCTCAAGTTTCTGGCTTAAAAACATAGGTTAATAGTGTACATATAATTTTTTCCCTAAAAGAGGTGGCTAATTTAATCTCAGAGTGACTTTTATGTTTCTTTTAATGAACAGAAAATCACTTTTATTTAAAAGATTGTACATTTTTTCCTCTGATGCTGAGCAAAACCCATTATTTTATGAGCTAAATTTTTTTCTGCCAGTTTATTTAAGTAGATCTTACTTAGTTAAATGACCATCAGTATTTATTCCTTATTTGTCAACTCCACAAAATGTGCCATAATTTACAGGAATGAAATATAATTTGCTATTAAGGAAATTGAACTGATTAGTCTGTTAAGGGCTGCAAGATGGAAAACATAAATAATATGTTAACTTCTACTTGGTGAAATTCTACAAGAATTATTCTAGAATGAGAAAAGTACATGATTAGTCTCTATCTTATGTAACTTTATTATACTCCTGATATATTAAATGCTCAGATGAGAATTGAGACAGGGTATTGAACTTGCACTAATTATACCTAAAATAATACCTTATAGCTTACAGTTACACAATACTTTGCAATATATGAAACATTTTCACATAAATGACCTGAGTTAATTACTATTACTATGAGTTAATTACTAAAGTTTTTTGTAGTTCAATCCTTAGATGAGTAAAAGAAAAGAGAGCTTTCATGCTTTTGCTTGCATGTGATCAATAAATCTAGTATGCTTCTGCCTCTTCCATTTCACAAAGTACTACCAGTTGTTTAGGTGTCCACAAAGCTTTCAAAATACATCAATTATCAAAATACAAAAACCAGCAAAACGCACAAACTTTTCAAGGGTAAAAGCATATCTGGTTTTTGTTCATTTATCTATACCAATCATGCTATTAAAGGAATAGCAACTACTTTGTATGCTTTTCCTCTCTAAGGCATTATGTGATAAAGCCCTATTTGTTAGATATTAAGGAGTCTCCCAATCAGCTCGATCTAGAACTGAACTAAAAACTGAGAGAGACAAAGTACATGACAGACGGAACTCTTGGAAGAATTAGGCTCACATACACAGCAGCAGTATGCTTCTGAACCTCCTCACCCAGACCTAAGAACTAATAGTCCCCCTTATCAGGGACAGAGGTTATGAACAATGGAGAAAAACAGAGATGAGAGAGAACAGGAGAACAGGAAGTGAAAGGAGATGTCAAGATTGAGTTCTTTCAAACTCGTTGATCTGGTAACTTGGTGGTATGATGAAGTTGTAACAGAATAAATGAGTAACCCTAGGAACTGTTAATAACTAACAGAATCATATGTACATGTATTTGTGTATATACACACATAATATAATACATATATGTGTATGTGTGTATATATACATTATATATATATATATTCATATAGTCTTTCCTCAGCAGATATGGGAGTTCCTAAGCCCTTTATATAATAAAATGGAAAGGTATTTGTATATGGCCTAGGTACCTTCTCCCATAAACTTTATCGCTACATTAGTTATAAAACTTAATACAATGAATAGATTCCATTGCTATGCTTTATAGGGAATAATAAAAAGGAAAACATACATGTTCCATACAGAGGCAAGATTTTTCTTTTTGCAAATGTTTTCCATCTATGGCTAGCTGGTTCATGAATACAAAATCCACAGATGTGCATTACAATTGCCTACAAGGCCACACAGTGGCCTCAAAAGTAGTTCCAACAGCAAGCCAAAGGGAATCTTGGATTATTGTCTCTAAAATATGTTTCCTTTCTACTTTCTACTCCAAGATCTAAGTACATTCTTGGTGTCTATTTTATACTTTCCCCCATCATTTATGTTCAATAATGTGTTTCCCTCAAATGTATTTTAAATCCAGTCACTTTTCTCAGTCTTTGCGTCTCTTCCCACAGGCCTGTGTGGAACCTACTCCCACTTTTTATTTTTTTACAATTCAACAAGATCATCTCTTTGGTATGACGCTAAGCATACTACACACTTCCAAAAATTCTTCAGAAGGCTTGTAATTACCTTCTGAATAACTTCTCTAATATTTAACTGAAAAAAAAATACTTTACATGCTGTCATTCCTAACTGAACAACAGGCATCTTATGGCGTTCATCTGACAATTATCCTGACTCATACATGAATTCTAAAAAGGCCCAGCTAAGCTCCTTCAATTCTTAGGATTTGGGTAGTTTCCTTAGAATCTTATATTTTCATCTCCCATACTGTTTGGCATTGTGGAGACACTTTTACCCAGTTTTCTTTAAGTGGGTCTAACCTTCCCTGAGTCCTTAAACTACATGTACTTATTTTGCACTTTCGCAGTCGTAACTATACTGCATTTTTAAAAATGTCTATCCATTACTTCACATCCAGTACCTAGCATAAAACCTGGCAAACAATAGATATTTGGTAAACAATTACTGGATTAAGAGCCATACAGCCTATGTTATTTCTTCAAACTTGTTAGTTTAAAACCATAGCAATATGGCTCATCACATCTCTGCTGACTAGAATTCAACTTCAGATGTCAACTGGAACCATCTGGCAGCTCTAGGAATATATTTCCTTGCCTCTTCAAGCTTACAGTGGCTCCATGCATTCTTTGGCTTGTACATACATCACTGTGACCTCTGTCTTGTTTACACAGTCATCTTCTTTCACCAATCATTGAATTTATGGCCCACTCCAAGTCTAGGAATGATTTGACTTTGAGAGTATTAACTGTATTTGCAAATACTTTTCTTCAGGAATAGAAGGTTCATTCTAAGATTCCAGGTGGGCAGGAATTTGTGGAGATAGGATTCATCTTAATATGGAATCCAACCTCCAACCTTCTGCTCTTCTTTCATCTCTCCTGCCCACGCAAATCAGCTGGAGTTCATTAGAAAAGCTGGCTTCATCGTTAACATTTATAGCAAGATCTTTCTCAGCTGCTCAATTACAGCTTAATTCCCAAGATCAAAATAACACCTTAGGAGGGGGGAGTCCCCTGTGATTATTCTTATTGGTGAAATGGAATATCTTTAGAAAATGGTTTTATTTTTAGAACAGAAAGAATTTCTTAGCTTTCCAAGAATCTAAGCATAGAAATTATGCATAGTAGCCCTAAGTTCTGCGCATCACATTGGATGAACAAGAATATAATACTGACCTCAAGTGCATGTACAAATGTAAAAAGGGAAGTGTGTATTTTTATGAATAACAAAGGGGATGAAAGCTGTTCTTTGACCCCATACAAACCTTAGTGCACTTAATCATTCTTTGAAAATATGTCATAGATGAGTTCATAGATGTGTGCTCTGGAACATAACTTTGATTTTGTTACTGATAGGGAAACCTGAAATAGCCCCTAGTTTATTACCCCACCTCTAACCCCAGTGTCACTATGAAGAAACCTAAGGTTGTGGTTTCATGTCTCTAGAATTTAGTTACATCTTCCCAGCATCTTCCATACTCCCTGTGCCCTTAGCATATCTCTTCTGTTGCTAGTCCCACATAACAACAAAAAAGAAGCTTGTGGCCAAGGTGGAGAAGCACATAGTGAGATTCTTCCACTGTTTTGGCTTTGGTGGCAATAGAAACAAATGAAAATCATTTGTGAGGTAACTTAGGATAGAGTTTGAAAATATAAAATTAACCATTTATGCCTTCCAAATTATAGATTACTGTCCTGGCTTCTTTTTCTCAAGGCTAGCACTCTACCACTTGAGCCACTGTGCCAATACTGGCTTTTCATATACGTGGTGCTGATGAATCGAACCCAGGGCTTCATGTACGTGAGATAAGCACTCTACCACCACTAGGCCATAATCCCAGCCTGAGGCCAAAAACAAAACAAAACAAAAATTACAGATCTTGTGCTAGGCAGAAGGGAGTCAGGGGTTAAGAAGGAATAGTGTCTGACTTCAAGAAGCTCAAGTTTCATAGGGGAGACAGACATGTAAATAAATAATCATGATAAAAAATAAAAGGTTTGGTAATAGAACTCTGTTTTTGGTTCAAAAATAGTACCCCTCAAAACCCCCAACAAACAGTAACTCAAAAAGCACATACTGATATTTTGTACATATTGATGTACAAAACAGGAAACACATCCCAGAATAGATTCCTGAACAGAGTTTTCAGGGATGAAAGGGGTATTTTCTAGGTAGGCAGTTTTGGCAGAGGGATGAGGGGAAGCGGGAGAAGGGAAGAGAAGAAGCAAAGTCGTGATGTTCAGAAAGGGAACAAGATATGTAGAAACAGAAATAGCAGGGATGATCCTGGGAACTATGAACTGCTTCAACTTGCTAGGACAAAATGTGCATTTGGTGGCAAGAGAATTGACCGTAGAGTAAGACAAAGCTAAATATAAAGATCTTGTTCGTCACCCTAAGAATGGTGGACTCTGATGAATGCTACAGTTTAGATCTTGTTCGTCACCCTAAGAATGGTGGACTCTGATGAATGCTACGGTTTAGATAAGTATACCTCATAGTTCCATGTCAAGGTTTTGGTCCACAGCTCCTGGTGCTCTTGAGAAACTGTGGAACCTTTAAGAGGAAGTAAGGTCACTGGAGGTGGGGGACCCTTGAAGAGGCTGATAGGAGTCTCTTCCTCTTCCTCTCTTTCACTGTCCACCTCAAGGTGAGCAGTTTGCCTCAGTCACATGTTCCCACTGCATTGCATAGCTAGAGGCCCAAAGCTACAGAGCCAATCAGCTATGGAGAGAAACTTCCAAAATTGTGAACCAAAACAAACTTTCCCTTTTTATAAGGTGATTACCCCAGTCATTTGTTACAGTAACCAAAAGCTGCCCAAACAACCAAGAGTGGATTATGAAAGAGATTTGAGCGGTTGTGAGGAGTAGTAGTATTGATGACTGGGGGAGATATGGTCATATCTTAGGTATATTCATAGATCTCATTCCTGTGCTACTGAAATCATCCTAGAAAGATAAATTAATCTTTACTTGTAATACTAACTGGTAGAGAATAACACAAAAATAGTGTATTACAATCTTGAACACTAAATTAAAGGACTATTTTGTTGCACAGGAAGTATAATACAAGACTTTTACCATGTGGGAAAATGATAAAATCTTAAGCATGCCTTAATATAAACAAAATGAGATGTAAGGCATATAAATAAACTGTGTTGGTCATTCTTCTATATAGTGCTTTGATTTCTGCTGGCATATGAATAAGTACAACAGTGTTTAGTAAAGTTAAAGTAACTTAAGTTTGTGGATGGCATTTGTTTGCTGTTTGGGGCAGGGAGAAGAAAAGCATATACTTTACCTGTTAAAAGAAGAGTCTCAATTGTTGCCACATTCTCATCCAGAAAATATATTCCAATATTGCCTCTTATTATTGGTAGCCAAGAATGATCATTGTTTCTAGTTCATAAACTGAACACATCCCCCCAGGAAAAAAAACAAACAAACAAGTGAGTTTCAATCACAATATTCACTTCCTTTCCTTTGACTTCAGCTTTGGGATTTGTAAAAGACTTCAATGTGCATTATTTCAGCATGTTTCTGAGGCATGTGCATTACTACATGAGAGAAATGTTTATTTAACAAGTCCAGCTCTTAACTGGAGTGGTAAGAACACTTGGCTATTTGAGAACAGAATTTATTTTGTCTGCATTCAACCTTCAAAACACCCTGGTTTCAAAGGAAGCTGCTGGCTCTTCAGACCTTTTCAGGATCGCCATTCTCTAAATAATAACAACAGCAACACATTCTGCCTTTCCTTATGCCCTAGAGGCAAAATAGTGCTCAGGAGACCAGGAAATCTGCCTGAGGGGATTTGATGTTTGAATAATAATTTCAATGTACTATGCTAAGTAACTCTTCCCTTTTTTCAATAAGAGCTTATTGGTTACCTAACCAATATCTGTCACTGTGTTTAAAACTGGGAATAAGAGATCCAAAACTGGGAATAAGAGACCCACTTATAGGGGGCAAATTTGACATCGTGGAAAATCTACCCCAATAAAGTTGAAAAAGAAGATGGGGAGGAAGGAGCAAAAGGGAAAGAGCAGAGAAAAGTGGGTCATATTGTCTCTTGCAATAGTAATTTGAAGGGAAGAGGAAACAATAGGGAAAAAAATCATTTCCCCGAATTGCCAGCATTCCCTGCTTACTTTCCTAAATTTTCCTTGTAATATTTGTGCTTTAAATTACAAGTCTTTAGGGAGGTGATATTTTAAATATGAAAGTCCTTATATTGATAGTCATCTTTAAAGCAGCTAAATTCATTCAAACTGGAAAAGGTAAAGGAGTTGTTAAAGAGATATTCCTATCCAACAAGAAGTAAGAAATAATTAGGAGATATAATATATGTAAATACTGATCTAGGTAAAGCAAATTTTATAGCAAATTTGTAATGAAGTTCTCTAGGTAATAAGCAGAAAACAAACATGGAGATTGGCGGAAAAATAAGATTAATATGGGCTAAATTTGTAAAGAGAGTAGGTTACAGAGGCACTGGGACTTGAGCTAGACATTGCAAAAGTGAGTAAGATTTGGAAAGCCACAGGAATTTAATTTTACTCAACATCTCTCATTTGTTTTTCTCCTTTCACAGATTAAGCACATTGTAGTCCACTTGCATACAGTTAGCTCCTGTTTAAATGCTATAATAATTATTAAAAGAGACAGTACTACTTATCATTTGCAAATGAGTGAATTAAGATTCATGCAAATACGAATGGGTATATCCAGAGTTATAACCTCCAAAGGGAAAGCTAGCCAGATTTCAAGTTCTTATCTGATGACAAAGGCAATGTTTTAAAGAGAAAAACATTCTTTTATTTATTTACTTATTTATTGGTTGGTTGGTTGGATGTGGGGCTTGAACTCTGGGCCTAGGCACTCACTGTCCCTGAGCCTCTTGCTCAAGGCTAGCCCTCTACCGGTTGAACCATAGTACCACTTCCAGTTTTTGAGTGGTTAATTGGAAAAATAAAGTCTCATGGGCATTTTTCTGCCCAGGCTAGATTCAAACCACGATTCTTGGATCTCAGCCTCTTGAGTAGTTAGGATTACAGGGATAAGCCACTGGTGCCCAGCTGAGAAGAACATTCCATTTTGTTGTTTTTGCCAGTCCTGGGCCTTGGACTCAGGGCCTGAGCACTGTCCCTGGCTTCTTTTTGCTCAAGGCTAGCACTCTGCCACTTGAGCCACAGTCCCACTTCTAGCCATTTTCTATATACGTGGTGCTGAGGAATCGAACGCAAGGCTTCATGTATACGAGGCAAACACTCTTGCCAGTAGGCCATATTCCCAGACTGAGAAGAACATTCTTGATAGAAAGAAACAGTGTGCATGTATGTGGTGTGTAAGAATTCCATCCTGCCGGACGTAGAAGGTTGCTGAAATGCAACTTATAGTTCCACCCACTTATGCTCTGTTGTGACAGCTTGTCTTTCCAGAGGAAGATAAGAGATCTTTATTATTAAGAGAGGAAGGAATCCTTGGTCCTTCAGAAACCCATTCTCAGACAATAGGAGGATTTAAGACCATGTGGCTCTCTCTCTCTCTCTGCCAATTCTGAAACTTGAACTCAGGGCCTGGGAGCTGTCCCTGAGGCTCTTTGTGCTCAAGGCTAGCGCTCTACCAATTGAGTCACTTCTGGCTTTTTCTGAGTAGTTTACTGGAGATAAGAGTCTGGCACTGTGATCCTCAGATCTCAGCCTCCTGAGTAACTAGAACTACAGGCCTGAGCCACTTGCTCCAGGCCATGTGGTTTTCTTAACAGCTGTGCGTTGTTCTTTAATATGACTATAGTCTTTCTTTCTGTAATGGAAGTTGTTATTACTACCTTGATGATAGCAGACAATTTCAAAAACTTTATTATTTAATAAGATAAATGCAGTTTAAGTAGATGTAGCCAGAGAACAGATCAAAACCTTCAACACATATACACATATGTACACACACACACACGCACACACACACACACATACACACACACACACTCACACAGCCATGTGAGAGTATGGAAAATAATGCCAGGGCATAACTCTTTCATTTTCTTTAAAGTGAATTAATAGTGTATCAATGAGATAAATGGATGAATATATTATAAATTCTGCCACAAATACTGTAAATGTTTTTCCTGCAGGAACTGTCATGTGTACCCATTCTATTTTGCTTTAAAGGCCAACAATATTATTTTCTGTTGCAAGTGTTTCTTTGTAAACATACTTTTGAACTAAAATATATACAACCACCACTCCTATGTTTCCTAAAAAAAAAAAAATTATTGCCTGTATAGAATTCCTTTACAAGAGTCACTGAATTATTTATATTTAGCTAATCCCTCACTGTTTTGAGAGACAAGCACCTTTATATCAAAACAATTTTGGATACCTTTGTTTCCTTAGCAAAAAGTTCTGAGTGTATAACTGATGGTTAAAAGAGACAGCAAACTTTTAAAGTCTCCTTATCTGTATTTCAATATTACTCCTAGAAAGCTCATATTAGTTTTAGAACTCCAACATTTAGAACACTTTTTTGCCAGTCCTGGGGTTTGAACTCAGGGCACTGTCCCTGGCTTCTTTTTGTTCAAGGCTAGCACTCTACCACTTGACCTAAAGCACCACTTGTGGCTTTTTCTATATACGTGGTGCTGAGGAATCGAACTCAAAGCTTTGTGTATACTAGACAAGCACTCTATCACTAGGCCATAATCCCAGCCCCATTTGGAACATTTTTATTACTTTTTAAAAGTTTTTCTTTTTTTGGCCAGTCCTGGGGCTTGAACTCAAGGTCTGAGCACTGTCAATGGCTTCAGTTTACTCAAGGCTAGCCTTCTGCCAACTCGAGCCACAGCGCCATTTCTGTCCTTTTATATATATGTGGAGCTGAGGAATTGAACCTAGGGCTTCATGTATATGAGGGAAGCACTCTTGCCACTAGGCCATATTCTCAGCCCCTAGAACATTTTTAAGAGTGTAACTTCATGTTCAACTCCCAACTCAGTGCTGTCAGTATAGTGTGAGTTCTCTGGTGTGTTTCTCACTTACTCTTCCCAACAGTGAGTCTCCATGATTGGTTTCCTCTCTTTCAAAGTTGATTGAGACAGAAAGACAGGGGAAATTTTCTTTTTTGCCCCAAACAGCACAAGTATATTTGGTAGCAGGAAATTCCCCCTGATTATCTAGTATACCAACTTATTTTATTTTTAAAATATTTTTTCTTATTTATTGTCAAAGTGATGTACATAGATAGAATACCAATTTTTGAAAGCAGAGCTTTCTTGTTTGATTCTTAGCAAGGAAATGGTATCCATGATCAAAATTAGAATAAAAATTCTAGTTGCTTTTGTATGGAAAGTAAATGTGGTCCCATTTTGTCTGATGTGATGTTGAATCATAGAAACATAACACTGAACCACACAAATTGCAACATAAAACTTATTTGAGGTGATAAAGAAGCACCTGTATTTATCAATTGTTTAGATTTTGAAAGGCCTTCATTGTTGCCATTTGTTAGCAAATCTGCTATGACATATCTCAACTGATTAGGTCATGGCACTTTGATAAATCTGAGGTTTCATAGCTATTTTTATCCTAACTGTTTATGACTTTTACACTGTCACAGCTTCCACACTTCTGGTAGAGTAAATAATGCCAGATTCGAGAGGTGTTGTATAGGTGAATCTATAATGACAGCTTGTGTTTACTAACATTGCTGGGACTGATAGCAGCCGTCATGTTTTCTTCTTCTATACATAGGTTTACTTGAAGTACACACTTTGTTATTGGTATAGCTTCAAAATGAGATCATACATGAATGGATGGGGAAATTATAGCTACTGAAGAAGAAAAGTAGGCAGCCTAGAGAGAGCTGAGTTTTAGTGTTCTGGGTAGCACACAACATCATGTACAGGAATGATCCTGGAAACCAAAAGTCTTCAGTAAACCCCGGAAAACAGGACATGTGAAGCACTGCAGAAGGCAGATCCAAAACACGTATCCATTTTAGAATAAAGAAGTTGTATCACCTATAGATTAATAGTCCATGCATTTCAGGAGTAGGTAAGAGAAAATACTCCTTTGGCATAAAAGAGAATCCAAGTACAGCCATTGGAATCTAAATTAAACTAGGCGAATGAGAAATTACCAGTAACTTTGTACTTAGTTTATCTGCTAAGACAGTGAAACCTGTTCTCACTGTCAATGTTGCATTTATTGTCCATGGCATACAAAATAGCACAACTTTTAGTTCTTTTCCACAGCTTTGCTCTCTTTTAGGGAGGTGGAGCAAGTACAAGTGTAGTTAAAAGAATGAACAAGGCATGCTCAATCTAATTCCACACTTTTCCATGTTAAGACACAGCTGCTCACAAGGGAGTGTGCCTTCTCCACAGCTCTGCCAAGAGTAAGTTCTTTCTTCTTCATGAAACAGGTAGTGAGAAAGAAATGTGACTACTATCCTCCTACTCCATCTGTGATTGGGCAGGGAAGTTGACTGGATACTGTGGTTCTTCAGTTAGCAAGCTAACTTGGCTCAAATAATATGTTATGTCCAATATATACCCAACTTACTGCTTATCAACAATGAAAGTGGCAGTCTTCAGTGGCTTAGAATTCACAGGGACAAAAGTAATTATATATATAAATATAAATATATATATAATATATATAATGACAGCTTGTGTTTACTAACATTGCTTGGACTGATAGCAGCCGTCATGTTTTCTTGTTCTACACATAGCCTTACTTGAAGTACACACTTTGTTATTGGTATAGCTGCAAAATGAGATCATACATGAATGGATGGGGAAATTATAGCTACTGAAGATGAAAAGTAGGCAGCATAGAGACAGCTGAGTTCTAAAACTAATATTAGCACACACACATATATATGTGTATATATATGCATTATCAGACTATTTGGGCCATTATTTTTGCTTTGGTTGTTTTGTTGTCTTCCTTTTATGAGCTCAGAAACAAAAATCCCATTGTAAAATATCTCAATGTGTTATTAAAAAATATCCAGGGCAGACAAAAGAAGAGGAGGAGCAGGCTAGATTGCAGTCAAGAATTCTATGTACCTCCTACAAAATTAAGAAAAGCAAGGGAAGTCATGGGTTGGAAGGGATGGATGAGGCCATTGAAGGGGGTGACACTGATGGAGAGGCATTATATTTACAACTGCTTCATTCAGTGGAAACTCCTTTGTATAACTACTTAAAGATAATAACAACCACAAAACAAGCAAAGAAATATTCAGTCTACAGAGCCAATCTCCAGAGTGGTGAAGTTGTGAAGACCTGCTTCTTGCCTTTGTTCCTTATCCGTGTATTTTCCTGGCATTATTTGCAGTGTCACATCAGTAACTGATGCCTTGTGGCCCACTAGTGCAGATGTGAGGTCCATCTTTCACATTGACTTTGTAAGAAGACCTCCTGTGCTATCACTGGGAGTGGTGATTGCTGGAGAGATGGTGCAGACAGAGACTCCATTGATCATTTCTGTTATCGGTAATGCAAGGTGGGTTGATGGTTTTATATATCAGCTAGGATACGGTTTAGAGGAAAAAATAACAAGACATTAACTTCGGTCATAATGACTGGAAGATAAGATCTGTAGATAATCAGACCGTGAGAACATTTAGTTCACTATTCTAGGGATTTCTGTGCCAGTTTATGTCTGCAGAAAGCTATCTGCAATGATAGGAATACTTTTCTCAAGTGCTGATTATTTCTTAAATCAGAATGGCAGAATGTTTCCACACAGAGCAGAAAGTAGGATGCTAGGAATGTATGCCAGAGGTAAGAAGAGGCTCAGTTTTGTAGTTGTGAAGTGTGTATTTGAATGAAAGACTGTTATGACCTTAGAGTCTCTGCTGCTCACCACCAGGTGGAAGGAACTTGAACTTTGAACTCTGTGTTCCACTCAGGGAAATGACTGGATTCAAATGACAGGGATGCGTACTATGGCCTCATGGCTTTAGTTAAATTGGAGGATATTTAAATTCTAAGAGACTCTAGGGGAAAACAACAACAACAACACCACACCCAGGAGCTCTGTTAATACATATCTTTGTGGTAATTGGTATTTTATTGAAACACATATTAATTTCCAGCTTCATAAAGTAAGTTTTGAGCCAGAGATTCCTCTCTATTTTCCCAACAACGTCGTTTTCTCCTTGTTTTAAAAGTGAGAGCTCGAAAACTAAACCAAACCATAAAACATATTAGTTCAAAGTGAGAGATCTGTTGAAAAACTTCAGCTCTCTGAAACAGATTGTTTCTTATAATACCCAAGACAGAGGACAGGACGCTCTCCAAGTTCTGCTTTCAGACCTGAAAATGAGTCTGGCTGGTGAGCCTATTTATAAAGAAAAGCTTTTGATAAAAAATGCATCTTGCAGCACATCTGGTTTGATTTAGCAAAGTCCACAGAATCAGTATATTTGCCTTACAAGCCTCATCTCTAGGGGTTTGGGCATACTGAATTATCCATGAATATTATCCAGACATGAATAATACAATGTTCTTGCCTTTATTAGCTGCCTAAATCACTAGTCATGAGCATTTATTTCTGATGTGTCATGTTCCTTTTCTGATGAGTCATGTTATATTACATACTGTGTAGCAGGAAAGAGGCATGTCATTTGGCTAAAACGAGTTACAGCCGGACATTGAAACAGTGCATTAAACAAAGCACCTGGTCAGAAAAATTATCTGATCAATAGCACTAAAATATCAAACAGCTCCGGTCGAAGACACGGGATGTTCACACTTATAAATGAGTGAACAATCTCATTCAATGTACTTAGGCTTATAAAAGAGCTGAGAAAGATAGCCAAGTATTCAGCTTTTCATACTCTCTTCCAACAAACATATCACTGTATTTTAAAAGAACAAATCATTACCTTTTTTTTTGAATACTAAACAGCATATTTTGTTTGCAGCAACCCAGGTTGGTGACAGAAAAATTTGGAGTTGAAATCTACAAGAAACATTCATTAGTTCTGTGACTTTAGCCAAGTCAGCAGAGTTCTCACAGCTCCAATATAGCCCATATATAAAACTTTTCCGAGTTACAGTGTATATTGAAGGGGATAACAGAGAGTCGATCCCTGGCACAGTGACTGTGGGGCTGGTGAGTAAGTGGGGTCCAGTTTTATACTGGTTTCTTGTTACTTTGCCACTTATAGATTTATAAGCAGGATTCCAGTCTCTGTGCATTACGTTTATTCAATTCAATCAACATCGTATTTGTCTGTTTAGTGTATCAATCATGAAATTGTGTAAAGAGTGGCTCAGGCCAAAAACTTCAAGTCAAAAACTGTTCATCATGTATGTCTGTGATTGAGTCATTTGATCTCTTGAAATTTCTTTTCTTTTTCTTTTTTTTTTTTTTGCAGCATGTGGGAAATGCATTAAATGTATTATATCTACAATTCTTTCTAGCTCTGACTTGCTAACCATTTTGTGATCTGAACTTTCAAGAGAAGCCACGTCATATCAAGACAACACTGAGTCTCTGGTTACTCCTTCAACTATTACTATAAAACTAGTTAAGATAGCTTGTGAAACTGACCTATTTGATGGAAGTTGATGGAAGACTCTATAATGATAGAAAAGACATATTAATTTTCACACAGATCAAGAACCCAGTAAAGGTATAAATCAGAGAAGAGATGGGGGAGGGAGGAAGGGACGGAGGGAAAGAGGGAGGAGGGGAGAGTCCCAAATCTCTGATTTTTTAAAGATATATTGAAAAGGGAGATAAGGGTTATTACAGACAAACTGAAGTTATCCATGACAGTGACTAACTGATATTTGTGACCGTAGCTTGATATACATGACTTGAAGTTCAGAACAATGAAGACTAACCATGAGGCCCATTTATCATTACAGTAACCAATCATCATGGATGTTTGATAATCATCAACAAGAGTTCATTAGTGAGCATATTCTATGTCCCATATTCTTTGACATCAACTATTTCACACAGAAAATAAGCACTGATTCCTACATGATAAAGATACTGTCTTCAAAGAGAGATCAAAACACCAGAGCTGCTCAGCTATTAGGGAGTGTGAGGGGAATGCTGCACTATTTTAAAGCTGTGTGGGTGGTAGGACTCAGCCATGTGTGAAGCTCTAGAGGCCCTATTTCAGTTTCAGCACTATGGCGATGTGATGACTTGCTAATGGGTGCTTACAGCCTTGGTAATGATGTGCTTAGGAGCACACTGGAAGCCTACTTTTATCTGCAAAATAAGGGGAAGTAAGAGTATCTACTTAATGCAATTGCTATGAGGATTAAATAAGATGTAGCTTGGCACAGACTAGGCACTTAATGAGTGTGTATTATTATCAGTAATAATGACAACCAAAGAGTATATGGAAACTTTTAAGAAATCTAAGTTGCCCAAAGATCTCATATCCAGAAGTCTAAATAAGATATTTATAAGCATCAATTGTATTAGAGCCTTTATGGTGCACTAAAAAAATCATCTCCTTAAGAAAGTTCGCTATAAACTCTACAATTAAAAAATATTCTTGATAGGCCAGTTGTAGTACTTCATATAGTTCCAGCTACTCACGAGGTGTATATTCAGGAAGATTAATATTTGTGGCCAACCTGGCCAAAATAGCTCATGACATTCTATTTCAAAAAACAAGCCAGGCATGGTGGCATACACTTATTTATTATCTAGCTACTCAGGAAGTTGTAGAAGGAAGATCACAGTCCAAGACTGGCACTGGGCAAAAGTATGAGAACCTACCTGAAAAAACATCTGAAGCAAAAAGGCTGGAGTTCATGGTTGAAGGGGTAGAGTGCATGGTTAATAAGTTCAAAGCCCTTAGTTTGAATAGTAATTTTTTCTGGGAACTCAGAGATTGAAAAGGAGTGAATTGACAACAGATTTTAGTACTTGGAACTGTGGGGGAAATTAAAGACTTGCATAAATCCACTGGGTTCTGCTGCACAAATCATAATGCAGGCAATAGCATCATCAGCTTCCTGTTGGCCTTCAGGGCTCTAGAAGAAGCAGCAGAGCCAGACCAAAGTGAAAGCATCATTTCAGAGGGAAGGGGAGAGATTCCTTTCCTGTTCCTTGATACAATCAATGAACTAGTCCTAAGAAATAAGTACCTTTCCATGTGAAAGGTACCCTTCCATGTGAAAGGGACAGAGACCTATGCTTTTAGAAACACTTTTGTAGGAATTACTTGTACACTATTAGGAAATGTTCAAGGTTTAGAATTAAAGATTTGGCTCATGCATGTATTCAACACTGAAAGAAAAATATGTCTTTTAGCATGTTTAAGTATTAAGCAACTACTTAAGAAATGTCAGATCTGTTTACTAGTGGTTAGAGTTTGAATCAGGGATCAAGGAGCACAAAGTACTTAGAGTAGTAGCATTCAGGCCACATGCCTAGTGGGGATGGAAGAGAGAACAGAATTTGAATCAACCCAAATTGAATTTGATAGAAGAGAATTGTCCCAGGCCCTAAGTTCAAGCCCCAGGACAGGGGGAGGGGGTGGGAGAGAGAGAGAGAGAGAGAGAGAGAGAGAGAGAGAGAGAGAGAGAGAGAGAGAGAGAGAGAGAGAATTGAAATGAACATCTAAAAACATGAGTTATGGGCTGGGAATATGGCCTAATAGTAGAGTGCTTGCCTCATATACATGAAGTCCTGGGTTTGATTCCCCAGCTCCACATATATAGAAAAAGCCAGAATTGATGCTGTGGCTCAAGGGTGCTAGCTTGAGCAAAAAGAAGCCAGGGACAGTGCTTAGGCCTGAGTTCAAGCCCCGGGACTGGCAAAAAACAAAAACAAACAAACAAACATAAATTATGTGGTTCCCTCAGGTGATAATTTGATTACTTATAAAATTCTCCTTTTTTAAAAACTTTGCTTCAGGATTGAAGTAGGCATTTACTAGAGGCCTGTTTAAAGGCACCCACAAGCACTTTATTGCTTTGTCTTCTTTGGCTTTGACTGTTTCAAGACCATGTCTTATTTCTCCCTTTTGTCTCCTCAGGGCATAATAAACCTCCTGGAACCACGGGACACAGTTACTACACTCTTGCTGAGAAAGGTAAAGTCTCTCCTCTGTATGCTTGAGAAGTGCTTCCCTCTGAAATGTCCCAAAACACCAAACTTCACCAAATACCATGAGCTTGGACACTCTTAGCACTTCAAGTGTCAATTGATAAATAGGGATGTACTATTAAACCTATCAAGACTTAGATATTATCTCTTTTTTGAGGCAGAAGAATATGAATATGTATCCAGATTTGCCCTGAACTCATGATTTTCTTGCCTTAGCTTCCTGAGGTTTGGGATTATAGCCAGATGCCACTATACCCCGCATCAACTTTATCTTTCATAACTTCTACATCCTCATAAGAGTAAATGCTTACTAAAAAGTCATACACATTCACTGAGATTGTTAGGACTTGTCTTTCATTGTTTTGAAATGGTTCAGTGGTTTCCTTGCATCAGATGCCCTAAACCAAAAATTATTGTTTTCTTAATATGATTCTATAGAAGAAAACATTATTAAAATCCTTCCTGATATTGTTTTTAAAATTTCAATAACTTTGAGATATTTTTTAGTTGGCTAAACATTAATAGTCACCTATTCACAGATTATCATCTACACTTACCAAGAGAAGTCAGAGTTGGATTTCCACAAAGATACTTCATTCCGGATTTTGAGAAAGGAATTTCAGAGCTCATAGCAGAGATCATAGCTTCAAAGTTCAGGCGATGTTGTTAAGAGTGCATTTTATGAGAGGGGCGAATTATAGAGAACTGTAAAATTGTAGGCTTCCTGGATTAATTTTAAAACCAAGGGTAGATGTCTGATCTACAGTTTCTAAGGTTTTCTTGTACACATTGTTGGGGCTAAGTTCAGGAAGTAGGTGGAGGGACACAGGTGGAGACAGGTAGAGAAATGGTTTTGGGTTTTTCTAAAGGAAAGCAGTGGAATGTGGCTCAAAGTAAGTATAGGGCTTAGAAGCAGAGGCTGAGTAGAATGGAATAGGTCATACAATGAAGAGCCCTTTGTACCACCCTGCGAAATTTGGAGTTGATTTCAAAAGGCAACAGGAGTCAATGAAAAATTTAGCACTGGACAGTAATGTAAGAAGGTTTCCTTTTAATAGGAATTCCTTGGCAGTAGAAAGGAGAATTTATTTTAAAAAGAAAGGAAGATATGGGTGATATGTAAGTTATGGCATCAGTGAAGAAGTATAGCAAATCAGAAAAGGCATAATGAGAGTCAAAATGAAAACTAGAGGGGGAGATAGAACTCTTTTTTAGATATAAAACATGTGAGACTCTATGACTGATGATGTGGGAGAAAGAAGGAATGGTAGTACATGGAAGAACTCCCCTGTTTCCACCACAAAGGCTGACTGTACCACCCACAGAGCTACAGAACTAAGGGCAGAAAAAGGAACTGAGTTTTAGATGTATGAGTTTTAGATGTTTAAGTTCTTCTTTTGTTATTTCTCATTCTTTTCTCTTTAAAAAAAAAGACTAGGGCCTTGAAATTTCTAGGTTGAGCCACACCTTTTGTTCTTTTGCTTTTAGTTTGTTTGAAGAAGTATTTGGAAGGAGCTGAGAACGTGCATAGGAAATAAAAATTTGGTATCGTATGATCGCATGATATGATATGTTCTTGGAATGTATGATATGTTCTTGGACTGCCTTCCATCTCCCATTAAGAGTCAATGCTTTTCATGTCTCTTTTTCTAGATTAAGATAAAATGATCTAAATGTTTTCAATTGTTAACCCACTGGATAACATATATTTGGTAAATCAGTCCAATGGATCCAGGGAAATATTTCCATTAATATTCCAAACAATTTCCTTGTACACTCATCTCTCACTGTAAGCCCTTCTAGGTTAGGAAAAAAATTAGATGTGTGTATCAAGTAAACAAACTCTTCTTGCTTGCCCAACCTTCATTTTCTTTGGTAGAGCCATCAGATAAGGTTTTGATTTGGGTCCCAAACCCAGTTCAACTCACTATACAAGTTCAGGAATTGGCCTTATACTGGGCCCCTGCAGAAACCGTCCACTCGGTAAAGCCTTACATTTTCCTCTTTTTCTCCATTAATTTCCTATGAAGTTGGTTCTATCTCTGTTATTCCAGGCCACCCACCTTGTATTATACTCCTTTACTCTCTCCTTCAAACATTCAGTAGAACAGGCTTCCCACCCAATGCAAAATGTTAGGTAAGAAATTGCCTGTCAGTAACATTTGATACTTTTACACAGAAAAGACTGTGACTGGCTGTGTTTGATATCCTCTACCAATGACAAAGAGAACATTTTTTTTCAACCTTCTCTTGGTTATAGCATAGCTCCACCTATGCCTTCTTGAGCATCCACTGTCTGAAAAGTGTTTTTATATCTACAAGATGGTGTTGAAGTTGGACCCAGATGATGTATAGTGGTACTGATATATTTTTTATGCTTCATGTACTAAATTTTTAAAAAGTTACACCTGCAGATTTTTATCTGTGTTCCATCAGCATAAAGGCTCCGAGATCAGCATTTTTTTTCAGTTCTCCCATGAAAAGTGATGAGGTCTTGCAAGGGCTGAGGGTCATATGATCGGTCTCAGTGCTGTCTTAAACGGTTGCCAGAAGCGCGGGCATAAAGTGACTGCTATTTTGGCCACACTTTATTGAATTCCCTCTCCAGATGCTCTCCATATTTCACAGCAGAATTAGCAATAGCAATCATCGTGGAAGATCATAAATGTCCCAACCCCTCTCTATCCCCAAACCGATTCACAGATTCTACTGGCTGAAGATGATGACAAACATATTCCATCTACCTGACAGTGCAAAAAACATTTTAAAAAAAAAGAGGCCATGTGTTTGTGGGCTGTAGAATTCCAATGGGGCAGGAGGAAGGTTAGAGGAAGCAGCATGGGATGCGAAAAGTTTAGCTTTGAAGTCTGAGACTTCTCCTTGCTCGACATTCTGTATATTTTATAGGGCCAAAGAGGGCAGCCAATAACCCTCCACAGTGTTTCATACCCTAAGCCCCAAGCTGGACCTGTCATTTTCCTTCCAAACTCACATAATCCTTCTGGCAAGCCTTTGCATCCCAATGTCTTTTAGCAGGTAGTTTGCATAGCCAAACATTTCTCAAAAATTCTCTCTGGGGTGAGCTTACCTGGGAATCTCTCTGGTGTCATGTGAAATAAAGTGACCAGGATTTTAGTTTTCATTTAAAATTGCAATCTAGCTCAGCAGTTCCGTCGAAGTGATGTTAATGTGTAATAATATTCATAAGAGCTCATGGCTCATGGGAAGGGATATTGAGATGCTTTCCTTTGCGTGCAGTTATTTAAGGCAGTTGGATCAGTGGTATCCCTGAAATATAGTAAGTGACTGTCAGCAAATAAGTGTCAAAGTCACAGTGTATTTTTGCTTTTCTGCAGTGAAGCCTTCTCTGAACCCCAAGACTGAAGTCACTTTCATTAGTGTAGTAGGGTAAACATTTGGTGAAAACGTCCAGATATATTTTTCAGATATTTATTTTTTTCTACCAATAACTATATGTCTCCACCAAATGACCTGTCTTTCTAACATCTGCCTTCCGAGGAATTAGAAATGTGGAAGGATTCATTTATGTGTGTGATAGATGGAATTTAATGCTGTGTGTGGCCTTTTCCGTTCCCCCCCAATTCCCATTTGTTTAATTATAAATGTCTGGGGATTTATACCTTTTGGAATCAGACTACAATCCGAGGCCAAAATTGTGAGATAACCTAATTATTTTAAGTAGCATGTTATTAATATTCCCTTGATTTCAAGCAATTAATTGTTATTTCGGTTATGATGAAAACGGAATTGTCATCTGGAAAAATATTTTTGCGGAGTTTATACAACAAAATCAAATCAGTATATCTTTGATCCAGCCAAACTATTGAGGGTGCTGATGGAAATGAATTGATGAAAGGGCCTTTATTTTAAAGCCTTCAGGGTCATTTGTCACATTGCTTTTCATGTTATTTTGGCATGTTTGGTGACTAGTTCAACATATAGGCTTTGTTAAGTCTAAGAAAATACGACCTATCACCCCTAAATCCCTTATGGGAAAAATCAGGCATTCCTCAGATAGGAAGTTATTGTGAGATATTAGACAAGCACATACCTAGATGAGTCTCTGTGATTGTATTATTAACCTCAATTTTTATTTCACAGTTGCTTTTGTTGTTCACAGTATGTTCCTTGGGCTAGATCCAGGATGGCATGGCTTCTGCTTCCCATTCATTACATATAAATACACATGCACACACACACGTGCATGCACACGAACACACACACACGCCATGCAAGTGTTCTATCTCACACAGTCAGTTGTAGTCCATTTCCTATAGTTTTACCTTTACGGAAACCTTTGTATACAGCACTGACTTTGAAACAGTTGGAAACCCATTCTAGGTGTGGAACCCATCTTTCTCCTTTGGCTGGGCATATGAGGATGTTAATGGTACAAGGTGGGGGTTGGGCAAGACTCCTGTTATCATGCAAGCAATTGCTAACTGTGGACCTCTGACTTTGTAATTTGTTCTTTATGGACTTGTCGGCAGCCAATAAGCAAAATCAATAGCCTTTGCTGGAAAGTAAGCAAGTGCGCGTGTGTTCTGTGACAGGTGAAGACATGTGCTTACCAGGGGTCAGGGGGCCACATCAAATTTCTCTCTGACTTCTTTTGCTAAAGCTCCATTCATTTAGGGAGCATCTGTCACTGGAAAAATGTTGCAGTGGGGAATAAGAAAGGCTGCGGCTCTTCTTTTCTCATTTAACGATGTTTGTTTTCAACAGCCTGCTCAATAATGTCACTGGGAAGAAATTATGTGAGAAGAATAAAGTGCTTAGAGTCTATTTATTTATTCATTCATTCATTTCTGTAGAATAGCACTAGCTGTTGCTTTCTCATGTATATTAATACAGCTGTTGTCATCCAAACATTTGTTTGTTCTGTTTCCTTTCAGAGAAATAGGTAAGGCTTTCTATTGCCTTGGAATTGATTACCCGTAGTTTAAAGTAGAGGGAAGGTTATATGAGCTTAAGGGGAGACATACGTATCTCTGAGCTAACATTATGGTAGGATGTAAATCTACTCGATAATTTGGCTTCTGATAAGATGCCAAGAGCCTTTTTCTATTTTCTCCCCACAACCATCAGACATCAGGCAATTTTGGAGAAGGATATAAAATAAAAAGGCTAATGAGTAAAAGTGGATTTGAAAGAAGTAAAATAAAATGGGCTTTTAATCTTTGATATTTTATTGCTGCGATTTTTCCATTTGGCTTCTCATCCTCCAACTCACTTGAATGTTCAGCTCAGAAAACAGAATTTCAGTAGGAACAGGATGTCCTAAATTGGTATTGAGTTGAAAGAAGTGAATGAACCTGGGAGGGGTTTTTCTTCCCCCTTGTTTCATTCAGGGGGTTTTGAGGCACTAGAACCCACACATTTGGCAAGTCACTAGAGAAGGGTGTCAGGAGAAGATTAAAATGAAGTGACACGAGTGACTGGTCATTGCCAGTATTTGAACACATGGTTTTGTGGGGGTATAAAGTCTGTTACTTAGACATGGAACTTGGTTTGAAGGGAAAAATTAAATTTAGCACTTGTTTTGTGTAGACTGGATTTGGGTTTCAGTAGTTTCTGTGGCTCTTCACGCTACATTGTAGGTTGGAGATTTTTTGCTGGTTTGTGTGTGGGTTTTTGTTTTTTTTGCCAGTCCTGGGCCTTGGACTCAGGGCCTGAGCACTGTCCCTGGCTTCTTTTTGCTCAAGGCTAGCACTCTGCCACTTGAGCCACAGCGCCACTTCTGGCCGTTTTCCATATATGTGGTACTGGGGAATTGAACCCAGGGCTTCATGTATACGAGGCAGGCTCTCTTGCCACTAGGCCATATTCCCAGCCCACTGGTTTGTGTGTTTTAATACCGTATTCAATCTGAATATTTTGTCCATGCTCACTCCAAGGGCAAGCATGCCTGCTTTGTGAGGAACTAAGAAGAGCACAAACTAACAACAGAAAGAACTGTCTTAGTAAATAACACGTGCTCCTTTGAAAACCTGTGAGGATTCAAAATCCGTTGACATCGGAAACTCAGTAAGGTTACACTTCATGAACTCAATTTTTTTCTGCCAAAAGGATATATAAAATCTCTCTGCTATCCCAGTTAGTTCATGTCATATTTAACATCACAGAGTTACAGTGTAGGAAAAGAATTTTAGAGTACAAGGGAGCCCAGACATTTTTTTAAATAGAGTGGAAATTCTTCAGGAACAGGGACCATATCTTATGATTCCATTGCCTATTTTGGCTACCAGATCATGGACATACATGAGCAAAATTTGAGTCTGAAATTGAAGTTGATGTATATACACAAGTGTATCTGTTATGTCTGTCAATTAAATATGAATAAGATACATTAACCCATGCTTGTTAAAGGAACATAATTTGGTGTTGAATTTGAACAAACTTTATCATCATTAGGACATTATCATATTTGTCCTATACTTTATCTTTTTTATATAACTGTGATCATAGGATATGAGATAGGAGTTTTTATTGTTGTTGTTGTTTGTGTGCTGGTACTGGGGCTTGAACTCAGGGCCTCACACAGTCACTAGGATTTTTCACTCAAGGCTGGAACTCTACCACTTGAGTCATGCCTTTACTTCTGGCTTCTTGCTGGCTAATTAAAGGTAATAGTCTCTTGAATTTGTCTGCCTGGGCTGGCTTTGAAACTATAACCTTCATATCTCAGGCTCCAGAGTAATTGGAATTATTAGTATCTCATCAAAGTTTTTTTTTCTTTAAGAGTTTAACATCTAATCCAGGGAACTTCTCTACTGAATGACAATTATGGAGGCATAGCTGCTTTCCTGACTTAAAAATATATAGACGGCAGAAAAGAATGGGAAAGCCTTACTGTCCAGTGTGTGAGCCACCTGTGGGGACTGAACACTTGAGATGTGGCTAGTCAAACCTGGTGCACAGTGAAGGCATTAAACACCTACCAGAGATGGGATGCAGTGACTCACACCTGTAATCCCAGCTACTCAGGAAGTTGAGATCTGAGGATTGTGGTGCAAAGCCAGCCTGAGCAAGAAAATTCGTGACACTTTTATCTCCAATTAATCACAGGAAAATCCAGACATGGCACAGTGGATCAAGTAGTAGAGTGCTAGCCTTGAGCAAAAGGAGTTCAGGGATAATACCTAGGCCCAGACTTCAAGCCTCATCATGGTGGTTGAGGGGGTTACCTACCAGCATTTGAAGACTCAATATAGAAAAACAACAATAGGAAATTATCTCTTCCATAACTATTTTATAGATTAGGTAATAATAATATTTGAGGTATGCCTCTAGATTATAAGCATTCATTTTTGTGCTCTTTTTCTTTTGATCTTTTGAAATATGGCTGCTTAGAAAAATTATATTTTTATTCATGACTAATTCTCTGTTGGACAGAGATGATTAAAAAAAAGTTCCTGTTGCAGGTTAGTATAGGCCAAGAGAACAAAATTTCTACATAAAATCTACTTGGCCATTTATATTGATATCATTTCTTGTTCTTCTTGGCTATGATTATAAGATTCTGCTTTTTAATGTAATTTTTTTTCAAAAACTACACCTACATGAGTAAGTACATATAGATCTTTCCATTTCCTTATGTTTCTTACAAAAGTAAAGTTACCTTCCAAACAAAAACAATGGTTTAACCTAGTCTCTCCAGTTTTAAGGTGTAAAAGAAACATTGCACTATCAGTTTGTAGCCTTCTTTGTTGGTAGACATCATCTTTCAGTTTTTCACATTAACTGTGTCTGCTGCTCCTGTATGTTATCACTTCCTCCTCTTCCTTTGGCCTTCATGTCATTCCTTGCCATCCTTCCATCCTTCCCAGAAACACTACACTCTCAGGTATATTCCAAAGTCTCTAAAATACAGATTAAAAAAACATTTTAACCACTCTACAATCTAGAATGACCTCTTGAGCATTTTAGAGCAATTTCATGAACTACTCTTTATTTTTCTTTCTTCAAGATAGGTAAAATAATCTTCCTGTGTCAAATTGATAGCATTTTAGATTTGATGATGTTGTGACAAATCATTCAGAGAATCATTACAAGACATAGCTTTCAGGGCTTTGCTTTATACATGATAACCCATATGATTTAGGTGGGTTATAGTCTGTAGAACCTCAATGTTAATTCATGTCCAGCATCACAAGAAGTGCTAGCCTGGAGTCTTGTTTAACTCTAGGGATATCCTGAATCATGGTATCAGTTCAGCCCATCATTCAAATGACTAGTTAGCTAGTGAACCATTGTTACTACTACCAACAAATACAAGTCACCAGGCAGGTCATAAGAAATGGGTGAAGCAGTCATTTTCTCAAGCAATTCACAACTTGTCTTTCACAGTGCACCAGACTTTTAAAATTTCCAGTGTTTTCCTGAGGATTAAATATTGTACACTTTGGCATATCTAGCCAATCAGAAAAGAAGCATCATTCAGTGGGCTAACCCAGTACCTTTATGCAGAGACAGAAGTGAGCAACAGCAACTCTGGAGGCAAAGGACATTTTGGTAAGAAGCAGGGGCTCTATGTCCAGGCCTGTGGAAGTGATGTCATTTGAAAGCTAGATCACACGCTGCACAGGAGGTAATGAGTTCCCACTTTAGACTTAATTAAGACTTTAAGGGTTATAAGGACCAAAGTCTTTAATCCCATACCAACTAAGGACAGCAATTTCAATCACTCTTAAAAAGTTGACCCTAAGGTACACAAAGGGAGAGGAAAAAAAGCCTGACAGTACTAAGGATCTTGTGCTATCCGGGGCACTTGAAGCCTTAGGCCAAAAGAACATTACTATCCCATTGCTTAAGTTATATCCTTGCTCTAACTGATTCATTTGATGGTGACCCATCAGGCATTGAGGTTCCTCTGGGGCCATTGGGAGGAAGATGGAGTTCACATTCAGAAAAGTACAGCTAGGAGGTGAAATATACTGAGAATGCCGTCCAACATCCTAGATTCCTTACTGTGAGGCCTAGAGTTACCCTCAGGTTGCTCTCATTGAAGGCTGATAAGGATGACAGGGCCGCACCAATCTCTTCCCAGGAGAGTGCTCTGTTCTGCTGAGGGTGGTAGAACATTTCCACAACTGTATATCTTTGAGTCAAGATATTTCACTTCTGGCCTGCAAATGTACTTAGTAGATATGGCATATTAGACTCAGATGAGTTGCCCACACCTTGAAAGTAAATGTATATATAACTAATTCTTCAATTATTGAACCACAAAATTGGCCACTGGGGTTATAATGTGTCACCCAAGTAGACATGCCTGGTCACAACAAGCTGATGTAATTGGACTCCTACTCGTGCTAATCACCAGGAACTAGGGACCAAAGAACTGAAAGGAAGAAAGGAATGGCCTCTGAAGAAAAGAGTGACCATTGAAATGCATTTGAAATAATAAGAAACAAGAGGAGTAAGGAATAGACTAATGAAAAAAGGTAATACAAATATTACCTTAAAGAAATTACCTTAAAGCTTACCTACAGTCAATTTTAGCCTTCTTAAAGACAGATCTTATGTTATAGCTTTTGCTGTTGAGAAATGAAGGACTATGCCAAATTTATTGAGCCATGATAATATCTTTGATCAAGAGATTATTCCTGGAGCATTTGTAAGTAAAATTAAATGTTTTAAGTCTATAAGACAATTCCTAAGAAATAAACTGAATATATTAGAAGGCAATGAGTGTTGAAAACTCAGAAAATTGAATCTACAGGTATTACAAACAATTTTAGAAAACAGGCTGGGTTCTCCAAAACAGAATGCTTCTACAGCATGTAAAAGTGTGTGTGTGTGTGTGTGTGTGTGTGTGTGTGTGTATGTGTGTGTGTGTCTGTGTGTGTGTTGTTCAGTTTGTAGCGCAGAGACAGTAAAAATAAGAAGTGGCAGGTCATCAGGAAGGAGGATGAAAGAGGATTAAAAAAAGGCTAAAAGAAAAAAACTTAGGGTTGGGGATGAAGTTTAGTGACAGAGCGCTTGCTGTGCGTGTACAAGGCCTTGGGTTTGAATTTGAGTTTGGCTTAACTAAAATGTACAGGATTAGAGAATTCTTTCAGTTCTTTCTCCATGGTGGAAGGAGAAGAAAAAGTTCAAGGGAACATGGAGTACAGGAGATCCTAAGGTGCTGTTGTTTGGATAGATTGCTGTTTCCAAAAAGAAATGTGGGAAAGAGCTGAGAACGTAGGACTGGGGCTGCTATACATCTTCATTGGTACTACATATATCTTCTGAAAAAAATATAGTATGCAAAGACTTGTGTTTTTAATGAATGAATTCCTTCTAAATTAGGTAGAACAAGTATGTTTCATATTCCAAATGGAGTCTTATTGAGCAGTCCATATTTAAGAGTGGGTCTCCAAATGGCAGGACGAATATTCTAAATGATTAACAAAGCCTGTCATAGACAGGGAATAAATAGCTTGTCCCTTATGGCTTTTGCTAGCTTGCACTCATTAGTCTCATTCACCTGTGAGTTACATGGTTTCCCTCATTCCTTTAGCCACCTACAATTGTATTAAAGGATAAGCAGAATGAAGTTATTTGTTTAGATCTTTAATAATAATTACTATTACAGAAGTTACAGTAACTCATCCATTTTTTTTAATTTTAATGATTTTAGAGAAGAAATAAAACCAGCAAACAACAAAGGCAATTCCTGAACATAAAACTGAAAGTTCTAAAGGAATTTGCATTTCCAGTGCTGAGAAGTGTCAGGTCTTTTTTGGACTTAAATCCTCTTATCTCCCACTAGGGCAAGAAGGGGAATGTTTGCAACATCTGAATCTCTGAACCAGTGGATAAAAGATACCAGTGTTCCTTAGCTGAGCCCTGAATAAATATTCATAACAATGGCACATGCATAGCTAATTGAATGACTTTTGTTAATATTAAACTAGATATTCATGGACATGTGCCTTTTTCTATAATGAAAATACTGCCTTAGGCTACTTTTGTTTTTCTTGTCTAGAACAATTTATGTACTTTCGCTGAAATGAATATAAACTCCTATCCTCATGACAAAAGAATTCACCACTAATTTGAGTAAAGAATTTCTTTATTCCCTTTGTGGTATGCTTTATTGAGAAAGCAAATCCTAAATGTATCTTGAACTTTTTGTTCATACATTACATTTAATTTCAGCAACACATTTAAAGTCTATAAATAGAGATTTCTATGGTTATTAGAACCAGATGTATTGTTATCAAATCCATAAGAGATTTTCTTTCGTTTAATTTAAAAAGCAATAAAAACAAAGCAAGAAAAATAAAATTCCTATGTGGTTCTGGTGTGAAGTCAGGATACATTTCCCCCCTTATTTCCTCAATCTGTTTTCTCCCTTCATTGTTTTCTCATCCTCAATTTTCCTTATGTGCCCTGTGATAAATATTGCTGTTGTATTGGTTAATTAGCGTTTCTCTTTTCTTAACAGTGCCTGGTTTCCTTTCGGAAAAAGTAAGCTCTCCTGTATAAGTAGTCCTTCCTCCCATTAATAAACTTGGGATGTGTAGCTCCTCTCTCCTTAGTGCTAAGATAACCAATGGAGTCAACAAGGAAGTAATCCTGACCAATTAGCTGTTCTCTAGAAGAGTGTTGAATGGGAAACCAAGTAGGCAAGACCAGATGGATTTCTTCCATCTTGCAGCTATGAGGACATCCTCACCAACCTGTTCTTGCTAGAAACTGCTCTTCTTTCTGCTTTCTACACTCCCAAGCTTCCTTGGTTTCCAACCACTCTTTCTTCTATCTCCAGCCACCTTGACACACTCTCTCCACTTCCTTTCACCAAATTAACTCCCTTGCATAAAATAAGAATCTAAGGAATGCTGATATATGGTCACCTGTTTCCAATTCTACTCTCTTTCTCTTAAGTGTGATGCATTTGGAGTTCAGAATACAAGTTTATACAATAACCTCTGTTAGATCCCAGTTTGCCAACGTGTTAACTGGTACTCTAAAATTCTCCTGATGAAAAATGTCTGTGATCTGGCTAAGGAACTAAATATAGAGACACGTGAAATTCAGTGTGATCCACCGGTTTCTCCAACTCACTATCCCTCAAGAATGATGGTAACTGAATTTAACTTGTGCTGTTTAAGTAGCTAGCTAGATGCATCAAGTTGGAACCTTTGTCCCTCACTCCTTGTTTTCAGGGTTTAGAAACTAAGAGAGGATCAAGAAAGAGACCTTTATGATGAGATGAAAGAGGTTATTTTTGTTTGCTTGCTTGTTTTAATCAGAAATTGACAGTAGCCATCTGAAGAAATGTGGCCTGGGTATTTTGAAAAGTCTGAAAGCCTATACATTGATAGCATGTTTCAAAGTATGATGCTAAAAGTTCAGATAGGGATTGAAGGTGCCAGGTAAGCTTTATTTGGATTTTTCCCCCCTTTGGTAACTAAGTGGACAAATCTGTTTGTTCAAACTCCTATGTTCACCCTTAACTCCACCTAAATGGGCCTGGGTGTGTCCATGCAGTTGTGGGGACCCTCTAGAAAGATGTTTATTAATCAGGAGTTTAAGGTGCTTGCTACATTTGGGAACTCTCAGGTGTGGGGGTGTGGGCCTGCTGTGTTTCCTGTTCATGTCTGACTCTGCCTACTCTCACATCTTTTTGACCAAGATTGTTGGGTGAAATTTTGAAAGCAGAATTGTGCTCTGTAGATTGAAAATCCATTGAGAACTAGACTCCTCACATAGGCAACTTCAATCATCATAGGCACTTTGTTCAGGCCTAGATTGTGTATACCAAATACCAGCCAATATTGAGTTCATAAAATGTCATCTTCATTTAGGATAGTTTTACAATCAGACATTGCCATACAGGGCTTACCTGATGACAGATATTTAGTTGTTTCCAGAAGTTCATGTTCTTCTTTCATGGGACATGATTATTTCTGCTTGATAGAAATGCAACCAGAAACTTTTTATTTAATGATAGCCACTGCGAATAGTTCTCACCAATGGGATTAGACTCATATCCTCTTTGAGGCTTTTAAGAGGCAGGATTTTCCATACATCTTTTCCATGTCTATTAGCTGTGTATTAAAAACTCTAAGGCTCAAGGTCACAGGACCACACTGGTAGGAGTCTACACTTTAAGATCCTTAGAGAAGAAAACCACCAGCCACACCAATAACATCGGGTTATTGCATATATGTTAATTAAATGTTGGAGCTTTTTGTTTTTAAAACATAGACCATATTTGAGTAAACTTTGTACAAAACTTTTAGATAATTGACTTACAGTTTTAGATAACCATTTCAATTTTTTAACATGTAAATGTGTTAATACCCTAGAAACGTAGGTTAGAATGTGTATTTAATGCAAGTTTGGAATAATGAGGCCCATCTCCCACTCCTCTGTTTACGAACTTTACTAATTTAAAGTTTAGTGATGCTATTCTAAGGTAACAAGTGGTGTTAAGCAGTAAATTAGCCAATCAATTAATTCAATTTAGACAGCAAATTAAGGTTGTCTGGTAAATAAAATATAACTCTTTCTACTGATGATTAAACCTTAATGATCTTCCAATTGTTTATGTTTTCCTTGTAGGCTACATTAAGATATCTTGAATCCATTGTTTCTGCTCAGAGACAGATAATTGTGACATAGTATTCCTAAGTGGCCAAATAATAGGTGTTTATTTTCTTTTGTTCTCAAATGGCATCTTCAAAAGAAATGGAGGCCTTTGGTGTGCTGCCAGTATAGCCTTGTGTAAACCTTGATAGGGGCATGATACTGAGGTTACCACATGGGTAAAGTTCCTCTAGTCCTCACAACCAACAAGTCTACAAGAGACTGGATCTTCATATAGCAGGAAGAAGCAGGCTTTCTTCCACTGTTCAGAAACATGCAATGGGGTTAATTTCCTACTAATAGACAGAGAGATTTTTATTTTTTATGTATTTTTTCCTTATTATTACTTTTTGGCAGTACAAAGGTTTGAACTCTGGGTCTCACACTTGGTAGAAATGAGCTCTTACTGCTCAGCCAGATCTATCCATACTTGTTATCTGTCTCTCTTTTTCTTTTTGAGAAGAAAGCACACCCTAGAATGAGATCCACCTATGCCTGTTGTACTTTTCCTTTTCTAGAGAGCAAATGTGCATCACCTCCTCCAACTCTCCACTGTTGAGGGGTCTAGCAAACGTTTCTACCTCCCAAGTAGCTAGGATTACAGGCATGAGCCACCTGTACCCTCTGTGTGTAGTTTTTTTTTTAACATTTCCATTTGTTTGATTGATGTCAATACTGAATAAAAATTTTAAGTACCTCTTACAGATAATACTGCATCGAATATTATTGTACACATGTATGTATTGTTCTAGGATAAATGCATCAAACTTGGATTGTTGGAGCAAATGGAAGATGCAATTTGAGTTTTGATAAGTATTTTTAGTTATACTGCATAAATGCTGGGTTATTTATGGTCTCCTGATAATATAGGAGAGTGCCAACTAATGGGTTATGAGGCTTTTAGATCTTTACTAATCTGATAGGTGAAGAACTCTTCTAAAATAGTTCTAAACTACTCTTATGAGATAAGGTGTTTTCTCACATTCTAAAAACAGTTTCTGTCCTTGTCAAAGATTGTCTTTTTATTTGTATGATAAATTTTTGTATATCATTTTCAACTTTTCTTTGCCAATGGGTGTTTATTGCATAAGTCATATAAGTGGATTTTACATTTTGGTACAATCTGAGTTTTTCAATTTATGTGATGTGTCACACTTGTATTTGTTGGCAATAATATATGCCTTTCAATTGTAATACGATTACATTTTATATTATTAATATTTTTGTGCTTCCCCAAATTTATTAGCTAATCATGTTGCTGTTAGTTTTGATAGAACTTTCTATGTTGCTTTAAATAAGTTTAGAAATACACCATTTAATTTCTTTTTATGACACCTTTCCCTCTGCTACATGAGAAAAAAGGAGGAATCTCTTCACCCTTCTTATTCCTTTCCCACATTATGATTGCTTTTTTTTAAAATCAATTATGGGGCTTGAATTCAGGTCCTGGACACTGTATCTGAGCTTTTTTGCTCAAGGCTAACACTCTACCACTTTGAGCCACAGTGTCACTTCCTGTTTTCTGATGATTGGTTGGAGATAAAAGCCTCAGAGGGCCACCTTTGAACTCTGATCCTCAGCTCTCAGCCTTCTGAGTACTAGGATTAGGTACAGGCATGAACCACTTGCACCCGCCTACAAAGTTTTATTATATAAATAGTGCAGTAAGTTTACATCACATATAAGCAATATATGGAATAGAATCTATTGGAATGACTAAGAGACAAATCTATTATAGTGATATCAGAGAAGAAACTAGAGAAGACATCATGGGGGGTGCACCTGTTCTAAGGCTTGAACTCAGGGCCTTGCATAGTCCCTGACCTTTGGGGTAAAGGCTATCACTCTACTATTTGTGTCATAGCTCCACTTCTGGCTTTTTGGTAGTTAATCGGAGTTAAGAGATTCAGGGACTTTCTGGCCTGGTTGGCTTTGAACCATGGTCCTCAACTCTCAGCCTCCTAAGTAGCTAGGATTATAGAAGTGAGGGCATTGGTGCCTGGTAAGAAGGCATCTTTATCTTACTGTCTTAAAATTGGATATCCCAGTATACTGTCTACTTCATAGTCCCAGGTATGTTGTTCTGCATATAGTAGTTAGTCAATATTGCTCTCCATAGTTGAACTGGTATGATTGAAGACTGACTCACTTTAGTGGTAGGAAGCACTAGCCAAACACAAGAGATTCCCCCAGGGAAGCTATTGATCCCCAGCTAAGGATGTGGCCAAGAGCAGACCAGAACTCCTGCTTCCTGCAAGCAGAAAGATTCCAAATGCTACTTGCAAGGGCTCATCCATGCTGTCCCAATTCCTTCTTCCAAAAAGTCACACAGTGATGGGGAGGGTAGGACCAGTGTGCAAGAGATACCAATGTGCTAGGAAAACAAAACAAAACAAAACAAAACCTCTCTCCATAAGAAAGTGGGCCTCCAAATCTTGTGCCAGTATCTCACCTGCTCCACACAGCTCACATTATATTGCCTGGGTCAACAAGGCAGTAAATGATCACCACAATAAGTTATTCTACAGGAAAGTAATTATGTGAAGATATTGGGGATTACAGTAGGCAGAATAATGTCCCCCCAGGGATTTCCATGTTCAGATCTCCAGAACCTGTGAACATGTTATGTTATGTGACCAAAGGGTCTTTACAGATGTAATTAAGTTACATATTTTAAAACAGGGAGATTATCCTGATTATCCGATGGGCCCAAGCTCTAAGCACTTGAGCTTTTAAAAGAAGTGGCTTAGAGTTGCTGCCTAGTTGAAGAGGGAGATGGGATGCAGCTGAGACGTGGGGTTCAGTGCACTGTTGCTGAGAACCACTGGAAAGATGCTTCCAGGAACAAAGTTGCCGCTGACAAAAAAGCAGATGCTTCCATTGTCATGACAACAATAGAAAATTCGTGCAGAGATAATTCAGGGAAAACCAAAACCCACTCTGAGCCCCGCTGGTTCACACTGACTGTCTCCATGTCTTCACAATTCTGTCTGTGATGTTCAACATTTGGTAGGCAGATGCTTGCTGCGAACACCCTGTTTCTAAGAGCAGACTTAAAGATCTATCTCTGTGACTCTAGTGGACACAAACAAATCTTGTTACAAATGAAGGAGATGTTTCTCTAAGCCTACAGGTGTCATTTATTTCCTCCTAGGACAAGAACACTATGCTGATGATACATGGGCAACTAAACCTCATTGTGTGTTCAGTCACTCCATCACTTTGAATTGATTTCTGTTGGCTCATGGAATGTTACCCTCATTCCTGCCTGCCTTGTGAAAAAGAATTGACCCTTACTAATGAGAAGATGAGAGAATTATAAAAAGGAACTACACTGACGTGAAATGAGAGATTTAGTGAGTTTCTTATCACTTGGAAATCTGTTCTCACAGGATATTTCTGAAAGGCTACAGAGGGGGGAGATTTTTCACTGTGCACCTTTTGAAGTTTAAATTTTAGTCTACTACAGTGGCAGTCTATATACTTGGTGTTTATCTGTCCCCCAGGGTAGCCCTTGACAAATGACTTTCAGACATCAGACTATGGAAGTCAACCCCCCTTGCATCTTTAGAACACCCTGCTGACCAAGTAGCTTAGCATGGTTGCATTCTGTCCCCTGCCCTGTGTTCCTCACAACCTACTTATCTTTCCAGGAAGCACAGGAGAGGTCTTTATAACAGGTCAGTCTATGACTCAGTCTGTATATTTTCAATGGAAGTAAATATTACTAAGTCATTTCGAGCAGCCTTTCGGTAATATTGCTGAAGACACACAGTAGATTTTAAAATGTGTACCGTTGCTGAACTCTCCCTAGTACTATTCATGCCATATAAATATTTATGCACAGTCAGGTTTAATGCAGTGTGGTTTATAACTGTAGTGAGATAAAATGAAAACAATCCAAATATACAGTGATAAGAGAGTCAGTAAACTAAGATACATTCACATCATGGAATATTAGTCAGGGCGTGGAATGTAAATTACTTGATAAGTAAGAAGTAAACTATACATATAAAATGCTCTCATTTTCTAAGACTAGTTTGCATCACCTGACAAAAAATTCTTACTCTCTTAATTAGAGAAAAATGAGCTCATTCACTCATATTAGTGATTTAGGAGATACTCTGCTTTTTTTTTTTTTAAGACAGTCTTCTGGTGTAGCCCAAGGAATCCTTGACCTTATTATGAAGACAGGATGTCTTTGAAGTCACTGTATATCTAAATCATTTGGTACGAAAATGAAAGCATTTGAAATCCTAGAATTTCAATTTATACTGTTTAAGATTATTGGTTATCCTGTTTAGGAGAATCCTTTTTGTTTCCACAAAACTTTAGTTTCTTCCATTTTGAGGGTAAAAGCAATTAGTGTTCTCCAGTCAAAGAACAGGTAGTTTTCATTACATTAGAAGTAGCTAACTAAGAAAACTAAATCCAAGTTGATACTTCTAATCCCAGCAATGCTATAACATTATCCAACAGAGTAATTAGCGGATCTGGGCTGACGCACAGCAGCAGGGTTATAAACCTTAAATACTTGCATCACAAATGGCTCAGTGTATTTGAGGGTGTAAGTCTTGGATTCACCATTGCCTCAATATATACCCTTTCCTTCTTCCTGAGTGATAGAACTGCTTTGAATGACTAAATGAAGGTGGAGCCCACTTTTCTCAGCTAAATTATATATATATAGTTTATATATAATAGTTTTTAATATATGTATATATTAAACTAATATATAAAAACTATTTTTCTGTTATTGGCAAACAGTCCCTTTTCCCAGGGATAATTTGACTACTTGTTTGATGTTAAATCATTTTTCTGTGTATGTTACAATTAATTTTTAATAGAAAAGCCAACTATAGGCTTTGCCACAGGACCACAAAACCAGTGTCAAGGGATCTGTGTGCCAAGACCTACAGAAAGTGACGGAATGGGAAAAGGAGGGGAGAAGACTGGGAAGAGGATACTAAGACAAATGTACAGTACCGTATGCAATACAGGAAGACAGTGATGAGCCTGTTTTCCATAAAATAGACAAGGGATTCTTCCATAAATTTTCAACAATATGGAAGGAACATTTGAAATTAGGTGATAAATGAACAGCGCATGAAGAAAATACTCATCATGGGAGTATATGAAATCCAACTTGAACACACCTCTCTACAATAGCATGTGTATACACATACATGCATGTACACACATACATACACACACAATTTGTGGACCTCAACCTCTCCCTGGCTACTTGCCTATCTCTCCTTCCTTGGCAGTCACTTACATTCTCCGACACTACAAGTTAGCACCTACTTGTTTTTCAATTTCTGCTCCATTGTCACCTTCTTACAGAGAAACCTTTAAACACCACACTGTAGAATACCCCTATCATGATCACTGAGTCTCACATACTTCTTCTAATACTTAATTTTACATATATGTTTCTGGCACATGTGACTAATATCTGTAATCTTACTAGATGATAAGCCTAATCAGAACAACAATAATGTGTGTTTCTATTTCCTATCCTCTTTCATTTGGTTGAAGTAAAACTTGGGCTTAGGTATAAAACATTATAAAAATTCAAGATAAGTCCAGTCCCTAAACAACTCCTATGTGTCTTGTGAACGAGATGATTCCCCTATAATTGGGTTTTTCGGTGCCCTGATAGCCTCTGGTACTTTGTGAGGTTGGCCCTCATGAGGTAGGACGGTGTCTTCTTTTACTCTGTACCTATAGCTCTTTGAGGTACAGCCCTGAGTTGTGGGCCTGACCTGCCATAACCACTCCTTTTAATGCTTAACTCTGCCTTCCAGAGCCTGTTTCTCCTCATGGCAACCACATTCCTTGGTGCACAGTTCCATTGTCATTACTGCATATAGAACTGATCCTTAATGGCTTTCTCCTCAGGAAGATGCTTCCGGGTGACAAAGGGCTTTCTTTTCCAGATGAGAAGTCGCTGTCTGCTTACTGAAGACCAAATTTGATTTCTACTGTGGCTCTCCTTTCTGAAGCTTATTTACGAAACGAATCTTGTATTTCTGGGCCTCTTGTGAGCAAGTTGCCAACCAGGCCAAACTGTCTGCCGGGGAATTTGAGAAAAATGTTAACTGGGGTTGAGTCTGAGCTTGCCAAATTTACAGCTCGTCCTGACATTTAGTGGAGAAATTTGGTGTACTTAGCACAGTCTCCCCTCTCTCCCCCTGGGTTACTTACCCTGATGATTAATTCCTTCCTGGCAGGGTGGAGTTCACTGAACCAAAGTGCATGCTCACGGCCTACATCTGTCCAGGGGACAGATTTCCCCATGCACCATTTATAGAACCAGGGCAGCTGATCTCATGGGACCCAAGGCCTTCTTGGAGCTCAGATGCCTGAACTGCCTGCCACAATATCTTTGGCTGTTATCAATCCTCTCATCAGGAAAATGCAGAGGGATTTTTGGAGTTTGCCAGTCAGTCACATGCAGCTCCTGCCTGCACAGCGGCTCAGTGCATATATAACCTCTGGTGAGAACAATTTAAATGCATCATTAATCCCTTGATGGTCACGAGTAGCTGTACCCTCTGGGGTTTCAGTGGTAGGGCAACTGGAATCTACTTTTTCGTGATTTAGCAATGAAGCAGACAAGATTTGGCTTTGCATCTTGGTCCTTTTCCACAGAGTTACTCCTGATTCAATTTGTTAACCTTTTTTTTTTTTTTCATGAGAAGTTTCTTTGGCATCACCTATGGGAATGCTTGTCCTGGGGCAAGGGTGTAATGTTTTGCTACCTTCCGAAGTGTGTCCAGAAAAGAAAGGACTAGGTTGAGCATTTTCATATTAATTCCTAAATCATAATACAGGACCTAGAAAACTGTTGGTATATAAGAACCAACACACACACACACACACACACACACACACACACACACACACACACTCAGTATTGGAGTTGAATTCAGTGCCTCCTGCCTGCCAGTTAAGCCACAAGTACAGTCCTAAGAATCAAATGATTTTAAGTCCTCTTTCCCTATGGTGTTGCTTCTCTTCTTTGTTAGAAAATTAGATGTTAGTCATTGCCTTTATTGTGGTTTTATTGTTTTTTTTAATATTATAAATGTAATTTTGTGGCTTACTACACTTTGAATGTTCATGACCTTTCCAAAAATTTCCAAAATTCATGTTGAAACTTAATCCCAATGGATTAATCCCAGTGGATTAATTCAAAGTTAGGGGCTAGGAAGGAGATAAGGTCATGAGTGCTCCAACTCATGAAAATGAGGCCTTCCTCCATTCTGTCTTTCCAACCATGTGCTGACATAACAGTCAGGGGTCCATTTTAGAAGAAAAGGCTTCACCTTCATACAATCCCAGACCTGCCAGTATTTCGATCTTGGACTTCTTAGCATTCAGAGCTATGAAAAATAAATCCTGTTTTTTATAAATGATCTCATCTTACACATTTTCCTATAGTAGCACAGATGGACTAAGACATTGCTATAGAAATAAAGTGCCTATAATCCTAGTACTTCAAAAGGAAAGGAAGGGGGAGGAAAGGGAAGGGGAGGAAAAAGGGAAGGGAAGGAAAGAAGGAAAGGAAAGAAAGGAAAGGAAAGGAAAGGAAAGGAAAGGAAAGGAAAGGAAAGGAAAGGAAAGGAAAGGAAAGGAAAGGAAAGGAAAGGAAAGGAAAGGAAAGGAAAGGAAAGGACATTTACAAATGTATTCCAGGCCACATAGAGAGTTTAGTCACAGCTTCTCCTACATAGTGAGAACCTTTCTCAAAATCCCAAGCTCAGTGGCAAGAGTGCTGTGTGTTTGCCAATCAAGTACAAGGCTCTGGGGCTGATCTTTAGCATGTGTGCGTGTGCGCACGCACACACACACACAGAATCAACCATTGAATAGAGCATCCTCTTTCACTATATTCTGCACTTTGTCCACAGTGACCAAAACAATAGACATTATTTATTCTAAACTTTTATTTTGCAAATGAGAAAACTGAAAGCCAAAGTGATTAAATGATTTGCCCAAAAGAACACAATTGGCTAGTGGCAGAACTAAAACACAGATTTCTGAAATTCAAAGTTAAAACAATACATGTAAATTACCAACAAAGGAATCTGATACATGATCTAAGTCATTATCCTTCAATAATTTCCTCCCATAATGCATTTTTTTTTTTTTTGGCCAGTCCTGGGGCTTGGACTCAGGGCCTGAGCACTGTCCCTGGCTTCTTTTTGCTCAAGGCTAGCACTCTGCCACTTGAGCCACAGTGCCACTTCTGGCCGTTTTCTGTATATATGTGGTGCTGAGGAATTGAACCCAGGGCCTCATGTATGCGAGGCAAGCACTCTTGCCACTAGGCCATATCCCCAGCCCCCGATAATGCTCTTGTCTACCTTACTGGAACTTGTGAATGTGACCTTATTTGAGAAAAAGAAACCTTTGTAGTTGTAATTAAGTACACGATCTTGCTATGAGATCATTTGGGTTTATGTAGTAAACTTCTAAATCCAGTAGCTGATATTCTTATAAGATGCACAAAAAGGGAAGACATAAACAGAAAAGGAGAAGGCAGTAGAACTGTAGCCACAAGGAAGCCAACCAATCATAAGCTGGAAGAGTTCTACCCTTTAGCTTCCTTTAACCTTCCTCACTCCAGAATCCTGAGAGAATCTATTTGTTTTACCTGCCAAATATATAGGGTTATGTTACAGCATCCCCGAGACTCTTGTACCAAAGTTTCAAGAAAGGAGATCCTAGTTCTCAATTCTACTTCCCCTTTCTTGCTTATTATTTCCTGTTTGTGTACAACAGTATTGAGACTTGAACTCAAAGCCTTGCAGTGTCACTTGGCTTCTTGCTCCTAACTGGCACTCTGCCACTTGAACTACACTTCTACTTCTGGCTTTTTCCCCCCTGATTAATTAGAGATAAATATCTCTTGGATATATCTTCCTGAGTTGTTTTCAAATTCTGATCCTTAAGTCTCAGCTTTTGAGTAATAGGATTAGAGGCACAAGCCACTGGCCTCCAGCTTCTGGCCTCTTCTTTTTTTTTTGGCCAGTCCTGGGCCTTGGACTCAGGGCCTGAGCACTGTCCCTGGCTTCTTCCCGCTCAAGGCTAGCACTCTGCCACTTGAGCCACAATGCCACTTCTGGCTGTTTTCTGTATATGTGGTGCTGGGGAATCGAACCTAGGGCCTCGTGTATCCGAGGCAGGCACTCTTGCCACTAGGCTTTATCCCCAGCCCCTTCTGGCCTCTTCTAGAATAACGGTATTCACAGATCCCTTGTTATTTTAAATAAATGGCAGCTAGAACTACCAGAACCTCTGCTCTGTACCATGACCTCCCTGGGATCCAAGGTAATACAGTGAAGAGAGGCGAGTTTGGCTCATCGAATCATAGAAACCAAATAGAGATCAAATCTCATGATACTTATTGGCATCTTGGGAGTGGGGGAATAAAATACCCCAATTCCAGCTTCATTACAATTTTTACAGTTTCCATCTCTACTCCTAGCATATTTCCCAATTCAGCCCAGCCACCAATGACAATAACCATCTATGTCCTACAATATACTACGATGATCTATTAGAAGATCTGGAAGAAATAAGCTTACCTTCTTAAAAAGATAAGGTGATGTTTTGAAGTGCCATCCATTTAGAAGCTTAGTTGGATGCTGTGAACATTTGCTTTGCAAACATTGGACAAGGCCCTACATAGAATTGGACAACAAGTTTTGACGTCTTACGGGATTTGAGTCTTACACATTACCCATCTTCATTAATAGAGAGACAAATACTTAGATGAGACAGAATACAGAAATGTGTGTGTTTGTGTTTATATTTGTGTATATATATATATATATATATATATATATACATACACACATATATAAATAATCGGGAGATTAAAGGTTCTATTCCTTAAAAAATTCTAACACAAATGAGGTGCCTGATAGGGTACATCAGATAGCACTGTAGAAAATGAGACATTAAATTTTAGAAAACCTAGTTCATGGAGAACAAGGGTGAAGAATAGTCCAAGGTTGGCTGACTGTAAACCTTATCTTCCTAGGTGAGGCAGGTATGTTCCCGTCCCTCCTGACACTAACAACGACAGCTCTGAAATCTAGAGGGCTGGTAAATGACACACTGCTCGATTTAGGTTATAGACCAACATCTGCCTCTTAAGCTCCATGTCTGCTGCTGTTAACGTGAAAAATCAAGATATTTTTGCAAATGGTCACTGTTTTCAGTTTTCTTGATTTTTGCCTTATGGAATGCAATTCTCTCTAAAAGGCCATGTTAAAAACCTGAGGTGGATGTAGGCATTTTCTCTATGTTCCTACAGTTCTGTGTTTAGATCATTAATACAGCCCTAATCTCCTTATGCAAGCTGCATATGCACCTGTGTCTGAAACACCCAGATGGCATGCCAGAGTAACGATGAGTGATGAATGAATGGATGGATGAATGAATGAACGAATCAAATATTGATCCCATTTTTTTGCACACAGGATTTTTTTTTCCTTCAACCAAGTATATTTTGAAGTGACCTTAAAATAAAAAAAGTTCAAGGAGCTTCCTGAGAGCAGAACAAGTACCTTTAACATATAGAAGACTATTGCTTTTCCTTCCTTCATCATCCAAAGCTCAATGTTGGAAAACAGTCTCAGTTTTGAGGAAACCTTTGAATCTTTTGCTCAAGCATTCCTGGTACTTCAAGTTCACTTTAAAGGAAAAGCTGCCTAATGAATTGGTACAGTTCATTTTCAGGCTGTCCCTAAAGACCTTTCATTCCCCAATGGGCTTAGCAAACTGAGGGCGTTCATTAAGTTGGGATTACTATTTGGCTTTGACAGACAAATGTGTTTTTTGGAGCAATGTTGCTTGTACATTTAGAATGTTGTATTGCTTTGTTTTAAAAGACATCAGATTGTTTCTTGGTATATTACCAAGAAAGAAACATTAATCCTTCTGGCCTTGAGTAGGAATACTCTTTCAGCAAATACAAGAGTACAATTACATCACTCAGGAATATAGAGCTACAAATCTCACTGCTATAAATCCAGATTTTTATGAATGTTTGTGCTTTAAATAATAAGTAACAAAAATTCTCTAAGATTTGCTTATGTGTTTATTCATATGTTTGGTGTGCTCTACACACTGCATATTTATTTTCAGAATGTTTAATCTTCCTTTTTTAGTGTTGAGTATAGTCCAGTGAAATTTTTAACAGTAATACCCTGCCTGACTTTCCTTCCCTGAATAAAGGTTACCATGATTTCTCTATTTGGCCTTAGTTGACTCCTTGTTTTCCTTGGATATTTCTGCTAGTTTCTCATTTCTCTCTACCCATAATATCACCAGACTTCTGAAACTGCTTGTAAAATGCCCCTGCAATATTTCCTTAAGCTAAAATTGTCATTTTGCTTTCAAAATGCCTCACTTCTGAAAGATTTCCACAGAAACTTTTGTAAATATTAACAAGAATAGAAGAAAAGAGAATAGAGTAAAATTCATCATTTTCTATCAGAGAAGAAAATAAATTAACACAATTCTTCTAATATGTCAGTCCATGTTTTTCTAATGTCTAGTTTAGAGTTATTAACCTGTCAGCTGTTTATGGACTGAAAAAAACCATACACACAAAAAGTTTTAGAACTAAAGGGATTTTTCTAGCCTTTTCTCTTCTAGCATTGCTAAGAGCAAAATTGTCTTTGCAGAAGCTTCTGATAAAATCAAGATTCTGCCACTATCATGGAAAGGAAAAATAATAACAACTCCTGATGTGGCATAAATAGGATCATATTTATATACTAATAATGAACTGACTGAAAAAAAGCTAGAAATCAATTCTATTGACAATAGCCACCCAAAACATAACAGACTTCAGAATAAAATTAACCAAGGAAATGATAGATCTCTATAATGTAAATCACAAAACACTGATGAAAGACAACATAGAAAACACACAAAAATAGAAAAACACCTTATTCTCATAGATAAGAACATGTAGTGTTCTAGCTGGGCACTGGTGGCCATCCCTGTATTCCTAGCTACTTAGGAAGTTGAGATCTGAGGATCATGGTTAGGTTTGAAGCCAGCCCAGGCATAAAAAGTCTACGTGAGACTCTTATCTGCAATTAACCATTCAAAAGCCAGAAGTGTGTTGTGGCTCAAAGTGGTAGATCCTTGAGCAAAAGAGCTCAGTGACAGTATCTAGAGCCTGAATTCAAGCCCCATAACCAACCCTCCCCCCCCAAAAAAAAAATAAGAGGCGTTGGGAATGTGGCTTAGTGGTACAGTGCTTGCCTTGTATGCATGAAGCCCTGGGTTGGATTCCTCAGCACAAGCAGGAGTGGCTCTGCGGCTCAAGTGGTAGTGTGCCAGCCTTGAACAAAAAGAAGCCAGGGACAGTGCTCAGGCCCTGAGTCCAAGTCCCAGAACTGACCAAAAAAAAAAAAAAAAAAAAAAAAAGGAACCATGTAATACCCAAAGTAATATATAGATACAATACAATCTTTACCAAAATATCAAAAATATTCTTCAAGAAACTAGGGGAAAGATTTTAAATAATTCTTACAGAGCCATAAAAGTCTCTGAATAACCAAAGTAATTCCAATGGTAAAGTAACTCCCTACCCACAAACACCTAGAAATATCTGCCTTCAAAATACATTGCAAAGCTATAGAAATCAAAGCAGCATAGTATTGATGTTAAATGAGGTACACAGAATCATGAACAATAAATCCTCATCTCCAAAAAGTACTGATTTTCACAAAGGAGACAGAACACACAGTGGAGAAAACCAATCTCTTCAAATGAATGGCTCTGGTGAAACTGTATGTGTGCAAAAATGAATCTAGAATCCTACCTCTCATTATGTACAAAAATTAACACAAACAGGACCAAGAATTTACATTTCACATCTGGGATCATTGAACTAACCTGAAGAAAATGTAAGGAAAAGACTTTAAGATATTGAGACAGGCAAAGATTTCTTTTTTTATAAGACTCTGAAAGCCCATGTAACTAAGAATATCTATACAAATTGTGGTAATATGGAACCAATAAGCTTTTGCATAGTAAAGGAAACTAGTCAGTAGACGGTGCCATCTAATCTCACCCCAGTCAGAATGACCATTATGAAAAACAAAAAAGCCAAACAAGCCAATGTTGGCAAGAATGAGGAAAAAGGGGAACTCTCATACATGGTTGATGGGAATGCAAATTTGGGAAGCTACTACGACAAAAATAATTCAGAGGTTCCTCATTTAAAAAATGAAAATGAAATTACTCTATGACTGAGGGATCCCACTGCTGAGTATTTTCCAAATGAAACAAAATCACATCAAACAGATACCAATATGTCCATGTCTATTGTAGCACTGTTCACAGTGGCTAACGTTTGAAGTGAACTGATTAACTGGTCCCTTGACTAATAAATGGATAAGGAAATTGTACATACATGTATGCATTGGAATAGTATCAGCCATAAAAGAGATAAAAAAAAATCCTGTCATTTTATATGAACACAGATGGAACTGGTGAAATAAACCAGACCCAGAAAGACAACTAATACATTATTACATGTAAGTAGTGTAAAAGAGTTTTCTGGTGTCAGAAAAGCAAGGAAAGAGAGAGAATAGACAGAAAGTAAAACATGCATCCCCACCCAATTCAGGATTATAAAACAGTTCTAATTTTACTTAACACAACAGAAAACTCTAGCCTACAATGAGAAATTCTACTCAATAGAGAATCAATAGAGGAGAGTTGGAAAGTTCCCAAACATAGAAGTGATAATGTCAAAGGAGATGGAAATGATAATTAACCTGTTTTGATCATGTTATGAAGTATGCCTGAATTATCATTCTCTGCTCCATAAAGGAGAACAAATCTTATGTCAATTGAAAATATAAGTAAAACCAAGACAATCTAGAATGCTTGAATTTCATAAATCCAAGAAATTATAGGTAAAATAGGAAAAAAAATTAAGCCAGTGATGAGAAAGTTAAGACAGGCCAAATAAGAATTGAAAAACAGGATAAGAGACCACAATTGATGAGAACAATTTAAAAGGGTTTTTGTCAAGTAGTCAGCATGAAAACAGTGTTCAAATAAATCAGCTGGCCTCATTTTTGTCAGAGGCTGACACCAAATGAAAATAACAGACTGGACATCAGTCAGTCCCTGACAAACAAAATCCATCTTATTTTTTTTTCCTTCCTAAAGGGGCCCTTGAATTGCATCTTTCTTATTTCACTTAAGCCAATCAATATTTATTCATGTCACTACAAAAGAGCTTTAAAATACAACAATAATTGCTTAAGCATTAACTTAAAGTCATATCTGACCTTCTAAGTGATGATGATGATGGTGGTGGTGGTGGTGGTGGTGGTGATGTGTGTGTTAGGCAAAGTAATTTCACAAATGGCCATGGGGGTGTCATTAGTAGGATGCTTATTTGGATATTAACATTCTCAGCACTGGTAAAATCATGAGGATTCCAAAACCATGCTCTAGTCTAGCCTTTATACTTCATATCAAATTAGATGTAACAGTTGCAATTAAGCCCTACCCCTTCCAAAGATTTTATGTTGCCCCAGTGCACTTTTCTCTCTTCTGAAATCTTTGACCCCTTGTCAAATGTAATATAATTGATTTGGCATATATCATCTAATACCCTGCAGTATGTTTGCTTCTGTAGCATGTGTGTGTCTGAATTATCCTCTCAATGAATGCATAATACTCCAAGGTTAGAATTTAGATTTAAATTTAGTCTTCAGTAGAGGCTAGGTAAACACAAGGCCTTTCATTAATTACTACGGGTTACTATCTGTGTTTCAGACTCCAGATTATCTCTCTATATAGTTATGCCTAAGTGAATTTATCAGCGCTCTTCCCACTGGAGGGATGTTCCTTCCCTGTGATGTTAAATCACTCCTTTAGCTGAGGCAGGAAAATAGTAGGAATCCATTTCTAATGATAGCCAATGTTCAATTCATCTATGAACTTGACCTGTTTTCTTCTATTTTATTGGTTGACCAGAAGAAAATAACAAATTACCACCCCCACTGCTTATAAGTACACACTTACTTCCAGTCAGGTCACAGTGCCACTTAGAACAGCTCAAGAGACAAGCAACGAGAATGCATCTCAATTCAATTTACTTTTGCTTTCTACGTTTACTTAACCATTGTTCTGAGTGTATTATTTTCATCCTATTTATGTCCAGCCTTTTAAACTGGTCATAGAACTTTTCTCAATGTGCTTATGTTATTGCCTCCAGAACTTAAGGGTCCAACAAATATTAAGTGGCTTTCTTAATGGTCAAAAGAGAAAGGTACAACAACCTTAGTCTGTGCTCTATACCTGAGGCTAAGTACTTCATGAGGAAAAGTGGTTGATTTTGGCTCATGGTAGTGGAGGCTGAAAACGTTAAACTGAGATAACATCCTCTGGAGAGAGCCTCATGCTGCATCCTAGCAGGGTAAACAGTATCACATGGAAGGAGCAATGTGAGAACCAAGGATGGGCACAGGCAGAAGAGGCAAAACAAACACATGGAGTCACTTGGCTTTATTAAATCCTTTTGTCGTGGGAACTCATTTAGTCTAGGAAAACACAACCCATATACATGATATATGCATCAATTGCTCCATGGGTGTTGCCTTCTTATTGATTATGGTCCATGAAACTCCTCCTCTTCTAAGTTCCACCATGTATGAGGATGAAACTTCCAGCACATAAATCCTTAGATGCTGAATCTATGGAAACCATTGAACATAATTACTATTTCTGGCTGCTTAAGTCTAGGTAGTATGATATTATTAGAATGGACAAGCATACTATTTCATACAATATCATGACAATTTTTATGTCCATGTGAGTTATGTTGTATTAAAAGTAGAATAGTTGACATAATTCAGAAACAGGACAAGAGAAATGATTTTTGTGATCTTTTCTTATATGGCCTCCTGTGTCTCGGTGACTATTTCCCAAGTTTTGAATTTTTTTCTTCTTTTATTTTATTCAATATATTTAACTTTTACCTCTTCTCCTTCTTCTATGCTCATCATTCTTAAGTTTGGATTTTTAATCCTTTCCCAGATACTTCACATGTTCCTCTTGGCATTTCTTTATATTTATCCTATTTCTTCATCTACTATTTCTTTTCTAATACTTTTTTGTCCGTAAGCCCTAATAATCTCCCTTTAGTTGGCCCACACAACTACTGAGACTTTGCACATAACATTACATTGACTTACTAAGGCTTTTATTTCCATTATTTCAATTTGATTCTTTTTCTCCTCTCAATTTCTGGATCTTTATTGGGATTCCCTATGCATATCCTGCATTTTGTTGTTAATTTGTTTAGTTTTTTATTTCTATTCTCCATGAGTTCTTCAAGCTGTTTTTTGTATCACCTTTGAAGTCGGTCATCTTTTTAATATATGTCATCTTTTTCTATTATCACTCAATCCTATATCATCCTTTTGAGTTCTTAAGGCTGTCTTCTTTGCTATTCGTAGCATTTATTACTGTGGGAGCTTTAACTGTTGGGGCTATCATTTCCATTTTTCTTTTCCCATATTATTTGTGTTCCTACATTGAGGTTTATGTGTCTGAGGCAATCCATTGCTTGTGAGTGTCCATCACCTGGAGTCTTGCAGGTGAAAAGTTTTCAGTGTTAAGGCAGGAATTTGTAGTGGAAGGACACACTATAGATTCTCCTCTCTGGGCTATTGCATAGCTCAGTTTCCAAACCTTTGCCCATGTACTGATTAGTCCCCAGCACCACTGCTGTCAAGAGAACCAACTGGCATCTCTTGAACTTTTGTTTGTGTTGGTTGGTGTTATTTGTTAGTTGAAGAGGGAACTTGTCTTTTCTGAGTTTGGCCCGTCATAATGTTGCCAAATGCTCCAGTCCCTGTACAGAGGTTTGAGGCTTGCAGGAGAGTTATCCTCTTACAGTCAGATCTGTTTGTTGTGGAGGTCACCTGGCTTACTTGGTGGTGAAGACCAGGTCTCTTAGTCTGTTGTGGAGGTCACCTTGGTGGTCAACACTTTTGTTTCCTTGACCAGAACAAATGATGTTATCCTGCAAACCATTTCCTAATTCTTCCTCTTGCTTTTCTGTTTCACCACACTTTTCAGCCATTTTAATGGAACATTTTCTCAATTTTCACTCTTCCAAATATACTCTCCTTTATTTCTTAGACTCCTGTCATTCACTACATCCAACAGCCTGTCCTCCATCTTCTATCTTGTTCTGCCCTAAGATCTCTTCTCTAGAATCTTGTTTCACGATAATCATATTAGTGAACAGTTAAATGGTAGCCTATCTTGTGTCAGATTTGCCCTACCTCTAGAAGATAGATGCAACTGAACTGTTCAAAAACACTGGTGCCTTCCCTGTAACTTCCACAACTAGTGTAATCTTAATACCTCTCAGAGAACATAGGTGCTAAGCCTTCAGGTCATGCATAATTATCCAATATCCCCACTACCAGATGTTCTAAACTTTCTCATGTTAATGAAGGAAATCCTAGCATCTACAGTTCACTTAACATAGGCCAAATTTGAGTTAAGACTTCAAGAAACTATTGAAAGGTTCTACTTCATGACAAATTGAATGCTGGTGTTTTTTTTAAAGACATTGAACCATGACACCTGTTTGAATGTACTCATGTCAATGAATCTTTTCCCATTAGCATTACATTCTACCCTTGCCTTACTCGTTAACACTCTTAAAACAGTGCACTTCATGCAAGTGTTCTTTAGCTCCTGCTCCTTCTTTGGTACATAGACAACAACTTCTCAAAGAAGGGACTTGGACTTTCTTGTTTGGGGATGCTGATATACCATTCTTAGCCTAAAGGCAATAGTGGACTGAGTTCGTGGATCTTGAGAATAGAGCCTACATGGCTGAAGGAAAAAAACAACAACAACTATATGAGGCAAGAAAAAAACAGTCTGAAACAGAGGAGACATCCATATTTTTGAAAAATATTGATGAAATAATAGTAATGATAATGATCATTTGCTGTGAGTATGTTATAGTCTCAACACCATGCATGCTGTCGGCATCAGCTTTCTAGAGCTGCCTTAACAAGTGCCATCAATGGGGAGATTTAAGCATCCAAAATTCCTCAGTTTTGGAGGCAAGAAATCTAGGATCAAGGTTTCAGGAGAGTTGGCTTGCTGAGAGCTGACATGCCACTGTGTCCTCATATAACATTTCCTTTGTGCAAGTATACTTTGTGGGGAAATCACTTCATCTACTAAGAATACCAGTCATGTTGGGTAGGGTCTTTGCTAAAGACATCACATAAATAAGTCATTTCCAAATACTGCTTAGATATAAGTTGGGGCAGAACATAGTTCAGTAGGCAACCGGATTTCGGTTGTATTGAAAAACCCCATTGGAAACCTGATGTGGTGCTTCATGCCTGTAATCCCAGCACTTGCAAGGCTAAAAGCAAGAGGATCAGAAGGATGAAGGCTAGCCTGGGGCCAATAGTAATATCTTCTCTCAAAACCCCAACATTCCATTGACATGAAATAGTATACAAGGAAATTCAATTTAAAGGAGAATCCCAAAAGAATTTATTTATTTTTAAGGTTAGGACTCTCCTGTTTTGTTCAAAAGAACCTCATTCATATACAAATGTCAGTTTCTAATTGGGCTCATAGTTGTGGTTTTTGGTGTTTTTTTTTTTTTTGTTTTGTTTTGTTTTTGACAACAGATTGTGCATGCAGCCTGGTTCTTGTTGCTGCTCCCTTGAATTCTCTGGATGCAGACTTGTTAAAATGCAGTAGGCTTGGATTTGTGTGTGTAAATGGTTTCAATAACATCTGGTTGTTATAAAAATCATTAGAGAGGCATCCCACAAACAATGGTCCCAGGTGTTCTTGAGGCATTGAGTCTCTGTGCAGTTTTCCCAGGAGAACCCAGCATTGATGTTGCTGTTCACACATGTAAAGTAAAGAGAAGAAGTGAGTCCATTACCTAAACAATTATATCTCAAGAAAGCCCTTCATTTACTTATCTTTTTTTCAGAGAAATATTTAGGATGGGTGTTTAATGTAGTATGGCTAGAAAATGTTTCATATCTTCACTTTACCCAGGGTATGAATACATGCTTTCCATATCCATGATTTTTTAACTAAGGAAACTTCTGCCTCTTTCTTTCTGCCCCTCACTCTAGGAGAGATTTGTCAATGTCTTGAAACTTTTGTGACTGCCAGAACTTGAATGTCACAGATATGAGGGAGAGGTGCCATTGAATATCCTACAATGCATTTAATAGCCCAAGTACAACAAAGGATTTTCCAGACTAAAACACACATGTAGGACTACAGCATGTCTCAAGTGGTACAGTGCTTGTCTAGCATACAAAGGACCCAAGTTTAATCCCCAGTACTAAAAAAAATAGCCAGTATCATCAAGTTTAAGAAACAAACCCAAGCTCTATTCCCATCTATATCTATGATGATTACACCTGAAAATTTGTATAGGAAAATTGGGACCAGCTAATCAGATTTCTTTTTATTAAATTTATATAAGCAATATTATTAATGCCCAAAGGAAAGAAGAGGGAATTTTTTAGAGTACTGTGTAACTCATTAAATTGGCCCAGAATAGAGAGCAGAATGCATGTAGAAAACTCATGCAAAAATTGAAATGATAATTTTGTTGTGTATTTGTTAAGCCACACTTTTGACATCCTAGCACAACTCTTCAAATATTGTCCAACTTTTTGGTCAGACTTGAATCTGATTTAGATTTTTCCGTTGTGTACTTCATTGTACATTATATATCTAATTTTTGTATCTTCAAAGTTTTAACATTGTAAAGAAACTGTTTTGTTTTGCATTTTAAAAGAAAATTGCACATGGTCAAGCATGGCTCACAAGTGTAATCCTAAGTACTCAGGAGGCTGGGATTTGAGGATCTGATTTGAAACCAGAACCAGGCAGGAAATTCCAAGGGACTCTTTTTCTCCAGTTAAACACCAAAAAGTGGGAAGGAAGATGTGGTTCAGGTAGTAGAGAGCTAACCATGAGTATAAAAGCCTAAGGACACTGAAAGTGGTTTCACTTGGGCCCAGGCCTGAGTTCAAACTCCCGTAGCAGCTCTCTCTCTCGTTCGTGCTCTCTCTCTCTCTCACGCACACACACACACACACACACACACACACACACACACACACACACACACACACACAGTTACCTGTAGTGCAGGAGAGTAGTTATAAAGATGGAATCCTTTACAAAGAGTCAAGTGGAAGATCAAAATTTCTTGTGGGACATTAATCTTGATGAAGTAGAGAAGGTTTTGCTTTTTGTTTTGTTTTTCTCATTGCCTGTTTTCTCTACTGTAAGAAATGTAGCTAGGTATCTTTAGTTGTCATTTAATGAGGTTTGTGACCTTGTGGCATCACAGAAATCTTAGTTATCAAGAAGTTGTTTTGTTTTGTTTTTAATTTCTGCCTTGGATCTCTGTGAAAGCAGCCCTTGATTCAAGGAGAATAGTAAATTTGATTTTTTTTCCTCTAGGTTTCCTTCCACGTTTCTCAGAATACAAAGATGATCAGCTTTACTTATTTAGAGATACAGTTATAGACAAGTGAGTTTGTTTTCAAAACAAGTTTTCCAGCTGATTCTTTTGGTGTAGGAATGTTTTAAAATTCACTCTACAGCATGGATCCATAAACTACCATGCATGAACCAAGATTAGCTTGCCTCTTGTTTTTAAAACAAAGTTCTATTGGAACACAATCACATCCATTCTTTTACTTTTTTGTCTGTCACCACTAACATGCTGTAACAGCAAAGCTTAATAGCTGCATGTGGCTATAAAGGCTAAAATATTTACTCTCTGACCCTTTACAGTAAAAGTCTGCTGAAGTAATAACAGATAAAGGGAGGAAGTGATGGGGAAAACAGACTTCTCTGCCTAACACTGCCATATAGCACTTGCTCCAAAGCAAACAGAACCACACATTTCATTTCCTTTAGAGTCAAGCAATTTCAAGGAATTGCTTTTTCAATTAATCAAGACTTACTGAGTCTAAAATTACATTTAGAAATATTTTAAAATATGAAGACCCTTGTCCTTTCGGAAGGTTGCCAAATATAACATATATAAGCCAATTAAAACAAAAATATGAGCTACATCCCATGCAATTGATGAGGAAATTAGAAATTCAAAGGAGAGAAGTGTTGAGCGAGGATTAGGCTGGGTAACAGGAGATAAGCAAGGTGCTGAGGTTAAATGTGAGATTATGCTGAGTATGGAAGGAGTAAGTAGTAAATGTATACTCAGTTGTCTGACTGATTGACTAATTTATTGGTTTATACATGGAAGAAGTTTGCATCTTGATGAGCAATGGGAAATAATGTTGGGTATTGAATCCATTATCTATTGTTGCATAACCAATTACTGCCAAACTTAATGGCTTCAAACAACAAATATTTATTATCTCCCATATCCTGAGGGTTGTTCTAAATGTGGGAGGTAATCATTCATGCTTTTTCTCTTGAAGTTGAAGATAGACGATGAAGTTGACTGGTATGAGAGATACCATTTCCAAGATACCTCCATTATGTGACTGGAGGCTGGAAGCTTCTAAAAGTCTCTTATTGGCCATCAGTAACAGAACTTTGTACCTTAAGACAACCACCACTTTAGAAGGTTGCCCAAGTGTTTTCCTGTTGGAAGGGACTCAAAGGACAAAAAAAACGGGAGAGCAGGGCAGAAGTTGCAATGCCTTTTGTGACCTAAGATGTACCCACCATCACTCTTACTGTATCCAGCCAGCTCATGTGGCCAGGTCATGAGAATTAACTTCCAACCTTCTGGTTGGTAGAGGGTTTGTGGGAATATTTTTAAATTACCATAAAAACCAATAGTAGATACTACAAAAAGTAAGAATCTCTGACAATAATAAAGAATTGATGTTTTTCTCCAGACTCAAAAAGATATATGATTTTCTTCTATCCATAAAACCCCAAACCATCATCAATTATTAATCACCTAAATTACCACACTTGTGGGATTTTTTTCAACTGGCCCTGTCATAAAACAGCAGAAGGAACACTTTCTCTTGATTTATACAGGATAAATAGAGGGTAATCCTACAGGCTCCTCTCTCTGCTGCTCCCTCCTCTTACCAGAGAAAAATATAGGGGCACAGGAGTAAGTACAAAACATAATATCACCTCCATCCATTGCTACAGTGAGGATAAAAAAAATAAGAAGCCCAATAATAAAAGAGTATAAAAGAAGAAGAAAGAAAGAAAACCAAGACTTTGGAGTGATTTGCACAGGAAGTGTGAAATAGGGATTTAGTAGATTTTATTGGTAAGTAAATGTTATTATTCATCAATATGCACTGAATGCTATAAGCAACCTTTCATAAGCTATGGCTATTGAGCCAACTTTATAACAGGCCTTTAGAGATGATTGTGATAATACATTAGCTAATTCAATCAGTCATCTATCAACTCTGTTCTACTTTTCTGTCTGTGGTTTTAGCCATATTGAACTCCCCTCATCTCTCTTTTGGCAAAACTTTAGCTCAGACTCCTTAAAACTAGACTTTCCACGAGTTGATGCCATTCTTGATGTCAGAAAGTGATCTTGCAGCCATGAATCAGTTCATACATCTCTATCTTCTGGCTAGAGGTAGAAGGGACCATGAGATCTAATTCAGAACCCTACTAAGGAGCCAAGACTTGGATATTTTTTTCCAACAATTGTGGATAATGGACATCCTCTTTTTTTTTTTAAACTTTTATTGTCAAGGTGATGTACAGAGGGGTTACAGTTACATATGTAAGGCAGTGAGTACATTTCTTATCAAACTTGTTACCTCCTCCTTTATTTTTCTCACCTGTCCTCCTCCCCATTTCCCTCCCCCTCCCCCAAGTTCTACAGTTGGTTTACAGCATATTGTTGTGTAAGTATTACTTTTCCATTGGTTTGCCTTTTACCCTTTGTCTCATCATTTTGATGTTCTCCTTCCCTTCCCTAATTCAGATAACTGTATATACAATATTCATGGTACTAAATTCAAATACAGTGACATTTGCTAAACCATAGGGAAGAAAAACAAAAGAAAGAGTCTTAATTTCATATAGTACATTGAAAATAACAACAACAACATAGACCACTTATTTCCATAACTTGGAGTTCATTTCGCTTAGCACCATCTTATATAAGTACTAGCTATTGAGCTATTGTAATCTTCTGCTAGGACTATGCTAGGCATATACTAATTATTATTGATAGAGAAACCATAGAGTCTATGTTTCTTTGGGTCTGGCTAACTTAACTTATTATCATTTTTTCAAAGTCTTTCCATTTCCTTTTGAATGGGGCAATGTCATGCTTACTGATAGAAGCATGGAATTCCATTGTGTATATATACCATTGTGTATATTCCATTCCATTCCATTCCACTGTGTATATATTTTGATCCATTCATCTACTGAGGGGCATCTGGGTTGATTGCATAGTTTAGCAACGGTAAATTGCACTACAATGAACATGGTTGTGCTGGTAGCTTTAGTATGGTCTTGCCTGAGATCCTTTGGGTAAATGCCCAAAAGTGGGGTTGCTGGGTCTTAGCTCTATGTTTAGCCTTTTGAGCCTCCATATTGCTTTCCAGGGTTGTTGAACAAGTTTACACTCCCACCATCAATGTAGTAGGGCTCCCTTAATAATAACAGATACTGGTAGGGATTTGGCCAAAAGGGAACCCTATGCCACCCTCTTTCTTTAGAAGAGATATTTGTTCTCACATTGGGAGGGCCGTGCTTCTCTATGGGGGTATGAAGATGAAGTTACTGGGGGAAGAAGTAGGAGGGAGAAGCAGACTTATTAACATCCCATGAGTCTTCATCTAGAGACTCACCCAAGCCTGCATTTTCTGTCACTTGAAATATACAATATTCTAATAGATTAAATTTTACTTGATTGACTTAATTAAGATCTTTTGTGTTATTTGTCTGTCCATTTGTTGGCTTTCTGAATTCTTTGTGCATAGATAGGAAAAATTGTATCACTGGGCAGTCACTGGAGCAGTTTCTCTATAGCCTAGCTCAAGTAAATGTTATTATACTTGCATTGTCTCATGTTTACGTGGGCTTTGGATGGGAGAATATGATTTTTTTTTAAAAAAGACATTAGGTCTCCCTGTAGGGGCATGTCATTTGGGGCTTCTGTTTGTCATGCTTATGGTGAAGACAAAAGCACTCACTAAATTCAATCTTTGAATTAAGCTGTAACCAAGCTTGTATATTCATTAGAGGAGAAAAATTCTCCTCGAAGAAGTTCAAATTGTTTATTGATTTTCATTTCTGTGTTCAAAGGAAGCCTGAGTAAGTCTGTCTCGGCACAGTCCCCACAGGACTAAATAGCCAACAAGTGCATCACATTTAAATCCAACTGAGCAGCTACCAACCAAAATGGGAGGATTCTCTCCTAAAACTATATTCACAAATAGCAAGAGGATGAGATTTCCAGTTCAATAAAATTGGTTCTTAACAAGGAATAACATAGTTTGACAGGGCTAATGATAAATGGCAATGTAGTGGAAAAGTTGGAGGAAAAAAAATGGAAGAAATAGAAAGTAAATTTAGTTGTCCTCCTTTTGCTCCTAATTGGTGGTAGAGAGAAAGCTCTTTAAAAAATTACTGCTTCCTTAATTTGAAAAATTAAATATATATGTGGTGACCCATTGCATAAGCATTGAGTGAGTGTGCTCAGAGCTGTAAGAAGAAAACAGGGAGACGTTTGTGTTTTTATTAAGTAGTCATTCAAAAGAGTTGCCATTCAACAAAGCAGTTCATAAATACAATGTATCTTGGCCAATGTCACCCATGTCAACATTTTCATCCATCCTTTGCCTACCCATTCCTTCCCTCATTCTTTTTAATAGATAGACATTGAAATCCTGACTACATTTCTTCCCTCTTGTCCTCTTCATTTGTCTACCCCACTCCCTTTACTCCGCCTGATGCCTTTTAAGTATCTGCTTGCTGGTATTTATTTTCTTGAACTTGGGCTTTGCCTTTCTAAGGAATTTCACTGTTTGAGTTCTCCCTTGAATCTAGTTTGTGAAAAATGAGCATAAATATTAATTCTTCATCTGCCTTAAAAGAATATATAACAATTAGCTTTCAAAAAAAACTGGATATGAACCCATAGCTGTTGGGCTCATATCATTAGCATCATATGAAGGTTGCTGTTTTTTTACTTAAGAGGCTGAGATCTAAGTATAACAATTGAAAAACACTCTTGGAAACTCTTATTTCCAATTATCTGGCAAAAGAAAAAGCCAGAACTAGAGGTGTTTCGCCTGTACTAAGGCATGTTATATCTAGAAATTTGAAGTGCAGTGAATATTTTAATTGCTTTTTGATCCAGATGTTTAGCACTGAAGAATTTATCCCAGATGTGGGCTTAATTCCACACTGAGAAAAATTCCCCGTGTATTAAATTTTATCATTTTTTTCAGATAAATAACTTGACTAGATCAAAAAAAGAATGAATGAAAGAAAGAAAGAGAGAGAGAGGAAGAAAGAAAGAAAAACGAATAAATATGTAATGAACTGGCATACAAGGTTGGTAGTGGTAGGAGAAAGGATGTTGAAAGATCAGTGTTAGGACAGTAGTGGTATAAGAATCCTGGGGGAAAATCTCTGGATTGAGAGACTTTGGTTTATCAGTAAAACTTTGGTAGGTTGCATACTTGTAATTCTAAGAAGATCATTTTTACCAGTAGTTCTGTATGAAAAGGAATACTTGACTATTGAAAAGCATCATTTGAATAAGCAATGGAATTTTCTTTTAGAAATGTAACAAACTTCAGGCAAAATTTTTCATTCAGATCTGAGGTTAAACACTGGCTTACTGTGCAAACTGATTACTTAATATAATTTCTTTTTTCTTCCAGCATCTGTGTAGGCACACCCAGAAAACTTTAAGGAATATGAGAACTTAATCTATGAGCCTTGGGTCTGCAAAGGCTTTAGGGGTATGCCTTCTCTGATGACCTCAAAGGCTCCCAGAAGAATCTCAAGGGCCTTGAGATGCCTTGCGGTTCTATGCTCAGCCAAGAAACTCTCCATTAATTCTTTTACTTTTAATGTCAGGGCCCCTAGCTAAGTGATGCACCATTGCTTCACATATGATCAAGTGGCTTCCATGTAATTATGTCACATTCATTGACTAGTCTGAGATCCAACTTACAATTTTTCTTTCTTTTGCCTCCCAACACCATTCTTAAAATTTGTAGTGTACATGTGAATGAACTAAGAAAATATGTAAGCTCTGTACTTGCTTGGCCTAAATGAGTCTCACTTTCTGTAAGAGAAGAGACAGGGATTTTTCAATTATTCACCATACTTCCCATTGAAGATAACCAGTAAATTTCCATTATGGTGGGGTTTCTAGAATCACTGGATGATAACTGTTCCACACAAGTATAAATTTCACACACAGTAACCTAGCTCAACACTGTTGGCATGGATTTTTATTCACCAAAAAAAGAAGAAATTTCATATGTGTTTGATCTTTTACCTATATTTAATGTATATAAATCAAAAGTCCAAATGTTTTCTAATTCTCAGACTTTTGTCTTCAATTATTCCTTCCCATATATGCATCATGCTTTAGGTTTAAAAATCATTCTTATCATAGATTGTTTGAAGCAGCATGAATAAGTTCAGATAAACCACTTGAGCAAAACCCTCAAGAGATAAGCCAAACTCCTTTTATTAGAATTTTATTGTACCAAATATTACTTGAAACAAGGAAAACAAGATTTAAACATCTCTGGCTCTGAAATGATCACAATACAATTTGCCACAATGTAATTTGACCTGCATATGAGCTGTAATCAAAAGGTAAAATTGGTTTATTTGCAGAGTAATAAACATAATCCATCAAAGTATTGAAACTTTACTTTTTGGGGCTTAAAAGTACAAGTTTACTTATGGCTTAAATTTTTTTTGAACTTAACTTTTAAAATCATTGGGTTCAGAAATAACTGATTTAGAAATGACTAAATTATTGCCATTGGCCTGGAACTAAATAAGAGCTTTTTTAATTGTCATTATTTTGAAACCCATTATGTTCGCTCAATATTTGTTTGATAATTACGTTAATTGTTTTTCTGCATGAACATAGATTTTACATTAATGTCATCATTTATTTCCATTCCTGAATCAGATTACCCACGTGACACCCCCTCCCCTCACCAATTGGGATGGATTCTATTGGTTTACAAATTGTTTGTCCAAGTTTCAAGCAAACTGATTGTGTCAAAAGGGCCATTGTAATATATCTGAGGTGTAGAAGATTCCCGTGATAAATGTAAAGCTTGAAAATAACAAATGTGATTTATACTGACAAAGATGTTCTTCCTAGCCTAGACTATCTTTGTCACTAGGAATTAATATTGACTAGAATGGTTAAGAGAAAGAAATATTTTCTAGGAGGAGAAATAATTTACACAAGGGGTAGAAGCAAAAATGGGAGAAAGAACTAGAAAACATCTAGAAAGTAGATTTTTATTCATAGAAGTTGATTGTTAAAGTCCACATACATAATATTCCTTTCAAAAATATCATTTCCTATCAGGAGAATAAGCTCTGAAAGCCTGGTGATTGAAAATGTCTATTTCAATATTTCTTTATGCTGCTACAGAAAAATGCTACTGAATATATTCTTTGTAAAGTGAATGGGGCTGGCCTGTTTTGATTGTCACATCTTGTTTCTACAAGTCATTAAGAACTAGTCAGACCTTCAAATGTTACTTGCTTATTTTTTTTATTAGTTTATTTTTTGTTATTCATGGGGCTTGAATTCAGGGCCTAGGCACTAAGAGCTTTTTTGCTCAAGTATAGCACTCTACCATTTTGAGCCACAGCTCCATTTCTGGATTTCTGATCGTTAATTGGAGATAAAAGTGTCATAGACTTTTTCTGCCTGGGCTGGCTTTGAATTGAAGTCCTCAGATCTCATCCCCTGAGTAGCTAGGATTACAGGGGTGAGCCACCAGCACCTGGCAAAAATATTGGTTATTCTTTTCTCCTAGGTGTGAGACTGGGATTCTAACCCATTGGCTCATTGGCTACTGGTCTACCAACTAAGCCACACTTTTAGCCCCTGTAATTTTTTATAATACTGTGAATGAGATTTATTTTTCTTGCACCTTGAGGTCAAATCCTTAAGCTAAGGCATGTTTACACCTGTGCAAGAATTACCCTGTTAGTCACAGGTAACTGAAATCCAGTCATATGATCAACAAAAAAGAAAACAGTCTTTGTAGACTGTTGGTCTATACCACACTGAATATGCTTTGAAAATATAAAGCTAGTTTTCCCAAGGAACTCCTAGTCCACTGTGGAGACACAAACAGAAGTAAGTCATTATAAAGCAATACAAAAGACACGGAAGTAGAGACATGTTTTGTAGCTTATAGAGAGATTGCTGTATTTGTCCACGTAGATGTCTTTTCTTTGTAATTAGTCTGTAATAAAGAGAGGAAAGGAGGATGCAGCCATAATACTAACATATATCTAAGAAAACTAGGAAAATGGAGGGGGATATGTAGGTTTGGGAAAGATGGGGGAGGATGCTGAAAGGGGTGGTATGGATCAAAATGCAATGCACTTATAAAGTAATGTGTCAGCTGTAACCTCTGTACAAGTACTTGAACATTAGGTATATAAAGTCGTGAAGCAAGCAGTTTTGCCAGTCTCATGAACATAACCCAATCATCTTGCATGGATGTCATGGCAATTTGAAGGTGTAGTTTTTACACCTATGAGTGTTTGAGCTTATGGACAAACTCAAGCTTGATTTTTTTTTTAGATAGTTAAGAAAATGACTTCATTCCAATTCAATACTCTGTGCTGCTCAGAATCTGTCCCCAACCTTCCTTGGTATGCATACTGGTAACAGATCACTTGCAGCAAAGTAATTTGATCTTAAATTCCATTTGGGTGCAATCTCAGAGTTTATGAGAAAAAGGTCTTGCCAGAGACCCTATTATAATAGTTCTTACAAACTAAGCTGCTGTTGATCCTTTGTTGGGAGACGTCACATTTGACTACTTCCTCTTGAGGCTGAGGGAGGGTGGGGAGGGGGCCTGGCAGGGACGGGGCGGGGCAGCAAGGCTCATAATGCCTCTCATCCTGTGTGTGGGCTTGGGGCCCTGGGAACCCCTGTGTTCCAGTTTCTTAAGATTCCTGCCCTGTACCTCAGCCCATTTGTCTGGAGCCCTCTGCCTAGTTCCTGCTTCATTCTTCTCTCACAAAGTAGGTCTTTGAGGATCTATTGCAATTTTATAAAAAGTCCTAGAAAAATAAAAGCAACACAGGATTATGGAATCTCAATCCTCTGAGATTCCTGAGGTCAGCTCTTCCTCAGGAATGGATTCAGAGTACAAGGATACTTGGAAGGACTTGTATTGGCTCCATGTGTTTGAAGGCAACAGTAGTAAGGCTACCCCTCAACTTGACTTTTCTATTTCTCTGTTAATGGACTCTTTACCTGTAATTGATTTGATTTGGGGGCACTCCTGGAAAAAAGTGTGAAGGTTATGAGGCATTTATGCTGAAACTGGAGCAGTGTTCTAAATATTGCTCTTTTGTTCCTAAGATTGGCATAGAGAACAGGGGTAGGGAAGAAATCTGATTATAGTTGCCTACGTGGCAAAGGGGTCCAGATGTTTTTCAAATCCTATTATATTGCAAGCATGATATTAGATGAATGTGATCTTACTGTAAACCACAAGCAGAAATTACTAACATAAATGCTTAGAATATGGGTTTGTATAAAGGTAGTAACATCATAACACACACTTGTTATTTAGGTGCAAGAATAGAACATTAGAAGTAGCACTGAGGATTTTGAATCCAGCTTTAGGAGTTGAATGAAAACTTTATTAGAAAACATAACTATGATGGTACTACTAGGGAATTCTAGGGGGAAATAGAGTCTAAAGTGTTAGGAGCCACAAACACAATGTAGCGAAACAAATGTGTTGAGAAAAATATGGTGCATGTCATGGCTTGGATCTAAGTTGACCCCCAAGGCAATGTGCTATAGGTTTGGTTGCCTGGTGGGTATAGGTAGGCTTTGGGGAAATGATTTGACGGAGAGAGGTCTGACATCATCCATAGGTTAATGTCTGATATCATTAATGGACTCTTAATAGTTGATGAGTTACAGGGTAGAACCTGAAAAAGTAGCACCATAGGAATGTGTTCTTAGGACTTTATCTCGTACCCAGTGCCCCTTCAAGCCCTGGCTTGCATTTGCCAGGGGTCATTCACCCTCCTCCACTATGTTCCCCTCCTCGCACATCATGTTCTGCCTCCTCCCAGGCCCAATATAATGGAGCCAGCTCACCACAGATTAAGACCTCTGAAACTGGGAGCCAATGATAAAAAGCTGCTAACAGAGTGCATGTGGACTAACAAAAGTGTGTTATTCTCCTACCATTACAATTGCTAAAAATAGCTAGTTATCCAAAAGCTAGAAGTAGGCTTTATAATCAATTCAACATATTCCCCACCTATAAAACCTACCTTTATATCCTCCATATATCTCTGCTCAAGACATTTAAAACATTTAATGAATGACCCACACTATCTCTTTTTACTTCCACTATCATGACTTATTTTGATTTTTTATTGCTTGTTTTATTATCATCATCATCATTATTATTGTCAAAGTAACGTACAGAGGGGTTACAGTTACATAGGTAAGTCAGTGAGTAGATGTCTTATCAAACTTGTTACCTCCTCCTTCGGTTTTCTCTCACCTTCCCACTCCCTGGTTCCCTCCCCATCCTCCCCCAAGTTGTACAGTTGGTTTACAGCATATTGTCTTGTAAGTGTTGCTGTTGGGTTGGTTTACCTTTTACCCTTTCTCTCTCCATTTTGGTATTCCCCTTCCCTAGTTCTAACAAATATACATACAATCTTTCTCCGTGGTTTTATTTTTTTTCTACTAACTTTAAATTCATTCTCCATTAGTCACTGCCTCTAGGTCTACAAGGGTTATAATGAAAGTAAGAATGAAATCTAGGCTGAGAGCCTGAGACATGGCTTGGGTTGCAGTAGCAACAGATGGTCAGATTAGAGTGAAATAAACTAAAAACAAAGTATGGGAGAACAATAGTCTGGCCAGGAAGAATTGTTAGTACGGTCTTCAAGACAATTATCTGACAGTGCATAAAGGATTTATTTCAATTGTCCAAAGCTTTGTTTAAAAAATATGAATATAGCATACAGAGGGCTCATTTTTTTCTGTGGTCAATGCTAACATCAAATTCACAGAACATTCAGAGACAGTCTTAGACAAAATAATGAAATGGTTTTGGGGGATTTTTCTTTTAAATTTCTTCATAATATTAACATCAGGGAATCAATATCCTTATTCTTTTCTCTTTTCTCCTATGAAAATTTCTCACATTCCTCCTTTAACCCAAGAACAAAAGCCTGGTGATGACTCTCTCATGGGAATTAACTTTTTAATTTATTTCTTTATTGTCAAAGTTATGCACAGAGGGGTTACAGTTGTATATGTATAGGTCCATGCGGGGCTCCTGCATTTCTGGCACCAATTACCAATTGGGTAGACAGAATTACAGGGAGACTGTGCACCTTCCAGCTAATCAGCATCCACATGAGCAGATGGGTATTTACTCTACTCTTATTCTTCTACCCCTGCAATGTCATCCACAGGGAGAAGAAATGTCAGTATGTCTGACAGGTGTGGCTATAGCTGCCAACTGTTGCCTGGGAAACTATCTAAACTAGGACTCTCAGATGGGTAACAAAAACATGAGCAATGGGAAGTTCTGGCTGGCCACGAGAAAGTAGAAAGGTAGATGATGTCAAGGAAATCTCTGATAGCATAGCAAGTTCTCCAACACCACAATGAAACTAAGGAGTAAGACTGAAGTAAAAAGCAAAACACAGATGGCCTGTTATTTCACAAGGAGAATCAGGAGTCAGAATCTTCTCTGACAGTAAACTTGATCACATGAATTTAAATACTATTTTCCTTGACATTGAAGGAAGCCAAATATATTCATACACTGTGTACTCCTAAAATTGATGAGGCTAACACCTCCTCATCTCTTCTTGTTTTTCAAAGTTTCCAGTGCCCGTCTCTTATTGTACAGGCCTTGTCTTTCTACTTTGCATGTCCAGCACCAATCCCAGGATGGGATTGCCACAGTGGGTTTCCTTCCTGGTTGATCACATTAGCGATTCCTACCATAGTCAGATTATTTTCAGCCAGTCTCCAAGATCTGGAATCCTCTCAACTCCTCATTCAGGGAAGAAACACTGAGACATTAGGATTCCTTGAAGAGCCAGAGACAGGACTAAGTTTACAAGTGAAAGGATCAAGCAGTTTATACTTTCGGGAAAGGTAACATGGTAACCAGTTCATAACACTTTTAAATGTAAAAGACCTGTCCGGTTATATTCAGTGTCACTAACGTCCAAGGATAATATGTTGAACAGGCTCCCAACAATAGTGTTACTCCATCTTACTTTTTATCACATCATAAAAGGTCATAATTTATATAACAGCCTAGTAATGACACCTCACTTCCCAACCCTTCTGTGTAATACCACTACACTTGTCCTCAGTTTTATGGCTTTTAGGTCTCAAGTTCCTCATGTTATACCTGCCCACGGGCATTGAATGTACTAGAACACACAACAACACACACATTTAACAGTCAAATCTTCTTGAAGAAAAAGTCAGTGTGATTAAACATATGGCAATGTCATATAGACACGGATATAGTATCTGTAAAACTACCTTATTTTTTAGCTGTTTTCCATTAAGCTCAATGTTAAGAATCTGTGTTCTTTTGAGTTGCTTCTCTGTCTCATTCAGAAGCGTGCTTCATTTTCCACACCAATGATGAAAACATTAAGAAAGGGATGAAGGACCTAGAGCCACTGCTAAAGAAGAAATGGTACTTGTCACTCACATGAGTCAGCTCACATTTGTGTATTTCCACCAGCATGAACTATTTCCATTACCATGAAGATTCTAACCTGAAAAGTTGGTTTTTTATCATCTGTCATTGGCAAGCTAACATTCTGAAGAACGTTCTAAACATAAGGTTCTAAGCCTTCTGTACAGGCAATGTGTAGCATTTTTTTTTTGTCCTGTCCCACGTGGCAGTAAAAAAGAAGAAAATAAAAAGAGAAAAAATTATGATTGGTCTGGTATTGGAGCCATGCAAAGTTACTAAAACAAATGGAAATCTAAATGCAAACCACAGAGATGGTGATTTTCCAAATAATTCAACGAACATTCCAAATGAGACACTACTGTGTCTCTGCCGTATCTGAGTGGGTTTAGTTTGGGTTTAGTTTAGTTTTTGTTTAGTTTGGGTTGGGTTTTGTTTATTTGTTTGCTTTCTTGATTCTGTTTTGGTTCTTGCACTTTTTAACATTGAGGGAATCTCATCAATACTTTGGAAAGCCACAAGCTTCATTTCAGGATTTCCTTACTTTGCCTGTGGAATGTGGATGCATTTCTGGAAAAGGTGACATCTCAGCCAGAGCTCCATTATTTTGACCATTTTCCCTCACATTAGGAGGATAAATGACACTTTTTATTTGATAGTTGGCTAAAACGCCAAATCTGACTTTTGTTTGCCTCCTTGCTCATTTTCTTTTACCTTGTTCTTTAATTTCCTTCCTTCCTTCCTTCCTTCCTTCCTTCCTTCCTTCCTTCCTTCCTTCCTTCCTTCCTTCCTTCCTTCCTTCCTATCATTTAATCCTTACTAAACAAAGGCAGTAATTTATATTATTATTAATATTCCATAATTATGGCTAAGAACATTTCTCTGCCATAGAGATTCCCCCCCCCCAAATAATTAAGCTAGCCCTATTTTTTTGAAGTCTAAAATATCTAGCAAAAGAAAATGAAATTGTTTAAGTACAAGGCCAGGTTTGTCCTAGCGCAAGGGAACACAGGGATACGCAGTAAAGAGTTTTGCCGTGGAACTCTGAATATGCAGGTAAGCAGGGATATAGTGCAACTGAAGGTAATGTTCAGCTGAATAACTCCTTGGCCAGCCATACCACGTGGTGGGGCTGGCAGATCCTCCAGTTCTTCGTGCTGCCTTCCATCAATGTGTGGAAGTCAGGAATCACTGTCTAATACTCGCAGTTGTGGTGATGATAGTATTTCCTGACAAATCCACAAAATCAGTCAGAAGATACATTGAACACTATTAGCTTCCAAGCACGAGTACCTGGGGATATGGTATAAAACAAGAGAGACTTTCTGTCCCCAAGAGTACTCAGTATGCTGGTAGGGGAGATGGAGCTTCCAATTCCAAATAAATAAATTAATCAGCTATAAAAATAATTTGATGTGTTCACAAGCATGGTGGAGAAAATGAAATAAAGTAATGTGACAAGAATTATGCAGAGCTGGAAAAGGTTGCTTAACTAGATTTTTTTTCCGGAAAGCCTCAGAGAAAGGGAATTGATTCTTAAGTTGGGATTGATATTGCAAAGAAGGCAGACATAACAGTCTGAAGGCAAGAGGGAAGTTGGAGCCCAAATCCCTGAGATCAGAGTAGAACTAAATTTTTAAAGAGGTATTAAAAGTCAGAAAGGAAGGATGGGGTCATGGCTTATGAAGTTTGGTAGTTATAGTGGGGGTTTTACTTTATTCTTCACTAGCAAGTACTTCTGGAAGTTTCTTCAATGGTCACCCAGTCTCCAGCATTACTATAATTTAAGTATCCACAGCAAAACAAACAGAATGCTGACTTCTTACTCTACAGGTCTTAACACAGCTTGGAGGATGATCAAGGAGGAAGAATGCTAGGTCTATTTTTGTGGTTACAGGATGTGATTAATCTCATGCCAATTTTTAGATATTTTATTGGTATAACAAATACAACAAAATAAATAAACCCTGATCCAAAGTGTACAGTTTAATGTATTTTTTACTTAAGTAGATGCTAGATAATAACCAGGCGGATCATATTATAGTGCATGTTCAGAACCCTAGAAGTTCATCTTAGGTAACTATTTCCCCAGTTAATACCTTTTCTTTCTAGTGCAGACTCCATTAACTATGCTATTTAGTTATTAAAATAAATATGGCTTAATTTAGGGCTGGGGATATAGCCTAGTGGCAAGAGTGCCTGCCTCGGATACACGAGGCCCTAGGTTCGATTCCCCAGCACCACATATACAGAAAACGGCCAGAAGCGGCGCTGTGGCTCAAGTGGCAGAGTGCTAGCCTTGAGCGGGAAGAAGCCAGGGACAGTGCTCAGGCCCTGAGTCCAAGGCCCAGGACTGGCCAAAATAAATAAATAAATAAATAAATAAATAAATAAATAAATAAATAAATAAATAAATATGGCTTAATTTGGACCCAAATTTGGGCCCAAAATACAAACATACTCTTTTCCTTACATAACTAACCTTTTAGAGGCTTTTTCATCTATTGTATCATGAATGTCTGTAGGCTTTTAGCAGTGTTAATAGCTATATAATATTTCATTACCACATTTTGTACAATCATTTCTCAAAGGCTGTGCCTTAAGATTGTAATCAATTCTAAGCCATCTTTAAACAAATCAATCATAAAATGGCAAAATAATCTTTACAACTCAGGATTTAGTTATTAATACATCTTAATAAAACAAATATTTTCATATTCTTTTGGCTGAAGTCAAAATGTAACATACTCCCTAGTGATCACTGTTCTCTATCAGACTGGAGACACTTTTCAGAGTCTCTGAAGGACTGAAAAATAGAGATAAAGCATATATCTTCAATGTAGGTATGCGTCTTATACCCAGAGAAACAAAATTGTGACATAATATCAATTTGAAAAGAAAAAGAAAAGAAAGCAGGCGTTCTGCTTCCCAGCAGTGACATGAAAACTGACACAGGACTTGAACTCCTGAAGGAAAAAAAAAAGTATAGAATTAGACAATAGGTATGAAACAACCATGTTCAGGCACAGGGCAGCGAGCAGAGTAGAACTTCAACCCTGGAGACAATAAAAGCACATAAAGTGAGCCCTGTGATTGCCCTGGCCTTCTGCCTGCACATTCCTGCCATGGTGAGGAAAGGCCAAATGGAGCAGAGGTCCTCCTCACTATGGAGGCAGCTGAGGAGGCAGAAAGTTAGAACCACAGGCTTCAAGAAGCTACAACTCTCTGAGGCCAGAGGGGTGGGAGTGCGGGGCAGCGTAGGAGAAGGAATGAGGGGAGAACCCAGGAATGGAGAGATTCTCTGGAGCCTCTCGGCTGAGTGCTGGAATGCACACTGGCTGGGCAAGAGCTCCTTGAGCTCTAGCAGGTGCTTGTTTCTGTGGGACTGAGGCCTAAGTATTTGGTGCTGTATGGGAAACTTCTGATCAGACCTGAGTGGGAAGACCATACCAAGTACATTGGGTGTCCATTTGAATCCCCCAATGACTACACTTAAAAAAAATATTGAGGATGAGAACTATAGGACTATCTTCAAAACTTACCCAGATCTATTCTGACAGAAAATAAATAAAACAGCTGGAAAACACAATAAGATCACTTAGAGATAAATGTAGTACACTTAAAGAAAGATAAATAGCCAGGCACTTGTGGCTCATGCCTTAACTCTAGCTTCTTGAGAGAAGGAGATCAAGAGGCTCAATGTTTGGAGTCATCTCAGGCCTGCTACCTAGCTATATAGGACGGTGGAGCTAAGGTCAAGAGGATTGCAGTTCCAGGCCAGTGTGGACATAAAGTTTTTAAGATCCCATATCTATAGGAAAATAAAACTGGCCATAGTGACATGTGCCTGTCGTACCAGTTATGGCAGAAAACATGAATAGGAGGAAAAACGAAAACAGAGCACTAAGGACTAGAGACATTGCTCAAGTAGTAGAGTGCTTATATAACAAGTGTGAGAAACTCTGAGCTTGAATCCTAGTAGCACAAATCAAAAGGAAAGCTCGTCAACTAATAACAGACTCCCTAAATTGTAACAGTTTTGTTGTCTAGCCTACAATGAGGTCCTATTTGTGTGAAGAAACAGAAAAATAATGTGACATACTTGAAAAGAAAAAAAGTTTGCATGTGTGTATGTATGTAAATACAAAAAATGTTATACATATAATAGCATAGTATATATAATGTATAAAACAAATGATACAAATATAACTATGGACATCAAATAAGAGACTAATCCATATGCAAATAAGAATGCTGCATAGGTTAGCCTTGGTGGTTCACACCTGTATTCCTAGCTACACAGGAAGGCTGAGATCTGAGGATCACAGTTCAAAGCCATCTCAGGCAGGGAAGTCTATGAGATTCCTCTCTCCAATTAAACACCAATAAGCATAAAGTTGAGCTTGTGGTGCAAGTGGTAGAGTGCTAACTTTGAGCAACAAAGGTCAGGGAAAACATTCAGACCCTGAGTTTAAGCCTCAGGACCAGCACTTAAAAAAAGTTGCATGATCTGACATATATGTGAAGTCTCTTAAAAATGTTAAATTCACACAGATAGGGAATAAAACTACTATCAGAGAAGGGGTAGGGCAGGGTAAAAGAGCTACAGGTCACAGAATATAAAGTAACAAGGAGATGAGTGAGTTCAGGTATCTAATGTATAATATGAAACCTATAGAATGTTATATTATATTGTATTATATTACATTTGGAATTTTTACCTACCAGATTTTAGCTATTGCTGACACAGACACACACCAGGATAATTCTGTGAGGTAATGGCTATGTTCATTTGCTCACTACAGTAACCATTTTTCTGTCTTTATGTGTTTATGGAAACAACTCCCCTAGAAACTTTGTAATTATAGATTTAACGTCATGTATATAACTCATCCCAAATGAATTTCGTACAGTGGGATGGAAAAGTTAGAGTTCATTGATTCCCTTACTGTTTTTTCTTAGCTCCATGTAGTCACAAAACTGTCCTTACCATCTTGGGTAAACTGAGCAAGTTTGTTGACAATGTGTGCATGTACATTGTGAGCTGTGTGATATTCCAATAATAGGCTCAGCTTTACCTTACATGAATCCCACACTATGTTGATTACTCTTGCTTTATAGCAAGTTTTGGAGTCCAGTAGAGAGAGCTTTCCAAATTTCACTCTTGTTCAAGATTATTCTGGTCGCTATAAATCCTTTGGATTCACATACTACTTTTAGAATCTTGTTGATTCGAAAATACGTCACTGTTTGTGTCTAAAGAATTCAAACAAAACTTGTGTATATTTTATTAAATAGAAATGAACAAAGGGACTTTGGTTGATATTGTGTTGACTCCTTACAATATACAAAAAAATGCCACGGACTTCTTTCAAATTGATGACATTTTGTTTCTCTTGATTTTTAAACACTTCCTTAATTACTTTTTTTTTCTTTTTGCCGGTCCTGAGGTTTGAACTACAGGCCTAGATGCTATCCCTGAGCCTCTTTTGCTCAAAGCTTGCACTCTACCAATTAAGCCAAAGCACCACTTCTGTTTTTTCTGAGTAATTTATTGGAGATAAAGAGTTTCATTGGCTTTCCTGCTTGGACTGTCTTTAAGCCCCAATCCTCAGATCTCTGCCTCCTGAGTAGGTAGGATTATAGGCATAAGCCACCTGTGCCCAGACCCTTAATTCCTTTTAGGTAACACTTGTACTTCCACTTGAGGCACTACACATCATTAAAAGCTATTTCTAAGGGGCTGGGGATATAGCCTAGTGGCAAGAGTGCCTGCCTCGGATACACGAGGCCCTAGGTTCGATTCCCCAGCACCACATATACAGAAAACGGCCAGAAGCGGCGCTGTGGCTCAAGTGGCAGAGTGCTAGCCTTGAGAGGGAAGAAGCCAGGGACAGTGCTCAGGCCCTGAGTCCAAGGCCCAGGACTGGCCAAAAAAAAGCTATTTCTAAATACTTCATCTCTTCTGATGCTACAGTAAATTGAAACTTAAATTTTTTTTTTGTTTTCCCCTAGTTTTCTGTTAATGTACAGAATGACATTGCCATTTATGTGCTTGGAACTTAACCTGTATACCACAATCATGATGAATCCATGGTTAGTTTAATAAGGTGGGTTTTGTTGTAAATTATTAGAATTTTCTACACATATGCTTAAGCATCCAGCAAATAAAGATTGCATTTCTTCCTCCTTTCTGGATACTAACTACTAAAAGGCTATCCAAGTTAAAACTTCTGTTCATCAGCATATTAGAAAAAATGAAAAGGTAAGTTAACAGATTGGTGAGGACAGCATTGCTATTACACAGATGGAAAAAAAGACATATATGAAAGACACAAGTACTTCAATTATTAAATGAAAAATATCCAGGAAAAAATATAGTGAACACTTTACAAAAACTTAAGTCAATGACCAATAAGCATATGACAATTGATCAAGTTATGAATTCTTAGAAATATCTAAAACAAAAGTCACAAGGCCCACCAATGCACATCTAAAGGAACAATTAGAATTATAAAGTCTGAAAACACTGTCTTTATAAAAATTATTAAATGTTTTTGGTAAGGATATGGAAAAATATGACAAATATAACTAATACAGAAAAAATGAGTTTCTTAGAATATGACAGCTTACTTACTCCATCACCAAAACTCAACAATCCTACATAGATAAATGAAAAAATGCCACAATAAAGTATTTTGCAGTGTTTAATGGCTTCCTTTGTAATAAACAAACACTGTAAAGAAATCAAATATTTATCTAGAGGAGAATGAATAAATTGTATATTGTATGTAGCTATAAGAAAGTGTGACTGATACACTCACCAACATAAATAAATCTCTAAAACAATATATAAAGTTTTTTAAAAAGCGGGATATAAGAGTGTGTATCATGTGAGTATGTTTGTCTAAAGTTCAAGAACAGACAAAATTCATCTGTGGACATCCAAATCAAAACAGTTATTATAGATGGTAGAAAGATATTGGAAGGTGGGCAAAGAGGACTTTGTGGGCTGACAGAAATATTCTGTATCGTGATTAAGCTGTTGGTTATACAAATGCATATATTTAACCACAAATCTTTGACTTGAACTCTTAAAGTCAATTATAAAGAGTTAATACTTATGATATATTAACAAATCTGACGTGTGTGGAGACTGCTACTTTTTGAAAAGAGAACACTTTGTGTTTTGTGGAAAGAAAAGTTTTGTGATCATTTGATAGAAAATAATGGCAGAAACATGAAGAACAGAGTCGAATTTCAATCTCTCCCTCCCACTGCACACAGCCGCTAATTCAAGATGAATCGTAGATTTAAAATTAATAGCTATGAACTACTCAACATATAAAGGTCAAAAATAGACCTCTCAGTGGATCACAATAGCTCAAAAGCTATGACTGTATGTTCATATAAGACAAGGATAAGCAAACTCTATTGTTGATGTTACATTTAAAGTCCTAGGTGAATTTCCTTTGGCGTAGGCTACGTGGCTACTGAATATATTTTTGGCACTGTGTATTGTATATATGTCTACCTGATCTAGGGAAGGGAAAGAAAAACAGGGTGTAAGATATCACAAGAAATGTACACACTGCCCTATTATGTAACTGTACCCCTTTTGCATAACACCGTTGTCAAAATTTTTTTTAATTAATAAAAAAATTAAAAGCTATGGTTATGAAACTTCGAGGGGAAATGAGAATAAGTTTGTTATTTTTATATGACCTAAATATTTTAGAATATAAGAGAAAATCTACTAGGGCTCAGTATCTGATATCATGTCTTCAAATGCAACAGTACAGTTATATATTAAAGGCAAGAAGATGGCAACAAGATGCTTTTAAATGTCCCTAGAAATAGACCTGCTATTGAAGCTGTGGGGACAGCAGCAGTAAAGGCAGTTGGAGCTTAAGTCTGTCCTATTCCCAGGTTTTTTTGCTTTTTGTTTTTTTGCCTTGTGTTTGATCTTCACTTTGTTTAAAGAGAAAACAACACAAATGTTAGTTTGGTCATTTCTCTCTGAGCAACATCTCCCCCCAGAAATACTTGGATGGAATGTAATTATACACATGAATTTTGGTCAAAGTTTACCCCATATTTACCTGGTAACTTATCATAATGGTGTATTTTATTCTATGGCTCTTGTTGCTCTGCTACCCAAGACTCACAGGGAATTATGTGAAGTAGTGACTGAAATTGGGCTAGAAAGATGTCTTTTCCTTGCCTCATCCTTCCAGCTATTAGTAAGTTGACCAAGGAGTACAAAAGAAAAAATAGCAGGGATTGGCTGGAACAATTGTAGCAGCAGCTTTTTCCATCCCCTGTCAAAAGGCACAGGTAAGAAAGCTCATCCTAGTGTCCTATCTGCCACCTCAGGTTCCACAGAATCTTAAATTATAATGTCTTGCATCAATAGCAATCAAGTGTGCTCTGAATTTTATTTTAGGGATGGACTTAGAAACCATGACTATAGACACATCAGCACACTGGAGCAAGATTTCCTATATCAGAGATATTTTCCTTTCCGGCTGTTAGGAAAATTACTTTTGTATTGACTGTGACCATAACAATAATAGGTTTGAAGAAGTTAGCTACTAACTAAGCATATATTTAGATGAATTCCATAATTCGCTAAATTGCTGTTAAGTAGCTACTTGACTGGAAGACGAATAGATAAAACACTAAATACCAGCTTATTGGTTATTTCTTTTTCTTTTCAAATTCATTACCTAATGTTTTGCTCATTGGCTGTCACTCTAACAATTGAACTATGTCTCCAACCCCATTAGACAGCAACTGGCGAAACAAATTTGTGAGGTAAAAGGGGAAGTCATTTTCAACTCATAATGCAGAAAATACTTCATCTTTCACTTACTTTGTAAGTTTTGCCTGCTATCTATTTTATCACTGTGCCCATTTCTTGCCCCAAAGTAAACCTGTCAGGTCCCATTGTCTAGATTTTGAAAGAAAATAACATATAGTAAAAGGGAATTCCAGGGATAAAATCACACACACACACACACACACACACACACATACACACACACACACACACCCCACCACCACCACCACCACCACCACCAAGACCCTCCATCATTTCTTCATGATCCTATAAAAAGGACAAAGGGGAAGACAAACATTTATGGAGAGGGAGATTTTTCTCATAATGGCCACAATAAATATGTTTGTTGTATAGAAATAAACCTGAAGAGAAGACACGCCAGCTTGATGTCAAAGAAAGGCTTGTTCCTGCTTAATACATTGGAGAAATTTTCAAGAGCTGCTCATCCATGGCAAAAAACATTACCCCCATACTGCTGCCAAGGACAGAGAGACCTGTGGTGGCCAGCTGAGTAAGTGCTGGCCATCCACGTTAAAGTACCTGGGGGCAGAAATAATTTATGTAATAAATTTTTTCAGCATGTCAACAACAGAAATTTCAAGGAGGAGCACATGAATCACAGACATCTGCGTTACTTGTTCACACACACACACACACACACGGGTGCATGCACAGAGTCCCTGGAAATTTCTTCTGGTGAGAGATTCTTGTGAGATATTAAAATAATAATAATAAAGTGTAGAAAAATTGTTGTCTGCTTCCACTGGCAGAGTCCCATCACCTGTCTACAGTTATATTGGACTCTGAAAACCAACTGAAAAGATTTAGAATTCTCTAAAAAAAAAGAAAAAGAAAAGTGGTCTACTTCATTGGTGAAGAATTAAAAGAAAAAAATCTCTAAGCTACTTCAAATCTTATCTGCCAAGATAAATTAGTACTAATTATTAAAACCAGACAAATGAGCCATTGTTGGACAAGCATGATATTCTCTTTAGGACTGGAATGTTCTCTTAACTATCTACCAAAACTTTTGTAGTAGTGAAGATGTTTTGCTTACCAGAACTGGTCTCTCACTGTAAAGTGAAGCTTTAAAGTACTGTTGTATTTTCAGCAGATTCTAAATCTGTAAGCACAAGGTCTTATTATTTCATGAAGGCATTTCTTTTGTTTAGTTCTCCATGGGGGTTGAACACAGGTCTTGGGTGCTGTTAATGCGCATTTTTTTTCCCCTCAAGGATATCACTCTCCTACTCTGAGCCACAGCTCCATTTCCAGTTTTCTGTGAGTAATTGGAGATAAGCATCTCATGGACTTTCCTGTCAGGGCTAGCTTCAAACCATGATCCTCATATCCCAGCCTCCTGAGTAGCTAAGATTATAAGTGTGAGTCATCAGTGCTTAGGGAAAGTGTTCCTTCCTAAGAATTCTTTTGGTTTTCTTTTCCTCTCAAAGCATAGATTGCACATTCATTGTGTTGGTTCTTTCTTTCAAATGAGGTTCTTCTCTGGTAATAAGAGAGTTAAAAAAATTCAGATTTCACAGTGGAATTGGGATGGTACAAAATTCTTCTGTGCCTATGGCAAAATTTATTGCAACTCAGAAAGCTCTCTGCCAATCACAATTATAATCACGAAACTGAACTAGTATAGCAGGTCATATAGCCAAGTCTTCAAGGAGAAGATGACAAGATGGATAGGAATTTAATGGATTTATGGCATTTGACAATGAAGAAAAGTACCTGTCTGGACTAATCATAAACTTTTCTTTAGCTGCAATTAACCTCGTGTTGAAATACTATGTGGAGACTATGTAACGGAGAGCACTTAAGGACAGCAATGAATATGTAATTGTCTGGAGCTTTGGGGGGAGGGAGAACCAGCTCACAAAAATGAATCTTTTTTCACCACATAATAAAGCACTGTGATTATAAACTTAAAATGTGCTAGGAATACTACTTTTAAAGTTTTGCTCCCAATTACAGATTCTCAAGCATTGATCCCAGTACCAATGACAGTTACCAAAAATGTTCATTTCCCCAGAAGTTTTGTTGATTACGTTGATGTGTGAACCATAAGAAAAGTATCAAGCTTATTCAAGTAATATAGCCATGTTTGGAATATGATTATAGAAACTGAAGGAGCTCCAATTAAAGGACTGGACTATATATGCTCTTGAAGAGGATTTGCTATTATTTCAGATCTCAGTCTCTCTCTCTTTCTCTGTGTGTGCGTGTTTCTCATTCTCTTTCTCAGTTTCCAGGTTTTGCAAATGCCTGGAACGTACTTCAGCAATTGTTAAAACTATATTTTCAATAAGGTAATTCATTTCATATCCGATCCTGGCTCTGGTAAAATCTTGGTCCTGATTCTATGCTTCAAAGATCTTTCTTTTACCTTCTCTAACAAGCATGTTGTCCTAGGAGGACGGGATTTTTTTAACCAGGGTGGGAAGGAAAATATTCAGTTGAATTTTGGACTAATATTGTTTTAGCTATTAAATTTTACCTGATTTCTTCTAAATGCCTGATAATTTAATTCATCTGCTTAAGTGACCTCTCCATAAGAAAACAACCAAAATCATCCACCTCTATCTCAAAGTTAGATCTATATATCCTCCATGTAGACCTCCTTCTGTTTCCTTCTTCTCCGTTTTTTTCTCTCTCAACCTTATTACAATTTCTAAATGTATTGGAATTCCAAACCAATATAAACCATATACAATATTTCTAGTCTGGCATAATACAATAGAATTGGAGGGTAGTGGTAAGTTAATACTTATCATTAATATATATTCTTTATCTTCAGCATATGTTGCTTAGTTATCTTGGGTTCAGTAGACAGAAATACTCATCAGTAGGTTCAGTTTTTTTTTTTTAATGAACAAACCTTTAATCTTAGCTATGGAAATACATTCACAGGCTATAAAATAGAATGCAGTCAGCATGGAGGAAAATGTGTCAGAATTTAAATTTTTGCACACAAACTAGATTTGAATTTAATATTTACCCAGAAGTGAAGTCCTGGTTTTGAGGTTTTGTTGTTGTTGCTTGGAAAGTATTCTGCTATAGATCATAGACCATGGAACTTGTTTTCCAAAATGGAACCTTTGAAAGTCAAACGTTCCCAATGAATAATGACATCAGGACAACAAGGGTAAATAAGTGACAGGTATAAAGAAAATGAGATGTGTGGTCATTTCTAAAGAAGTGGCTGGGGCTCATTGTAACAGAGCTGACAGACTCCTGAAGGACTCCTGCCTGGGAACACACACTTGAGAGACCCTGCTCAGCAGGTCCTCCACATTCAGCCAGATCATGAGTCATCAGTCTGCAAGAAACTGGCTTACAGTTTGAACTTTCATAGTGTTTTGTAACCTGTTTCCCGGTAACCTGCCAAGTACTGGGTTGAACACATGGGCCTTCAGAAATTATTCATCTTGAATAATTTGGGACAAAAATAGATTCAGAAGTCCTAGGGTAAAGGGTACAGGATTTTGAGGAAACAGATATAAGGAATAGACCTGTGAAAGGTGAAACAAAGAGATACATATATATCAGTGACATTAAGCATGTGGATAAGCATTTGCAGCAGTAAACAATGCCTATCTGTATATAAATACAATCTGTTGATTTAATGGAAAGTATTAAGCTCTAAAATAATCTGTTCCTACTTTAATATTTACATTATTGGTGATTTCCCAAACCAATAGTTGAAGTAGGGTCTCTGTTTCCATGGAGTCTTTAAAGGTATCACCATGTATAGTTTGTTTATGTACACCTAACAACCCCCTGAATAAACAGATATTTTGTTGCTGCCTTTCTGCCTAGATAGGTAGGTCTTTATTCTTTGTTGAACAGTACTGTGTAGGCAAAATTCTAATATGGTCCCTACAATTTCCCTGGTCTACCTTCCTTGTGTAACTCCTGTCAGTTAAGTGGGGTTGGGACTCATGAGTATATTAGCCTATTCAGTCCCTTGGTTGGGTAACATTATATGGTAAAGGTAAGAGAATGGAAATTCCCATCAAAAACTTACTGGAAAATCTGATTTTAAAAAATCAAGCTTAGTGTTGGAAGAAAATTTATTCATTAAAATTGAGCATTCCCAGTCAGTCAGGGGCTAGAAACCCCCAGCTATGACATTATTACATGGGGAGGAGTAGAGAAGGCTGACACCACATAAAACAAATCCTGTAGAACTCATAATTTGACTTAGCATGCTCGAAAACTCTCCCAAGTTCACCCATCAAGTAGTTGGCTCATCCTCCTCTCCAATGGGGAATTGTGGGGAATAAAAGCAGGTACTTATCTATGATAACATAGGTCTCACACGAAATGTTGTACATGAATATGCACAGCAGTTTCATCATACTATCTGAAAGCTGAAAATAATTCCAATGATTTCAACTAACACAAAAATCACAAAAATTGTGGAATAGTTGTACAAGACAATAATGCTCACTAAAAATGTGCAAACTACAAATAGATACAACAAGCAATTTGAGTCTGAAAATATTGTGTTAGGTAAAAGAAGCCATTCCTAAAATTCTATATGTCCCCATCTTCTTGAAGAATGATGAAAACCAATTTTTCAATAAAAGCAAGATTGATAATGTGCTATAGAGTATCATAAAAATCCTTCCTAATTTGAAATGTGTAGAAAAAAAGCATACCTTCATCTACATTTGCAAGAGAGTAGTAGTTTTCCATTTCTTCATTAATTCATTCTAAGATATGTCCTGAACCTTCCATGTGAGATACACAGATTGAGCAGAACCTATGAAAGACAGACATTCAAACAATGACCTCAAGCAAGTACCTAGAAGTATGGCTGGTAGACTATTCACCTGGACTTGGGGGAGGAATAGAAAGATGGTTTCTTTTTAATGTCAAGCACAGTATTATGAGCTTTACATATATTCAGTCTACAATTTTTCAATAATCCTTATAACATAGGTAACAGTAGTACCCCATTTTTCTGGTGAATATTCTTATGGTAAGATAGCTAAGCATTTCTTTCAAGGTCACACAACCAGTCAGTAGTGAGTCCTGGATTCCAGCCCACACTTGTCTGGTCACATGACATGACTTTTTTTTTTTTGCCAGTCCTGGGGCTTGAACTCAGGGCTTGAGCACTGTCCCTGGCTTCTTTTTGCTCAAGGATAACACTCTACCACTTGAGCCACAGAGCCACTTCTGGCTTTTTCTATATATGTGTTGTTGAGGAATTGAACCCAGGGCTTCATGTATGGGCGGCGAGCACTATACCACTAGGCCATATTCCCAGCTCCAACTTTTTGTTTCAAGGAACCATCCAGTGTCACTGTTCTCTTTAATTGATCATGATGAGTTGGTAGGCTGGCATCATTGTACTTGGGGAAGGGCATTAGAGAAAGTAGCAGGCATTAGAAATGGTAACATTTCTTTTTAAAGACCTACAGGTGATTTAGCTTGGCTGGAACCCAGGGATTGTGAGAGAAAGTGGTGGAGCAGGAAGTAGGACAAAGAGGCATAGGCTGAACCATAAATGAATTATATGGCAACAGAGGAATTTAAATTTGAAGACACAAAGTCCAAGGAGACATTGAAAAATAAGACAGGCACAATGCACAGACTCACAGTACTGCATTGTAAAGGTCTTCATGGAGCAAAGAGATCAAGGAGGAAAATGTTCAGGTCTGATCAAAACCTGAAAAGGAACTGAACCAGAAAGTGTGGAAAACAACAATCTGAAAACTGTTGGTGTTTTTTCCTTCTTAAATTCATTTCCTGTTATTTTTCTGAGAGAAAAGTAATCAATTGTGCTGAAAGTACTGTCATTAGTGTTCACACTCCAAAAAAGTAGCCATAGCCATATTTTACAGCTTTCTGCTTGATTTTAATTCTTGGACCATTGACTCCAGATCAGGAACAATTTCTTTATTCACAGAAAACTGAGAGGATGTTGATCTTGGTTGTTAGAATATCATAACATAGAAGATTGAAAAACATGATGCCCAGTTAATGGACTTGTCAGTAATTTTATGAATGCAGTTTAGAAATAGTATCATCCTGTTCATTAATAAGTTTGTTAAAGCTTTCCAAAGAGCCTTAAATCATCTTGTTTACTAATATGTTGGCTAAGGTTCCCTAAAGAATCAGAACCAATAAGTAGTGTGTGTGTGTGTGTGTGTGTGTGTAAGATGTGTGTATGTGTGTGGTTTGGGGCAGGATAGTAATTATTGGAACTGACTTATGTGATTATTAAAGCTAGGATGTCTAGCATGATGTGTGAATACTGGTGTCATAGCTCAAGTAGAAGCTCACAGGCCTAAGAACCAGGGGATACATTTTGCAAAAGTGCTGGGTCTGAGCCAGGTTGCTTGGAAAACAAGTAGCACCAATGTCCAAAGACAAATGAAGATGGATATTCCAGCTGAAGAAGGAGACAGAAATTTTTTCCCCATTGTGTTCTATTTGATTCTGGGTCTCATTGAGTCTCATAGTGCCCAGTAACATGTGAAGGTACTCCTCACTGACTCAAATGTACAAACTCACCCTTGCAGACATACAAGAAATAATGTTTGAGTCGTTGTCTGGGCTTGATCAAGTTAATACATAAAGTTAACCATCATAGCTAAAATACAAGGTGTTTTATATTTCCTTGTGTCAGAGATTAAAAAGATAAAAGACAAAATTCAAGCAGGTTAACTGCAGAGTTGTGCATCCTCCTCTGTTTCCATTTCTCTGTTTGTTTTTCCCAGAGTACTTATCTTTTATATTATCATTTTCTTCCATGAGACTGCAAGTTTGTGAACGGCAGAAACCATATTTTGACCAGGTAGGTCTTCAAAACACAAGTCAGTGGATAAACTGTGGTACTCTCAATGCATACTCTTTTATTGATCCTCTTTTATATTTCTGTCTTCATCCTTTCATTTCTATAGAAATTTCAAAATGGTAGTAGAGACCACCAGGCCCCTTCTTTTTCTCCCTTACTACACTTTCATAAGAGGACATTGAAGTCAGGACTGTGAACCTACAATTGTAAAACAATTTAGTACAGAAACCAGAAGTGGAAACCAATCTACAAGAACAAGGGTTCGATTAAGTGAAATGAAATTTTTAATGACGTTGTTAGCAGATGCCTAGCACAGAATAGGTGGTTAAAAGGGGGTTAGTCACTTCTCCTCAAAGCCTGATCATCATTTCAGGATGATCTACTGTCTTTCAACAAGAAGAAACATTTCTTTTTGCTCTTCAGTTTCTTATGTAGATATATTAAAAAAGAGAACACAGTTTTGCAAGTGTTCTAGAACTCGTGTGTGTGTGTGTGTGTGTGTGTGTGTGTGTGTGTGTGTGTGTGTGTATCTGTGTATGTTGGTACTGGGGTTTGAACCTGGAGCCAGAGTGCTGTCCTTTAGGGTTTTTTTCTCTCAACTCTGGCACTTTACCACCTGAACCACAACTCTATTTCCCTTTTTTAATTGGAGACAAAAGTCTTACAGGTGTTCCTGCCCAGGCTGACTTCAAACCATAATCCTCAGATCTTGAACTCCCATGTAGCAAGGATTACAAGCGTGATTCCCCAGACATAGAACACTTGAAAATGTTGCTGCCTACTGAAGGTAGGATCTTATAAATGTTAACTCACCAGGATTAAAAACAGTCCAATGAGGGTGTAGAGTTTCCCTGTTATATTTAATTAAAATATCATTTTTATGACAATACCAGATGAGGGGTGATAAAGGGATCATAAATTGCTTCATGAGGTCACCAAGAAAGTTCCTATGCCCCATTAGTTTTCATTGTCTTGTTCCTAGATATCAACATCCATTTTTATCACAAAGTACATAAAAGAAACTGACCTTTCTAGTGACAGTATACAAATGTCCCCCAAATTCATATTGAACTCATTTCATATCTTAAGATTAGTACTGCCCAGGGCAGATGTGAAATGTGAGTAATACTTTATATTCTGTAAAACAAAGTTCTGGAAAATTATAGATGCATATGCTTTGATCTCTGAAATTTAACATTGGATAAATACCACAACATCATTTTCCTAGTTCTGCTGGTAGAGCCTAACACAGACAGTGGAAAAGTGCATAAACAAGAATGATCATGAACAAGGATAATAATTATTTAAAGGAAAATATGTGTGTGTAATTTTGTTACTTATGGAAATATAAATGTGATTCTGTAAAAATATACATTTCATCATTAGCCATTACAGAATGGCTTTACATATGTCACAAAAGCTTAAACGATTAGCCATGACTTTATGAAGAAATGTCTCATTCCAGTGAAGTGATGGAATGTTCTATCTTCTTTACTTTGACTTTGACATGCCTGCTTGCGGGAGGGGGTGGACAAATGAAGTGGAGAAGAGGGGGACAATGCAGTCAAGAATTTAATGTATATCAGACAAAATTAAGAAGCATGAGAGAAAAGGTAAGTAGGGAGGGATGGGTAAGAATGTTGAAAGAGGTGACATTGACTAAGATATATGGTGTTCAGGAATTGCTTCGTCAAATGGAACTCTGTCATTCAACTACCTAAGTATAATAATAAAAAGAAAAATCAAAATAAAATAAAAACCATAAAGCAGAGCAGTTTGTAGAAGATAGACTCTCCAAAAAAGGCTTTACAAAGCACACATTTCTAAAACCTTTATATTAAGATCTTCACTGAAAGCCTTGATTTTTTTAATCACCTGGTTTGCTATTCTTTCCAAAGGAAGTGACCAGCCAAAAGTGTCTGTATGCAGCCAAAAGATAAAATTTTCAATTAGGCTCAGTGCTGTCATAAGTAGACCACATGAGAAAGCTTGCGATAATCCACATTACATATTGATGTCTATCAGCACGGAGACCATGCCGTGATTCATTCCAGGCCCCTTTTTAAAGGTCTGGCAGCCACTGCACCCAATAAAGGACTAATCATATTAATTTATGCTCCTATCAATTATACATTCAGATTCCCCAGATAGGTTGTCAGGTTTTATTCACTATTTTCCAAAATATACGCCTATTACAGTTACTGTGCAAATAGTTAGAAATGTCAGAAATGGAGATTTAAAGAATATTACTTAAAAGAGGTGGATTTCTTTAATTTATAAATGTTGTATCATATGTCATACATGTGTTAGTTTTAAAATCAAGGGCAGTGCAAAGATGGATGTCACCTGAAGGACTTCTAGTTAAGGGAAAGGACATCTCAACGCCTTTGTTGTGTTGTAATAGTTCTTTAAGCCAAATGATCTTTGGTGTGTGTGGAAAAAAATATCAGATACTGTTATTAGAAGCAATCAGTTATGTCTGTCTCTCATAAAGCTTCATTAAAGAAGACTTTATAGGCACAAACGATTCTCCCTCTCTATTTTGCCCTGTGGCTGAAGGTCATGTGAAGGCAGTTCTTGGAGAATCTGTGTTCCATATTTGGAGATGATGTTTAGAACTGTTTCTAGGCACAAATATCTCAGGATAGTGGGACAACCCTCCTCAGGCAAGTATGAAGACACCAAGGAGCCAAGAACATTGTGGGACTTATGCCTTAATACTAGGGGTAGTCAGTGATTTAACCTGAGCCTAGTCTTTCTCTCTTTGTCTGTCTCTCTTTCCATTTCTGTCTCTGTCTATTTCTGTCTCTCCCTCTGTCTGTCTGTCTGTCTGTCTGTCTCTTTCTCTCTCTTCCCCCACTCTCTTTTTGGTCTCTCTGTCTTTCTGTGTGTGCGTGCGTGTGTGTGTGTGTGTGTGTGTGTGTCCCCCTCCTACCTTTTCTTTCTTCCTGGCTCATAGCATAAGCAGATCATAAGCAGATTGCCCCATCATTCACTCCCTGCCTTGACCATCTGGTGCCCCACCAGACACACACAACAATGGGGCCACTCGATCTTGGACTGGAATCTCCAGATCTATGAGCCAAAATAACCCCTCTCTCATTGTATATTAATCACCTCATGTGTGTTGTTCTAGTGACAAAAAGCTGACTAAGGCTGGAGTAGATGAGACAGATAGGGAGGATTATGAGCTGCAACCATGTCTCAGATACTTTGATGAGGAGTCATACAGAAGGAGCTCACAGCCAACTGAAGTGCTTATTCATGTCCTTAAAACCTAGAAAGTACTAAAACCTAGAAAGGTTTTCATACTCCTCCCTGTTTCTGAGAAAGGACTTCAGACTAAGCCTTGGGATCAGAGAAAGCAACACAAATATCTTTATATTAGCATGCCTTCGTTGTACACTATAGAATTTCCACACGGGCATACATACACTCCACCAACCACACCTGCTTTATCACTCTCCCAGTCCCCTTATTATGGTTTTAAATCATTTTAATGGATGTCATTGTTCTATTTTCATACATGCAAACCAACTACTTCAACCATATTCATCTCCTTTCACTCTCCTCCTGTCCTCCTCAATTACAGGAACATTCACTGCTCTCTATAGAGCATTCCCTGCTTTCCTATCATTCATTTCTCCATTTTTAAATTATGTGTTAATTGCAACAAGAGGCTTCCCTGTTGTGCTTCAGATATGCTCAGAACAACGATCTCTACCTCTTTCTACCTTTCTGCCCTCAATTTCCTCTTGTTCAATGGTTTTCACTGAGCTGCCTCATGCCGCCTTTGTCCATAGTTGCAAGATATTTGGAAATTATGGGAGCAATATCTGATAGGGGATGCAAACCACCCACATGGGACTGTCCAGCCCTTCACTGAAATCAGCTATGTCACTGTGGCCCACAAGTGATCATTCCAGATGGGAAAAATGGGAAACATGACTCCAATACTGTGGTCTGAACACCCAGAACAAAGCCATTTCTCATTATAAATTGTGCTACCTTGGAAGGTAAGAGTGTGGAGAAGGTTTGATAACAAGAGACTTTACTAATTTGATCACTCTCCATAGTTCACATGACCCAAACTCCTTTCTCCTCTACCTGCCTGAGAATAGTGAAACCCAATGAGCACACTGCTGAAAATACCAGGGGTGATGGTAGTGATGTGATAGTGTGGTCATAGTGATAATTGTACTCCCTGACTATCATTTTCTTCTTTCCTTGTGCAGGTCTCTGAGTAACTAAAACATTTTCTTTATTCTTACCATTTATTGTTGCATATGGCTTTATTAGTCTTTCATGAGAATCTTCTTTCATGTACGGTGACTTGAAAAGGATGTTTTACGTGGCTATCCTCAGGAGCCACCTAAATATTTCCCCAGTTCTGCACTCATCTCATCAGAAGTGAAGTCTGTCCAGTTGTTATCTGGTTATCTACTCCCTTGCCTTCATCCTGATGGGTTATCCTTAGAGAATTAAGTCTTCCCCACCTTATATCCCCATCATAAGTGCGATGCCTGAAGGTGGGGTCGTTCATTTCCATAAAACAGTGCTGGTCTGAATAGTCATATAACTCAAGTTAGATTCCAAAGGTCACTGGGAATGTGAGTTTCCTATGCCCAGAATGAACATAAAAAATCTTAAGTATATGGCATTATACAGTGACTTTGGTCCAAAGGCCAATTCCAGGATTCTAGAATCCCAGAAATATTACTCCTCCACCTCGTCACTTCTTCCCCCACTTCATTTCTACCCATCTCAATTTGCATATTAACTTTCAGGAACAGAATTTAAGATACCCTGTATGGAGCCTGGAAAGTTTTCTGCTTATCACCAAGAGAATGAAATTTCCCTGGGGTATAAGAAAGGCAGTTGATGAACGCTAAAGTAGAAGAGAGGAGACAAGAATTGTTTCATTTAAGAAAAGTGAATGGCTCTGGAGCTGACAAATGAATCTGATGCAAGAACTAATCAGAAAGTGAAATGAAACAAGTACAAATATCCCCTGGAAAGTTGAGCTACTAAAATCACCTGATCCAGAAAAGATGGATTCAGTGAGAAAAAAAGAAAGAGAATGAAAAGGGAAGAAGGAAGGAAGGAAGGAGAGGGAGGGAGGGAGGGAGGGAAGGAAGGAAGAGAGAGAGAAAGGAAGGAAGAAAGAAAGAAAGAAAGAAAGAAAGAAAGAAAGAAAGAAAGAAAGAAAGAAAGAAAGAAAGAGGAAGAGAGGGAGGAAGGAAGGAAGGAAGGAAGGAAGGAAGGTAGGAAGGAAGGAAGGAAGGAAGGAAGGAAGGAAGGAAAGAAGGAAGGAAGGAAAGAAGGAAAGGAAGGAAGGAAGGAAGAAAGGAAGGAAGGAAGGAACAAAGAAAGAAAGAAAGAAAGAAAGAAAGAAAGAAAGAAAGAAAGAAAGAAAGAAAGAAAAAGAAAGAAAGAAAAAGAAAGAAAGAAAGAGAGGAAGGAAGGAAGGAAGGAAGGAAGGAAGGAAGGAAGGAAGGAAGGAAGGAAGGAAGCAAGCAAGCAAGCAAGCAAGCAGGGGGAAAAGTAATATGTTCGCTCATGCTGGCATCTTAAAGTTTCCTGGGTGGTTGAAGTAAGAAATGTGATTTTCATCTCTGGAAATCCTGAGGTTATGGTGCTGCCTTGGATGTGGTTTGATGATGATTGTCCTCCTGGTTTGTGGAAAGTCTCCTTGTTGCCCTCATATTAAGTCTTCACCTGGATAGGTGAAGCTCTGGTAAGTCTCTTCCTCTCCCTATATGGACAAGGAATCCCTTGTGAGTGCTCTACCTTCTTTATCTCATCTAAACATAATCACTTCACAAAGGCCCCATCTCCTGATATCCACACTGTTTGGGTTTCAATATAGAGTTTGGGGAGAACACAAACATTTGCTCAATAACAGCAAGGACGTTGAAAAATCAACTTAGTAATGAGCATCTTTGGAGCATCATGTCAGAAAGGACAAGAAGTAAAGGTTGAGGGCATTTCTACTCATGATGGGCTATTTGGCCACTTGGTTTTAATCAGAGCAGTGGCTTTCTAGCTGAGCAGTGGGCAGGATCCCAGTCTAAGGATCTGGGCACCATTTGTTACTCTGAGTCACATCACTGAAAAGGAAATTCTTTAAAATGTAGTTTGTCAGTGTAAATTCCTTAAGAAGACTTCACTTGAATGTCTCAAAGATGAACTTTTCCATTAATACACACACACACACACACACACACACACACACACACACACACATTTTTTTTCTTTGGGAGTCATAGTTATTCAGATTTTGCAAAGGATTTAGCTGGATTAGGAACAGTCAATGATGGGCAGCTCTCAATTTTCCATGAGAGTCAAATACATTACTTGGCATTTCAGAACTTATTTCATAATGGCTTTTTAAATATCCACTGCATATAAGGGACTGTTTAGGAGCTGAATAAAATCAAGTCCCCTAGGCCCACAGGACATACATTCTTGTGAAGAGAGATCTGCATGTGAGCAAGAAAACAAAGTACAAACCACATCAAATGGCGTAAAAATAAGTATTGTGGTGAGAAATCAGCCACAGAATAAGTTTAAAAAGTGATCGGGGGAGAGGTAGGAGATTCTTTCAAAAGAAAATATTTGATCTGAGGCCTCAATGATCCTGCCATGAATCAGAGGTAAAGTGCTCTACAGAATAACTTTAATAACTTTATCTTGAGCAATTTCACAAATTGTGGGTGTTGAAGGAAAATGATTGGAGCTTTCTCTGATATTTTTCAGGCTTGGAGAAAGATTATTTTGTCCAGGTTAGTTTTGAGAAGTGTGCTAAGTAAGCTCCATGAAGTCATAAAGTATGTTAAATATCCAAGATTGCATTTCTAGGAAATGGAAATTATAGATTTAGAAATCATCAAATTGATAATAAAGCCCTGATACCAGAGGATAAAGGAATAAAAGAACAAGTCATGTTTGAAAATAATGTGGCGTGTCCTACAGAAATTCAAAATAAAACCATGTCTCTCCATTCACCCTCTTCAAGGAGTATAGGTAAAGGAAATGGAATTACCATCATGTCAAAATATCTGTGCCTTCATGTCCATTGTAGCACAACTCATGGCAACCACAATGTGGAAACAATACAAAGTCCATGTCAAGGGATGTTGGGATAAAGAAACTGTGGTAAACATATATGTGTAAGAAGATTATGCAATCCAAAGAAACGAGACCCTGCCATTTGCAACAATGTGGATGAACCCTAAAAGACATTATGCTAAGGGAGAGAAATCCAACATAGAAAGAAAAACGTCGTGTGATCTCACTTACTATAGAACCGTGCAATAGAAAGCAACCTGGAATACATAGAAATAAGGACCGTTGTGCAATTTGGAATTTATTAGTTTGTATAAGCATTCTTTTTTTAGCTTGTGTATTTTTTGAAGGAATTTTTACCTATTGTATAGGTTTGGGGGTTTTGTTTTTTGTTTATTCCTCACAAGCATTACTGCAATCAGAATTTTGAAAACTCTTTCTTATCATTGTTTGATTTGCAGCAGTCAATTCCAGTGTCAGCTTCTCACTGACAGTGGAGGAGCTGGATGAAGGATGCATTGAGAACTCTCTACTACTTTAGCAACTTCTTGTGTCAAATTATTTCACAATGAAAGCTATTTAAAATAATAAAAGTAGTCTATTTTTACAAGGTGGTAGCTGTGCATTTATTTTCAGATGTCCTCTGATACTTTTCAATAAAGTTTTATAACTTCAGCACTTTTTACGAAGCCAGAAGAGTAATACATTTTAATTAAATCCCACTTGTTCCAAGAGGAAAGTATTTCAATGCACATGAAATGGAGTGCACTAATTTGGCATACTGGAAGCCATTTATTCATTAATTTTTTTTCAGGCAAGCCTAGCATGTCATGCTAGACGAACTGAGACATAGATACCTTATTTTTGGATGTGATAGGCCCCTACTCAGTGGCTACATTGAGTTATTTTGCAGGTAATTTAAAGTTCTCATTGTGATGATATTACTATGTGAGCTATGGAAAGAAAAGCAAGCACGAATTGAGAACCTATAAATACATTTCTTAAAAGGCAGAGACATTAACCTTGTATTAGTCTTCAAGGTCTGAGGACAAGATTATTTTGGTTCCAATTTTACTAGACTTTGCCTCCTAATACTATTAATTCATTTCCTAAGCAAGAAAAATGACTTGGGTCAATAATAATTAGGCTATGCTTCTACTGCTCAGACCTCAGGAGTAAATAAGCCAGTGGAAATCCTGCCTGGGTTTTATGTACTCTTAGTGAACTTAGAATAGGGTGGAAGGGGTCCCTACTTCTTATAATGACAAAAGAGGGAAGAACTGTAAAAGGAACTGAGTTCTGATCTAAGAGGGTGCTACTGGGATTGATTTGTTCTGTTAACTAAGACGCAAATCAACCTGTTCAATATTCTCCCACAAGTGTGGGGGAGGGGGACTAGAAAGACAGAGTGATTCAAAAGGAATCTCGTACAAGATTCCTTCTCTTGACAGCAGAGAAAAGACAAGAAGAGACTAGACATCTGTGTCTTTTCTTCTTGTGTCTTTTGTTTTTCTTCCAAAAAATAAGGAGAACTTGTCCGCTTTTCCTCTTCAAAAATAACCTCTAGTCGAGTAAAATGACAGCATATTTAGATGATACTCAAGTATCTTATACAAACTAGTTGAAAATATAGAGCAGTAGCTTTATACCAGAGAAGCTTCCAGATGCTTCTTAACCCATGGACAGACACGGGGTAACTGTGGGTGTAAATCCCTGAGTGATGCAATGTCAATGTCTTTTCTGGCATTCCTGCCACAACCAAATGAAAACTAGCCACATCAAAACTAGCATGGAAACAAGCAAAGCCAGATTGCAGAACATTTTGCCAAACTGGTGTCCTGCACACTTCAAAGATGTCAAGGTAAAAATGCAGAAAGGTGGATCAAACATTCCAGGTTAAAGGAGACTAAAGATATGAGAAAATCTGTGACACATGATCTGCTATTGGATCCCAGAGTGAGTGGAGGACGATGGGAAGGCTATTAAAGATGGTATTGGCACAATTGACATAATTTGAAAATGCACTGTAAACTAGATAATGGTATTATAGTCCAAAGCATAATTAACTTGTTGATTTTATGAATTGTGTAGTATTGTATTATTGTATTCTAAGTATATGAGGGAATGTCCTTGTTCTCAGGAAATATACACTGAATGTATTTTGGAGAAAAGTGACACAGTCTTTCCAACTTCCAAATAATAAGGAAGAAACACACACATGCATATGTGTGTGTATGTGTGTGTGTGTGAGAGAGAGAGAGAATGTAGAGAAAGAAGGCAAATGGGGAAGACTATTAATTGGTAATTCTCCGAAAAATGGAGAACGTGAAATTTCCTGTGGTATCCTTACAACTTTTCCCTAATTTTAAAATGGAAAAAATGTAAATTTAAAGTAATGTGGAATTTTGCATTCAGTGCTCGAATTGCTCAGCGTACTTGCATGTATGAGGCTAACTTTGGGCAGCAATTTTCCTCAGCCCCATACATCTGGCTCACTTGAGGCCATTCCAACAACCTAATAACAATGGTTGTCCAAAGACAGACTCAGAAGAGACTCTTAACTATTTAGTTCAAGTGATGCTTGAACTAAATCCACTAGGGAGAGCAGTTAGCCAAGTAGTGGTCATCCTTGCAGGAGGTGGCTGTGTTTGTAGAGGCAGCCAGAACTTGAATCTCTTTTCATCACCAACATCACTTCTCTGCCCTTCTTTTACTGTCAGGAGACTAACTCCATCTAATATGCCTGCAATGATAGGAGATGTAAGGATGAGCAAGGGAGAGAGGTTGGGATATTTATCCTCATTATGGTTTTGATAATGCCTACATAGAGCTACTTTTCCTGAGACTTTCTCTGTAACTGAGTATTGCTCACTCTTCAGGACCATTACTTATTCCCTTTGCCTTTTTCTCCCTGGGGCATCCATGCCCTCCTAAGGTTGGAAGTCCTTAGGTGACATACCAACCTTCCTTGGTGTTCCTAATGCCTCACTTTCTGAAGATAATTTATCAGTCAAATTATTTTTAGTTAAACTCTTTTAAGGATGCCATAGGTTGATTACTAAGACTCTTTCTAAAACACAAGGTATGATTGAAACAGAGCGCATATGGAAGAACATGGAGGGAGGTGAGTCTTACATGGAGGTGGGAAGGAGGGCTAGGGCTGGACCAAGAAGAGGCCAGCTTTGGCTTTTATCCTGCTACTACAACTGGTGTATTATAGAAAAGACAGTGTCGAGGAGAGACCTTTGTAGGTAGAGAGACTTCAGCCCTGTGACCTTGAGAGAGGACTTAATCTGCTTGAGCTGTTTCCTCATTTATGGAAAGAGATTAACCTCACTGGGTTAATGTGAGGAGATAGAACAAGTTCACTTCTTTCATAGCTGTACCACCAAGTATTTTAAATTTCAATTCCAGTACCACCTCCTTCATAAGACTTCTCTAACGACATCATTCCCTTGTGACCTTTCCTTTTTTGAGTTTACACCATCAGAACACAGAGTTAAATCTTCATCATATCTGTTCCATGAATGTATATGATATTTATTTGCTATGATTTTCCAACTGTATTTTTTAACAGTTTTAAATAAGGGGGCTGTCTTTGAAAGCTCTCTGGCTGATAGGCAGAGAGAAATGATCGTTGAGTGTTATAGCATTTAAGATTTAATCTTTGTTAGATTTCTCTTCCCCTATTACAACATTAATTTATAAAGCAAGTGAAAATGTATTCTTTCCTTCTTTTATTCATTTGTTCATGTATATGTACAATGTAAACATTCATTGATAATTTTAGATCTGTTACGTTAGCTGTGATCATTTAGAAGAGGGAAATTTGGAAGACACGTGAATTAAGCAATGTTTATATTTGAAAAGGGGCTGGGTGAAATGATAAGGAGGAGGAGGATATTATTCACAGATGGGCCTACAAGACCCCATGATCAAATCAGTTTGCTTCTGCTTTTGCCAACATCCCTCCATTAGCTGCTTCATTTTCTCTCCATCCTCTATAGTTCTAGGTCTTCTTATTTAACAATTTTGTTTTCCTTAAAGAGAAATGAGAAACTTATTTTAAAGTAAATAGAATTAGAATTACCATTACAACAGCACTTGATCATGTTCTCAGGACTGCTAGGAGCACTTGGGAGGTTAGCAAATATGCAGATGATCACTTTCAAACAAATTAAAATACCGAGGATCAGAGAAGTTCACATTTCCTACTCCCACACACATTAATCTTGAAGACTGTAACTGAAACTTAGCAAATTCTAAGCCTTTACTTGATTTCCCTGTGTTTTCATGTTCCTCTAAAAGTTTTTGTTGTTGTTTTTAAGTCAGGCACAGTGACCCATTCCTACAATCTCAACAATTTGGGAAGTGGATATGGGGGGTATCAAAATTTCAAAGCCAGCCAGGGCAAGGAACGATATTGAGTTCCTCATCTCTACAAATAAGCAAGCATAGTGGTATATGCCTGTGGTTTCAGTAGCATGAGGAGTACAGGTAGGAGGATTGTGGTTTAGGCTAGCCAAGGTAATGTTATTACCTGGGGCTTATTCACATAGGTACGCATTCACATAGAGTAAAATGTCATTTATGAACCCTCTGGTTGTCAGAAAATCCAAGAAGATAAGTAAGGAATATGGTTTAAATTTGTAGGACAATCCCAATACAAAATTTTACCTCAGGACATATTGTAACTGCTAGGTTTTTTTGTGGGTTTTTTTTTTGCAATCTGTCAAAGAAGGACTGGCAACCTATATTGGATCCCCCATATTGCGTCTCCTTAATGGATAGGCAGATTTGATCTGAGTGGTTGTATCATCCTCTGTCAAACCACACAGAGAAATAGGTGTACCGGGTCCTTCTGCTGTGAATAAAACAAAAGGACAAACTGCCCTTTGGAATGATCTTTCCCAACCAATCACCACTGGGGACCACATGCAGAAGCAGCAACAAGATACCTTGTCTTAGTAATACTTCTCATGAATCTCATTTGATGCAGTGTTTGATTCAAGTGTGCTTTACCATATGAAATGTTCTGCAAGAGAAAAGATTCTGTGATTGAGCCAATTCATAAACACTGGCTACTACTATGTCTGGCTCCAGGAAATCCTCCTCCATGACTCCTTTCTGAAAATTGAATGCTGGAGGCCTTGCTCGTGCCAGGCAATCTCCTTACCACCTAGCTTCACTTGCAACCCCTGGAGATTCAGCATGTAACTTAGCCTACTGCAAAGCCCCAGAGTATAGCAGCCTATTGAACATTGTTTTTAGCACTATTCCTGAGCATGGGTAGGCACTAACAACTTTGCTTTCAGAAATGAAATACAGAAATTTAAGATCATTTCAGACTAGAAAAAAAAATATACACCTTTTCAATAGCAGGAAAATACCAAGAGGACTCGTCTTTTCATGGTTAATTAATAAAAGAGAAACCACAAAGCTCTTCAAAAAATTCCTAAGGAAAGCAATTATGGCAACACAACCATACTATTCCTTAAAAGAAGGAAGACAATCAATAGCACCAAAAAGATGGAAGACAATCAATAGCACCACACCAACAACCTGATACTGTCTTATTTTTCTGGACCCCCATTCTATCAAACTGACCCTCCAGCCAACTCAGACCTTATACTGTACAGACTCACCATGCAGTCTGCATTGTATTGACTTACCTGAGGTCATAAGAAAAATTCTGGAGCGACTACCCTGTATATATACTTACAGAGCCAGATTCTGCGGTGAAGAAAAAGCACGTGCTATAGGGTATGGATGCAATAGCCCTTTGGGAGCTCTTATTTTGTGTCTTCTAAGATTGTACCTCCTCCATGCCAATACATCTTAGAGATATTTTTCTGTGACAATTGTGTGTGTGTGTGTGTGTGTGTGTGTGTATAAAATACCTAACCATCTGAGAAATAGTTTGAAAAGCTGTTGTATCAGACCAGAAGCCATTTCCAGTCCTGCATTTTATCTCTACTTTGTTGTATACTGGAACAGCATCAGATGACTGTGTGTCCTGCCCTTTCTTTCCTTCATAGTAGTATGTTTTCTTGGCTTTACTGTCATCTTGAGCCTTGTTTTGGAGGGCAGAAGAATGCTTAGGTCATGTGCAGCTTTTATAGCCTCATTTAGTAGAAATGGATCCTCTGGGCACAGTCTATGCCCATTGCCTAAATTTAAAGTTCCTTTTCTTGCAGGTGGCTTAATTTATATTTGTTGATGGCACAATGAATGCAAATAACCACACAGGTGACCTTTAGGAGGCTAGGAGAGCCGAACCACTTCTGGGAGTGACTTGAATTCAGAAAGGCATCATGATATATCTTTAGCATTTCTGCAAATATCCTTTTCTTGAGAGAGGAACAGGTTTAATCACCCTATGGGGGCTTGGGAAACAGAGGGACAAGTAATCCATGGTAAATGATCAGGATTTCAGCAGCATGTCCTAGAGGAGTGATGAGGGAAAAGGAAGCTAGAGCAGATGACAGACCATTAGGATGGATTGGAGTTGAACTCAAGGACAGTATAGTAGCAGTTGAGTCATAACCTAATAGCAGGTGATGTAGGGAGAAATGAGACTTTTGTCCATGATTTTAGAGCTATTTACAGGAGACTCATCCAAGATGTGTCTAAAGGATGTGTTGGCTGCAGGTAATCACAAAATCAGGTAAATGTGGATTCACTGTTTTATGGTTACTGGGATTTGAACTCAGAGCTTGTGCCTGTTGGCACAACTCTAATCTTTTTGTCTGTTTTGTTTGCTTGTTTGGGTTGGTTGTTTGATCCTGAAAGGGTCTAAGTAGCTCAGGCTAGCCTGGAATTGATAATGAGCCTCCAACCTCAGCCTCCTGAATACTGAAATAGCTGGATTGCATCTCCACGATAGGCTCTGTTTGTTTCTAACATTCTCCTTTGGGTGATTAAACAGTTTCCTCCTTCAAGAAAAACATAAATGTAGACATGTTAGTAAGTGTGACAAGTACTTCGTTTGAAAACAAAGTAGCAATAACTCAATCCTCATAAGTTAATGCAATGTGATCCATAAAGCTAATTCCAGAGTCTACATATTGGAAACTTGTAAGAGTTCTTTCAGATATTAATATCTTTTAAAAAATTAATGTGGGAAATAAGAAGGAAATAACCTTTCTGCACTGCCAGGAAAGAGAAAATGAAGATAATTGAAATTCCTGGCTTGCATGTAGTGCTTTTGGAACTTATGTGGCTCATAGCCTATCCATCTCTACTCTCTCCAAAGTGGAGGTCACTGCCTTATCCTGGCACCAAGACCTGTTCACTATGTGAGCATCAAAACTGACTGTCACCAAGCCCTCTAGCTCAGCACCCTGGAATTCAGGTGTGCCCCCAGCCATTCTCATTGTTGAAATCTCAGTCCTTGAAGACTGGCCTTGTCATCTGTTCCCTCCTACCTGAATCTTTGTCTTGGAGACAGTGTCAAGGACAGGGTGTTTTTGACTTTTCTTTCTTTTATTTTTTCAGGAACAAGAAATGTATTTTGTTTATGATGATGGGCTACACATCTGAGTGAAGTGGGCTTTGGAACAGAATATCTACTGGGATCACAGAAGACAAGTCAGGATCTAGCATCTGTGCAAGCCTATACTTAATCCTTCAAATTTTATCCATTCTTATTCTCTCAAGCCTCACTTAAGGAAAGTAGACAAAGAACAATATCTAGCCCTTAAAACACAGGGAGAAAAAATGAGCAAATATAACAAGAAATATTAATGAGAAGAGTAACAAGAAAATCACTCCTAATCTTTCAGATAAAAAGGAAGGCCTGAGTAAAAGTCTACATCATAAGAAGTTTGAAAGTCATGGTATAATAGCCTGATACTCATGCTTCTAAAAAATAAAAATTCTCTTTCTTTTTTACTTTCTTTCTGTCCCTTCCTTCCTTCTTTCCCCCTTCCCTCCCTACTTCCCTCTTTTCTCTTTCTCTTCCTCTTCCTCATCCTCTTCTTTCTCTTTCTTTTCCTGGCAGATTAGAGGCTAAGATCTCATCTCTTATTTACACCGAGATGGTTGAAGTGGTTTAGACTTTAGTTGGCCTTGATTTCTGCCACTCTGGGTTTTTGATCAAGTAGTTAAGCTATGTTCCGCTGTGTTCTGTAACAAACAGCTCGTAGATTTTTTAACAAGTGGAAAACTCATATCAACCTTCTTAGAAGATAAAGTAACCTCTTATTAGAAAATTATGGAAATGTTTAGAAATTTTAGAATTACTTTTGGCTTATTAGGGACATTTGTGCTTAGTAAAAGGATTTTTATTAGGTTTTAATTGTTTGAATTTAGATTGTTTAAAGGTGACAGAGCACCAGCTGTGAGCAAGCATTCTGAGTGAAAGCAAAGGTACTGAGTTCAAGGCCCAGTACTGGAAGAGAAGAAAAAGAGACGCTATTTTGTCTTTTCCTAGCTTAAACTCTACTTAAGCAAAGAGAACACTCAAGGTAAAAAGGAAGAATCCTTGTGTTACCAGGAAGGTAAAGAATGAGGGCTCAATGGAGTGACAGACCTAGGGAGTTGTCACCAAGTGCTACAGGAAGGCAACATCTACAGGCTGTGAATTTTGGGGCCATTATTACTGCTAAAAATAATTGGTTATTGAGCTATTGTGATCCTAAGACTATCCTAGATATATTCTAGTTATTACAAATGAGAGAAACCATGCAGCTATGTTTCTTTGGGTCTGGCTTGTTTCACTTAATATAATTTTAAAACATAATAAAATTTCCTTACAAATAGGGCAATGGTATTCTTTCAAATGGAAGCACAGCTTTCCATTGTGTACATATACACCATGTTTTCTTTCTTTTCTTTTAAATTCTTTTAAGAATTTAATTGTATTGTCAAGGTGATGTACAGAGGGGTTAAAGTTACATATGTAAGGTAATGAGTTCATTTCTTAACGAACATTGTTACCCTCTCATGTTTTCTTGACCTACTCATCTACTGAGGGGCACCTGGTTGATTCCATATTGTGGCTATGGTTAATAATGCAGCAATGGAAAGAGTTGTGCTGGTGTGGCCTTGTTTATGGTCTTTGGTGCATATGGCTATATAAAATGATGATTATCAAAATGAATTCCATGAATGGAAATAAGAGGCGTTGTTGTTGTTGTTTTAGTGTACAGTTTGCAGTTCTTTCTTTCTTCTTTTTCTCCCCTCCCCCCTCTGGTTTATTTCCTGAGGTCACTGTTTCTGATTTCAGTACCCTTTATCTTGTGTACAAGTTTGTCTAATTTGGGGAAGGGTAGGGGAATCACATTAACAATGGGACAAAGGGTGAAACCAGTGCAACAATGATACTCACTAAACATGTTGGAAATGAACTTTATGGCTTCAGATGGTGGGGAAATATGAGGGAGAGGGTAACACTGTTCAAGAATAAGTGTATTCATTACCAGACTTATGTAGCTGTAGCCCCTCTGCACATCACCTTTACAATAATTTTTTATTAAGTAATTGGTTTATCCCAAGCCAAGATAAAGCAAAGTCAACAACTTTGGTGGTTCTGTTCCTTAAACTAGATTATAAAATAAATTCCCTATTGTGACATTCTAATAATATCTGGTAAGGTAGCAAGAACACCTGACTAGGAATGAGAAAATACTGGCCCACATCTTCGCTTCTTCTAAGAAAGCACACTCTGCCTTCCTGATCTGCAATTTTCTCACATTTTCTCATCATAATCACTGCTTTGCCTGCATCACAGAATTATGATGATCAAAGAGATAATACCTGTGAATTTTAAAAATTGTAAATCACTATATACATAAGGTATTATTAGCATATTTAACAGATGCAAATGATGGACTCCAAAGAAATATTAATTCCACCTGAATGCATTTATCATGAGAAAGACAGGGCCTCATTTTATGTGGACATTAGACATATTTGTGCTTCTTTTTTGCTCATCTCCCTTGCATAGCTAAAAAGCATTCTTTAAAACATTTGTGCACATATCTGTCTCTCCTATCATCTCAAGTCTATCTCCAAAATCAGTTAAAAATACAAAACAAGAGATAACTCCCACAATAAAAAGTAACCTCTTCTTTCTATAATTTTACTCTAATAGTAATTGTGAATTATAATACTGTGTCCAAATAGGATAAAAATATTTGCATTAGTGTGCACATATAAGCTATATATATATGGTAGGTTCTCAGCAGGTGTGAAGTTTAGGTTTAAAAAGCTTATTTAGAAATAATTATAAATGCAAAAGAAGTTGCAGAACACCGCAGAATGACTCCACAGACATACCCATCACTTTGTTGTCCCAGAAAATATGTACATGTATTCTACATGATTAAAACCAAACATTTTCTAAATGTGGTGGAGTGCTACATACCTGTAGTTCATCCTCTGAGGAGAAAGAAGTAGGTGGTTCTTTAGGATCTAGGAAATCAAGAATAGCCTGGGTGACATAAAGTGATCTTCATCTCAAAAATCAAAAGTAATGCACACAATCACCATCACAAGTGCACACACACACATACACACACACACACACACACACACACACACACACACACACACACACTGGCCCAATCATCTAGACTGAAGAAGGAAAGCTAAGGGCACAAGTTGATACAAAGATGAAAGAAAACCTTTTGAAGAGCTGACAGCAAGGAGGCAGTTTCCAGAATGTCCTATGGATGTTGAAGGAATAGGAATATGACATGTTGAGAGAGAGAAAATGACATTCTGAGGCGCCATATTATGAGGTAGGGTCCAGAGAAATACGTTCTTTCCTTTTATGTATTGAAAGTTAATATCAGAACTATCATTAGGTTTAGCAGTAGAAGTATTGAAGAGGAAAAAGAGTGTGAACTCCTACCAGAGTTAGCAGAAGTCTTTCCTGCTGCACAATCTATTCCAAGAATAATGCCATGGCTGGATTGATAGCAATGAAGTCTCCCTGCCTTAGGAGGAGAAAATCCTAATCCTATTGTGATGGACAGTGAGAAAAGTCTATTTTTCATAACTGAAATGTCCTGTTTGCCAATCACTGGGGCCATATTGCTTTAGAGCATCTGTATGTCTTAAAACAGATTCTATTTTTCTCATATTTTGTTACCAACAAATGATTTGATTGTACTTCTCATTTAAAATATTATTCATTAGTTAATACATCATTTCAAGGTTCCTAATCATAATTTTCAGAGAGAAGAAAAGACAAATTTATTTCTTTGATGCACTTGACATGATCTTTGTGTTTTGACCTTGTTAATGTTTCTAGAAGCCATGCTTGGAATTGCAGAGTTAGTCAATAATATAATCCAATCATCAATAACATACAAACTTCTTGTTTATTAATACATGATTAAAAATGTATATGATAGAAAGATATCGACCATCACTAAGGGGATACATAGCAAGAACAATTATGGGGTGACTCTGAATCACGACATGAGCCCCACACCCCAATGAAAGTCTGTTTAAAAGTCACAGTGTACGCTTTTTTATTTTCCTTGCCTTCTTCCTTTGGAAAAAAGAAATTAAGTCTAGCAATAAGACTTGATAGCTGTTATTTTATGTTGACTTATTTTCTGTTTTATTATTATATTACTTAATCTTATTTTATCTTGTTTCATTTTAATACAGGTTGACTTTGGAAGCTTTAACTCATCAAAGCAATAAGGAAAAAGGAAGGAAGGAAGAAAGGAAGGAAGGAAAGAAGGAAGAAGGAAAGGAAGGAAAGAAGGAAGGTGAGAACAAAGGAAGAAAGGAAAGAAGGAAGGAAAGAAAAGAAAGAGAAGAGAAGAGAGAGAGAAATGTTTATTGCACTGTCACTGTGGCTCTGGCTTCTAGTAATATAGGAATATAGGGGGAAAAAATCTTGCCCACAAACAGGCATGCCTACCAGATTTTATGTGAATCTCCAGTGTTCAACAAAGTATATTCAAGCTGCCTAAAAACTAGACATTGTTAGTAATGTGAGTTCTAGGTTGTCTCAGGAAGCTTGTTGTTCATGTGACTTTTTTCTCTTTACTTCTCTTAGGATAAACACATTTTCTAAAGACTGTAGAGACTGGTCAGTCACTCTGTGATTGGAAATTAACATGTCTGTCAGTTTGAATAGCAAAGCAGAGAAGTTTTGGCTGTTTGAACAACAACAACAACACAGATGGTATAAACCATAAGACATAGTGATGAACACTTGTAATCCCAGCATTCAGGAAAAAGAGGCAAAAGAGGCAGATGAATCTCAAAGAGTTCTAGTTCAGCAAGGGTTACATGGCACGCACACGCACGCACACACACACATACACATACACAGAGAGAGAGAAAGAGAGAGGGAGAGAGAACAGGCAAGCACACACACAGAGATTATAGCAATAAGGAGAATTTTGTTTCCACAAAAATAGAAGAAAGTATTGTTTCTAATTTCTATGCGAAACCATTCTTCCCAGTAGATTATGAATGTTCTCTTCTCATTGTCCTACCTCTGCCCCTTCAAAATGTAGAACATGGTAGAAGAGACAGAAAAGAAGAGCCAGAATTTATGCAAACCCCAACTATTTCTGGGAATGAACAGAGTAACTGGTGGCTCTCAGTTGGCAGAGCTCACTGAAGGGAAGCCACCCTCTTAAATGCTGGCTTTAAGCAGATGTGGAAAGTAGCTACAGCTTAAGGTTGATAAAGATGAAATGTGAAGTGTGAACTTTGGGGAATTAATATGAAGATTTGAGAGCTTGGGCATTCTTTGCAATTATTATGAAAAGTCCTTATTCAAAGAGATGATTTCAATCCATCCTTACATGACAATCAGGTGCACAGAAAAAAGAAGATGAAAAAGAAAGAATATAAAGGAATTTCTGTAAAGCTAACCATGGCTAAAGAGTTCAAATTTATGTAATCATTAGGGAGAAAGGGGAAGAAGTTAATATCCTCACTTCAAGTGAGATGTGAGTCCTTGCATTGTCTTTTTAGCTAAGACTAAAATTTCCCCATCCATGATACAAATTCAGTCATTCTCAAATAATCCTTTGGTAGCCATATTGAAATCCTGGCTTTAGTTTGAGTAAGAGTACTGGGTAAGGCAGCACCAGAAAACTTAAGCCAGCAACCTGCAAGAGATATTCAAGGTAGTGTTTCATAGCTCCTGGAGAATTTACCAGCTATAGAATATAACACTTAGGACACTTGATTTTGACAAGATGGGGTCAACTTCTGACATTTCAGTCATGTTGCATAAGGTCATAAGATGTATAAAACTAAAATATATGTAAGAGCATGAACCAAACTAGTGCTTAAATCCTGGTACTACTGAATGCTTTAATCTGCTCTAAGGCAGGTCCTTTATATGTCCATCTGCAAAATAGGCATAATAACTTGTTTTAATGAGTTTAATCTTAGAGTTAATTTCAAAATGTAATATAATGCTATGTAATATAATTTATGTTTTCTAGTTAGCTAGTATGTTAACTAACAGTTAACAATACTAATTAACCAATAGTATATTCAGATAATAGAAAATTCTCCCAAATAGGCTAACTTTTTGTGGAAACATTTCTTGGAGTGCTTTTCTTACACTAATTCATCCTAAAAGCAGCTAGCAATGAGAAATGTACATTTGTGTGTATGTTTGTTTTCTATTTTGACTCTATTTCTTAGAGTTGTTCTTCTTATGCCAATAGATGTAATTCTTATGGCATTTTAGCATTCAGTGTTGCATGCAAAATGCCCCTTTGTTAATGTAGAGAAATCATAAAATTTGTGGAAGAACTTTGCAAGTAGTAAGACCTAGAGCCTAGGCTCTGGAACATGCTACTAAATGATTTATTAATATCATGGAGAATCCTTGGCTTTTTGAAAAATGATAAACCAATCAATTTTATTTTATAGAGCAGTTTAAGTTTTCTGGAACAGTGAGCAAAAATTAGCATTCTCACGGTTGCTCTGTTCTCAGAAACCAATGATTTTCCTCAAAAGCACCATTCCCCACCAGTGAGTGGCATCTTTGTTACATCCATGAGCCTAAATGGACACATCCTTAACATCCACAGGTTTACACTAAGGTTCACTCTTGTGTTAGATATACTATAGGTTTTAACAAACATTTAATTACATAATATCTACCATTATAATATTATGTAGAAGAGATTCATTTTTCTGACAATCATCTGTGTGATGACCATCTATCCTTTCCTCTTCTCTAGCCCCTGGAATCATTGATCTTTTTACATTTGGTTTCCGGAATGTAAAGTACTCTGAGCATATGAAGCCTTCCCAGATTATCTTCCTTCACTTAGTATTCTGTATTTGAGTTTCCCCAATGTTAAAGTACGTGGATTAATAACTCCTTTTTAGTATATTATACGGATGTTGCACAATTTATGGATGTTGCACATGTGTGTACCAAAAGATCTAGTATTTGCTTCTAGTTTGGGGGAGATCAGAATAAAATAGATACACACACCTATGTGCAGATGTCAGTATGGCTCTAAATTTGGAATTCATAAGTAAATAAGAAAGAGTATGACTGTTGAATTTTGTGGTATGAGACTATGTGACTTTACAAGAAACTCTCAAATTATCTTCCAAAGTTGCTGTAATTCTTACCAGCAATGAATGAAAATTCTTGTTGTTCCAAATCCTTGCCAGTATTTGGGGTGTCATTGTTTAGGACTTGGGACATTTTAATAAGTATACATTTGTATCTCACTCTTGTTTGAATTAAAATCTCCTAATGGCATAGGGCCCCAGAATTACGTGTTTTCTATACCTCCCTTCCATCCATAGTGAGATATCCTTTCGTGAGATGTCCTTTCAAATCTCCCCATATCTGAGTTGGGCTGCTCATTTTTCCTCATTAAGTTTTAACAATTCCCTGTATGTTTTTGTGTGGCAATCCTTTCTCAGAGATGTCTTTTGAAAATATTTTCTCACAGGCTGTGGATTTTCTTCTCATTCACTGAGAATTATTTTTTCTCCATACAGCAAAAGTTTTTAAATGTTAATGAAGTGCAGCCTAACAATTATTTCTTTCATTGATTCTGTCTTGGTGTTATATCTAAGAGTCATTACCATACCATTATCTTCTATCAGTGTATGATTGTGTCCTTTTCCGTTAGGAATATGATATATAATTTATTAGCATAAATAATTTGAGCAAAGGATTTTTGTGATAAGTATATGCATACAATATACTTTAATCAAATTCAACCTATTCCTTTTTTAAAGTTCCTTGACCCTCTCCTTTATATCTATGATATGTTTTATGTTTACTTTTTGGAAGACATAGGCTCCATGTCTGTAGGTGTTTGTTTTTCTGTTTTTTTTTTTTTTTTTTTCTAGTCCTGGGGCTTGAACTTCAGGGCCTGAGCACTGTCCCAGGCTTCCTTTTGCTCAAGGTTAGCATTCTACCACTTGAGCCACAGCAACACTTCTGGCTTTTTCAAGAGATGTGGTGCTGAGGAATAAAACCTAGGGCTTCATGTATGGGTGGCAAGCACACTACCACTAAGCCATATTCTCAGCCCCTCTGGAGTTCTTAATGTTGATATCTGGTTTTTCTAGCATTATTTCTGAAAAGAATATCTCTGTTCCTTTCTATTGCCTTGGTCCTTTGTCTTAGTTTATTTGAGGACATATGTGGTGATCTCTTTCTGGGGTGTATTTAACTTCTTATTGTCTATTTTTACCATATTGTCAATGATTGTGGCAAATCTTAAATTTGGGCAGTGAGTGACTTTTTCCTCTTTCTATATAGAGTTAGCTATTCTATATCTTTTGCTTCATGGTGTAACTTCAGAGTTCATTTGCTATTATCTAAAACAAAGTAATTTGCAGGGATCTTGATTACTCAGTAGGATAGCATAAAATCTACAAATCAACTTAGAAAGACATGACATCTTGACAATATGGAGTCTTCCAATCCATGAGTATAGGCAATCTCTGCATTTACTTGTTCTTTTTTAAATTTTTTCTTTATTTTGTAGTTTACTTCAGACACATCTTTTCTTTAGATTTCTGTGTCAGTGTTTTAAAATTTTCATCTGGTTCAAATGGTAAGGTGTTTTTTTATTGCAAATTGCATTTGTTCAATGATGGTATGTAAGAAAGTAGTATGTTTGCATTCAGTAATCTTGTGGGCTAGTTCCATATTTTTTTTGTCTATTCTTTCAGGTTTTCTACATTAGTGATCATGTCATCTGATAACAAACAAATATCTTCTAATCAGTCTATTGCTTATATCACTTTTGAGTCTTAGTGAACACTTTAGGACAATATGAGCTTGAAAAGTAGCCAAGAGAGTTAATATTCTTGCCTAATTCCTAATTTTATTGGGAAAGCATCAAGTTACTCACCATTAACTATAATAGTAGAAGTTCTTAAACACCATGAGGAAGTTCCCTCTTTATTCTTAACCTGCTAAATGAGGGTTTGCTTTTTGTAAGTCATGAATGATCATGGCTTTAGCCAAGTGCTTTATCTGATCATACAAGTTGTACCTTATTAATTTTTAAATTATTAATGTGATAGGTTACATTAATTAACTTTTTTAAGATACTAGGGTTTGAACTCAGCACTTTGAACTTGCTATATAGGCACTCTGTCACTTGAGCCATAACAACAGTTTAGCTCTTTTTCAAATAGGGTCTTATATTTACTCTTAGAGACTCCTCTACAGTTCCCATGTAGCTGAGATGACGGCTTACAGTAACTACTATGCCTAGCTTTTTATTGGTTGAAATGCATTTTCAAGAATTTTTCACCTATCCTTTCCATTCCTGTTTTCCACTTACTGTCATTGATCTTTATTCCTATTTTTGTCCTCTACCATTTCCTTTTTATTTTTTGCTTGATTTAGTTTTGGTTTAGGGGGATATTAGAAATTAAACCTAGGATTTCATATATTCCAGGCAAATGTTCTACTACTGAGCTATACTTCCAACCAACATTTGGTTATTTGAATTAGACAGATTATATAACACCACTTTTCTCTCTCATTTTCCCACATATCTGTTGTACTGCCTTTCTAAAAGTCTTTTGTAGCTGTTTCCTCTGAGTTGGCACTGATCCAAGACTAATTCCAATCCACACTACATTACGTCATTGCTGATGCAAGTACTTTATATTAACCAAACATTTGACTGCTCTTATCCTTTGTCATCATTGCTGTCACTCATTTCCTTTATACATACTTACCTCTGTCTGTAACAGAACACAGTGTTAATGTTACTATTGTGAAAAAAAGTGTCATCTGCTTTAGAAAAATAAAAATATATATTTTGGTCTTCATTTATTGATTCTTTTTCCTTTCTTCTGAAAAATTCAAGGTTTTGACCTACAGTATTTTGTTTCTGATGTCTTAATTTATTAAAATCTCAACTTGAGATGCTAGGTGAGGTTGGGACAGAGGGGGGGAAATGATGGAAGTTATGACACTGTGCAAGATGCATTATACTCATAAACTGGCATGTTGAAATCCCTTTATGCAGCTACTTAAAGATAATAAAAGCAAATAAATAGTTTTTTGAGGAAGAAAACACACTGTGAGACAATTGTACTAAGAGAAAATTTCCTCAGTTTAAATTTTTTGAGAACATACTTTTCTTTCCTTCACCTTTGAAGGATAATTTTTCAGGGTACAGAATCCTAGGCTCATGAGTTTTCTTCTCAATACTTTACATATTTCATTGCTTTCTTATGTTGCTGCCATGGGTTTTAGTTGTTTAATAATAATGATAATAATAATTTCCCCTCTTGCTTACATGTTTTCTTTTTACTTTGGTGACCTAAAATTTGAATGTGATATGCCTAGATATAGTGTTTGTCCTACTTGAATTTCTCAGAGCTTCCTGAATTTTTTTTTTTTTTTGCCAGTCCTGGGGCTTGGACTCAGGGCCTGAGCACTGTCCCTGGCTTCTTTTTTTTTGCTCAAGGCTAGCACTCTGCCACTTGGGCCACAGCAACACTTCTGGCTATTTTCTGTATATGTGGTGCTGGGGAATTGAACCCAGGGCTTCATGTATTCGAGACAAGCACTCTTACCATTGGGCCATATTCCCAGCCCAGAGCTTCCTGAATCTGTGATTTGATTAATTTGGCATTATTTTGGACATTAATTTTGGAAAATTCTCCAGTCACTGATGCTTTCAGCCTATCTCCCTCCCTCTTTCCCTTCCTTCCTTTCTTCTTCTTTCCTGCTCTTCTTTTCTCCTCTTCTTCCTCTTCTCATCTGTCTCCTCCCACTCCCTTTCTTCCTCATTCCTATTATGTGTATGGTTCCCTCTTGTAGTTATCTCACAATTCTTGGATATTACGTTCTTTCTTTCTAGCCTTTGCCTCTTTTCTTTTCAGTGTTAGAAGTTTTGTCTACCATGCTCAAGCTCAGAGATTTTTTTCTTCAGCAATAACTGGTCTCCTCCCTAAGCCATCACAGGCAAGTCTCCTCTTCCATTGCAGTGCTTTCCATCTCTAGCAATACTTTTGTATTATTTCTTAGAATTTTAATATCTCTGCCTGCATTTAAAATATTTATTTCTTTTTACTAAGTACTTGTACAAAAGGGATTCAATGTCAGAAGTCAGGTTTTGAGTACCATGCATCTTGGCCAAAGTCACCCTTTATATTGTTCTCCCCCATCTGGACCTATCCCATCCTTACCCTCCAATTACACAGTGCAATTTTTACATAAAGTACAATGAATACAATGACCATATCAGTGCAACCTTACTCCCTCCATTCTTGTGCTTTCCCATCATGTTGCTCTCCTTGGTCCCAAACATGTCTATCTGCACTTCTTATCTGATCTTGAAATAACTTTTTCCATTGACTCTCTTGGCATATTTTATTTCTTTAAAACAAAATTCCAAGTTTGAGCCAGGTGGTGGTGGCTCATGCCTATAACTCTAACAACTTAGGAGGCTGAGATCTGAGGATCATGGTTCAAAACCATCCCAGGGAAGGAAAGTCCATGACACTCATTTCCAATTAGCCACCAAAAAATCAGATGTGGAGCTGTGGCTAAACTAGTAGAACTCTATCAATGAGCAAAAGAAGTCAAGGACAGTTGCTCAGACACTGAGTTCAAGGTCCATGATTAGCCCCCAAATAAAATAATAAAAAAATAATAATGGCCTTCTAATCTGAGGCTGGGGTTGTAGCTCAGTGATTAGAGCATTTGCTCAGCATGCATGATACACTGTGTTTGATCTCCAGCACTGGAGATTTAACATATATATAACAATTAGAATTACATATAATTATATATTATATGTTACATAATATATAATATGTGTTATATAATAATATTATATAATTGTATAATATTACATATATAATATGTAATACATGTCCAAGGTTAATAACATACATATCTGTTTCTGATATTCATTCTCTTCCAACTGTGGTTTATCATAATTTATAATTTTGTTAATTATTGTAAATATTTAATAAAATTCAGGCATAATGTTCTAGGTAAAAGGATTAAAAGTAAATAGGCCTTTAGTAGTTAGTGTTCAGGTAGTGTGCGGGAATATTCTGAAGTTCTATGGTGAGGCTTAGGGTGTTGGAGAGCCAGTGACCTTGCTCTGTCAATTTCCTGCGTGCTTCTCAGGCCCTTTCCCCTCCCTTCAGATGAGACAGGATAGCTGTAAGGATTGGAGTTGGGTTTTACTCTTTCCCATACGTGGAAGGCTGATGGAGCTAGAGTTAGGTTTCTCCTTCCTTTTGATAGAGTCTGTTAAACTACAATAAGAGTCTAAAAGAATGGTTCCTCCTGAGGTTGGCCCTTGTTAAGAAAAAATAATATTGTATATCTCAAAAGAGTCCCTGGTCCCTTCTGCTTGCCAGAAACACAGAAGGATTTCTATCAGTTATTCACTGTAAGAACTTGGTATGACTCCAATAGGTATAAATGTGGGCTAGAGAATAGCCTATGAATGGATTCCTGTGACGTTTTTAACTCTCAGATTTGTCTCCACTGAGCCTCCAGCAATTTGTGAATCATACTTCAGGGTTTCCCCCTGTGGCATTGGTTCCCACACAAGTTTCTTCTCTCATAAGTTGTGATTCTCCTTAACTGCTTATTTTCACAATTTTGGGAACAGTGGTTTGTTCTGTGGGCTCATTTTTCTACTAGATCTAAGAAGAGTTGTTAATTTCTCAGTTGGTTTGGCATTTTTGCTTGTTGTGATGACTTCTAAGCTCATGACATGTCAGATTGTGATGACTGATTTTTGGACAGATAAAACCTAACTCATTCTTGAAGCAATGGTTTTTAAAAACTGTTGCTGTAGTCCGATTTGAGGGCTCTAATAATCTTGTCCAAGCCATTTCCCCATTCCATACTATAGACATTCTGTTCAAAATAGGCACAGTTTCTGTCTAGAGTAGTCTTGGCTTTAAATTAACAGCAGCTGACATTTCTCTTTTGTCACTTAGACAACACTTTCCTTAAAAAGCAGTGAGTGGTTTTAACTATTATATATTAGAAAAATAACCATTAAAATTGTTCTTTACACCTAAGGTCTAGAAGCACTGTATCTGTGCCTTTTTCATGTTGTTAGTTTTAACATGTATTTGTATTTGGAGCACAGATATGAAGGTGCCATGATAAGGCTTACCAATGTTACCTCCTTGAATACTCATGAGTTACCTTCAAGTAGTGATTGAAAACCTTGTATGAATTGCATGAGGGGCGTGTGTATGTGTGTGTGTGTGTGTGTGTGTGTGTGTGTGTGTGTGCCTGCCCACGTGTGTGGGGGGTCTATATTCACCTGGGCTTGTATATTGTTCAAAAAGTGAATTATTGGGGCTGGGGATATGGCCTAGTGGCAAGAGTGCCTGCCTCATATACATGAGGCCCTGGGTTCGATTCCCCAGCACCACATATACAGAAAATGGCCAGAAGTGGCGCTGTGGCTCAAGTGGCAGAGTGCTAGCCTTGAGCAAAAAAGGAGCCAGGGACAGTGCTCAGGCCCTGAGTCCAAGCCTCAGGACTGGCCAAAAAAAAAAAAAAAAGTGAATTATTTCTGAAAATAGGTTTCATTTAGACTGAAGACATATCATCTACTGGGTTAGATTTATGTTGCTGTGACACAATGCTTGGCAAAAACAACTGAAGAAAGAAAGGCTCATTTTGGCTTACAGTTCCAGAGGTTTCTGTTCACAGTCATTTGGTCCTATCACTGTGGGTTCTGGTGAGACAGAATGTCATGGCAGGAAGGATATGGTGGGGCAAAGCTACTCACTTGATTGTTGCTAGGATGCAAACATCAGCAGAAAGGAAGAGGCAGGGGGTAAGGTACACCTCCAAAACCCATGCCCCTACTGACTCTGCCAACTAGGTCCCAGCTCTTAATAGCTCACTCAGGGATGAACTCATCAATATCCATTGATATGATAATAAGCTAATGATCTCATGATCTAGTCACCTCTCAACATTTCCACCAGCTTTTGAGTAGAAGCCTTCAACACATGGGCCTTTGATGAGGAATACTTCATATTGACACCTTTACACCCTCTCTTTTGCATTTAATGCTATGGATAATCTATAAACATTAAAATAAATAAAGCTTTATCTTTGGTTTGTATAGATTTCTTTACATTATTGGTTTGTGCTCCTGTCATTCTGGTCCATAATTTTCCAGAGATGATTAGAATTTGGGAATATCACATGTGGCACTGGAGTTGACACAAGTAACTACAAGCTCAATTTAGGGTCATATTTTAATCTAAACTGCTAAGCACACTGATATAACAATCTGATGTTTTAATTATCACTGAAATAACCGGGTAAAATAATAAGCATGATACAAATTTTTATTATAGGGGTTGGAGGCAGGGCTCAGTTGGGAGAGCACTAGCTAATGAGTGAAAGTATCAAGTTCAACTCCCAGTCTTGGCCTAAATTTAAAAAAAGAAACATTTTTATTATATAATATCAAGCAAGAGTTTCTGCTTATATCCATATTATACTCAAGTGTCTTTTCCTAAATTGAAGAGCTAAAAAAATGTCAACTTTTACTCCATGGAGGACAAGAAAAAGTACATCATGTGATAAAAACCATTAGGGGGCTGGGGATATAGCCTAGTGGCAAGAGTGCTTGCCTCATATACATGAGGCCCTGGGTTCAATTCCCCAGCACCACATATACAGAAAATGGCCAGAAGTGGCACTGTGGCTCAAGTGGCAGAGTGCTAGCCTTGAGCAAAAAGAAGTCAGGGACAGTGCTCAGGCCCTGAGTCCAAGCCCAGGACTGGCCAAAAACAAACAAACAAAACAAAACCATTAGGATTCAAGTAAATGGCAGAGATCTTTGTAAATCTTTGGTTAGGTCAAATCAATGCATTGATAGTATTTGCAAGCATCTGGAAATAAGACATAAAAATAGATTCTTATTAGGCCCATACATATTGATATGTCATTGTGCATGCACATTTATACACTAGTGAGTATTAGTTCCACGTTAGGAAAAAAATGCATGTCAGAAAAGATATATGGTACCATTTTAGTAATTATTGTCATTTTATTTTTTTCTCTAAGTAACTTCTCCTGTAACCTAAAAAAGTGATATAAAACAATGGAAGGAAATCTATAATATCTCTTGTGGATATTTTCCTGAGCAAAGCCAGCCCTGGGAGAAAAGCCCAGGAGACTCTGATTTCCAATTGACCAGCAAGGAGCCAGAATAGCATCAGCCTTGAGCAGGAAGAGCTAAAGTGAGGCCCTGAGTTCAAGCCCTAGTACTGGCACACACACACACACACATACAGACACACACACACACAGACACATGTACACACACACACAGTCTAAGCATGCTTCAAACTTTTTCTCAAATAATTCTATGCAACATTGACGTTGACCACAAACAAAAGGTTATTTGCAAAAATTATATCTTTTTTGAGTCTTGATTTAAAGATCTATATGCTTCTAGTAACCCCACCTTTAAGATACACAATTTATTTTTTTAATCACCTGGATATGATGACAGAAACAGACAAAAGAGGATTCCAAAGTCTTTCTGGTTTTGGTCTGGTACTGAGGGTGTAGCTTTTACAAATCACCGGTATTCTGGGAGAATTCAGCATGAAATACAGTTGAAATGGGATCAGATGTAGAGAGTAAGTATGGCGATTACACAATGGCCCTTGTATGAAGCTCATTCAAACATTGTTCTTCCAGAACTGCTTTTTGCTCTCTGACATAATAAGTACCTGTCCGTGTGGCAAAAACCTAGCTATCTTGATTTTAAAGTGTTGCCTCTATGAAGAGTCGAGGCAGGAAGATCTGAAGACATAAAAAAAGAATGTAACTAATGAAAAGATTCTTTAGAAAGTTATTAAGCAAATCTGCAGAAAGAGGTTTGACGACAACACCATTTTCCTCAATACAGACTTGAAAGGACAAATCTTTTTCTGAGTATCTTTTTAATATTTTATGCACATAATTCATTATCTTAATTTGTGTGTGTGTGTGTGTGTGTGTGTGTGTGTGTGTGTATGCTAGTATTGGGGCTTGAATTCAGGGCCTCAGTGCTATCCTTAGCTTTTTCCACTCAAGGCTACTTGAACCACAGCCCCATTCTGGCATTGGTAGTTAATTGCAGATAAGAGCATCATGGATTTTTCTGCCTGGACTAGCTTTGTTCCCAAATCCTCAGATCTCAGCCTCCAGGGAAGCTATATTTACAGAGGGAAGCCATAGTTGCCCAGCAATCTTATTTTTTAAAAGCATAATCTGGGGCTGGGAATGTGGCTCAGTGGTACAGTGCTTGCTTAGCATGCATGAAGCCCGGGGTTCCATTCCTCAGTACCACATAAACAAAACAGTAATAATAAAACATAATCTGGCAGGTTAGCTACTTCAAATACTCTCAGGTCTTCAAAAGACACAGGCTGCTCTAGGCCAATTAAGTGCTGGAGGACCTGAAGAACAGGGCCATTCATGCATCTTTAAGGTCTATATGGTTTTCCTATAAATGGTTTACCTACTTCCTTTGAGAAAGACAGAAGGGGGAAAAAGGATAAATGCTCACTGATGATATAACACAGTGCAGCTGCTAATGCATATGGATGTGCCATACAAATGTCCCCAGCAGAAACACATTCTTTAGTTTCAACCTGCAACTACTTTCAGCAATAAGAGTTTCCAAATCAAACTGCTGACTCCTTTTTACTTCCTTATCAAAACACCCCAGCATACATCTAACCAGGCAGAGTAAATCAAAAGAAGAACCAGCTGGAGTTACCAGTTCTTGTTCCTTGACTATCAGGTGTGTGCTGTAATTTTAGAGATTAATCCATGAGCTGAACTACTAGCTAGGGCGCAGGAAGACCCAAAGCTAAACTGATGCTTGGACTAACTTTCCAGGGTCTTATCTTTGTAATAGGACATAGTCATTTTACCATCAGATTGCTATTTCCCTGTCTACAAATGTGGCTTGATTACACCTTTATCAGAATATAAAGAGATCAGAGGAATAGAGAGAAATATTGAGTAACAGAACTTGGTTGTTTTGTCTTTATGTTTCCTGTTCTTTGGTTCTCACATTTTTGCAGATTCTCTGAGAAGAGCATAGGAAAAGTAAATCCCAGGGAAGGACAAAAGAGAGAGGGAGAGACCTAGAGACTAAGGAAGAAAAGAGATAGGATTTGGGGACCAATCTTGCCTCGCTAAATTTTCCAGAGTAATGACATAGTTATAGCATATGGCTGTGAATTTCTTGTAATATATACTTCTCATCACATGGTGTGAGTGTATTTATCGAAAAGTTCTGTATTGGGGAATGAAAAATGTCAAACAAGAAACTTCAGTGGTTTCCAGGAGGGGATGTTAAAAGATAACTAGGGAGTGATTGCTCCAACTTCTTTATGGCTGGGAGAAGGAATACCCCTCTGACATATTTTTTTAATAGGCTTGTATGCGGAAGTTAAGCACTTACAAGAGAGAGGCAGTTGAGATTAGAAGCAGAAAGAGGAAAGAAACGAGTAGGTATCTGGGGATTAACCCGTATTTGTGCTCTACAGGGAAGCCGGCAAGGCACTCACTTTGAAGGTACCACTCCAGCGAAACGCCATCAATTCTGAATGAAATTACTTAGGGTGAAATTGCATATCTGCAGGTGGCATCGCCCGAGCTGCGCTCTGGGTTTCTTTCTCCCTCCAAAGGGGGTTTGTCTGGCTTTAGCTGACAGATCTCCATCCCCGTATCCCCCCCACACACCCCAAAAAGCTTATTCCTTCACAAACAAAATGAGTGCCTACCACCCCAACACCCACCTCTCCTAGCTTGATTGGACACCTTTCTCTCTCTTTCTCGGATCTGGTGCCCTGGACTTTTGTGGTTCCATCTAGGAGAGGGAAGCAGCCAGGAGGTTGGGGGACAAAAAAGAAGGCCAGAACCGAGAGAAGGCAATCGGTGGGGTGGGTCGGTCCTCTCCTATAACCAAAAACGCGGGCTCTCCTCGATTGATCCCTTCCGAGAGCCAGAGCTGAAGACGTCCGCTCAGATCCCAGTCAGGCTGGTGAGAGATGGCTTGGGCGGGAGCCCCCCCCGCCCCCACTCCCCCGCTCCGCGACCCCTCTGCCCAAAGTCGTCTCGCTAAAGGAAGATTCAAGAAGCCCACCCCTAGAAATGATCATCCCCCCCCTCCCCCCTTTGTTTGTTGTTTCCCTAGAGGTGAGGCGAGAAAAATCGCGCTCCCGGAAAAGAGCGATCAGTGGCAATTTGTAGCCCTCCCTTCCCTGGAGGGCGGCGAGGCCCGGCCCGCAGCTGGCGGCGCGCGCGGGGCGGCGGACGCGCGGCTCATATCCATATTTCGAGGGGGAGGCTGGGCCGCCGCTTCACCGCCAGGTCAATGTGTTAATTAAAAGTTGGTCGGAGTTGGTCAGCACGCAGTCCCAGATGTGCATAACAGCATGCAATTAACACATAAGGCACATCTTTTGGAGGATATCGGAATGGAACATCACTCCTCCAACCCACACCCCCCCCCCACACCTACCACCCCGCAAGAAACCGCACCCTCTCCCTCCCCCCCTCGGTCCCGGAACGAGTCATTAAAAGGCGTAATTAAATGTGAGCCATCATTCTTGAAGGGGGTCAGGGAAAATTTCTTTCTCTAAATCTATATATTTCAAAAATAAATAGCAAATTGATTTTCTTCCCCCCCGCCCCTCCCTGCAAGACGGGCAGGCGTGGAGATCCGCTCCGTTCCGTTCCCACCCCATGTATATTAAACAGCGGGCGAACGGCGGCCGAGCGGCGCGGTGACCTAGCGAGCGCCGGGACTCCCCGGCTGCCGCGCGGGCCCGAGCGAGCGCCGCCGCGGGCGATGGCGGAGGGGCCTCTCCCTGCCAGATTGCTTTCCCGATCCTGGGATAATTATACTGCACGCGCACGTGCCTAGCGTCCTTTATACGCTTAAAAGTCTGTGATGTGTGTGTGTGTGTGTGTGTGTGTGTGTGTGTGTCTGTAGGGGTGGAAGCAGAGAGGGATATATATGCATATATATATATATATATATATATATATATATATATATTCAGGAGATACCCAATACCATCCACCCCATCGGAGGAGCGAGCAGGTTTGGGCTTCCATTAGCCCGAGGCTGCATCTGCCAGCTGCCACCTGCCTGGCACTTTCTGACTTTGTTGTTGTTGTTGTTAATAATAATAATAATATTATCCCTTGTACTTGGTTCTGAGGCCTTCACGAGTCACTTTGCTTCTATTTACTTCCATTCAAGTTGACTCATGTAATGTCTCTTTTTTGTTTCTTGCTACCACTCAGAATCAAACAAAAGACCCCACTGCTCCATCTTCTCTGTCTGAAATCTGTTAGATCCTCCAGTTTCTTGCCTTGGGTGTGTCCACTCGGGCAACCCCGCCCCCCACCTCCAAACACTCATGGTAACTTCTAAGTGCCTAGCTGGACACATTTAAGACACTCTGAACCTCTGCTCAACTTCTTTGTCATTCTAAAACTTCGGTCCTAAAAAAATGGGTTCGTTGGTTTCCGGGATGGATAACAAGTTATCCTATCCCATCGCCCACACTACCAACAGAACGGGCCCCAATTCTAACCAATTCATTCTGGGCGCCGTATCGAAAGGGCGTGCCTTATTGATGACATCTAATGAAGCAAATAATGGATTTGTAGTATCTTGGCTATTCATCTGGTCCTGGGAGAAACCTGTGTTTTAGGAAAAGATGGGTAGTGATGGATGAAAAGACCAAAATGGGCCGTGGCGGGGGGGGGGGGGGGGGAGCAGGAGTGAGGGGGGAGGGTCGGTTACAGATTCTAGGAAAAGGGCCAGATTTGTTGAGTGTCAAAGGCAGCCTGAGCCGTGATTTAAACAGGCGCGCGTGCACCATTGTTAAGTAGTGTCCGACGACTGCTTCCCTCGCCTTCCTTTTCTCTCTTTTGTAGGATACAGAAGGTGAATAATGAAACCATTTTGCTAATAGTTTATGAGCCATGAGATTGGAAATGTGTATGGATAGACCGAAGCACCAGACTAAAATCATTTGAAAGAAACAGGAGGCTTGGCAGAGAGGAAAGGGGAGGACGGAGGGAGGGAGGAGAGAGAGAGAGAGAGAGAGAGAGAGAGAGAGAGAGAGAGAGAGAGAGAGAGAGAGAGAGAGAGAGAGAGAGAGAGAGAGAGAGAGAGCCTTGGCGTCCTCTTCCCAGCCTGGAGCGCAAAGGGACGGTTGAGGAAGCCCGCGCCTCTGCCTCTCAATGCGAAGGCAGCGGCTGAGCCCATCCTGCCTCCAGCTTCTCACTCTCTTTGTCTCCCAGAGGGGCTGGAGCGAGAGGGAGATAAATTGGGGCGATGGCAAGATAGTGCGAGCCGGAGATAATCGTTATCGCCAGGATTTTTCTTCCAGTGATGGGATCTCAAAAGATCTATCACGCTGGGCAGCTTTTTCACAGGCATGGAACAATAGACGTGAAGTTGGCGCTGACGACAGTGGTGGCCTCGGGGACCAGTGAGCGGCCCTCGGGGGGGATGTCCACAGGGCCTGTTCCCCTACAATGAACACTCAGAACTTCAAGAACACCCCTGACCCCCACACTCCCGTCCCGAGCCCTTCCCACTCGCGCGCTCTTCCTGGAGTTTCTGTAATATCAAAGCCGGAGCTCTGGTGACAGGATGAACGCGGAACTTAAACGCATGGTGGGGGCTGGGCGGGGTGGAAGGTGAGATGCACAACCTCGGGAAGTTCTAGAAGCCAGCTAAGAACACTAGCCCAAGTCAGTGGCTTTGGTGGGGGACTGGGGATGAGCCGCCGGGTGGCGAGGTGTCCCGGAGCGAAGGCGCGCTGGCGGAGGCCAGGGCTGCCAAGCCAGCTCGCTCCAGGCCAGGCTCCTTGATCGAATCTGGGATTGTAGTAGGATGGCACCGACCGGGGCATAGCGCTGGGGGCGCAGCCCAGACTGGGTGTCTCAAGATCCCCAGACTCCTTCCCGCTGGAAACACCTTAATGGATGCTCTAGGGGCTGGCTGCCCAGAAGTCATCAGGCCCTTGGCTTAGAGAGGGAAGCGCGGCGGCCGCCAACTAGGCACCCCGAGCGCAGGCGTCTCCAGTGCTGGAAAAGAAATCTGCGCACCGGGACGCACGCGTCGGGAGAGGTGCACCGGCTAGCCGGCCAGCGGCAGCCAGCCCCTCACCGCGCCCGTACCCTTTTCGGCTCTTTCCAAACCCCGCTGGATTCCAGAGCAAAGACGCTTCACGATCAAGCAGGGGTCACTAGTGGAAAAGCGTGATCGGGACTTTTAATATTCGCACAACCATGGGGTCCGGGGTCCTTTTCGCTTCAACTCCGGATAGGCATGTGACCTTTCCCAGTGTGGGCGCTGGATAATGGGAATGGGCACAGGTGGGATACAGAAGTACGGACTTCTGAGGGGTCAGGCAGCCCCAGTTTTGAGGCCTCCTTTGGGCCTATTGGACGGAACTTGCCCTTCTCCCAGACCTGGAGGGGAGCCTCCAGCCTCCAAACGGGGGCATGACAAACCCTTTCACCTGCACCCCGCCTGTCCCAAACACGGCCCCACGATTTCTTCAGTCCCCACAAGCACCAGTGCTGTCTTTCCTATTGATCCTTCGCACACCCCGACATTCAAGCTACATTTAGAGAAACAACGTGTGGATGGAGGAGTCGGGGTAAGAAGTGAGCACGGTATCTGTGTGGTCAAAGCTTGTGTTTGTGAGGAAACACGGAGAATGATAATTAAAATCGAGCTAATCTGCTCACAACTTGCCCCTGGCCAAAATATGAAAAATGAGAGGGACAGAGAGAGGGAGCCAAAAGAGACACAGAGACACACACACACAGAGAGAGAGAGAGAGAGAGAGAGAGAGAGAGAGAGAGAGAGAGAGAGAGAGAAAGAGAGACAGAGACAGAGACAGAGACAGACAGAGAGAGAGAGAGAGAGAGAGAGAGAGAGAGAGAGAGAGAGAGAGAGAGAGAGAGAGAGATTGTCTGTGGGTTAAGATCTGGGCTCCTAGTCCATTACACAGCAGGCAACTCTCTTCCAGCCAGCCAGCCAAGTTAAAAGACGCCCTGCCCTCAGGGTCATGGGGTGGAAGGTAGAAGGCTAAGCGAGAAAGACCCTTACTTCTCCCATGCCCTGCAGTCACCTACAAGAACAAGGACAGAACCGCTGTGGGACTGGGCACTCCAGGTCCTGCCAGATGGGAAGTTCAAGCCAAGTAGTAGAATGGTTTACTAGCCCCGGAGGGTCGTTACTACCTCCGAGAAAGAAAACCTGTACTCAGATGCAAAATCCTCAGTCACAGGCTGCCCTCCCCCCGCCCCGTCCCCCTTCCCCCCTCCCCAGTCTCCGCCGTTCCCACAGTCCTTGGGGGTGCCGAGAACCGAGTTCGGGATCCTCTTCTCCCCTCCGCGTCCACAGCCAGCCGGCGGGAGCTCGGGCCTCGCGGGCCTCCCGGGCCTCCCGGGCCTCGGGCCTTTGCCCTTCCAAGCTGCTGTGCCGCTGGGGGCGGGGAAGGGGGCGCTTGCGAAAGAAACGCCGCTACTGTAAAGTCTAACATTACATCCCACCCTCTTTTATAAGCTGACCCCCTCTTCCAACCCCTGCAAGGCAGGAGGAGTGTCGGGTCGTCCCCGGAAAAGGGGGGAACCTGCGCCCCACGTACAACAGCTCCTCTCATTTGTTAGTTCATTCGGTCTAAAAGTTTGCTATTTATAGGCTACACCGGCGGCCCGAATCCCCGCGCCCGCTTCCCAGTACTAAGTGCGAGCGGTCCTGGCGGCGCCAAGCGGCCCGTCTCGGTGTGTCCCGTGATTTGTTTTGTTTTATTTCTGCCCTCACGCAGCAGGCCACCCGGGAGAAGCCCGCAGGGAGCTCCTGAAACCACCCGCTCGCGGGAGCTGGGAGCCACGCTGCACACCAAACCGCGTGAGTTCGCGTCGGACCCCCGAGCGCGCGCCGGCGGGAGGGAGGGAGGGCGCACGGCGGGCGCTGCGCCCCCCGCGCACTGCGCCGGCGGCGCTCCCTTCCACCTCCCGCTCTCCCCGCTCCCCCTGGGGTTCCTCCCTTCGGTTTCCGGAGTCCACGGCATCTTTGCCCTTCCTGACACCTCTCGGGCCCGCGCTCAACTTCCAGCTGAGTTTGCGGCCGGATTTCTTCGGCGGAAAAAAAAAAAAAAAGACAAAGTGGTCTCTACGTGGGAGGCGGGGTGGGCGCGCGCGCGTTACCCGCGCCTGGCGGGGCGGGGGAAGGCTTGAGCTGGAGTCAGCCCCGAACGCGACCCCGCGATCTAAGGGAGAGGGTTAGGGGCGTCCTGAGTTGACCTTTTCTCCGCAGTGACTCCGTGCCCCAAGAATGAGAATGCGGTCAGTGTCCACATAACCTGGCCATTTTCGGGGTATTCTTCGGCGGTGCGAGAAAAGATCTCTTAATCAAAATCTCGGAACCTTTCTGGGCAGGAAGCAAGGGAAGGGGTGGGGTGGGGAGAAAGTCAGGGGTCTGCTCCCCAAATTCCAAGTGAGATTCCAGTGGCTTAGGACAAGACTCGCCGGAGGCGAGCGCAAAGGTAGTGGACCTTGACCTTGTCCTCTTTTTCAAAATGCCAAAACCTCATACAAAGTCTCTGGGTCACAGAAATCCAGTGTCTATGTAGTGGGAACACCGGGAGGGGTTCCCCGAGCCCGAAGCGACCCGTGCGCAAAGGCGCGCGTCTGGCGCCGCGAGGGCTGCGTACGCCCAGCCGCGGCCAGGCGCTTTCTTGCAAGCACTCAGCTTCTGGCTTGTGACTCGATCTTTGGGTCAAAGTGCCCTTTCTGGTCTGGACCCGGCACGGCGTGGAGGGGAATGAAACGAGGAAGGTTGTGGCTTAAATGAATTCTCCGTTTGGATCCATTTGGACAAAAATAAGAGCACAGGGCTGGGTTAGGAACCAGGGAGCAGAGGTGGGCTTTGCCTTGGGTGCACCAGGGCCTGTGCCCTTGGCCTATGTGCATTTCAATTAACTTCTTAGGTGCCAGCAATTTTTTCCCAGCACAGAGAATATCACAGTTAGAATCTTCGTTTATTCTCACCTCCCCCATTTTCCCCTTAAGTGCCTACCTTTGTGGTTAGAGTAGTAGAGTATGATCACCCCCCCCCCCCCACCTGTGATAATGTGTCAGGGAGAGGCCATAGTCCCCTGGGTGTGTGCACTATTCACACCAAGGAAACGTGAGGAAGTGAAAAGCATATGGGGTGTGGTGTTCTTTCACTCTGTGGTTCATCCTCCCTCCAGTTTCTCCTGCCTGAAACTGTCTGGTTCAGACTGGACCTGGGGGCGCCCACACCTAGTCCTGAGCGGCAGGACTTGATTCTTAGCCCAGTGGGGCCCAATATAGCTAGCAATTCAACTGCCAAAATTAAAGGCGAGTTTCTGCTACTATCCCTGGGCAGCATAGGGGGCATGGGTAGATGTGAGTCTTAAAACAAATTGAGAGCTAGAACCCAGTGGTGCTGATCCAAATTGTCAGAATGTGAGGGGCGGAAAGTTCTGTGACTTAGAATCTCTCCTCTACCCCAATCATCACAGCAAATGCTGCTTGGTTTTCCTGTGGTAGGTTTGTCTGAGCTACTGGTCTTTTTGCCTAAGCCAGAAGGGGAAGGGAGGGAAGGAAGGAGAGAACAAGGTCAAATTAAGAAAGAAGGAAGTGAAGAAGAGAGAAAAAGTTAAGCTAAAAGGAAAGTTATAGTAAAATTTAAAAAAAAAATGAAGGACCCCTTGCTGGCCATGTTTTCCTCCTAAAGAAAGATGTTTAGAGAAGGAACCAGGTAGCCCAAGAAAAGCCTGCCTCACCCCAGTGATGGAGAGGCCTGTTCATTGATTCAACTGATTCATTCTTCTCTCTTCCTGACCCTCTATGTCATATCTGTGAAATGTTTGGCTCAGGTTCTGGTCAGAGATGGAGCAGGCCCAAGTATTCTACCTTAGATACCCTGGTAATTTCACTTGGCATAAACTCGGCAGCTTTCAGGTGAGTTAGAATGTGCCAGGCTCCTGGGCTGTAGTGTGAGAAGAGTCCTTGTGGTTTTAGGACAGTGGTTTTAGGACATTTGTAAGCTAGAAGGCTTTCATCCACTTTGTCATGAGGAGATCTTCAAACTTGGGTGTTTTCATTGCTTGACAAAGTGAAATGAGCTTCCTCTTGGATCTGAATTCTACTTAAATCCCACCTAAGGCCCCGTGCTCTTCATACCAGCACCTCAGCACCTCAGTGCTGGTTCCTTTCTGGCCCATCCTTTGCTGATCATCTTTGTCTAACCCCAGATCTATGGGGCTTGAGCTACAGGTTGAGGCTCTAGATACGAAGTCATCTTTCTGAGTGTGAGTAGAGATGCCATTTCCACCATTCAGACAAAACTAGAGAGCAAACTTGGTGTGTATGGAAGGGCAAATTGTTCCCAAATCTGTGAAGGAAGAAGCAATTTTACTCTCTCTTAATTTCCAGTTTCAAGGAACTCTGTAAAGTGACAAAAAGATTGTCTTTTCCAAATTCTTCAGGTGTGTGACCATGAGACCCTAAAAGTGGTGATAAGAGAAATGACCCATGTGCAGCAACGGCTACTTGTATGCCTGTGTGGGTCTCGATCTTCATCTTTTTACATGGCCTTACAACACAGTTATAAACAGCTGGCCATCCTTTTACGAATATCCAGAATAGAAAGGCCAAACTGTTCCTAATTTGTATTTTCCATGGCTGCTGAAACCGTAGGGTGGGATGATCAACTTGAACTTTCCCAGTCCAACATTCTAATATTCCTAATATTCCTGCAGCATACCCTCCTTTTCGCCACCCAACCAACAGTCCTTCAGAAACTAACCCATCTTTTCTACTTCCTCACTTTCTCCCTTTCCCTAGCTGAACCTTTGACTAGCACAAAGAAATGCCATGCTGGGTATGGGGGAAGGTTTGAACAAGTGGAACAGTACCTTTGGTCTTCTCTTTTTACACTTTAACCCTAACATTGCCTTTTTTGGAGGTGGTTAGTAACCCTAAAGCTCACAATGGGGTACCCTGACCTATGTATTCTCTTTTCTCGAACTTCTTTTTCTCAGAGGTGACAGTTTTAGAGATGTGGGAAGCAGTCCCCTTCTAGGATCTCAATTGATTATTGAATTTACACATTTTCAGGCAAAGAACTGAAACCTGAAACAGGGCTGACAGGAAGGAAAGGTGAAGGGAATTCCACTAATTTGGAACTTCCACTCATTTGATCTTTTTCCTATTAGATGTCATCAGTCTTAGCTTTCTTTTATCTGCCATTAGTGAGAGGAACTTTATTTTTGGTTTATGTGACTAATGTAGCCACAGGGGGAGGCTGTATTCTGTATTCTAGTTGAGCCTTTTCAGTATATGACCTTTGGACAGCTAGGCAACCTGCAGTCTCCAGCGCTGACTCTGTCTTGCTGAATTTTAAAAATCAAGTAAAGTGTTTGTTTTCTATTAAGCTCTCTTTCCCTTCCAACAGGTTGGTTTCAGTTTCTTTATTTCTCAAATTTCCTTCCAATAACAGTGCAGGAGCCAGATGTGTTTAGCTTCTCTGGGGCACCTTATTAGTACCACAATTCTCTAGGTAGTTCTGGCTGAAACTGCCTTGGCTCACACCTGAGTTAGAGATACTGTACTTGAGATGAAAGTAAAAGATTAAAAAAAGACTTGAATTATTCACATCCTCACCTATTTTTTCCCCCTGCCTGTTTAAAATCCATCTGGTTATAGTAACATTTAAGTAGACATATCATAAAAGATAAACAATGACTTCTTACACAGAAAAGTTCTTTTAGTTTAGTTTTTTTTTAAAAATCACATGTCATGTTTTAATGTATGTTAGGAAGCTATTCTTTTGGAATCAATTGACAGCTGGGCTGAAATTTCAGGACCTTTTCTCTAGCTTCACCATACTTTCTTTCTTTCTTTTTTTTTTTTTTTTTGTAATTCTGTGGTCCACTTGAATCTGCAGTCCACTACTTTAACAGAATGTACTTACGTGAAATATTTTAAGTATTTTAATATTCAAATCTCAAATAATTTAAAAATTCTTCTACCTGGATGAAGCCACTTCACAGAAATACAGTTCAGAAAAGTTATATTTGAATCTTATATTAACTGAGATCTTGTCAACAGCTAAATAGATTCTCTCTCTTTTTTTAGGGAGATATGTTTAAAAATTATTTTTCTCCTGTGTTCTTTATTTTTTAATCAGATATATTGTTGTTTGAGTTAATGAAGGATTCTAATCATTGATCTTCAAAATACCATATCTCTTTCTCATCGGAGTAATATATAGGTATTACATATTGCATATTTTAATGTCATGTATAAGGGAGAAGGTTGCACACATCTTGGTGATGGTCACATTGGTGAAACTTTTGACCAGGAACCTGCAGAATGGGAGATGGAGTATTAGAAACATTGAAGTTTCTCCTAGCAAAACTGACAAAATGAGAGCGCCACTCAAGAGCAAAGGCCAGGTGACAAATGGCACAAGGAAGTAAGTGGAATGGGAGAGTTTTCAGTTACTGCTCTTCAAGATACAAGTTGTTTTAACCTTTAAAACTTACCATTTATTTAGGTGATAGAGTGCGTGAAATTATATTGTATAGGGAGATACGTTTCGTAATATTAGGTAGGGGTGAGTCAATACTACCTTTATTTTCTTTTATCATTTTAATTTTTTATTGTTCTTATAAAGGTGATGTACCGAAGGGTTACAGTTACGTAAGTCAGCTAATGAGTACATTTCCTTTTGAACCTCTTGTCCTGTTTTCTCCTTCCTGACTCCCTCCACCATAAGTTGTATAGTTCATTTTCAGCATAGTGTCAAATGAGTATCACTGCTTTTCTGCACCCTTTGTCCCACCATTTCTGTGTTCCTCCCTTACCCTCCCCCAAGCAGATAAACTTACAGACAAGACAACAAGTATAGAAAATAAAAACAGCAACAAAGGAGGGGGGAAAGAAAAGTAACAAAAAAATCCCACCAAACCCTTTGTTTCCATTTCTTGGAGTTCATGTCAATAAAGGTTGTTTTCTATGATCATGTGCACGTAGCTTTGAGCCTTTGTGATCCTCTCCTAAGAATATCCACCTTTGGTCTCACTGTGTGAACATCTAGAGACCTGTGTAAGTGTGGTAAAATTCACATATCATACAATTCACCATTTAAACCTCTTTAAAGCACCCAAACCTCCCAACCCATCAAGGAGTCAATACTCATTCCTCATTGTCTTCTTAGGGTTTTTACTTCAGTCTCATGGGTGTATCTTTTCTGGATATTCCATATCAAAGGGATTACCTAATATGTGAAATTTCACTTGATGCAGGTGGTTTAACCATGCAAGGTGGTTTAAACATGCAAGGTTTAACCATGCTGTAGCCTATGTTGTATATTAGGTTGTATGAATATATCCACTTGGTTTATGTTTTCATCAGCAGATGGACTTTTTGACAGTTAGCAGTAATTCTGGGTAAACATCTGTATACTGACTTTTGTTTCAATATATTTTCAGGTCTCTGGGCTATGGTTTTTGTAACCCACCCTTCTGCTTTTTGCAGCAAATGTATGATTTTAGATTCAAACCAAAATTGTAGGAGGGCTGTAATTTATCCACCTTGTCACCGGTTATTAACACTTCCTTCTTTCCTTTTTGTTTTAAATGATAACTGTAGGAATGAGTATAAGTAGTATCCCATAATTGTTTTAATTTACATCCCCTTAATAACCAAACATGTTGACCATCTTTTAGCCATTTGTATATGTTCATTGGAGAAGTAGCTATTCAAACCCTTTGCTCAGTTCTAAATTGTTAAGTTTTGTTTCTTTTTTATACTCAGGAACTTAAGTTTGCTTGGTGGGTACTCTACCACTTTTAAGTATTGTTTCCAGCCCTTAAAACTTTTTTCCTCCCTGTTTTTTTATTGTTGAATTGTAAAAGTTTTACTTTCTTCTAAGCACTAGAAACTTAGATTATTTGATAATATTTATATTTTCTTCATTTCTGTGACTTTTTCCTGCTTTCTTGAGAATGCCTCTAATTCACAGAAGCTTCAAATTGTGAGGAATTCCACTTTAGCCATTGCTATTTCTAACAGGGATCAAATTAGAAACAGTAAAGAAAAATTTAGGGGGAGGGGGACTAGTCATGGGGCTTGAATCCAGGGCCAGGGTACTGTCCCTGATCCTTTCTTCTCAAGGATAGTGCTCTATCACTTTTAGCCACAACTCCACTTCTGGTTTTCTGGTGGTTAATTGGAGACAGGAGTCTCATGGATTTGCCTGCCTAGGCTGGCTTTGAACTGTGATCCTCACACCTCAGCTTCCTGAGCAGCTAGAATTACAGGTGTTAGCCATCAGTGCCTGGTACACACAAAAACTTTAAAAAAATAATCATAAGTAAAGACAAGACTCTTGTACTTCTCAAACAACTTCAACAAATCCAGATGATCAGGGAGTACATAATGTTATTGCTGTTGTTCAAGAAAAGGAAATAGATAAGTCCACATTGACCTTTTATTAGAAAAAGTCCTGACATTCAGATAAGATGTCTACCTTAGTGAATGAAATCTTTCATCTTGAGATGACAGTCGTTGTTATTTTAAAAATTATCACTATCAAATTCATCTACCAAGAAATTTCAAATAGTCTTCTCTGTTTAAATAACATTAAGGATCTGCCTTAAACCAACAAGAACCAGGAAAATCAAAGTAAAGGTTGACAGGGTGTCCCTAACTTAGCAGTCAGAGCACACAGGCCCAGAGAGTCAGGTGATCTACTTGTAAAGTCCCTGGGAGAAAGGTTTTAGAGTCTTAAGAGAGAGTATATTATTTCAAAACATTGTTAAAACAAAAATTAAAAGAGTAAAGACAGAAATAGATGTTAGAGATGTTATCGAAAACTAGTTACTTTTGGACACTTTTTGGATCAAAAATGAAACACACTGTGGTATGAATCAGGTCTTTATTTAATATTTAGTTACTGAACAAAGAGACCTATTGCAAGACCTATATGTTTAGAGATCTCTGATTGGGAGAATCAGTCTGTGGGCCAGATTTCTGGATTTAGAGGATACTATTGAGGAAAGCACTGGCCACTTCATAAATGCCCACACCCACTTCTCCTTTGTGGCCATGAGTAAGCACCGAGCTGTTATCCCCAATTAATCCTGAAGGATCTCTACAGAAACATAGTTTCCCAACCTTTACCTCTTGCTCAGCATGTGGTCAGCATGCCCTTGGTTCAGTCTTCAGAGACAAACAGAAAAATAGATCAACAGACAATGGACAGATAGACAGGCAGACAAACACCCCCCAATACCATACACATATGAAGTTCTCAAATAATCCTACAAAACAGGCACCATTATTTCTTCTCATTTTATAGATGAAGAAACTGAGGCACTTTACAAAAGGAGCAAATAACTATAAGTAGAAAACATTGTAGACATCTTGTGAACTGGAGAAATCTATACATTTATTTTTTAGGTCAAGGTTTTGGGTTTTTTTTTTTCATTGTAAAATATGGGGATCTTTTGTTTTATCTATGCACGGAGGTAATCATCAAGCATTATCTGATCTCTTCCAAAAGGCTGGCTTCAGAATATTTCACAAAGTTAGGATATGATCAACTCAGGCTTTAGTAATTTCCAAGTGCTTATGCTATTCATTTGGGGCAAGTCCATCAATGACACCAGCACTTGAGGGACTTCTGAATGCAGAGAGAACTAGGTATGTACAATGTCCCAGTATTGTGTCATTATGCATATTCCAGTACATCCAGTTTTTGAACAATGATTAATGATTTTTAATGACAATATTTTATTGCCAAGCACTTTCCTTCTGTAAATACATCAATACCAATGAAAGGGCTTACTCTAGAGATTTGCTTGCTTGTTTAAGACTAAAGAGTTTGCTCTTTGGAGGGCTGATAGCTAGCAGAGGACTACTGTGCTGTGGCCAGTCGCTTTCCTATAGCTTGATCTTCACCATGATTTGGCAAATTATGGATCCATAAGCTTGGGCCTAATGTGCTGTGGAAGTATCTGCCAGGCTGGTCCATGTGGACCCAGACTTCCTGGTCTAGCCTTGTTTTCTCTGTATTTACATAGTCAGCAGAAACCCTTTTTGTACTGTCATGCTTTTGTGTTGTGATAGGTTTTAGAATACTTTAAAACACTGAAGTGCTGAATTGCTAGTTTAGATATTATGCTAAAGATTGTTTGAGGGAGCCTGGTGGTATGAGCAGCTCACACCTGTAATCCTTGCTCCTTAGAGTGCTGAGACCCAGTTATCATGTTTCAAAGCCGCCCTAAGCAGGAAACTGGGTGACTCTTATCTCCACTTAACTATGTTGCCCACCCCCCTCAGAAATAGAGCTCTGACTCAAGTGGTATAGTACTAGCCTTGAGTAGAAAGCTCAATGATGGCGTCCAAACCTTAATATTAAGTCCCAGGACCAACACATACACACATTCACACACTCACACACACTCACACACATTCTCACAGTGAGGAAAGAGGAGGAAGTTTCTGACTACATATTAAAAAAATACCAGTGAACTTTTTTTTTTTGCCAGTCCTGGGCCTTGGACTTAGCACTGTCCCTGGCTTCTTTTTGCTCAAGGCTAGCACTCTGCCACTTGAGCCACAGCGCCACTTCTGGCCGTTTTCTATATATGTGGTGCTGGGGAATCATGTATACGAGGCAAGCACTCTCGCCACTAGGCCATATCCCCAGCCCACCAGTGAACTTTTAATAATTACTTCACAAGTTAGATGATTTTTTTAAATGCTTAATTTAATAGGGGATCAAACTAGGGCCTGTGCATAGTAGATTAAGCCCTCTGTCACTGAGCTATAACCCAGTATCAAGTTAGAACTTAAAAAGATAGCTGGATGATGGCGGCTCACTCCTATAATCCTAGCTACTCAAGAGGCTGAGATTTGGGTGACTGTAATTTGAAGTCAGCCTGGGGATCAATGTCTTAGAAATTCTAATTCTAGTTAACCAGGAAAATGCCAGAATAAAGGCAGGACTCAACTGGTAGAGCACCAGCCCAACCAGCAACCTAGTTAAGCATGAAACTGAGTTCAAATCTCAGTATTGGCGAGAGAGAGACAAAGAGACGGAGACAAAAATACAGAGGGTTGGGCTGGGAATGTGGCTTAGTGGTTGAGTGCTTGCCTAGCATGCATGAAGACCTAGATTTGAGTCCTCAGCAACACATGAACAGAAAAGGCCAGAAGTGGTGCTGTGGCTCAAGTGGTAGAGTGCTAGCCTTTAGCAAAAAGGAAGCCAGAGACAGTGCTCAAGCCCTGAATTCAAGCTCCAAGTCTGGCAAAAAATAAAAAAAATAAAAAAATACAGAGGGTCAGTGATAAGGGCACAGATAGATGTTCAAAATAATGTTTAAGTTTGGGGAGTCTCTCCTTTTTTTTTTTTTTAAAAAAAGTATTCTATACAAATGTGTCATCAAAAGAAAGTGTGATGTTTCTATCACATAGTTTTATAAAGTCCTTCCGATGGGGCTCCAGTTCTGTAGACTAGTCAATTATTAATGAAAATGTTAGATACTATAATAAGCATTTGAGAAACAGCAGCTAACAAAAACATCATGGTCTCTGACTCCATGGAACCACGAATCTTAGGGAATCCTTGATTGCTCAGTTCTCTTGAATACAGGAAGTGCCAGAGCCTTATATTTACAAGTATGTATCCTGTGAGTATTAGAGTTGTGGTATGTGATAACTTTCCACACCTATTCAGCTCTCTTTGTATAAAAACAAAACCCAAACCAACACAAAATGAGAAACTCCTAGAGTGAGAAGTGTCTAGAACACTTACTTGAAATCCTGTAGCCTCTGGAAAGCTCAGGACACGGGCACTGGTTATAGACATGGAGTATAACATAAACATGCAACCCCATGTCCTGCCCTCTTCAGGGTGTTGTGTTGTCCCAACAATCACTGGGTTCTGAGATAAGCAATGGGCAGAACTTGGTCAAAGTCATGGTGTTCAGGGATACAGCCCAGCTCCTGAATGTCTTCAGAATGTGTTGATTGGGTGTCATTTTGGTCACAGAACAGTCCTGGAGGTGTCTCTGGTCTCTCCAGCTAGAAAATGATTAAGGCAGAAGAGTTGTTTCAGTGTCCTACCAAAATTCTGAGGCCATCTTGAATCAGCTGATCTGAGGAGGGTCTCCTAGCTTTTGGCCCAATGTATAGTTAGATTTTTCCAGCTGGCTTAACTGTACCTCCTGTCTACGCATTGCCTACTTTTTAATCAAGATAGTTGTTAGAAAAATGAAAATGTAGGCATTTTTAGTAGGCTAACCAAACTTAGCCAGCTCACTTTTTAGAAATTCTTTTCCTCTCATGGTTTCTAAATAGAACAAAGTGATTGGGGCAGCTGTTGAGACCACTCAAGAGTTGTGTCTTCACACGATGGATAGATTTAAATAGTTTGATTGTTGATGCTTATCAAATTATCCAGAAAATTGCCACATCACTGCTTTGATTCATGTGTTTGGTCAGTTGTTAAAGAAGCTTTTGAAAATTACTTGTTTTCCTTGGGCATCGTGCTCTTTAAAGATTTGTTACTTTATTGTTTGTATGGTACATCCAAGTCTTAACCATATAAGCTTTCTTATGATTTGGAAACAAAACAAAGAAATATAGAAGTATCTCGAAGTTGAGATGGTTACCACTTGACTGTTTAAACACTTGAGACAAATGGTTTTTGCTTCCTTTTCAAGACTGTAGTTTTTTTCTTCTTTGTGAAGAGACCCTAAATACATAAGTGTTGACCTTAAATTCAAAGTCTAAATAGAGTTTACTCTTGTAATTACTTTAAACAAAGAGGAGTTAAGTGCAGTTACCACCTTTGGGAGATTGCTTACATCCTATACTTGCTCTGGAATAGCAAGTGTAGGCTGCACAGTGTATATAGTGAGTGCTCTTGTTGGGTGAACAAATAAATATCAGATAAATGCTAAATGAAAAGGTTATAGATGCAGTGTGATGGCATTCAAAGGAGCTGAATCTACCTATGAAGAATCAGAGGCAGCTTTCTCCATGAGATTGCTTTATGACTGATTTATGTTTTAAAAGGGGAAGGTATAGTTGACAGAGTAGCAAAAGGAAAGACACATACCTAGGGTTTTGTATACATTGACAAGTGTGAATAAAATACAGAAGTACATGAATAGAAGTTTTACATGGGACAAAATAGAAGCATATTTAGATGAAAGAAGAGTTGGAACTAACAGGGAATTAGGAGAGAGCTAATGTATTTAGAAAAGCCCATAGATAACTAAACTCTTGGGTCCAGTATCCATCTTTCTTTTTATCCTCATAACAAGGGAACATACTGAAATTGAAGATTGGTGTAGCATATCTATTGTATAGCTTTTCAGCTGGGAAGGAAATGCTTATGGGATACATTTCCCAGGCTGCTTTGCAGCTAGCTGAGAAAGTTCTCAATCATGGAAAGTTAAGATATCTATGGGCTCTTTATAACAAGGACTTTGGGAAGGAATGAGCTATAAATGAAGCACAATGGCATCCTAGAGGGAAAAGAGTCTGTGCCTTGGCTGTATTTGAGTGATAAATAATTTTTTTGGAGAGTTGATCTACTAAGGTGTGGAGATTTGTCTTTCATAGCAGCTAGAAATTCCTTGAGTAACACAGATATTCTTACAACTTTATACAAGAAAGAATCATAGTATTAAATCATCATCACACAACCAACAAAAAGTAATGTAAGACTAGGGTGCAAATCATATCTTCCTTTGAATCATTTCTTTATTATTTTATTTCTGTGGGTTTAACACTGACTATATACTAATGGGTTCTAATTCTCCACTACTATTTGTACTTCTACTAGTTCGGTTCTCCTCTTTGAAGGTCAAGACAGGTGTCTGCAATTGTCTATGGCATACTTCTATGTGAAAATATATGTACTTTAGAACAGAAAACAAAGTTCTTATTTAATGAATTAAGTACATGATTCTTTCAAATAGAGTGAGCCACCTAACAAAGGGATGATTGAGTTGGCATGTCTGCTTCATGGACCACTTGGTTCTTTCCATATTGTTGTCCTAACACCCTCTAAGGTGTTGTCTTATTTATATAGTTAGCACTAACCCAATTCTTAGTTACCTGAGAAGTATCCAGGGCCGGCAATTTCCTTTTGAAGGAAGTGACACACAATTCCCTTTCAAGGAAGTACACTCATATTCCTATTGCCTTCTGAAGAGGGTGGTCACTTGGTCACAGATAGCTGCAAAGGAAGCTGGGCAAGGTAGTTACTGATAGGTGATTGTAGGCACAGTTAAGAAATAGTATTTAATGGTAGAGGAGGGAAAAGAAGTTCAGAAATAACCATCATTCTGGCTCTTAGATAGCAAGTCTTGATGGATTTAAAACTGTACTCAGACATCCCATACTGAATTCTCATCTTGTACTCTCTCTCTTGATTAATGGCCACATTACCTTCTCAGAAGCCCAAAGAACAGAGTGACAGACTTTGACTCTTTTACCTTACTCTCACTTTAATCTCTCTTGAAATGACCCACTCTACTTAATCTCTGACTCCTGCCTGATTCATGACTTATCATCTGTCCTGTAGCCTTGTAGGTGTGGTCTCCTCACTGGTCACTAGCTAACTAGTATCTACTTATCAAGGACATCCTTCTTGCTACCAGGAGAGTGATTTTTCTAAAATGCAAATCTGATCACTCTTTTACTCCCCCCTCCTTTAAAACAATTTTTTTTACAACCCATCAGTGATTTCCCATGGCAAAAATCCAAATTGCTTCACAGAGCACAAAAGGCCCTCAGTGGTTTTGTCCCTGAATCTCTCCAGCTTCCCTCTTGACACTTTGTGATTTCCCTCCCCCTAAAGAACACACCCACTGCTCAGTTGCATTGGGTGATGGCAGACTGTTTCTTGTCCTTCTGTGTCTGCTCATGGGTACCTTCTGCCTGATAAATTACTATAACCCTTCAAATACCAACAAAGCTGTTCAGTTTACTACCCATGATGCTCTTACCCAGGAAAAGTTTATCCCTCTTTCCTTGGTGTTATAGTTATCCCACAGACTTTTCTGTGCCTTAGCATTGTGATAGCCTTGAAATGAATGGACAGAAGAAACCAGGTCAGATAGACAGATAGAGAAAGGGAAGGAGGGAAGATGGAAGAGAAGATAGAAGGAAGGTAGGAAGGACAAAGGAAAGAAGGGAGAAATGAGTCCCGTATCCCTCTAAAGGGCATTCCTCTAGTTACTTAACTTCCTTTTTGTAGGCCCAACTTCTTAAAGTTCCCACCATCTCCTAATAGTGCTACAAACTGGTGACCTCTTTAACACATGGGGCTTTGTGGGGAGGCACATTTAAAATTTAAACTGTATAAGTTGCAATAGAAAAAGTCAGAAAAACTCATCTCACTAAGTATTACACACATTTCTACTACACATGCATCATAGTTCCTATACCCAAATTACCTTTGTGTGTGGTTTTAGTAGATTGTGAGTAACAGTTGCTTATTATTGGTCATCTTTTTCATTCTTATATATGCACTACCTATTTTGTGACTGTACTTAATATTTGCCAAGTAAAAGTTTGTGAATAATCTATCTGACCTCCAGGTACAAAAGATTTCTCCCATAACAATAACAGGTAGAATGAGGAGGAAAATATAAGAAGAAAAAAGAGTAGCAAGAGAAAGAGGAGGAGTAGGAGGAAGAGAAGGAAGGAAAAGAAGGAGGAGGAGAAGAGCGGAGGAGAGGACACCAAAACTGGAAAGACAAGTTGGGAATCAATTGTATAGTGTTTTAAATCCCTGGCTAAGAAGCTACATTATGACATAAAATGTAATTAAACCTCAAGTTTACATTTACTATTCAAGCCAACCTTTGTTTCAAATAATGCTTGTGTTATATTTAAAATCCTATAATGTTTACTCAAGGGACATTCTCTCCTAAGTAAATAAAAGCCAGCCAACGTACTGTACAAGAAAAATACAGAGATCATGCTATATAGAAAGCAACTATGTCTTTATGCTGCAGGAACAAATGAAAGTACAAGAAAAAGGTTGTCATATACAAAAGCAATGTTACCAGTATCTATCTATCTATCTATCTATCTATCTATCTATCTATCTATCTATCTATCATCTATCTATCTGAGTTTGCTTTCCTTTCATTCTATGTTGAAAGATAAGATTTAGTCATTAGGATACATCTAGAGAGATTTAGACATTTATATAGACTGTTGCTCTATTAAATTCACAGTATGTTATCTGAAGAGGTTAATGTTGAAGGGCTATCACTGTTTCTTGAGGTCAGTGAAAGAACAGCATTTTTTTAATCTGTTGAATTTAGTCATAATCACACAAATAATCTCTGCCTATATGATGAGACAGAGCTGTATCTATAAATGCAAGACTTTGTCTGAATCCATTTTATGTGGAGTAATGAATGGAGCTGTTTTGGTGTTTTGGTTTTTTTTGTTGTTGGTTGTGGAGCTTGAACTCAGGGCTGGGGCACTGTTCCTGAGCTTTTTTTGCTCAAGGATACTGCTCTACCATTTTTAGCTACAGCAACACTTCCCAGTTTTCTGGTGATTAATTGGAGATAAGAGTCTTGTGGACTTTCCTGCCTGGGCTGACTTAGAATCTCCATCCTCAGATCTCAGCCTCTTGAGTAGCTAGGATTGTTGGCGTGAGCCCCAGGTACCTGATCTTTTTTAGTTTTATTAGCCCAGAGTGGGATGAGAATTGCTTCTAACTGAACTCTTGAAATTGTATTCATCATTCCTTGTTATTTTATTAAAAATATTTATTTTAAGACCTCAAATCTACCCCCTACATGCAATATAAAAATTGATATGAAAGAATACATCCTTCCCGTGTGTGTGTGTGTGTGTGTGTGTGTGTGTGTGTGTGTGTGTGTGTCTTGTGTATTGGTACTGAGGTTGAATTTAGGGATTGAGCACTATAGATTGCCATCAAGTCTATTGCTCCACCACTTGAGCCACAGGTCTACTTCTGGCCTCTTGGTAGTCAATTAGAGATAAAAGTTTTATGGATTTTCCTACATGGGTTGATTTAGAACAATGATCCTGTGATGTCAGCCTCCTGAGTAGTTAGGATTACAGGTTTGAGCCACTGGTACCCAGCACTGTGTGCATTTTTTGCATATGCAATTGATTAGATTCCTTTATAGCATGGTACAATCCATATCCAATATGAGCAGAGAGGTTGGGACAGTGGTCAACATGAATGAAGCTGCAGTTTCTTCTTGTCTATCTTTATGATGAAAATCAAAATTGAACATCAGATGGGCCATGGCAAGTATGACTACGTACAGCTATTGAACTTCAGGTTCAGTCTATATAGGGCTTTATACTACCCAGGACTTTTCCAGTGACTTCAGTCCACACAGAGAGCCAAGCTAAAGGTAAGTGTTAGAGTGGTTGGTTTTTTTATTAAGGAGTTTAGTAGAGTGACTAAGAGTCTGGAATCCCGAACTAGATTACTGAGGTTCATTTCATCCCTTAGCCATTTATTAGTGGTTTAACTTCATGCTGGTTATATCACTCACTGTTTCTTAGTTTCCCCACATTGATGATTGGATTAGTATATACTTACTGCAAAGGTATGTGGGGGGAAATGAGGGATGGTGTCAGGAAAACATTGAAAACAGGACCTATCACATAATAATGATTTATAATTGCTATTATTAGATTAGGAAGATAGTTAAGAGACAAAGATAGATTTGTGACAGTAAGGTCACTGGAACTTTTGGTGAATTATAGAAAAATTTGAACCTTTTAGTGAAGCATTGAATATCCATCATTTGTTTGACCTTTTAAACAGAATTATTTTAGGAATTGCTTTCTATTAATACTCTATGTTTTAAGATTATAAAAAAATTCTTGCCACTTACTGGTGGCTCATATTTGTAATCATAGCTACTCAAGAGACTGAGATCTGAGGATCAATGCCTGTTTTCCTGGACAGAAAAGTCCTTGAGACAAAAAATCCAGAAATGGTGCTGTAGCTCAAGCGGTAAAGTGCTAACCTTGAGCAAAAGGAGCATAGGGACAGCACCCAGGCCCAGAGTTCAAGGCCCAACACTGGCAAAAACAAACAAACAAAAAACCCAAAAAACAAAAAAACAAAACTTTCAGAGAAGCTAAGGATAAAAGTGTTGTTATGTCATTTAGAGAAGACTAAAAATTTCAGTATGAGTCAGTCGGGTGAAGTGAAAGTAAAAAAAAAAAATTCCTCACATTGGTTTTGGGAGTGGGATTATTAACATACTACCAAGTATTTATTGAGTGCTCACTATACTCCAATATCTTTACTTAGTTGTATTTCATTATTTAATTTGTCTGAATTTTCTAACCATTGAACTTTCTTTACTTTTTACAAACTCCAGGAAATACAATTATCTCCTCCTTGCTTAAAACTGGACTGAGGCTCAGAGAAGTCACGTGAAGGTTTCAACATTGCTTAGTACTACAACAATTAATGCTTGAACTTAATTGTAACAATATTTTAACCTCTGTGCTGTATTTTCCTCTATATGCTGTTATTTATATGAATAAATAGCATCAGATGAAATCTTTGGTTTTATAAAGCACTTTGAAAGCCTTCTAAGTGAAGTATTATTTTGAGTATCTATTTTCTGGCAAGAAAATTGAGGTTTAATGAGATTGGTTCATTTATTCCTGGAATTATTCAGTTCAGACATCTCCCATTCTTCAGGCCTCACATTTTGTAAATTGGCCATAATCCTATAACAGCAGAGATTCTTGTCCCTTGTCAATGCCATACCTACTCTCAATCAAGTTGGTGGATGCAGAGAGAGAGAGAGAGACAGAGAGAGACATACACAGAGAGAGACAGAGAGACAGAGAAACAGAGAGTGACAGAGACAGAGACAGAGACATAGAGAACAGATGAGAGATAGCAAGAGAGAGTCAAAGAGTGAGAGACAGGGAAAAAGAGACTGGGAGAGAAAGGCAGAGAGTGAGACAGAGAGAGACACAAACAGACAGAGAAAGTAAATAGAAATTTGGAGAAAGACTTGACAGATACCCTAACAGATAAACTCAGAAACTTAGTAGAGACGTGGGCAGGGACAGAATTGACAAAGAAAGGCAAGTATCCAGGATGGTAAGGGAAGAGAAGAGTTATAACTATGCTCATGATCTCTTTACAAGTAGGAAGTAATTGGGCATGGAAGTCTCTCACCTTATTCTTTGCTACTCAGGAGGCTGAGATGTGAGGACCAAGGTTTCAAGCCAGTTGGAACAAGAAAGTCCATGAGTCACTTATCTCCAGTTAAACAACCCCCCTTCCAAAAAAAGCTGGAAGTAGACCTGTTGCTCAAATGGCAGAACATTAGTTTTGAGCACAAAATCTATCTCAAGGAAAATATCCAGGTTCTAAGCTCAAGCCCCGGCCCCAACACACTTAAAAATGTCACAAATGTCTTTGCTGCCACAATCTCAGCTACATGCCTGACTGCTTTCATTTTCTGCCCTTCATCAACAATGTCAAATTTATAATAGAACATTCTGAGATTACGGGTATTGACATACAGAAGGGTAGTAGAGAATTGTTTTCCCAATAGGATTGTAGAACACAGTATTCATTCTAAGTATTGCAGTGATATTTGAAATTAGGCCTCAGTACAGTCAAAACCTTCAGATTTTCTTTGAAACATGGAACACAAATCCATCAGATACTGCAGAAACTTACCCTTCTAAACACATCAGGAAACTCATGGATCGTTATTAGTTTGGTCTGAATTAGTAGCTAATCATCATACTCTACCTGGGACTTTGCCAGTAGGATGAGAGGGCTTGCCAGCCATCACTGTTATCCACGGCAATGGCTTTATGGCATTACACATTCCTCTCAAGATAATTAAGATATTTATATCCATAAAATGGAAAAGTGCCTATCTTAATCTATTTTATCTATAATGTCTACATAGAATCCAGACATTTTAACAGGCTGAGTATGAGATCAGATTCTTAGGATAAAAACACATTAATAAATCTTTCATCCAGTCTTCTCTCCCTTCTATATCCACTTACAATAAAAATTGCCATTGAGAAATATCCTTAAAACTACTAGCCTATGAATTGGAAGTCAGCCTGATGCATTCATTCATCAACTTTACAATGAAAGTCAGCTAGCTATAATGCAGTCATTCATTAGATAATTCATTTGTTAACTCATTCATTCATTAATTTATAAACTCTGTATTGAACTAGCACAGTTCTGGATTCTGGATAGTGAATGAGCCCAGCAATAGTCTGGGGGCTCAAGGAGATTATGTTATAGTTGACACATAGTGAATAATAGGTGGGGAAATATAGAAGGGAAGGATTAGAAGATAATGAGAAGTTCTCTTGAAAGAGGAGAAAATACAAAATGCTGAGGACAGAGATGGGCATCTGTGAGTAAGAGACTATTTGCAGGAAATGAGGAAGATAGCCTTACAGGAGTCTTGGAAATGTGTTTCATAAAGAGGACCCAGAAAGGTCGTAGGTGCTCAGGAGGAGCATGCCTGGTATGTTCCAGCAAGGAGGACAATAATGGTGGAGCAGAAGGATAAAAAGGAAGAGCATCTAAGAAGGAGCAGAGAATTTATTGGGTATCATAGGGTTCAGAATATTTCCAGATCAAGTCTGTACTCTTGTGATTCAACAGTTAGTGTTAGCACCGTTAACACCTAGACTGATGTTAACACTGTTAACAAATGAGGGAACCATTTGGGCTCCCGTGTTTAAGTGACAGTTATACTCTCATTCTGTATAATAATAATTTCCTTTAAAAGTTACAGATAACTTGTATTGGGGTCCAGTTAATTATATTCAGGTTGAACTCAGATGTTAAGTAATGCCAATGAACCTATGGGATATTATCCTATGGAATAAAGCAGCTCAGATTTAGCCAGTATGAAATTTTCCACTTTGCTGTGTCCTAATATTAGAGCGTAGCAGTAATTAAATATCTTGATATGGGAAGAATTTTTTTTTTTCAACCTTGCCTAAATTCCATCAGTCCAAGAAAGTAACATCTTTTCATCTGACAGCCCTGGTGCTGCCTTTTACATCAAGGTCTGGGATCTACATGGGGTGGTTTAACTCAGGAAATCCCTGAGACTTCCAGGGGCCAGAGTGTCCAGTTTACTCCTCGTCCACTAGGAAGATTTTTAGTCTTAGTTACTTTCTTCTAATTAGTGCTTATTTATTTTATATTACATATCAAAGGAGCAGGAGACTTTACATCTTGAGAGGGATTTTTTGGTATATATTAAGAAAACACAGTGATGAATCTTATCGATGAATAATGTTTGTGTGTGCACTGGTCTGGATATGGTTTGAGTGTGTACCTAGGATTTATGTGTTGAGAATTTAGTCCCTCATATGTCAGTGTTGAAAAGTGATGGGGGCCTTTGGAGGAGGTGTGGTGGAGGCCTTGATTCTGACCCTTCCCCCACCCTACCTTCCACCTTTTAATGTGATCTTCCCCCTGGCTGGCACACCTGTCCTTGTGATCCCATCTGTGAGGACATCATCACCAAACCCCGAAGATGTCAGTGCCCTGTCTTTGCTCCAGTGCCCTAAATACACCTGTTGTCTTTACAAACTTCTTCAACTTTATTAAGGTGCTTTAACTCTCCAAGCCCACCTTCTTAAGGGGAAGAATAACCAAAGATTGGCAGATACCTGTATTTAACCATTGTTTGCTGTTTGCTGACAAATTACATATATTCTTCCACAATGAAAACTACTCCCTTTCCATGGCCCTGAAGTTTCTTCTGCTGTCACATTGGTGTAAAGTTAAGGATTTTTCACATAGGTCATGTCTACCTGTAGATGGAAACGGTTTCTTGACATGAATTTCTTTTAGTTTGAGGAAGGGCTATCAGCCATAGTGCCCCGCTTAACACTCATGGTGGTGGGGAGAGACGATTGCAGTAACAATTCCATTCACAAAGGGGGTGGTGAGATGGAAGCCACAGCAGTTAGTAGTCCATAGAAATTTGAGTTCATTCCATACTGCCAGTGCACTCTTCCATTAGGACCCATTTCTGGTGCTTCAGAATGGCTCCTTGGAGCTCCTGTCTCTACTGTCTAATACACTGGGTCCACCTGTGAATCAGCCAGCCTATGGGATACAAATAATATCTCTGTCTGCATATGGGTAGCTTCCTCAGCCTGTGACCTTCTGCTTAGAAGGTTGGAAGCCTAAAGGCTCCTTTTCCTTCTGTACTGTATGTTCTCTTTTGTCAATGCTGGCATCTATTCTTCCCAAACCATTCTTTTAAAACTTGTATGGGTTTCCCATTATTTACGGACATTTACTCATCAAAAGCCTCATTCACACACCTCTTCAAAATATATCCTGGGGTTCCTGTGGAAAAATACACTTCAGATGTTTGTAAGCTCTGTGATTAACAGTGTCCATGAAGCTTGCTCTTAGTTTCTTGGAAAATCCTTTTGTGTAGGAGGAAACTCTTGTGGGACATGCCCTCAAATCTTTTGACCTTTATCTTGAAGTAATTTGCCTTTTCTTTTTTTTCTTTGAGAATACTTTCTGGGAGTGAGATGAGAGAAGTAATTTATTTTGAAACTCAGTAAATTCTGAGATCATTTAAAACTTCTATATTCTGCTTTTAAAAGTTTTTGAATGTCCTCCCTCCCTCCCTCCCTCCCTCCCTCCCTCCCTCCCTCCCTCCCTTCCCTCCCTTTTCCTTTTTGAGACAGTGTTTCACCATGTAGCCTATGTTGGTTTTAAACTCTAGATCCTCTATCTTCAGCTTCCCAAGAGCTGAAATGACAGCATATGCCATCATAACAGTCTTTTAAAAAAATCTATCCCTCTCCTTATGAATTTTGTTATAGGCAGCTATGATGAACAATTTTCAACATTCTACATAGAGATCTTAGTCATATCCTCAAATTCAGTAGGAACTCTGTCCCTTTTATGTTCCACATTATTTTAGAGTGTTGCTAGTTGTTCTACCTGAATTTAAATCAAGTATCTTTTTGTCTAGTCCCTCTCTATATGTTTTCCCCTTTGTTTTCCAAGTTCTCACTTCCAACTTTCACTCCTTTCAGCTCTAGTGTCCAAAGCCATTGTCTACCACTTGGTCCCAAAGCCAATGCTACATGTTTTAGATTTTATGCTAGAATTTCCTTTCAATAACACATTCTGCTCTAATGGGTGTATAGTAATTTAAAAATCTACCTCACAATTTAATGGCTTAAAATGACCATCTTATTTTGCTCATAAATTTGTCGGTTAGGAAGTTGAGCGAAGAATGGCTATACAGTTGTCTCACGGTTTCTTAACGCATCTCAGGCAAATGTTGGGCAAGTAAGACCATGGTTATTATTGGGTTTAAAGGACTAAGTGGGAGGAAGCCCAAATGGGTCTCTCATATGCCAGGCAGTTGATACTAGCTGTTGTCTGAGGATTTAGGTGGGATTGTTGACCCAAGTCCCTGTAGCATGGACTCTCAAAACATGGTGGCTGAGGGCTGGGAATATGGCCTAGTGGCAAGAGTGCTTGCCTCATGTACATGAAGCCCTGGGTTCCATTCCTCAGTACCACACATATAGAAAAAGCCAGAAGTGGCGCTGTGGCTCAAGTGGTAGAGTGCTATCCTTGAGCAAAAAGAAGCCAGGGACAGTGCTCAGGCCCTGAGTTCAAGCCCCAGGACTGGCAAAAAAAAAAAACCCAAACAAACAAAAAACAAAAACAAAAACAAAAACAAAACCAAAAAAAAAAAAAAACCAACATGGTGCCTGAATTCCAAGGACTGTTTGGAGTTTATGTTTCAAGAAACCTGGGAAGGAACTGCAGAATTTTATGAGTTCACTTTCGAAGTTTCAGAATGCCAATTTTACTGAATTCTATTAATTCCTATTCAATGAGTAGAAGCATTGTTTCTCCAATGAGAGAGAGAGAGAGAGAGAGAGAGAGAGAGAGAGAGAGAGAGAGAGAGAGAGAGAAACATTTGTGACTATCTTTGGGCCATACCAAATATTCTAATATTGAAGGAGATATTGGTGACTTGAAAGTCAAAAGGTAAAAATTTGGGACACATCTCTTAAAGTTTTCTTTGGTTCCAGATGAGAGTCATAAGGACTTTCAATCCAGAAAATAATTCTTTTGGTTTTTTTGAGACAGGGTCTTACTCTGTAGCTCCTACTAGATGTAAACTCCCAGTCTTCCTGTCTCAGCCTCCTGAATGCTTTGATTACAGGTTGGTGCTACCAGGTCCAGCCTCAATACCCATAAATGTAACAAAAAAAGAATCTTTTTGCCGTGACAAGTTTCTAAAGTTTCTGAGATCCTGTAAATTTACTGAAAATAATGGTCTTCTGTAGCTCATTTATGTTGCTCCCATCGGTTTCAGTGTTGTGGGCTGATCAGTGGTACATTTTAGGATTGTGTGAATCCCTACCAGATCGATGCACTGCTTAGCTGCAGAGGCTTAGTCTCCTCTATTTTATAATCTCCAGCAGGATTCTGTGGCCTTTTATCAGTGACCTTTTGTTTTGGTGAGCTGAGTGATGAGAGTGGTGTGGGGGTGTAACAGTGCTCACACCCATATTTAAAAGGAATAGTCTGGCAGTTTCCTGCACTTAAGCCAGTCATGGTCTTAATGGTTCTCTAGTGTGTGTTGGAAAAGTGCTAACAGAAGGCTCTGGCAGTCTCTGGGAGACACTGACTCTGATGGCAGGAAGTATCTTGCCATCGAGGGCATCGGATCTCCAATAACTCTCTTCTGTTCTTAAATGGGAATCTATTCCTAAGACATGCTTTGTATGGCTGCTTACCTGGAGCAAACCACAAAAAAAAAAGGACATTTGACCCATATCTCTGAGACATTCTTGGAACAACAGAGACTGGGTACAGAGCTGACCATCACAGGTAGGAAATTAAAGCCCAAAGTTATAGGTAACCTTTAAGATAAGATGCAAGCCATGGCTTACAAAGTGTGAAATCAAAGCAGAGATTTAAGTCAGCCATTCTTTGTGGTCAGTGATCTAGTTTGGAGGATGATCTAAAAAAAAAATAGGCAAACAGATCATTTAGGAGGATTTCCTTAACCCAGGAATGGTATTGTGTATTCAACTCACTGAGATCAATGGATAAGCACTGGGAAATCCAGTCAGAATGCTATAAAGAATTCTGTGCTCATGTTTGGTATGTGTGTAATAGGATATTTGGGTGTATTAACAATGCCTACTGTACATCTTGAATCTGGGTGGACCTGGCAGCTTGTGTGTGGTATTTGTTTTCTGTGGACCCTCTGAAGAAGTTTGTTTATTTCTGTTTGTTGAGTTTGGGTCTCACTATGTAGAAAACCTCATGGTTGTCAGGTTGTAGACTGGAAAGCTTTGTAGTGAGCAATGAAGTAAGTTACGGATGTGAACGGCATTAGAAATTAACTGCACAGGGATGAGTTACATGTGTAAAATAGGAGACTTTGAACTGGAGGTACAGGTCATGTGGTAGAGTGTCTGTTTAGCAAGTGTGAGGCTCTGTGTTCAAAGCTCAATCTAACTTAAAGTAATAGGACAGGATAGAAAGAATAGGAAAGAAAATAGAATAAAATAAAAATAGGGTGAAGACTCACCTGACCTTCCTTTGGTTAAGAACTTGTGTGATAAAGGTTAGGAACAAAGTCTCAGCATGGTGGAGATAGAAGAGCATGAATTGAAGGCTGTATTGGGCCCTATAGTGAAACACTGTCTCCACCAAAACAAAAACTAAACAAAAAGGAATTAGGAAAAAAGACATGAAAAACCAGAAAAGCTATAAAAAAAAACACCCAAATGCAAATTTAGAGTATTTGGTTGGGAGTTGGTTAAGTTATGGAAAGAATTTATTTTTTTAACACAGCAGTAATATCATCAAGACTCCAAAATGACATGCTTTAAATACAGTTCATCTCAAATGGGCCACTCTGTTTATGAAGACTTTTATCTATATACACGCATAAATATGTACATATAAATTTTCACAGCCAAAGGAAAAGGTTGTATAGTATAGCATAAAATTATGTTTTTGGCTCTGACTTAGCAGTCATAAAATGTAACTATTTCCAAGCAGGAAAAAAAGATGGAAAACCTTCTTTTATAACACCTTACATAATTGTTCAGAGGCCAGTCCAATGCTCCTTTTGCATAAGTAGTTCAGATTGAATTTTAGGAGTTTTCCTTACAGTTTAGCATTAACTTTGGGCATAGAAACAGACTGTATATTGAATCGGCATCTTCCTTGTGAATTTTTAGTCTTTTCTATATGCATTTAAATGCAACTATTAGAAAGAACTGAAACCTTTTCCTGTGTCTACTTCCTAATAAAACAAGTTTTCCAAACTTAACCTCGGGACAGGAAAGAGTCTAATATGTATGTATAAGTTTTAGACTCCAAGCAAAATGACATACTAGAAATCATACAGGACATTTGACTCATTCATGAATAAATTATGGTTGTAGTTTGCATGCTGAGTAATGTCACTAATAAAAGTTAATGTGAGCTAAACTATATACCCAAGACATAAATGTAGAAGTCATACAGGATCTAGAGAAAATCAGAAAAGTTGATCTAGCCAAATGTTTCGAGGAAGAGGAGAAATGCTATTTATTTGCTTATTTTTTTAAAAAAGCACTTTTTCTGATAGAACAGAATTTGGTGTCAAGTTCCGTTTGTATGTTTTTTCTTCTAAGTTTTAAGAATAAGCCATACTCTTCTGACTATCAGTCAGAATATACTTACATGAGTCAAAGTTTGAGTTCTGCTGTAGTATCTCTGCTTAGGTTGCAAAACAGACTTAAAAAAAGACAACAAAAATTTTTTACTCTAATCAATATGTCTAGATCTATTAAAACTATCATAACCATTGCAGTTTAATAGTTTTTTTTCTATTCCAGGTAGATTGTAACTAGAGGAGACTGAATTTACACAAAGAATATAAGAAAGATGTAAAAATTGAGCAAACTCTATTGTTTGCTCTGAAGGATTTTGACAATGTTGCATACTCAGGTGAAGGAGGGTACCAAGGTTATGGGCAGTGAAGTTGGGGGTGGGGCTGGTCACAGGGGAGGTGAGGCAAAAGCTAAGTTATCCTCCTGTCAGCAAAACTTCAGGTTGGTCAAGCAGCTTGGAACAGGAGGGGTGAGGTGACCAAGAAGAGTTCCAAGGGATGTCTTAGTTTCCAAAGCCCTTTCTTGATTCACCTAGACCTCTGAGCTTTCCTCCTTTATATCCACGGCCTGAAGGAAAGCCCTCAATGCCTTTGATAACCCTGCTGTCTCAATTCACAATGAAATAAAACACTTCCAGGCATTTGTCATACAATTATACAATCCCTTTTGAGAAAGAAAAAGTTGACCGTGATCACACCATATGAGTGTGTGTCCCTGGGTAGGTCAAGGTGGAGAGAAGGATGGGGGGAGGTAGTATGCAGGGATTTCATGACCACAGAACAACCTAGAAGGACTGTAGTCTACATATTGCCGTTCAGTCACAATTGCTTCCTTTTCAGTCCCAGTTCTATGTTCAGATTCCAAGTATCATTACTTTTATAAACAATGGTTCTCTTGTTTAAAAATTGTTTGCTCAGTGGCTCATGCATTTAAAGACATCTCCTATTCTCAGGATTTTATTTGACTTTTTTTTTGTTTGTTTTGGTCTTTGGGAAAGAAGAACATACTTTATATTCACAACAAATTAAGCCAGTCAATTGGGTTGCCCATTTAGGAGTGTTGCACTGACCTTTTAACTTCTGTATAGACACCAGTTCAACATAGTCACTCAGAGTTAGTTCTTAAAATGTTAACTTGACAGCTTCAAGGTTTATAAGTGAAACAGGGTGAAGGAGAGTATGTTTATTGGTAGCTAGGTCATGACCACCAACATTTTGCCATGTGAGATCACAAGGTTACACCATCAAAACTTGATGTACTTGGAAACCACAGGCCAGAAAAATAAAGGAGCCTTGAGAGTACAGGTGTTGCCAGATAGGGCTGGTGTTAATTGTCCACGTGCAGGTTAAAGGAGGAAATGCAAGCACCAACACACAAACATACAAAATAAAACAAACAAAAAACACGTGTGCTGAACCCATTCTCATGGAGAGAAAATGTTGCATCTGCAGGAATCAGTACCAAGAAGTCTCATAAATGGTGGGTGTTAACTGTTTCTGCAAGCCAGGAAGTAGATGTAAGAAAAACTGGCAGGGATCCAGAATCAGAAACCAGGGCTGAATACCCAGTCCTGACTTAGAAATGAATCGCCGTGATCAAGATAATAGATTTCTGAACTCTAGATTCTGTGAAGTCTATACAATAAATGAGTACCTACCTACCTTATTTTTGTATTAAAAATAGAAGCACGCTTAACATATGCCTAAACCATACTCCATATTACATGTGTCAACTGCGTTTTTCAAATTGGTTATTAAAGCAAAGTGATGATTTTCTTATAGAAACTATAAGTTAAGTTACTGGAGTTAGTCCAAGACTAGAAGAACAATGATAATATTGTAAAATTGGCTGCCCTGGTTATGATGGATATTATGCTGGAATGGAGCTGAGTTTGCACAGAGTCTGATGGAGTCTTCTTTGGGAATGAGAAGGTCACGGAGTAGGAACTAGCTGATATACTGTATTTACTTCAATGATCAAACTGAAGTAACTCATGGTCATTCAAAATCTCCTTGGAGATTTTGAGCCCTTCCCCAGTATTTATTTGCTGATCATGGAAGGCTTATCCCTAAGGAAGTTCTATGAATATGAAGTCATAATTCATCAAAATCATTAATAGCAAAATTTAAAATATTAAATTGTAAATACATTCTGCCTGATAAATCAATGGCTTTCTGCCACTATTTTCTTTCAGTTCACCTTGGCCTGTGTTACCTGATACTCTAGGGACCTATTTCTATTGGTGTTTGCCATTACTATTGCTATCTTTCTCTACTTGAGGATTTAGGCCGATAAACTAAAGATATCATACTCTTTGATAACTCTGCACCATTTACAATGCATTTCCATTTGTTCTCATTTATCTCTTCTCCCTGCAGTGGAATCTATCTATTAAGCAGATAAAATAATGAGGCTCAGTTAGTTGAATGGCCCACGACCATTCAACTGGTAAAGTGATGGAGCCACTTTTGGAAGCCAAGTTTCCCCCATGATTATTTTTCCACTTTACATGTTAACTGTAATTAATGATGCCTTACTTATCTGCTGCTCTCCTATTTCATTTGTGTTTCAAGTAAAATCTTTTTATGTCCTTTCCTAGTCAATCAAATGCTCACAAGGTACTTACACTCATCACTGTGCTATCTACACCTGATATTTACCTGGGCTGTAGGGAACATTATTGGTCCTCTAGTCAAAGGTAGGTATATGAAAGAATAGATATAAGAAAAGGAATATAGTGAGAAAAACAGTGCTAAAGAATAGTTGGGGTTTGAGCTCTATTCTAGGAACAATCCCAATGTGTTCTTAGGTGACAGCATCTGGGATCAGCAAAGGATAATTGTTTTCAAAACATTGAGATCTTTGGCTTTCCTGATTAAGGCCCTCCCAGGGTCCATCTCTTTGATTTCATTTCCTAGTATTTCCAGTTCCCTACCCTGCTCCATTTCTCATTCAGCCACAGTTCCCAGTCCTACTATGTGTGTACTGGGGTCTGCCTAGCAAGCTGTCTTTAATAAATACTCAGGAGGATATGAAGGCAGCCATACTGTGGTCCAGGACACTGGCCAAACAAATTTGCTGGGGATTGGAATTAGGTACTTTTGTTCTATAAAGTACAGCTATAAAAGAAATGATATTAGTTTTCTGTATGAGTCCTAAACCAGCTATGAAGGTGATTTTAAGAGAGGAATTCCCAAAATATTTCGGGCAATCACAAGATCACTGAAGTAATTACATTGGCTCCCCAAGTGCCCATTTTGAAGGGAAATTCTAGCTTGGATTTGTAGTTCTGGTGTATTTAATAAATACCAATTTCATTATTATAAGAGTTTGCTGCATAAATGTGGCTTTTTTAAGGCTAAAATGTAGCATAGAGTGGCAGAGCCCCCATCCAGCATTATTACTGTGCATTCTCTACCTCATTGTTACTTTATGTGTTTGTAGTAGAGTTGATCAATTGGGTAATTTTCTGAGCTCCATGGACCATCATCATCCCTGCTTATATTTGAATTGTTCACAGCACTTTGACCTTTACAGAGAAAAGCTCTACAGTGACTCAGTGCATTGTGATTATATGGTAGGGCTTGTGTAAAATGGTGGGGAGGCCCCATCACACACCAGTGTTACAGGCTGACTTCCGTTAGGATTTCATAGAACACTTTTCAGAATATGATTTGACCTATGTGTGGAGAGTGTGAAACCGGTCAATGATTAATATTTTATATCTGGGATCTGCTGAATTTTTCTGTTTCAGTCTGGTCTGGTTTTGGTGGTCAGAATATAGTTTCCTGGGCAGATAGGTTAGGTCTCTGTGCAATTCATGGACAGCTGTATATCAGGTCTCAAATACACATTGGAAACATTACCCTAAATGCTTTATGCCCTAAATAACTGCACAAAAAATTAAAAGAGTCAATTCAGGCATTGTATTTTTTTCTTTTTCTTTCTTTTTTTTTTTTGGCCAGTCCTGGGCCTTGAACTCAGGGCCTGAGCACTGTCCCTGGCTTCTTTTTGCTCAAGGTTAGCACTCTGCCACTTGACCCACAGTGCCACTTCTGGCAATTTTCTGTATATGTGGTGCTGGGGAATCGAACCCAGGGCCTCATGTATACAAGGCAAGCACTCTTGCCACTAGGCCATATCCCCAGCCCCAGTATTTTTTCTTTTTGTGCCAGTCCTGTGGCTTGAACTCAGAGACTAGGCACTATCCTTTAGCTTCTTGTTTTTGCTCAAGGCTAGTGCTCTACTTCTGGCTTTTTACTGGTTAGTTGGAAAAAAGAGTCTTATACACTTTCTTGCCTGAGCTGGCTTTGAACCATGATTATATCTATCTAATTCTATATCTATCTATCTATCTATCTATCTATCTATCTATCTCTTAACATTATTGTTATTATTATTATTATTATTGCTCTGCTTACTTGACAATATTTCCTTTCTTCCCTCATTGCTTCCCTTCTTTCCATCTTAACATTCTAGAACAACATGACCATGGCTCTGAACCAATTTTCATCAGGTAAATTTAATCTTATAGGTTTTGGCATCAAATTTGGTCCTCAAAGAGCCTTCATGCCACAGGCCTGAACTTCTCAGAATGAGGCTTAAATCTGCTACTTTGTCCCTAAGCACATGGACTCTTATTTTGCTTGGGGTTTATCATTTATAAATTGCCCAGTTTATGCTATTAATGCAAAGGATGCAAGATAAATTAAATGAAATATTCACTTAAAAAACAGAGTATCACCAATGTAGGTGTTGTATATGCTTTTTTGTTTACTTTTGTGGGGGATGACTTACTCTTCTGATGGCCAGTCTAGGATTCACTTACAAAGAGAATGTAGGCCAAGTATGGTGGCTCAGGCTTGTTATACCAGCTATTCAGAAGGCAGAAATAGAGAGCATCATAATTCAAGGCCAGCCAGAGAAAAGTCAGCAAGATCCTCATCTCAGCAGATCAGCTGGAGGTGGTGGTACACATCAGTCATCTCAACTATATGAGATGATTTAGGGAATGGGATTGAAGGCCAGGTCCTGCCTTGGGTAAAAACATAAGACTTTATTTTTTTTTAAGCAAAATAATTCATAAAGAAAAACCAGTCTCCAGCAGCATCAGCAGCAGCAGCAACAACAACAACAAAAATCACCCACACAACCAGCACAAATGCCTTGTTCTGGTAATCCTAACAACTCAGGAAGCTGAGATCTAAGGATCAAGGTTTAAAACAAGCCAGGGCAGGAAAGTTCATGAGACTCTTATCTCCAATAAACTACCAAAAAAACTGAAAGTAGAGCTGTGGCTCAAGTGGTACAGTGCTAGCCTTGAGCAAAAGAAGCTCAGGAACAGAACCCAGGCCCCAAGCTCAAGCCCCAAGACTGACACAATAATAAACACAAGAAAAGAAAAGCTCTTGTGGTATGGTTTAAGAGGTAGTACTTGCCTAGCAAGTATAAAGCCCAGAGTACCAACACATGTGTCTTTAGGGACCATTCTTGATCCAAACTGTACTAAAGGCTGAGATAAAAGCTTACAGTTTGATCATGAATATAAATTAATAAATGGATGCTCTTTTTCTTCTGTGAAGGTAAATATGCAAGGAGAAAGAAAGGGTAGAGAATTTGATCACCTGTCTGCTATGAGACATGGTACCATCAAATCCATGATCTCCTTCAACTCTCACCCCCAAGACTCTGAGAGTTAAATATTATAACTCTGATCTTGAAGATGAAGTGTGTGGTCATAGAGAGATTAAGAAGACTTCCCAAGGATTTAAAAACATAGCATTTGGTATTCTTTCTTTGTTCTTTCCACCAAACAGTGTAGTATTTGAATCTTTCTTTAGGTTCTGTGGCTTTTCCTATGTTTCTTTTCTCAGCTTTCTGGGAGAATATGAAATCCAGGATTTATATAATGGCATCAAGTGATTGATGTCAGTGTAAACATGTTTATGTTGAGAGGGACAATATTTATGTTTTAAACCAGTCTGAGAGGGGGATAGAAGACTTTATTCCCTTAGATAAGAACTGAACCCATAGGTAGAACAGTTCACAGTGAGATATAGCACTTTGATGGTTGAGAGACTCTTCTGAACAAAGCTCCCATAGTGTGTAAATTATAGCCTACCCATGAAGTTGGCCAAGCATTGCCCATTTTTGTATTTAAAGCAGTTTCATAAAATAGGCACCTATGCAGCCAAAGATTCTTCCCTAAAAATTGCTTATTCATTTAGCACCAAGGGAGCACCTACTGTTCTCTAGACACTTGATCAAAAGGTAATGAAAACAGCAGTTATAGGAAAGGCAGCAAAGACATGGAGGAAGCGATCATAAAGTATAAGCACAATCACAGAGGAGTGTTGGTGGAAACAGAGATACAGTAAGGGTTCATTGCCCTGAGTTTTCACAGGGAGGAGTAGAGATGTCATCTTGGAGAGGTTCCTAGAACAGGTGATTTGAAGCGTATGGTTAGGCCTACTCATGCCCTCGCTTGGGCAATCACACACATATCACACACCTCAGGGATTAGCATCTGAAGATGGTGGGGTGGCAAATAAGGAGGAAATCTAGGCTTTGCGATGTTGAATGACTCACCCAGTGTCACAAATGCAGTAAGAGGCAGGAATGAGACTCACCTCAAGGGTTCTGACACTAAGTTTAGTGTCTTTCCATGACGCTGAGATTCCTCTGCTGCTTCAGCAACTGGCAGGACCACATACATGAGAGCATAGTCGGTAGCCTGCGGCATCAGGTGACATCTTGATTATTTTTTCCAGTTGAACCTGGTTGCCAAGGGAAAGTGCTTTCTCCCTCTGTACCCAAGCAGTGAATGTGCTATCTCAAATGGAAAATTGAGCCCTGAGATGAGAGAACTTCAGAAAACCTCAGGTGTAAAATGAAATTCTGAGCTATGTAGTGCTTTTCAGCACTGTGTGAGACAAACAAATACAAATAAATATGTGGCACACATATTTAAAATACCCAACATTATCTTGCCTTGGGTGATATCTAATTACATATTTTACAAATTAAATTTTAAATAAGTAAATTTTTATTCGGGCTCTGATAAGTCATTAATAATTTTCTTGCCTTTGTTTTATTTTGGGGTTTTTTTTTTTTGGTTCTTAAAAATTTCACACACATATACACACACACACACACTACAATTATCTTTAGTTTGTGAAAAAGGAATTTAAATTCAACATGTCAATTTATGAATCCATTATATTTTAGTCAATGACACCTCTTCCATTGTTCTCCGCCATCTCTTTTTTGCTTTTATTACCAGATTAAACCATCACTAATTCATGGATGGTTTGCGAATACATTTTTTTGTTTACTTGTTTGTTTGCCAGTCCTGGGGCTTGGACTCAGGGCCTGAGCACTGTCCCTGGCTTCTTTTTGCTTAAGGCTAGCACTCTACCACTTGAGCCACAACACCACTTCCAGCTTTTTCTGTTTATATGGTACTGAGGAATGGAACCCAGGGCTTCATGCATGCTAGGCAGGCCCTCTACTGCCAAGCCACATTCCCAGCCGAAAATACCCTTCTCTAGGCACAAATCTCTACATCATTCCTAAGGCCAGTAGAATAAGCTTGCTCCCAAACACTATAAAACCCAGCACATCTAAAATCAAATACTTTATTTTCTTAACTCCTATTTTCTACATCTTTAATATTCTAGCAGTAATTCTGTTGTCTAAGCCAGATGTTGAAATTTGTTATTTCAGTCTCCCATCAAATTCTCCTTCCAGTTCCTCCTTCCACCTCCACGGCTACCATAGTACTTCTGTCCCCCATTCTTTGTCACCTCAACAGCTTCTGGAACTACTAACTGTGCTCTCTGCAATGGATTATATTGTCACACTTATATACTTGGCTCAGCCACCTTAATCCAAGGCAGAAACCTCATATTAATTTAATATGCATATCTTTCTTGTAGGCAGGTCTATATGTTAAATACTTTGAAAATAAATTTATTTGATCCTTGAAACTGTTATGGTATCTGAAGGTCATCATTCTAATACAAGGTCATCATTCTGAATTCTGGCCAGCATGGCATTTGCTGTTTTCTTTAAGTCTAATTTTGAAACAAACTTTTTCATATCTATAGTTTACCTTCTGGAATAATAAAAGGATCTAAGAATATAATGAAACTTGGGGGCTTCTCTTGAGAATAACATACACATACTCACATACACACATATTTTCTCTCTTTGTCACACACACACACACACACACACTCCCTACACAACATTCTTAATTCATTTATGGATCCCTTGAGTTATCAAGGGCCCCTCCCTTATATGGAATTGTTTTTATGCAATCATTTTAGAGATATTTTATTTGGTATAAGGTTTCTAATGAACTTGTTCCTAGCTGATGTGTCTATTTCCCTTGATTATGCACCATTTTTATTTTCCTTCTTTGTGGGTATTGGAGATCAGAGCTAGGATCTTGTACATATTAGATAAGTGTGTAATCTAACATTGAATTACACCACTGGCCCTGTAGCATATTTTTGAAAATGGATTTCAGAAAAGGAAATTGACCTCTGTAGTCTTCCTGATTCTACTCTAATTAGCTCTAAAACTTTTTAAAGTACTATAACTCAAATGGTATGGTAGGAATCAACTTGTATTCTCAATAAGGGAATCTGAACTCTGGTCTCTATATGGTGTACTAATTTTGGAACGCTTTTTATTTTTTCTCAAGGCTAGTGCTGTACTACTTGAGCTACAGCTCTACTTATGGCATTTGGTGGTTAATTGGAGATAAGAGTCTCATCTATTTTCCTACTTGGGCTGCTTCTGAGCCCCATCCTAAGATCTCAGCCTCCTGAGTAGCTAGGATTAGAGACGTGAGCCATCGGCTCACACCTGGCTGGGAAGCTTTTTTTTTTTTTTTTTAAAGAAACAATTGAGTTGCAAAATTAGGTACAAGAGTTATGAAAGAAAGACTTATATAGAGTACTAAAAGCTAGAATAAGGAAATGGCAGAAGGTCCTCTCTGGCTCTGCCTCTGACTCTATCTCTCAGTCTCTATTGCAGATCTCTGCACTTCAGCTAGTTCTTTATCAAGACCTATGTCAAGCTGCAGGTGCACTGAAACAATCAGGCAACATGGATTGGACTCCTCAAAGTAGATTCTGTAGTGTTAGAATGTGAGTTATAGTCAAGCACAAATGAGGGCTAGTAACGTTAGGCGTTTAATGATTATTAATCATTTATCTCATATTAAAAGAATGTTTGGGGGAAAATGTAAGCTTGACTGTGCTTTGTGTATGGCTTTTGTTTTTCTGACCTTTCTAATTAAACTTTCCTATTTAACTAGGGTATAGTTAAATACTCTAGAATTAGAGATATGAGCTGGGCTAACTGGGAAAACTTTCTTTGCACTCCGTAGCATCATTATAAGACCCTTCTAGAAATCAGTCTTAGTGTAGTGGGGGGTGGCTCATGACTGTAATCCTAGCTACTCCGATGGCTGAGATCTGAGAATCATGATTCTAAGCCAGTATGGCCAGAGAAGTCCCTGTGAGACTATTATCTCCAATTAACCACTCAAAAACAGAAGTTGAACTGTGGTTCAAAGTAGTAGCATGCTAGCTAGCCTTGAGCAAAAGAACTTAGGGACTGTGTCCAGGCTCTGAGTTCAAGCCCAACATCCCAACCCCGCCCCCCCCCAAAAAAAAAGAAAAGAAAAAGAAATAAGTATTCATGGTAGGCCAAATATTTTCATTGGCCTTTTGGTCTTTATTTCACATTCTACTTCAGATCGTGAAGCTGGTGGGGCATTGGAGATTGGTCCAATTCTATCTTGTGTTAGCTGGGAACTGAGGCTCAGAATGGTTGAAATAATTTGACAGAGGTCCCTTAAGCTGATCTAAGAGAGGCTTATGCCAGCTCCTACTTGTTTTTCTGTTATTTTAATCAGCCAAAGTAAAAAGAAAATCTTCAAGAAATTCAAAATAGAGCAAAGAAATCTCAAAAACACAACCCCCCCCAACCCCAAATCCTCCACTATTACATTTACAATAGCTTTCTCCATCTTACAACTATGTACCTGCTTCCTCTCCATCTCTACCTTATCACAATATGCTACTCTGGCTAAATAATTTCACCCTTCATCTGACTTGACTGATTTCTAGGGACTGTCTGAAATAAACTGAAACAAATGTACAGCTAGCTTTTTCAGCTAAAAGGATGTATTTTCTAAAGCCTTTGCTATGTAAGACTTTTCAAGTTCTATCAAATTGGAAAGTGGTACCCTAGCTCTCTCCAAAGGGCAGTTGTGTGTCAGTGAATGCTTTGGAAGCTGTTTAATGAGAGCCACTATAATATTTTGGCACTATGTTAGACAAACCAGAAAAGACAGAGGGGAAAAATGCATAATTCTATTAGAAAGGAATTGGAAGGTGAAGAAGGGATCAAGAAATAAACCCCAGAAACAATTAGAGAGACCTGGCATGCTCTGTGTAATAGAGAACATTGTGGAACAGTGAGAAGGGAATGAGGGACACGACCACGAACAATAAATAACAGTAGAACAACGTGAGACAATTTCCCTAACATCCCATGCCTTAGTTTCCATTAGTAAAGAACAGGATAAATAATAGTCATCCTCTTCTATTGTTGTAGAGATTTTTTATTAAATTTATAATTTCTAAGCACAGTTAAGGTTTAGAACATTGCCTGGCATGCGTTTAACTCTCCTTAGTAAGCATTTTTACCATTTGGTTTGGTTAGGGAGTTAAAGGGAACCTCTATAACAATATTAACAATGTTAATATAACAATATTAACATCATATCTCAGGTGCAACCCAGAAAATAGTCTGATCTGAACTTGAATAAGCAACAGAGAGGCCTTCTTCAGCAGGGCTAGATTTAGAGAATCTTGATTCAGAAAGAGTCTATTGCTCTCTGGAGCACTCTATTCTGCACTTTTGGTGAAACTCCTTCTCCCCCTCCCACCAAAGGAAACCATTTGGCTTTCTGCCTTGGTGTGTATATTTATAACAAACAATGTGGACAGCATTTGTCTAGAAACAAATAAAAAATTGGATTAAAGTTAGCCAACTTTTTTGTTGTTGGTCATGATGCTTGAACTCGGGGCCTAGTCCCTGTTCCTGAGTTCTTTTGCTCCAGGCTATTGCTCTACCACTTTGAGTCACAGATCTACTTGTAGCTTTGAGCAGTTAATCAGAGATAAGAGTCTCAAGGGACTTTTCTGCCTGGGTTGGTTCGAACCCTGATCCTGAGATCTCAGCCTCCTGAGTAGCTAGGATTACAAGTGTGAGCCACCAGCACCAGTCCTGTTAGTCAACATTTTATGTCCTCACCCCAGCCCATCCACCTTTCCTGTAGTTTGTTCAGGGGCCAGTTCTGAGGTTAATAAATAAAAAAGCTGAAGAGTCAGACTGAATATTAATGGATACCTCTTGGATAGTTACTGGAAAGTTACCAAGAGCATTTAGAGATGGTTTGCCCCTGGCATTCTGAATAGGCCCTTGCCTCCTTGGAACCACTGGCTCTCATAACCTCCAGACATCAATAGGAATATACCAGCTCATCCTTCTAGGGTTCCAGAGAGACTGAGGAGCAGAGCCAGAGGAGCCATGACCAATTGTCAAGGGTGGAGAGACAGCGCTCAAGTCTTGGGACCTGGCCATTAGTCAATAGTCCTCTGACCCTCTTAGTCTACTTCAGCCAGGCACTTCTCCAATTCTGATTGTCTGGCCTTTGCATAATTACAGTGTTGTCCCTATGGGATTTTGCTCGTGATTCTTGGACTGTGACTCGAAAGGGAAAAGACCCAACAAGTAACTCACTATTTTTCATTAAACTTAGTTGACCTCATAAATAGACAAACTCCCTTTAAACCTGCAGCTACAGAGATGATCTTGTATGAGCTAAAAAGTTTTCTTTCAGTTTGCCTTGCTTCTCAGATAGGACATTCTCCACTCTGCTTTATGTTTTGCAACCCAGGCTTCTGCTGTCATGTTTTAGGAATTTGAAACCAGTAGGGGACATTTGACTTTACCAATACATGATGGTGCCCAAGGTCAACCAGGCTTGAGACAAAAAAACAAAAAAACAACAAAAACAGCACCATCACCACAACCACAACACTTTTAGGCTATTTTGTCACTTCAAATGAGTAACTATTGATACACAATTGCAAAGTATCGACAAACCTGGTGCCAGGTATTTATTGTTCAAAAACCTATACAGGGCACATATAAGGTAGACAACATACCATGATTAAGAGAAGTTATATAAACCATACCGGCAGACACATAACACCAAGAAAATGTAAAACGAAACCACCTGAACTTTACCTGTCATTGTGACCCCACTATCTTAAATACCTTCTATGTGTTCAGGAAAAACACACACCAAAAAACCAAACAACCTCAAGGACTATTCTTGAGATCTATTCTACTCAGCCTAGAAAACATACTTATAAAAAGAACAAATACAGTAAATAATCAGCAGTATTGTGTTAGGATTAAAAAAAAAAAGTTTCTTTCCTGAGGTTGGTAGCCCAATGAATGAATCAAAGAGAAACTAGTTATCCTCTCTGCCCTTTCCCAACTCCCCTGGTGGTGGGTGGATGCAGGGGCACCCCTCCCCCACTCATCTTCTGTGACCATAGAACCCTCTCCCCCTTAAATATGGGCTTGGATTTCTCTCCATATTCCTATCTTTCTTCCCTGCCCCCTCCCCATTTTTTCAAAAGGCCTTAAAGGAAAAAAAAAATCAGTGGGAGACGAAAATAGCTCCAGTTGCAAGAGGCCTACAGCACCCGGGATGCAACTGAGAGCCGCTAGTCAGCAAGGGCGAGCCAGGAGCATGAGTGTTTGGCCCTGGGTGGAAGCGCCTGGCTGTCTTGCTGCCGATTTTCTGCCTGGGCCCGGTGGGTAGATGGGAAAATGGTTTTTCAGGGTTGGGAGGTGGGTTGGGTAGATGGTGGGGTGGGGGTGTATTTTATAATCCAAGGAATGGAAAGCCTAGCATTCAAGCTGAGGCGGGGGTCTCTTCCTTTCCTTCTCTTCTCTCCCGCCACCCTCCACCCCCTACATTTTTCAAATTTATTTTGCCCAGGCGGGGACTGGCGACAGTCAAAAGGGAGCAGTTGGCACTGAATGTCACCCTGAAGGTAAAATGAAAGACAAAAGAGGAACGCATGCTTGCTTTGCTTTTCCAGCGACTGCTGCAGCAGCAGCGGCGGCGGGGTAGCAGCAGGATTTAAAGGGGGGGAAAAAAACACACGCACACATCCACACACACCACACACACACACACATCCACACTCACACACACACACTCACATAATATAGACACACACCCAGAGGCGTCAATTATGCAAACGCAATAATGCGATCCAATCATGACTGTGCCTGGGAATTTATTCTTTTTTTTTTTTTTTAAAGAAAACAACTATAGCGCGAGAGAGATTTATTTATTTTTAACAAAAACAAAAAGAGAGAGCGAGGGAGAGAGAGGAGAGAGAAACGCATGCTAACAGAAACGTGCACATACCACGTAACCACCCGAGGAGAGTGTGGCAGCCTCTCTCTTCTTCTGCCAAGTTATCATTGAGAAAACAGACAGGCATCATGACGCCCCGGGTCACAGGGAGTGCGGACCGACGCTACCAAGAGAAAAGGGAGGCGCCTCTGCGCTCCGGCTAGCCGCGGGCGCCCCTCTGCCCCTCGCAGCCCGGCTTGGTGAGTGCACAGCCGCTCGGGACGCGGACCCCGGGGGCCAGGCCGGCCCCGAACCTGCGGGGGCACAGCAGGGGGCCGTGTCCTTGGCGGCGGAGGGCCGGACAGCACCCCCCTCGCCTGCTAAGGTCGCGGGAGCCCAGTGAAAGGAGGCGTGTGTGAGATTGCAATGTTCCTGCATGAGGAGAGGGGAGGGGAGGGGTGAGGGGGGGGTGTGTGGAGTGGGGGTTGTAGACTTTCATAGCCAAAGAAACCGGCCTGGGCTTCTTGAACATCTCTCTCTCTCTCTCCCTCACCCACCCCTCCCCGACGACTCACCTGATTAACCTGCTGCAGTTGTGACCCCCCGGCCAAGGTAACGGCTCCCAATCTTTATCTCCCAACATCTGGAGACAGACAGACATTGGCGCGTCTGGGGGCGTTCTTTGCTTTGCAGTCCTGGGTGAAATCTCTATCGCTCACTTTCCCCTCTGTCGCCTCTTCCCCCTCCCCCTGCAACCTCTGCCTGGGCTCCCTTCACTTGCTTACAGGCTCTTTGGAAAAAGAAGAAAAAGAAAGAAAGAAAGAAAAAAAGCAACCCCTCTCTCAATTACACAATCATAAGTACAGCCCACCTCTTACTTGTCTGACCACGACTACCAAAAAACAACAACAAAAAAGAAAACACCCAAACAAGAAACCCCCAGAACCCCCCCCCCCCCCAACAAACCTGTCAGGTGTGTATGTGCTAGAGACACTGAGAAATTCTCATGGCAATTAGATTTATTCTCCCCCCTCCCAACACCCCTTCCCACCCCCTTTTTCTGGTTTAGAGACTTCAGTGCTTAGTGAAGTACTAAAGAGTGAGGCAGAGTTAGGCAAGCCTGGCTGGGGAGGGCTCAGGGGCTGTAGAGACCCCAGGGCCCAGGGGTCCCAGTGGGACAGGGTGGCGCCAGGAATTGATATTGACTGCCATAGGCTGGGAAATCCTGATGATTGCTGCTTCTCCCTCTTGTCCTCTATGCTTCTTTCCTGCGTCTCCCCAATCCTTTCACCTTCTCCAGAGACTCTGTGAAGTTGCCTAGAGGTCATTGGAGCATCTTTCAGTATTTCAAACCACCTACCCTGTCTGCTTCTCAAGTCTGTCAGAGCTCCTGCAGAAAGAGTTTGGGGCTCTTCATCCCTTCATCCTCTACCCCCTTCCCCTCCCCCTCACTACAGCCCTCTTCTCCCTTTGGTGTTAGGAGATCAGAGAGAGAGACACACAAGAGGGCAAAGCTCCCTTACTCTTCCCTGCTGGTGCTGGGTGACTTTTCCGTAGCTGCAGCCACCCCCCCCCCTCCGCAATCTTAATGAAGGATTCTGAAAGAGTTCAGAGAGGCCCAGAGAACTCACTCCCCTGTCCCCTTACCCCACCATCATGCTGTGGAATGATTGTGTATGTGTTTGTTTATTTATTGTGCTTGCTTGCTTGGGTTGTGTTGTGAATTGCCACAGGGGCTTGCTGATCCTAGGGAAGTATGTTTGCCGTGTTCCTGTGTAATGCTAGAACCAGAGGAAGACTTACACACAGAGAAAGCAAATGATCTGGGCTAACACAAGCCAGAGGTCCAGGCTGAAAAGAGCACTCTCTTATCACCACCCCCCAAAGAAAAAGAAAGACAGAAAAGGTATTCTTAGCATATAGGTTAAGAGAAGCAAGTTGGCTCTGTGTATTGACTTCCCATTACTTTCTAGACCTTCATTCTTAATACTTTTTGAGTAAAGATCAAGCAACTGGAGGATGTGGCTCAGTGTGTTTCAGAGCAGCTGAATGACATGGTCTAGTTTTGAAGAGAAACTCTCTCCTTTGTTTTTTCACCCTGCCCAAAGACCATTAAATAAGGGAATGTGTTTTGAAAATGCCTAAACTCAGAAGCAGCAGTCAGAAATGTTTCAGAAAGGAAGGGAAGGAATGGACTGAGGAGTGTCCTGGGTCCTCCTCCTCCTGCTCCTCCTCTACCTCTTCTTCCTCCTCCTCCTCTTTCTCCTCTACTGCCCCCTCTTCCTCCTCTTTCCCTCTGTTGTTCAGTAGATTTAACATTATCATAGTGAGTTAACCAACCTGAGAAATAATTCTGGCATTATGGGAAAGAGAGGGAAATTTGAACAGTTCTCAACTGTGAGCTGAGGGATGAATGGTTGACAGAAAGCTCAGTGAACACAGATGGAAAATAAAGGGACTTTTCCCTTCAAATAGGAAAAGAACCAACTACATAAAGAGCCAGGCCTGGGAGATCTCTCAGACATATATATGTCTGTGAGGCATGGCTTTGTGTTATGTTTCCTAAAGCAGTTCTCATAACTCTTTAAACTTGTGTCACACAAAATTGAATGTGTGTATATTGAGAATGGTATCATATTGCACATCAACCTGTTCATTGATTAGGGTGATGAAAGTGTGTACAAGATGGCTTCTTTTTTTAATAAATCAAAATAACATTTAAATCTTTATACATGTTATATATGGAAAGGAAAAGTACTGGTCTTTTCTTTTTCTCCTTAAGGGGAATTGCCTGTGGAGTTTCTGATGAATGGTGTTTTAACAAAACAGAGCAGGGTCAATCCATTGGCTTTCCATATGTGTTCCACTTAATTTATTCAGTACAATTTTCCTGCAAATTAAAAGGCTACCAAATCTCCAACTAAGAATCACCATTTATTACCATAATATCCCAATATTCAGTGATTTTGAGCTATTTCATCTTTTGTTGAGTTCTGAATTTGAATCCACAAAGGAATAACACAGGAATAGCACATAGAATGGTAAGATAAGGGATAACTACCCACACAGACAACTGAAGGGCTCCCATAAAAGGCTGCTCAGACAAATAGCAGGCACTGTTCTCTCTAACCTTGTTTACAGGGACATTTTAGTTGCAGCTAGATTTTTAGCAAGAGCCTGTCAGAGGGAATGGGGTTATGTTTGAAATTGATCCTAAGTGGCTCTTTCCACTGCTTCACAGACAGGTTATGCACCTTAGCTAAACACTCAAGGCAAAAATATTTTTTTTTGATATCCCATGACTTTGACTAATACAGACAAATCCAAGGATAAGCGTGTCACAGGAAAGGGGATTATTTATGAAGTTCTGCTGTTTACGCATGTGTCAAGCAAGTACCTTTGGTTTCTGTCTTCCTTTTTAAATAGGCCTGATGCTTGATTTTTCAATGGGAAGAGAATCACTTCCAAGGAGGTTATAGTATTCCTTGGTTAGATGTATTTATGGCTTCAGCCAGCTATTAAAACTAGTCTCATCTAAGTAAAGGGACTTTATTGTTTAATACAGAATTTTTGCCTCTTGTTTCAAAATTGTCACCAAACTGTTGGGATAGAAAGATTTTGAGGGAAATGCCAAAAGCCACATTAATGAAGAAAAAACACTGTTGAGATATCTTTGAATAATAGATAGGAGATGTAATGGTCAACTACAGGATAAAATTTTTACACAGTATTTTTATGGCTCTAAATCGGCTGCATTGTAAACCAAGCTTACTACTCTATTAAGTCATTATACTTTTCAATTATTTAACATTCCTGGCTAAGCTATCTTCTGTGGTCTTTTTCTATACACATCAGAAATGATATGTACAATCGTAATTGCTTATTGTTAGTGTGAGGACTTTGCTTCAGAGAAAGATTTACTTTTAACTTCTGAGGACAAACATTATAAAGGTACAGAGAGGTAAAAGAATGGCATGGAAATAATTTGAGCTCTGTGAACTAGGGATGGCTATTGAAATATGCCTAATATAATCTGAGTGATTCTTACTAAGAAACCTTGACAGTATCTGCCTTCTAGGTACTGTGCATTTGGAAATACTCTATCTCTATTTAAATGTAGATCTTCAGCTCTCTCCAGGGAATGGTTGGTGAATACTTTTTGAACCACTGGTACAGAAACAAAAAACCCTGAAAATGTCTCCATGAACAATAGAATCTGTCATTTTGAAATAATGATTACCAAGAATCATAATATTATGATATTATATTCATGTGAAATATCTTCTTAAAGTCAAAATAATGTACGGGGCTCTTTTGTGCAAACAAAGACTTCTTTCTTCTTATTTTGTTGCCAACTAGTTAGAGCTGGGAAATAATATTTCCTTTCTATTTTTATTATTATCTTTAAGTAGTTGTACAAAGGAATTGACCTTGAAAAAAGCAGTTTATGGATACAATATATCTTGATCAGTGTAACCCATTTCAACGTTCTCCCCCTCCCCCTCCCCTTTCCCTTATACTTCCAAACTTCCTGGGATACACATTGAATTCTTGGTTGCGCAATCTCCCTTCTCCTCTTCATTTGTCTATCCTTTTCCCCTTGACCCCACCCCACCCCTTTTGAGCACCTTCTTCCTGGTGTTTTATTTTGCTGTACACAAAGAATAATATTGTGCCATTTGTAAAAAAAAAAAAAAAAAGTAAAAATTGCAAACAATGATCTTAAGTGAACTATCTCAGACCTAGAGACAAAGGATCCATGTTCCCCCATATATATGTAGAAGCTACAAACTTATAAGTAAATTGGTTGGTTGGTATGCATCTGCATATAAATGTTTTAACTGAAATATGGTAGATTCCAGGGAGATTTCAAATCATGTAACTTCTTAGAAAGCCAAAGTCTATGTGGTTTTCAATTGATATCCTGAAGAGTAAGTGGGCAAGTGAGCCTTCAGAATCTTACCAAGGATCGGGATGAAGCTCCATGTGCTCTGTTACTGGCAAGTCATCATGGATTGGGTGTTGTAGGAGACTGCAAGGGTCTTTCTTGAGAAGTGCCTGTTTATGATTACTTTGAGTTTAGTTTATAGTGGCCATAGGTATGGACTCAATGGTAGATACTAGTAAGGAGATCCAGATCTTGAACAGGGGGGCTTCTTTTTAAGAGGTTGAGGATCTCATAGTCTTTTGAAATACAATGGAAATACATACTCCTTATAGCTCCAGTCTCTCAGGTTTGAGAAATTGGGAAAGTCCTTGTGAATCTTTTGATCTTGATACAATTACCTGTGATAATGAAACCATCTCTATGTCCTTATCACTTAAACAAGGAGGTGTCTTGTAGATATTATTCTCTTAGACATTTGATAACAATTCATTTATTCAACGTTGATTATTTCTAGTTATGAAAGGCGACCTCCTCCTTAGCTTTCCTCTTCCACAGTATTGGGCATAAATACCACCGACTAGTCTTCCTTAGACACATACACACCATCTACAGAGATTTCAGTGTTTATTTCTAACATGATATTTGACAACAACTGTAATATTGGGGAAGCACTTTTGGTTGTTTTCAATTAAGCCATTACTATTATGCTATTACTATTATGATGAATGTTTTGTTCATTTAGACAAGATAATAATTGTAGTCACCACTAGAAAGAGTTGAATATATTTGGAATTCCTGTGATAAAATGCAGAGCATTGAAGATTCAGAGGTATTTCCTTACGTACACTTACAGCTTTTTTAAATGGCACATCTGCTAAAGTAAATAACCTGGATTGGCCTCTAAAAAGGAAGCTCACTAATGAGCTTGCTTATTTCTTTTTCCATATGTAAACAGATAATCTTGTTAACTTGGAAACCATGAATGTCCTACCGTGATTTTTGAGCATCTAAAAGATTCAAATGCAGAATACCAAAATGATATGAAGCATAGAAAAAAAATCTTATATTTTTATTCTGATACATATTTAGGTAGTGGGCTAAAGAAGTATTTTGTTATCTGTTACCAGAGTGGCCCATTTAAATTTGGTCTCACGTTAAGATATATTAAATTAATAAGGCTTATTTTATGACTAATGTAATTTATGGTCACCTATACCTATTTTTTATTAGCACGATTATAGATGGTGAAGCAAATTTCCATATATGTTAAACGCTAACAGGAGAAATAACTAACATTTGTATAGTGAGTTACAGTTTATAATCATACATCATGTATAAACTGTTCTTAGGAAGAATATTTATTGCACTTTCTTAAGAAAGCAATCACTTTTTACAATGTAAACATTATATAAGAAGAGATTCATTTCCCTTCCTTCCTTCTTTCCATTCTCTTCCTTTTCTTTCTCCTTTTCCTCCTTTTCTTCTTTCCTCTCTTAACAGGAAAAATAATCTAGTGACCTTTGTTAGCGGTGCAGCATGTATGTATAATTACTCATTATATACGTCTGTGGAAGAAGGAGATAAAACAAGCAATCCCACAAGATTTTGGGAATATATCTTCTACTTTCCAGTGTTCTTGAGGGAAATGTAAGGTTGCAGAAATCATTTCATGCCCTGTATGGTTTCAAACATAAATCATGAAAATTGTTAGCAAGTTATAGCTCTTCTTAGAGTCTGTAGCTATTGTGCTATAGTAAACACAGGCTATATATTTTTCCAAGTTATTATGTGTAGAGAGAAATCTAAAGTTGTCTATTTAGATGAGCAGTTTCATTCAGTTATTAGAAATTCATTTTCTAGGTAGTATGGACATTTATTTTCTGAAGGGTACAAAAAATTGGAACATCATACCAAATGATCCTTTGGACCAATCACCATCAGAGTTACAAATCTTCTCTTTATAGCTAATATGTATACAACTGTTTCTTGTTCTCTAGCTAGAGGTCAGTTACAATGTACCTAAGTAGACTTGGTAATAAGACATGGACAGCTCTAATCAGAGACTGTAGTGAACCCTTGGTGCTTCCTTTGTAAAATTCAGGGATGTCTAGATGGTCTCTAACTTATTTTGCCCATGTGATTCTGAATGACGAGATTGGTTGATACTGAATCAACCAATTAATGAACTCCCATCAATTTCGGTTCTATATACTAATTACGCACATCAGTATGGCCTTGTGCTATGACTGGAGATAGCAGAGTAGAGAGGAGTAAACAAGCTTAGATTGAGTGGTTTTGTGGGAAAGCTTCATGATTTTCAGGCAGTTAAGTTTGCATTCAGATTTTCACTTGCAGATCAATTATCAGACATTCAAAACACACACTTTTCCTACAGAAAACAATCTTAAATGCTGATTACTTTCCTGAGCTAGATCATAAAAGCCTGTTGTTACTTACTGAAGTGAAATATTGTATTATCAGTGATGAACAAAATGTAAAGAACAGTTCTATTATGATACAAGCGATAGGCATAGCATAAACGCAGTAAAATGGAACAATAGTTCATCACTAATCTCGAGCAGGGGGCTTGATGTTGGAGAGAATGAACACATAACAGGAAGTTGCAAAGATAAGTGCAAACTATTGCAGTAGCTCTAAGGGTTTTTTATTTTGAAATTCAGAATTTTAGCTAGGTGTCAGTGGCTCATGCTTATAATCCTACTTGCTTAGGAGGTCAAGATCTGAGGATCATGATCCAGGGCCAGACTTGGCAAAAAAAGTTCATGAGATTTTTATCTCCAATTAGATAGCATGACGTTAGAACTGGAGGTAGGGCTCAAGTGTTAGAGCACCAGCTTTCAGTGAAAAAGCTGAGAGCTCAAGGTCTGAGTTCAAGCCCCAATATAGACACAAATACACCACATTATAAAAATAGATTGCTTTTCTTTCCCTTGAACTGATTAAACATTAACACCGTGGCTCCTTATCATAGCAATGTGGTAAGATTTGGTGTTTGTCACTCAAATTCTTTGGAAGTGATAGTGGAGAAAAATGAAGATAGGAAATTGATTCTTTGAAGTCATTGAGAAATGAAAGAAGAAAATGTAGAAGGCAGTTAGAAGATAGAGGGGTGTGTGTGTGTGTGTGTGTGTGTGTGTGTGTGTGTGTGAGAGAGAGAGAGAGAGAGAGAGAGAGAGAGAGAGCACGAGAGCACTATGGAATGTAAAACCAAAATCTCAGAGAACAACTCAGAGGAAAACCAAGTGTATAAATTCTCCCCTGAAGGGAAGGCACAATTTGTTGTGTGGAAAAGTTTGGATGTTGGTTTCCAGTTCTCATTCCAGAATCTTTGCTGAGCCACTTACTGCCTGTGTGACTTGAGGAAATGATTTAATTCTCTGAACCTTTTGTGTCTGTAAACATGTGATGAAGGAAGTCATGAGCGTCTCAAGATGGTTGTGAGAGTGGAGATAAATTCTTGGGTGTGAAAATACTGATAAACTATGAAGTTATTTAGTTCACTTCAGGTGGTGAGCAGACCACTGAGTCAGTTGGGTTTCTGTGCTGACCATGTCAAGTCATTTCCAGGACAGTTTATTTCACTCTTGGTGAGCTTTGTTTGGCTGATTTTTTTGATCATTGTTGAAACAGCATTGTAGTAGTCACTTTACACATTATTTGGGAAAGAAACAGGAAGCAGGAAACATGATACTGGTGGGCACTTGAAGTAGAAGACATTCTACAAGCTCTGTGTGTGTGTGTGTGTGTACGCACATGTGTGTATGCATATATGTGATATGTGTATATATTATCTATCTATCTATCTATCTATCTATCTATCTATCTATCTATCTATCTATCTCATCCAAATGAAATCTCTTTGGAATATGTGTAGGTGCTCTGCTCTAATTCACAGGACAATGGTCAACAAAACTTTATATTTACATTCTGTTAAGCCTAGGAAGTGAGTCAATCTAGAAATCAAGTGATGATTTGGGCTCAAGTTTGAGTTTTATGTCAATATTAAATCATTTCAACCAACCCCCCCACTAGATCGTCAATGTATATGTGGTAAATAAATGAATAAAATAGTATTTGGAAGGATGAATCATGAGTAACTGTTAAGAATTTGGACATACATGCTCTTTTTGAAGTAACCAAGGACATTGTGTGGGAACCAGAAAGCCACAAGTAACCATCAGACACTCCCTTATGGAAGGTTCTATCTTCCTATAAGGTTGGTCGCAGGTAGTACGGTAGATCCAGATTGAGTTTCTTTTCAATACAGGAAAATTTATTCAACTTCTAACACATGTAACGTCATGCTAGATCTGCTAGTCAATCCAAAGTAATTTCAAAATTCAGTCCAATCTTACCTCTATGTACATGCACATACATGCACATGAAATTGATAGGATAAAAATTCAGAAGACTGGGTATGTAGCTTAGTGATAGAGTTTTTGCTAAGGTTGGATGAGTATAGAATTATGCAAGTTGTCAATGCTATGTAGATAATCATGTAAATACTTTAAATAGGACTTGTGAGAATCAGAGAACTTGGTTTGATATTCAGGTTGCAATTTACTGGCCATATGACTTTTTATTTTTCTTTTCTTTGCCAGTTCTGGGGCTTGAACTCAGGGCCTGGGCACTATCGCTGAATTTCTTTTGCTCAAGGCTAGATAGTGCTCTACTACTTGAGATCTGCCACTGCCAACTTTTTCTGAGTGGTTTAGTAAAGATAAGAGTACCACAGACTTTCCTGCTAGGGATGACTTCAGACTGTGATTGGTAGATCTCAGCCTCTTGAGTAGCTAGAATTATAGGTGTGAGCCACCAGTGCTTGGCATGACTTCTTTAAAACATGTTTGTTTGTTTTAATTTATGAATTGGATGTAGCTTCATGTTTTCTTTTCCCCCAGTGCTAGGGATAGAGACTAGGCCCTCATGAATCTTAAATAAGCTCTGTATCACCAATGCACACTTCAACATCACCAAGAATGAACAATTGAAAATGTTTTTAGGTTTACAAATGGGAAGAGACGGGGGTAGACCTAGCACTTGTGGCATTGAACTTGAGTCTAGATGCCACAAGATAATTGAGCCTCCATTACCTGATAGTCTGTCTTGCTCTGAGAGGAGGTTCCTGAAAAGTAGTACAGTCATGCCAGGCACATGTTCAATTTGCAATGTGTGTTATCCATCCCAGTTTTACAAAACATCTTGTATGGTAAGTAGATTTTCCCCATCATACAGATGAATAAATGGAAGTTTGAAGTTATTAACCAACTCCCATCCTGGAACAAGTGGAGTCACAATAGGAAAGGAAATCTTTCGGGCACCAGAGCCCAAACACTATTTATTACAGGATGTGGGCTTTCAATGTAAGGAAACCATCATCATTCCTGAACAACAGTGTAGCCAAAATGTGTAGTGAAGATTCTGCCTAGCTCACCAGGTGCCCAGATATTCTCCAGAAGGAGAATAAGGCCCTGAGCTCCTGACACATTTCACTGTGGCCTGGTGCCCTGTGAAGCAAAGTGGACAAGAGTGAATAAAAAATCCCACACAACGAACCATCATTTAGACTTACTATAGGAGCAGAAAAGAAGGGAAGGACAGCAAGGAATGACGTCATCAACCAATGGCTTATGTTAAATTTGTTAGCACTGTTATCACCCCCATCCCTTGACTCTGTCTCTCATGCTTCCTTCACATTTCACTCCTGGAGATAGAAGGGCTTTTTTTTTTTTTTCCTTTTCCATCTTAAGGATGATATAGAGAAAGTGATTCTCCTGCTCACCAGGATTTCTATGTTCTTCATTGTCTATCCATTGGATCTAGGTATCCTTGTCAACTTTCTAAACAAGTGAGTCTGTTGTAGTGGAATGTTATAGTTGCCCCTGATTATTATAAGCAGTAGTAAAATGTCTCTGACTAATTGTCATTATCAAACTCCTGCATACTGTAGAATTTGGGACAATATGACCTCATACTATATTATGTTGTCCTTGGTTTATTCCTAAGGAACATCAGAGGAAGCCAGTGTAGAATGGTTTCTAACAGAAGCAGGGACATACACTTTAAACATGTAGACTCCTTGCTCACATTTGGTTAACACATGGTAGATCAGGGAAGGAAAGACAATCTACCTTTAAGAGAAGTAAGTCCAGGGAATGGCTTCCTCTGTTGCCCAAGTCTAGCCGGTAACCATGTTTAGTTTCCCCAGGGGCACTGCGCTACCATCCCGTGATGAAGGCTGGTGGTGGGGAGACAGACTTTCCACACTTTTTCCTGACCTGTGGTGAGTCTGCTGTGCTGAATTGTGTGAAGTTGTCAAAGGTTGCTCTGCTCTCCAGCACTTGGCACCGGCCCCGCTGAAATGTGATGCCATTGGTTTTCAGTAAAGATTCCTTTCTGCAGGGCTGCAAACACAGATCAGCTGCTACTGTGTCTATACAACCAGGGAGCAAATCAACCAGCACATTTCAAGCAACCTTTTTAACCCTGAGACTTTCCAAGATCTCCTCTTCACACAGGAAGTTTCTCTCTTCTCTGTTGTCAGATTTAGCATTGAGCTCTTGTCATCAGATCCGAGCTAGGCTCCCTGCTGCACAGTATAGAGAGGCTTGCTTAAGACATTTGTCCTTGAAACTGCACCAAACTCTTGGAAGAACCCAGAACGTGTAAGTATGTGTGATTTTGAGGCAGCAATAGTAGAGGGCAGAGCTGCAATCAAGCAGTAGACAATATCCGATTAGCAGTGCAGGAGAGATATTTTTTTTTCCGACGTTATGTTACGTTCATTTTCAATTCGTTCTGAGGAAACAAATCAATTCTAGCTTCTGATACAGTGACTTTGCAGTAGATGGGGTTGTAATATGTGAGCATTAACTATTTGTTGTTCTCATTGAGCCTTTAGATGTGACTTGTGGGACAATGATGGTGGACATTAAACTGCAAAACTTCTACGATTTTATTAGAAATTGTAATTGTTGGTCATGTCCTTCTTGAGAAACAAGTTAGCTTTTGGTGGGGGGAGAGGGTAGAATTTTCTTTTTAAAATTAGCTATATATAAATTCATGGACAATAGAATGAGTTTGTAACTGCGCTTGCTCTCCATAAAGCATATTAGTTTGCAGTTTTAATTTACTCCTGAAGAACATTCCTCTGAGATTTTTGTCTTAATTGAATCCCACTCAGTGCTATCTGTGAGGTTTTTTACTGTTGTATATATATCTGTTTAGTTACTTTGCCGGGGACTGAGGTCTGGTTGAACCGGTGTTTAGATTTTAAGCCCATTTAGGTAAAAGCATTGCTCAGAGAATTTGGGGAGGTGGTGGGGTTTGTTTGTTCATGGTGGTCGTATTACTCCTGAAAGCCTTTGAAAGATAAAATATGAAAGGCTGTCATTTGTGGACCCCACACTAAAACAATCTCAGGCTCTAAGTCAAATGTCCACTACTGTAACTCCAACCAGTAAAAGCCCGTGCCCCCTTTCAATTTTTAATATGCAACAATACTTATGTTTATAAGATTAATTTCTCTCAGATTAGTCTGATTGATAGCTGGATTGTGGTTTCTTAAGAGCTTGCTCCCTGAAACCCACAGCAGAGCTGCATTCCATTTAACTAGTGAATGTAAAAACGGGTAACCATGGATTCAGCCACTAACTGCCAGTGAAATGACTTGTTGTAAACAATACAAATGAGCCAGGAGAGCAGAGGCAACCAGACATGAAATGATTTTAATAGAAATTACGGTAAAAGGTCATGTGATTTGGTATCTGCTTCTGTTCAGTTTTAAAGGGAAAGTCTTTCTTTTTTCCTTCCCTCTCCCCCCCCCCCCCCAACACTTTACCTATTTCCAACTAACCCAAGTAGATATCACAGCAAACTTAGCAGGCAGGTTCACATTGTGCTTGCATGAAGAATGGCCCATGTCATTCTCAGCAAAGTGTGCAAGACTTGTGGATTTTCACTAACTGGTAAGTACCTTTATTTTTGAAATTTAAGAAAAGGAAGTCTGAATATTGCAGAGTTAAAAAAAAATTTTTAAATGGAAGGTCACGTTAATTGCGTACCAGAAGTTCTCAAGCCTAAGCATAAGAGAATCGTTTTCTTTTCAATGGTTAAGTAGTCTTTTTCTTTCTTTTTTTTAAACTCCCCTCCTGGGCCTTGAGATTCATGTATAACCTTGGTCTTTCTGAAAACTGTTATTTGCTTTAGGAACAACTTCTGCAATATGGTAATGAGCACATACAGCTACTGTGGGAAGCGCTGTGCTTCATTTCAGGAGGTTCGGATCTTTTCTGGGGTCTCCCCAACACCAGATATTCAAGTTATATTTTTATGACTCTGGTAGGATACACAGGTTTCTGTATGTAAGAATGCTCATGTTAATAAATTTGCTTTCAACCATGAAAAATGAGCAAAGTACCTACATGCGGTGCTATCCTCATGGCTTGTTCGATGAATCATTATCAGCTATGCTACCAAAGAAGATGTATGAAGTATGCCCAATAGCCAGAGCTGGGAGATTGGGGGTGGCACTTAGAAGCACAATTGTGTCTTTGCTAAATTTGGAGAATGGGCCTGGTTGGACAAGGAATAGGGATGAGGATGCTCTGTCACGGGTCCAACTAAGCACAGGCATTATGAACAAAGGCCTCTGTCTGAGTGTGCTGTAGCTCCAGGTGAATCAGACCTTAACTGGTGCTTTGGGGAGGCATTCTTTTTCACATGCAGATGGTATAAATCATCATATTATCATGGAATAGAGGTAGATACTATCACTGTGATAGAACCAATCAGCATATGCAAACATCATGAGAGTTATAATTTAGGAGCTCCATAAGATCTAAGAGCACCAAACTTCTCCCTACATACACATATTTTCTCTAGTAAATTCTTGCTTAGACCCATAAATGACAAGCACTCGCATTGTCACTTTTTCACCTTTTTATTACATATATGAATTGTACATTGTGATATTTCCATACATGGATATTATGCCCTTGATGAAATTCACCCCTTCTATTATTCTTTCTTATCTCCTTTCTCACCTTTTAAACAATTTTAACAGGCTTATTTTGATACGTGTGTATGAACTACTTTGATCCTATTTACCCTCCTTCTCCCTCAACATAGTACTGATATTTAAAATAAAAAACAAACCTAAGACATTGGAGAGCGTTACTGCATATTTAGACTGAAAAATTCTTCAGAGTGCCATGGTCTTATGTATGGTTTGCTGTTCTAATATTTTCTATGTTTATAAAAAAAAACTCTGGTAGGAAGAAAGACCAATTTCAAATGCCTGTTGGAAACAGCAAGCCAAAGTGAGGATTTGAGTAAATTATAATTAGAATATGGATTCTAGTTTTCTATCATCCGAGTTTCTAAGAGGTCGGGAAGTGCTAAAAGTGTCTGCCACAGGGTAGTTAGTTGGAGACTATAAAGCCAGTCATTGCTTGTTTCCTTCGCCCTTGGCCAGACAATTGAGTTCATCTTCCTGACCTTTCCCATCCTCATCTACAGACTGAGGTCAATGGGTGATTTAATGGTTTATTTTCGATAACTTAACAGAGTATTTAGCACCAATTCTTGCACAGTGGGTGTTCATTAAACTGCCCCTGGCTTCACTGGATTTTTTTGTTTGTTTATTTTGGGCTTCAACTCTGGGCTTCATGTTCTTACTCAGGTTTATCACCCATGTCTGGTATACAATCACTTGAGCATGCCTACAAGTCCCAACTTTTTACTGGTTAACTGGAGATAAGAGGCTTGTGGATTAATCTGTCTGGACTGAGTCCAGATCTCAATCCTTAGATCCTAAACTCCTGATCATTGTCATTTTTTGATGGGAAAAATATGTATAGTCAAGTAGAACTCTGTATTTGTGCTGGACAGAGAAAGACACTTCTAACGCCACAATGTAGTCCTATCCTAGCCACAGTTTTACCCCTGTAGCAATGTATCATCACTTGGGAGGTGACGACTCATTTTGATAGCATAACATAGTGTTTCATATAATATTTTATCAAAAATTGAAAGCAATATCATGCATAATTTAGGAAAACTAATTTTTAAAAGACTTTCTGATTGTGGATATTAAGCCTCCATTGCCAGTTTATGCATGAGCCTATTGCTAGAGTTTTTAGGCAGAAGGGTATTTTAAAATAGAGATTGAGAATTATCCCCATCCTATAAGCTTAAAATCCAGCTGTCATTAGTTTGTCTCAAGGTCTCAAAAGTGTGTGTGTGTGTGTGTGTGTGTGTGTGTGTGTGTGTGTGTGTGTGTTATTGGGTTTGAATTCAGAACCTCCCACTTATTAGCAGGTGCTCTTACCACTAAGCCACCGCACTCCTAGCCCTGATGTTTGCTGGTTATCTTTGAGATAGGGTCCCCTTTTCTACCAAAGCTACATGTGGGGCCATTTTACCTATGTTAGGCTTCCCATCATCATTAGGAAGACAGGCACCTGTCACTGTCTCCAGGGGTGGGTTGAGAAGGAGTCATGTGAACCATTTGGCCCAGGCTGCCCTTAATCAAAATCTTCCCATTCTTAACCTCTCAAGTAAGTAAAATTACAAGCGTGAGCACCACCTCCTCCCCACACCACCTCAGCCTCAAGGCTAATCTTATACATTAAAGAAAAGTAAAGCATGATTAGTAACCAAAAGCATAGAGGTTATTTGCAACCAAAAGATACACATGTTAGGAATACTGTGGACACAAATGTAAAGGTCTCATTCCTCCCATTATCTCTCCTTCATCCCTTTTATTTTTTTCTTTCTTCTGTTCCTTTCCCTTCCTCCATCCTCCTATTCTATATTCTTTTACATTACATTTTCTTTTTTTTTTCTTTGTGAATCAGAGGGCTCAGGGAAGGGAAGAGGGAGGAATAGGAGACTATAGCTTTTTGATGCCAGCCCTGGTTTTATAAATGGAAACTTTTAAGAGGAGTCAGAAAAATCTGTTTTTCTTTCTCCTGCTATTGAACTGGAGAGCCACATCTGAAGTGACCTGCAGACCCCAGGGAAGCCTTGCTCAGTAACTATTTTGTTGATTCATTGATTAAACAGCATGGAGAGAAGGGGCATCGAGCAGGGAGATTCCCTTAGTAGTGAAAGCTTTGAAAGTCCAAGCTTCGGTGTACAGTAGGAGGGCTTCACCGTGACCTTCCAACAACTAATCTCCTTTAAGAACTAAATCAAAGCAGTTAAGGGATTTTTGTCAGATGGATTTTGTCTACAGTTGGGTTTTTGGCAGTTGCATGTAGAAAGCAGTACATTCTTCACAAGGATATGAACTTCTGTATTTTTTTTTCCCAGAAAGGAATGAAGACCAGGTGCCAACAGAGATCTCTAGAGAGGGACTCTTGTTTCTCTGTGGTATTGTCCAGGCAGGGACAGCTGCAAGATGGATGCCTTTCTCACACTCTGCAGCCAACCTATTCCCTAACCACTTTTGTCTGATATATGCACACCATAGCATGGACTCTTTCCAGAGTCTTCTCTTCCCAGGGTAGAGAAGAAAAATCCCTGTGATTAGAACTGATGTCACATGAATGACAATGGGTATGTGCAATCTCTTTCTATAGATACCATAGACTGTAGAATGCTAGAGAGCTGGAACCTTTTCATTTTAACAAATAAGTTCTCTAAGGTCATACAAATAGTTTGTTGAAAAGTCAGAGCTAGACTTTTGGGTTTCTGACACCCAAGATTGTACTTTTTTTTTTTTTTTTGAGATATCTGCCTTATGGTGGAATAGACTTCCAAGGAGAGAACTTATATCATAGGAAGAAAAAAAGTTTTGGAAACAATAAGACTATTTTAAAGATGCTGAAACATTTATACATGTCTGCTCAAATCCTAAAGCAGTTCTGTGACCCATGGGAAAAATACTCAACCATTCCGGGCTGTAGTCTGCTTTGTTGTGAAATTGGGGTTAACGTACCTGTAATGTCTGCATTTTAGGTTTGTTTCTAGGGTTACATCAGATTATATATATATATATTAAGAGCCTAGTCCAAGTCTTGACTCAGTATAGGTATATACAAGTATTGTAAATCCCCTTTCCTTCTCACAATGGGTAGAGACCTTGTGCATGGGTAAATTATAAGGAAAAGACTTTTAAGTATTCATCTGAAATGGTTTTGTTTTTGTTTTGCCACTCCTGGGGCTTGAACTCAGGGCCTGAGCACTGTCCCTGAGCTTCTTTTTGCTGAAGTCTAGCACTCTACCACTTGAGCCACAGTGCCACTTCTGGCTTTTTCTATATATGTGGTACTGAGGAATCAACCAGGGCTTCATGTATACGAGGTGAGCATTTTACCACTAGGCCATATTCCCAGCCCTCCATCTGAAATTGTGTAGTTCAATGGCTTCCAACATTTCCTTCTACTGTCACACATAGAGAAAATGTATGTGAAGAGTTACCATCTGTTTGGCAGAATGTTGTCATTGAGTTGTAGGGTGATGGTGGTTTTGATGGTGGTGGTGGTAGAGGTGGCAGTGGCAATGGTGTTAATAATCATGTGAGTTAGTATTAAAATAGCCACTGTGCTATGGGATCTCTACGGTATTTCATGGATGCAATTCTGTCATTACTCTTATTCTTAGAAATTTTCACCTGCCCTCCCTCATCAATGACAGAAGGAGTCTCCCAGAAGTGATGGGACTTGCCTAAGTCCACATGGCTAATGAACGACAGAGCCAGCTCCCCTCTGTGTGTATGTATCCTGCCTCACTAGGTTGGAGACAATTTGTGGGGTTTATTAGAATAGTTGATTCTCTGGAATGAAAGATGAGAACCAAGAGGAGGAGGAGGAAGTGTGTGTGTGTGTGTGTGTGTGTGTGTGTGTGTGTGTGTGTGTGTGTGATTTTTAATTTCACCTTCAAGCAATCCTGAAAGTAGATCCTCTAGCATCCTCCTCACTATTTACCTCATTTACATTTAGTCATTCTGCATAGAACAACTAGAAATGATGGATTTGAGATGTACACTACTCTTCTTTGCCTTTATATCCAGTGCAGTCTTTTATAGTATGCTAACTTTCTAGTATTGGAAATGTCTCTGGACATTGAGGAATTACACAGGAGTAAGGAGATCAGCTCAAAAGGAATTTAGCAAGGGACAGTTTACTTCTGGTGCTACTGACCAGAAGCCAAGTAAGCAAACATGCCGGGGCTAGAGACAATCCAGATTTTATCCCCAATGTGTGTTGCAGCCTTTTGTTCTCATTGACCTGAAATTAGGTTCACAATGGGCTAGTTTGGAAGGAGTTAATGTTTATCCCAGGAATCAACCAAAACCAAGATATCTGGCCTAAGCAGGAATTTGTCAAAAAAACAATTCTTACTCAGCTGGTACTCAACCACTTGAGCCATGCCCCCCAGCCTTTAGAAAAATCATTCTTGGAAGAGGATGTGGCTTAACGGAAATAGTTTCTTGTAAGAAGGCAGTTAAAATGGTGGTATTTTTTTGTCAAGCAGCCACTTTGAAAGAAATGATTTTGATTCTTACAGTTGCACGCAAATATACAGAGAAGTAAAAGATATAGACACAGAAAAACATGCAGAGAAAATAAAAGCATGAAGGAACAGTGGCAAGAGGGTAAATAATACAACCATCTTTATCCTTTGCCAGATATCAACATGGCAGACTTTAAAGTCCTGTTGTATTTTCATAACCTAGGCATGAACTAGATCTATATCTATATAGCAGATCAACTGTTCAGGATGATTTAATCCTCTTAATTTAAAAATAGCCTTTAATTATATAATTGATACTAAAAAGCTTTTGAGACCATTGCAAGTCACGTATCCCCTCCAATTTACAGATGAAGAAAAGGAATTATGTAGTTTTTCCAAATTATTTCCCTACTATCCTAGTAAGGCATAAGAGTTATGAAAGCTGTTCTTTTATTAAATTTAATTTTGACCCCACCCCACCCCCAAAGATTTTTCTCTTTATTGTGATAATCTGTTCTAATTAGTGTGTTTTTCACCTAATAAACTTCTACAAATGAGGTACACGTTGATGGAGGAGAATCATACCTGTATGTATCAGGACGGGGCATCCTGGGAGATGAAATAGAAGAGTCTTCCTTTTCTCTGCCATTTTATTGTTTTCAAGTGTGGGATGCCATCATCACTTGGTCTTTAAGGCCTGGAAAGACTATGACTTGCATCATAATTTGTTTCATGGACTCTAAGCTAGGAACAGGAGAGAATTGCATAGACTGAGCTAGGCACTGGAAAGGATCCTCTGCTGCCTGTGCTTTCATCTCCTGGGGTTTAGGAGAAGTTTGGCATCTTCCCCAGATGGTGGCTGGCAGTTCCCATGATGTGGCTGACTGTTACTCTCAGGAGCAGATGGAGTTCCCTTCTGATTCGTACTTCTTGCTGTGCATGTTTCTTTTGTTAAGGTGAGTAGAGGGGACCAGAAAAAGGGAAGATATACCAAACTTGTAGGAGAAATAAGATGTAGTAAAAAGCAAGCCTGAAAGTAAAAAAAAAAGTCATTGTAATTTCCAAGGTTAGTGTCAAGGTCAGATGACTTTCTTAAGTCCGTTTTTAAATACCATCATTGAAATGATACCATGAATCAAAGGCCCTAAAGCCCTTCTGGGTAAACAACTGGAAGCTACTGGTCCAGTCACCAGTCGTTGTGTTTAGCTTTTGGAATTGGAGAGGACACATTGACTAAAGGAAAAAGTGATGGGCGTTTACCTTTCCTTTTTGATGTAAGCAGTATTCAATAATGTTGATATGACCATTGTTTTCTTGCTGCTGCCACTGACGTAACATGTAAAACAGCATCCTTCTAACAACACATAATATTTGTGTTGTGAAAGTTTAGGAAGTCATACATTTTCAGATTTCTTTTACAGCTGAGTTAGCTAAAGCAAGATTAGGTGTCTTGTTCACAATAGCACAGCTTTGTGTATGTGTGAGCAAGAGAAAAAGAGAGGAGAAAGAGACAGACAGACAGACACACACACACACACAGAATACTAGAAATGAGGTCTTCTAACATCTAGATCCAGGTTATTTCCCACCTCTTAGAAATTCCCATCATTGGAAGAGGATTGATAGAGCACAGAACTGTACATAGAGTGTGAAATAAGTTGGAAAAGGGAAAAAGCCCCTGAGATGCTGGACAAAAAAAGAAAAACCTAAAACTTGTAAGGTCCTTTCTCATGTTGAGGATGGTATTCAAGGGTATAAGATGGTGCAAAGATTCTACCTTTTCCTTAATTGAAAACTAGAGGCAAGAAGACAGGGGAAAGGGCCGGGGGAGGGAATCAGAGAAAGGCTCCCCTCTCAGGATGTGTGGTTCTGCTGCCCTCAGAATTCCTCAGAGTTCCTTCTCTTCCCGCGGTCACATGGTAGAGTGGAAATATCTTTGTGTCTCAGGAAATGCACTTGAAGTAGCTACAAGCAAAAGGGAAATGGCCTTGTACTTGTTAGTTTCGCCCACTTTACCATGTAATAGGAGAATGGTCTCCGTCTAAAACATCATTTTAGAAAGAGAAGGAACAACTAAATGAAATCTAGTGTTTGTATCAATGGTGCAAAATTATTTTGTCAATGCAACTAATTCCCTTAAAGGGAAAATATCTGGTCTAATACTTAATTGAAACATGCTTGCCTTTTCTTTCTTTGCTCTTTATTGTGGTTTGGAATTAAACTTTATTAGGCATGTGGCTGTCCAAAGGTGAAATGAGTATTCCTTCTCTGTCCTATGATCTTTATTGTTATTAATATCTAGTCAATAAGGTTCTAGTACAACTTTCTATTAAGATGGATTTCTTGACTTGGCTTAATTTGAAGATTGTAACAAAGAAGTGGTGTCTTTTGATCATGGCTCAGAGAACTTCAGGTTGATCTAGCATAGTCAGCATCTGACTATAGATTTCCAGTAGAAAGTCCACTCAAGCTATTCCTAATGCCTCAAAAGTACTGTATTGTTACTGGTAGACTGGATGAACTGGTGACATATAGATGTCAACGCTTTGCCTTTAAGCCACCAGTAACCAGCAGCAGCTACCTCATAATACTTCAACATTACTTTTACAACGTCAAACAACTGGTTTTCATGCATACAACAAATACATCCAGGCTTGTAAACAAATTTAGGCTTGCTCTACATTTTTCTCTATTGGATTACTTAATAACCAACTTAATCTTAGTAAAGTTTCACTTTAGTACCCCTAGAAATTACAGTGAAATATTGCCTTCACTCATTTGCTATGTTTCACAGGCACAGGAGAGGTAAAAGATAAACTATCAATTCTTATGGATCTCATAGTTCCAAGCTTTTAAGGCTGTATTATAGGAACTTTGTAATTATTGTGGGTAATCTTGCAGAAAATTAAATGTTGAGTTTGCATATATGAGGAAGTTTGGGCTACTTTGCTCACTGTCTCTTGTTAGTGCTCAGCGTCCTCCTCTCCCTGTCAGGCTTTGGGTTTCACTTTGCTGCTAGTAAAGTGCTATTTGGGGCATAAATGAAATCCATGGCATAACGTCTTTTCGATGTGTTTTTAGGGAACTTCTGTGTGTAGTTCAGCGGCTCCTTCAAAATGAGTCTAGACCCAGTTCTCAGCTACAGGTAATTGATCCCCAAGAAACCTTTTTTGGCAATATTTGGACACGTTTTGGTTTATCACCATTAGGAAGAAAATCCTGCCGGTTTTCTAGTGAACGGAGTGTAGAGAAGCTACTAAACAGAGAAACCTCCTGCCAAGAAGGAAGTATTGTTGAAATATCAGCAGTGTCAACATTAGGAAGCTCTGCTCTAGACACAAAAGGGTAAAGGACAAAGAAAGTGGCTTAAATAGTTTCCTGATTTATTTATTTTTGGTAATTGACGAGTTTTATGATTAAGAATTTCCCTTACAGCACAGAAGAGTCAAAAATCAAGAAAGACACTTGTTTTACAGATATTAAAAATACAGCATGTGTGTTGTAGATAACTGAGCTGCCCATAACATCTGCACCACAACCATTTCAACAGCTACAACTTAGAGTGAGCTTGCCATACATACAAGACAAGGCCCAAAGCATGTCCTTGTATCAATTCAGTTAGGCCTTCCAGCAATTTCACTGGGGGACAGGGGTGGATAAAATAACTGCATCTACCAATTCTGAAGCCATGCAGGAATATAATGGGCTCTTGGTTGGAAGTGTGAGGGTCAGGAGACGGACAACAAACCATCTAGAAATAGGTAGACTTTATTTTTCTAAATGCCCCTGGTTGCTTAAGCTTTTATTCAATGGTGATATTATTGTAGAAGCGTTTCTCTGGGAAACTAGAATTGCCCTCATAAAGTAGGTTTATATTTGCTTCTTGAGGGAAGGAAAGAATGAACCAAGATTGTGTAACTCTCTGCTTTCCTGTTCTGTACCTGGGCCCATGCCCATTTATCTTACCCTCTCCAATGCCTGTTCTTGATGAAACTGGTCTCCAGGTTGTGTGTAAATGACAGAGAGTAAAGACCCGTGACGGCCCAGACTTGTCCACACATGGTGCCTTTCCCACCTGTGGCTCTCACCTTCCAGCTGACTGTTCTCTGAGCCTTATTCCAGAGAGATGAGAGTCTCCCCTTTAAAATGTCATCATCAGGGTGAGTTTGACCCACAGATGTTTGGGAAAAAAAATATATATATATGAGAATATTCTCAAAGCAGGCCTCATGGGACATTCTCCATGAACACATTTAACTGTGGATTTTCCCCTGCAAATGTCAGGTTCAAAGTCTTATTCCCAGTGGGGATTTCCGTGGGAATTGGCAAGTTAGCTAAATTCGTTGCTTTCATGTCCTCAGAGTTGGGGGAGGGGGGTCTAGGGAATTAGGCTTGTCATAGCTAGATATCTTACCTTTGCCAAAACAGTTTTCTGTATTAGACCTAAGTTGCCATCGAAAAACTGGAAAGGACAACATCACAAATCACTAGAAATATATCAGCATTGTGAGGAACAGAATTTATAGGGTACTAATGGATATCCGAGGCTATTCATCTTTGTAGTAGCAGTTCAAACACCTCTGCCTTTTTCTTAACATAAAAGGGCTTTCTGTCAAGGAGTTACCGAGTCCCCAAAACCAGTACTTGAGTTGAGAGTAAGTGGCATTCTATTCTTTGTTTTCTTTGTGATATGAATAGGAGTTGTTGAGGGTATTGAATTCCTTGCTCTGTTTTTACTTTTAAATTTCTTTTCCCTTTCTTCATTTAGGCTTGTGGCAGTTCTGTAGAGTCTAGCATAAGTGGGGTAAGGTATGGAATATGAGAGAAAAAGCCCAGGTCACATATTTTCTATCCTGTTTTGATTAAAACATTTATTCAGAGTGGGTTTTCTCTGTGCCTAAAGGCTGGTACATTCATGCAGTTTACGTAGTCTACTTTGTTCTCAAGTTCAAATACAATTTGCAAGACATACTCACGCTTGGGGAAAGACTTCTAGTGTTTTGTACATATTAACTCAGCCCAGTGCAGTTTCTTAGCTTCCGTCATTTTTGTCTCCTATGGAGGAAAGGTCTGGAATGCAGGTGAATTTTCCCAGACCAGGAGGGACTGCAATGACTTTGAGATGTCTCCCCCTGTGGCTGCCATTTGGTAGAGAGAGACCTGTGTTCTGCATCTGGCTAGCTCATGACCTTGGGTCAGATTGTTTTGACATTGATCAGCCTTACTTTCCTAAACTAAAGGATTAAAAAGAAATACTTACATAAAATACAGGTATGGGGTGAAGAATAAATGAAGGTAAATGCAAAGCACAGAAAAGAGCAACCGTTCAGCTTGCATGTGCATACGACTAGAGTCCTCAGACACTTGTCTCCATTTTTTCTCTAATATAAAACCTGAGAATGAAAGTCTGAGAACTAAAATCTTATAATTACCTTTGCATTCAGTTAAGTTCAGAATAGGTAGAGGTGAAAATCCAAGCCTTTATACCAGTCCTTTGAACAACCTTCTAGAAGGGGGCATCTAGTTTTGTTTTGTTTTGTTTGTTTGTTGTGCTGGTTTGGAGGGGGGGGGGTTGAACTCAAGGTCTCACACTCTTTTTTTTTTTTGGCCAGTCCTGGGCCTTGGACTCAGGGCCTGAGCATTGTCCCTGGCTTCTTCCCGCTCAAGGCTAGCACTCTGCCACTTGAGCCACAGCGCCGCTTCTGGCTGTTTTCTGTATATGTGGTGCTGGGGAATCGAACCTAGGGCCTCGTGTATCAGAGGCAGGCACTCTTGCCACTAGGCTATATCCCCAGCCCAAGGTCTCACACTCTTTTTTTTTTTTTTTTTTTGCCAGTCCTGGGCCTTGGACTCAGGGCCTGAGCACTGTCCCTGGCTTCTTCCCGCTCAAGGCTAGCACTCTGCCACTTGAGCCACAGCACCGCTTCTGGCCGTTTTTTTCTGTATATGTGGTGCTGGGGAATCGAACCTAGGGCCTCGTGTATCCGAGGCAGGCACTGTTGCCACTAGGCCATATCCCCAGCCCCTCACACTCTTGATTAGCTGTTTTGCTCAAGGCTAGTGCTCTACTACTTGAGCCACATGTCCCTTTCTGGCTCTTTGGTAAGTTAGTTGGAGATAAGAGTCTTTTGGCTACTTTGAACTGTGATTCTCACATCTCAGCCTCCAGAGTAGCTAGGATTACTTACTTGCATGCGCTACCACACCTGGCATCATTATGTATGTATGCATGTACATATGTATGTAGACACGCATGCATATTGTATGTATATAACCATGTATGTGTAAACATGTACATGTTTATTTAAACACTTCCACTCACTTGTATTTGAATATACTCCAGAGTTGAATGGCCTCTGGGATAGCTGGTCACCATTCCTCCCCTGGGATGCTCTGCTCCTGCAATAATAGGACTAAGTTGCTGGGATGTTGTCTCTTCACCTGGAAGGGTCCTTTTACCCCACTGGAATCTATCTATCAGCCTCTTACATCTACCCCAGCTAACACCCAGTGCTTTTTATGATGGGCCCCACGTAGTTGGGTAATGTAAAAGATGTGATAATGAAGCTGGACTAAAGGTCACGGGATTGTTAACATGTGCAAGGAGATTGTAGGCTTAGCCTCTCAGGTGAGGGAAAGGTTAGTACACCAACTGCATCCACACTTCAAAGCCTGTCGCTGCCTTGCTGCACTAACTTAATTATCTGTGCTATTGATATCTTTGAGGAACATATCTATACCCTGGATACAGTTACTTCACAGTAGGAGATAGCAGGAGGTGGCTTGTTCAGTTGCCAACTTCCTAAAATGCTTTTTAGAGTCAGCTGGGTTGCTTAGTCCTCTCTTGCTCTTGGATTAAATATAAAAATAACTATGTAAAGCATATCAACTCTCTTTTCCCTGTCTGCTGAAACTGCAATCTCCTAGGCTTTTTCTAGAACCCATTAAAGAGGGAAGAAGAGAGGAGGAGTAACAAAATCCCCAAACTCCAAATTCCCAGATGAGAAATTCACTTAGAACAGATCCTGAAGTTACATCCCTACAAAGGTAGAGATGTGCAAGTGCTCATTCCAACGATTAAGTAGCATGAACTTTACTCTCATGCCTCTTCCTCCTCCTCCTCCTCCTCCTCCTCCTCCTCCTCCTCCTCCTCCTCCTCCTCCTCCTCCTCCTCCTCTTCCTCGCCATATTAGTGTTTTGGACATCTCCATCAACAAGGCTGCAAGGGAAAGAAATGCAACCCAAAGCAGGTGATGTTGTTATTGCTAAGCCCTAAGTATTTGATGTTAAGAAACATAAACTATGGATCAAAAAGAGGTCCGATCTCTACCCAGTTTTCACCGATCCAAACCAGCCTTGTTCTTGTGTGTACACAAACAGGAACCCTGCTCACAGAAGTGTTCCAGAAAGTCCGATTTCCATCTCTGACAGTTGACAACAGATCCTCCCTGCCAGGTGCTGCCTTCCTCTGTTAACCTCCTCACAAGCCATATTTTGGGTGTGTGTACTTGCATACTAAGCATTATTTTGGGAGCCTCTGGTCCTGTTGACTTTTCTGTTAGAGGGATGGTCTGAAATGTAAAGAGACAAGATTGCCCAAGCTCCTAACTGCACTGAAATTTAATAAAATGTCCTCTTCTTCGATACAAAAATGTTGCCTTCTGTTGAACCTCTAAGAAATTTAACAGACAAAGAGCAGGGGAGAATTTCTTTCAGCTGTTTGTCCTCCCCTCCTCCCCCTTAGAAAGTCTCTCACCTTGTATGGCATCACCCTCAAAAACATGGTCATTTTCGTGATAAAAATTCAGTGGAGACAGTGCCAGAGCGTCACGCAAAACCAGCTGCGGCATCTTGCGTGACATTCCAAATATTAATACAAATAGAATTAATTCACACGCCAGGGGTGTCTCAAGAATCCATTTTAAGTTGGCACTTAACTTCGGTTTGAGATTTCTCCGTGACTGCCCATGTTGAAAAATGTTTGCTAAACAAGACAGTGTTGGGCCATCCTCCATCTCTGAGTTCATTTCAACTAATTGGTTAACTCTCACTTGATTTTTACTAGAAGCAAATGTTGGTTAAAGGCTGTTTTCCTTGGTCAGCAATGAAGTTTCTATAGATTTATTTTTCCTGGCCTACCCCTTTCAGCTGAGCCCATTTGGTTTTATTTTGTGGGACGAGAAAACATGATATATTTATCACTAGTGAATTAGTTAATTGCCAAATTTCTTAGTTCATTTTAAAAGTCTTGGCTCTAAAATACATCAGGTTTTGTCCACACAGAGCTGATTCCTTGTATTTTGCATTAAATTTAGATTGTGGCGATGCATAAGCCAGACGAAAGTAAAACTTGGGTGTCTAGTACTCTCCTGGCTGTGTCTATTTCTACGGTGAATTTAATAAAGAAACTATCTTGGAGTAATAATTCCTACAAGCCCCAGACATTCCTTTGGGGGAAGAGGACTGACCTTTTCCTGTTTTTAATAAAACCTCTGTGAATTTGGGCTTGCCTTTCCTATAGACCAGTGCAACTGTCTTTTTATTCCATATTTAAGGGTGGGGTGAGCCTTTTATTCCTCTGATTAGGAAGCATGAAAGCAGCCCTGGAGACAGGGCTCTTGTCAGGTTTGTGTTACTTAGGCTAGTTCATTTAGAACTTATTTACATGCATTTAATGACTTGGAGTTATATTATCTCCTTTTTCTGGGGTCAGATTTGGTTATTGTGATTTACTACTTCTCTCCTTATTTCTCAAGGAATTTAGGAAACGTGCATTTTAATGGTGGGTTGAATTATGATCTGGTGATTGGCAGACTATTTTATCCTAACTGTGACACTGGCAATTTTTAAAAGGTTTGGTTTTACCTTTGTCTTGAGCAAGAGCATTTTACACATTATTAACTCCTAAAATTCCCACTGGCTGAGTAATTTGAAATGGAAGAACTTAAGACCTTTTGGGGGAAATAAAGAACCCAATGCATAAAATTCCCTATGCTGATTCTTTATGGTCACTAAAAATATTAAGCATACTGACTAAAAAGGAGCAGTTATAAAAGTATGATATATTTTGAAATAGAATAATGATGATAACGTATGCATTTCTAATGGACTTCTCCAAGTTCTCTGCTGTAAATTTGTAAATTTTGTTTTGACCAGGTATTTGTTCCCTGTTGTCTGTCTGTCTCTCTAGCTTGTGTTCCTTGTTGTTTTAATTTTGTAACTCAAAGTTCACTCTCTCCTCTTGGGTCCTAGCATATTCCCCAAGAACTAGAGTGGTGTTGGTGCTTAAAAAGGCAAAGGTGTCTGGATGAACTTGCTTTGGTAAACATGGCATAGCCAGCAGGTTCCCATCACATCCTGATAATGGGGTTATGGTTTCTGGATCCCTGAATGCAGTCCCAACCCATATCTCCCAACCCCAACCTTCTTATCACAACAGCTTTGTGGCCTGGACTTATTTCTTCATCATCTTTCTTTAGCTCCCAGCTAAGTTATACAAGTTTGAAAATCAAGTGGGAAAAATGTTGGAGACTTTAAGAAGTTCAGAGGAAAGGAGGGGTTATTGGACTCCTAAAACTACTTTAGTGAATCTAAAATATCATTCAGATTCCATATAATTGTGTGTGTGTTTGTGAGTGTGTGTGTGTGTTTGTGTGTGTGTGTGTGCATGAACTCAGAGCCTGGGTTCTGTCTGGTAGCTTGTTTTGCTCAAAACACTCGAACAAGAACTCCACTTCTGGATTTTTTTTGGTGGTGAATTGGAGATAACAATCTCAAGGACTTTTCTGCCTTGGCTAGCTTTGAACCAAGATCTTCAGATTACTGCCTCCTGAGTAGCTACAATTATAGGTGTAAGCACTGAATTCCTGGGCTTAAAGTCCATATGGCTGTACAAAGATGTTTGTCTGCCTGTTATCACAAGACTTCAGCCATCGTTTGATAGTCTTTTCTTCTACTGCTACTATGAGCTTTGTACTACTGCCTTACTAGTGGGAGACCAGAGAGCAGTGGAAATTTAACTTGATTAAAAAAAAAACAGCCACCGTAAATAAAACACACATAGAGAAAAACCATATGATACTAATGCATGCTTTATTGCATTATGTTTAATGATTGCATATTGCATTACATAAATATCACATGACTATATATAGTTCATAAGTGTTTTATACTAGCCAAGATAAGAAATAGGATTTTTAATAACCCCAAATCCTTCATTATCATGTATCGCACCCAATGAATTTCTCTGTGCTCTACTGAAGTTATCTATTATATGAAATGCTTCTTTATACTTTTAAGTATGTGTACGTGTGTGTGCACGTATGTGTACACATACACGCATGTGTGCTTAGAATAGTCAAAATTTTGCTGTTTATCTCAGGTCGGCCTGGAATTTGGTTCCTCCTATCTCAAACTCCTAAATGCTAGAATTATAGTAGTGTGCCATTGTGCTCTGGTTCTTTGCTTTCTCCTTTCCCCTTCCCCTTTCCATTCTGTTCTCTTTTTTAGTGTTTTCAAACTGCTAGAGTTTGAACTCAGGACTTCGTGCTCGCTAGGCAGATAGTCTGCCACATGAGTCACATAATTAAGACTCTTAAAATATATCACCCAATGTGCATTTCCAAACACCATAGTCTAGTTTTGCTCAATTCAAAAGGTAATTTTTGTAGCACTCTTTAGTTTGTAAAGTTTGTTTTTAGTCCCGTTGTTCATTTCCTTATAATCTTATCTATTGAGGAACTCAGGCCATTTATCTAATAATTGTTTCTGTAAGCATGAGTTATGTGGATGACACAGTCACACACAGTGAAGTTCAAAATGTCCCTCTGCCCCTTGGATTTCCTGCAAATTGGCAACCTGATCTGAGACTGGATCCTACTTATATTTGTTTGATAGTTTTGGCAAAGCAGCAGTTGGTGGTTGGCAAGGCCACAATCGCTATTGAAGCTCAGATTGTCCCTCTTTAGCCAGTAGGAACTTCTGCAAGTTGGTTTTTAAGTTCTTGTGTCATCACCTTAAAAGCCTTTGACAGCTCTCCTGCTATCTTTTAATAGAAGGCATTCCAATTTTTTCTCGTGCATTTTCTGCTCTAAACTTGGACTTTCCATTGCTCCAGGAGGCCTTGATTTCTTCAGGTAAGAGCTACTATTTAAGGACCCAAGTGCTAGGGATGTTCGCTGACAAAGAATTGGTGACTCTTAACTTTTGGAGATGATAAGCTAGGACGACAAATGACATGTTTTATGAACAGGAGGAGTTCATGTAAATACTCACATTGAAATTTGCAACTACAGTTTTAACTTCTTCATCCTTCCATTCTTGTCTTCTTTCTTCCTTGGGAATATTGAATGTCAAGGATATTGGGGGTGAATGAAATTTGAACATCCCTATGTGCTCATTTAGCACATATTACAAGTGCAGTACTCTCAGAAGAATATTAATAACGGTTCCAACGTGGTTATTGAAAGCTGTAAACCTTTCTCAATATCTGTTTCCCTCCACTTCTTTCATGTAAAAATACTTGCGCTAGCTCTGCATTCTCAGATAAAGAGTCTCATTAGTCTGCTCTCTACCTAAGAATCCTCATTTAGTCTTAGATCTGTTGGTAGGTATACATTTAATATTTACTTCCAGTCATTGTAGTGATAGTCTCTGTAATCATTTTGGTTGTCAAACACATGTTCCTTAGAAAGAATTCATAGGAACCATAAGAGTTCTGTCCTATGACTGAGTCTTCCTTTCCAATTTGCAAGTCATTTTTTCGGGATATAAAAATATTTCCTCTGATGTATCAAGTAGGCTGCTCCATCTTCTTTTAGCTCAAGCAATTTCTTCAGAACACCTAATGGTATTTTTATTTTATTTATAATCCATTCATTCTTTTAGTCTAGAAACACAGGGATTTTTATCTTGCTATTTGTCTTTGCCATCAATAATCTTATGTGCCTGGTGAAGTTTTGTACATCAGGAAATTTTATTGAATTAGTTATTATTGTTTGCTCTGTTTTCTTTCTTCATTGAAGTTTCTTCTTCAGAAACTCTTGCTGTCCATGCATTCTCTTTTCTTTAACAGTTTTTGCTGTTTGTCTTTTAAATTTCCCATCTCCATTCCTTTTTTATTTATAAGCTCCATCCTTTTCCTCCTCTTCCTCTTCATTGTCCTCCTCCTCCTCCTCCTCCTCCTCCTCCTCCTCCTCCTCCTCCTCCTCCTCCTCCTCCTCTTTCTTCTTCTTCTTCTTCATCATCATCACATCATCATCAAAAAATTGTGTTCTCGGGGCTGGGGATATAGCCTAGTGGCAAGAGTGCCTGCCTCGGATACACGAGGCCCTAGGTTCGATTCCCCAGCACCACATATACAGAAAACGGCCAGAAGCGGCGCTGTGGCTCAAGTGGCAGAGTGCTAGCCTTGAGAGGGAAGAAGCCAGGGACGGTGCTCGGGCCCTGAGTCCAAGGCCCAGGACTGGCCAAAAAAAAAAAAAAAAAAAAAATTGTGTTCTGTTTGTTTCTACTTTAGTTGGCATTTCTGGAATGATTAATTTCTTTTATTTCTATTTCCTTTCTGAGTTCTTTCTGAGTTCTGTTACCACATTTATGTCCTTTCTAATCTGATGATAGCATCTTTTGATATTTTGAGTAATTTCTCCTTTCATTTTGTCTTTTAGCCACTTTTGAGTGACGGGTTGACACAGTTTATCTGTTTTGTGGGACCTAGCCTTGACCTTGATACTTTCCCATTGTTCTACTTTTAAGGGAAATTAATCTTACTGACAGACTTTTTTAGGTTCATCATTTGTATTTATTATAAACCAAAATAACAAGATCACTTTTTACATTTCTTTCACAGTTTTGTTTATCTATTATCTTCATTTACATTCTGAAGCAAGATATTTAATTTTAGGATAAAATTCTGCCTCTCTTTTTGTGTTCACTTCATTACCTTTTATACACTCATAGTTCTCTGCAACTCTTATTTCCAGTAGCATTAATAACCTATATTACTTTTAATTTTGAATGGAAATAATGTACTTAAAAAAACAATACATATATAGTTATTGTAAAGGTGATGTACAGAGGAGTTACAGTTACATAAGTCAGGTAGTGAGAACATTTCTTTTTGAACAGTTAGGAATGAGGCATGGCTAAAGAAATCTTACTCTCTAGACCTTTATCTCTTGTGTACTTGCTTTCTTTCTTTCTATACGATTCAAACAATTGGCATGGTGCTTTCTAGAATTCCTTTACTGTTCCTCCATCTCCTACTTTGGTCTAGACCTTTTCATTCTTCTAATTCTTATATTTTCTGTGATTTAGTTTGATGCTGTTCTTTGCAACTTTTCAGTTACATAGGAGGAAGCAGTGGTGGCTTTATGATAGGAAAAAACCGATCCAGTCCTGTAAGTCCTCATTACTTGTACTTAGATGCTACATAGGATAATAACCTCACCTGCCCAGACATACCAAATGTTTTCAATTGGCCAGTGAAGCTTCTGTTTTACTACAGTTGGCTATTTTCAGTTCATTTATTCACAGGACCATGGACGGCAGGCCTTCCCATCCGTGTGATGATTCCTGGCAGGATTTTGTTTGCTGTATCACCTTCTGTTTGGGAATTCCAAAGGAAACTGTGTCTCATTATACATTGTTCATTATACATGTCTGTAGACCCTGGGTTTTGTTATCCAGTTGCTCTAATTATAAATGCTCTAAAATATTGAACAAGCCATGCTGCAATCACTGCCAAGAACTTTCCAGTACTCTCAGTCACCAGACTCTTCAAAGTAGTGTCCTTTTGGATAAGTGACCTGCATCTGAGCAAGAGCAGCACAGGGAGGGTCATGCAGCCAGGGTCTGCAGAAAGTTCTTTTCTGGACCTGTGAATACAAGCAATCTCATTGGCATTATCTTCTACACAACTACTGAGGGAAAGGGGGAGGAAGAAGAGGAGGAGGAGGAAGAAGAGGGGGTAGAGGAGGAAAAGGAAAGAAGAAAAAAAGCTCTCACATAGTTTTGTTTTTGATTTAGTATAATTCAGCTTCTTTGCTTTAAAAATCATGATATATATATATATATCCAGATTTCTTCCAACGATATATGATGTAATAACAAAAGATTACTCATAATTAATTACATCTTGCTGAGTACCATATTTCAAGTAGACAGTCTAGTTCTTCTGGGTCTCCTAGAAGTTCTCCCTGAGCCAATCTCATGATGATTAGCAGAGTTGGGTGAAGGGTGCTCTGCTCCACACAGCTATTCAAAGGCCAGGGAGGATCATCAAGGGCCTCAGGGTTGGAAGGACAGGGGAGAGAGACAGCAAAGAGGATCTCATGAGAGGATGTTAGGGAGCTGCAATGTCACATATCCCTCTCCATATCATCTGAGCAGCAATCGGTCATGCAAACCTATGTGACAGGAAGGGAATCTGGACAGAGTAGTGTCACTGTGTCCAGAGAGAAAAGGATTTGGTGACAGCGGAATCTGCTGTTATACCAAAGTGTGCCTTAAGAATAAGGGAAGCTTTACTAGGAATGAGAAGGGGGGATTTCAGTCCGAAACCAGTTGTGCAAAGACTGGACATTTAGGATTGGTATACTTAGTCGAGCAGCTCAATGGCTATGATCTATTGAAAACCAACCCTTGACCACAAGATTTGTAAAAAATAGGTAAATAGATAATGATATAATGTAAAATGAGACTGAGGAGGTGAAAGAAAAGAGTGGGCATATTTGGGAACAATGTATTGGATTTTCTGTTTTTGTTTGTTTGTTTGTTGTTGCTGTTGTTGGCTGTGGGGCTTCAACGCAGGGTCTGGGCACTGTCCTTGGGCTCTTTTTCTCAAGGCTAGGACTCTACCACTTTGGGCCACAGTGCCACGTCTGGTGTTCTGGTGGTTAATTGGAGATAAGAGTCTTGTACTTTCCTGCTTATGTTGGCTTTGAACAGTGATCCTCAGATTTCAACCTTCTAACTAGCTAAGATTACAGGTGTGAACCATCAGAGCCCGACCGATTTTCTTATTTTAAAAGTAGTTGTACAAAGGGATTTTACTTCAACATGTCAGTTTTTGAGTACAATGCATCTTGACCAATGCCACCCCTTTTGTCATTCTCTTTCATCTCTCCAAATCAGTGTGTTGGGTTCAGAAAGCTGAAAGATTCTTGTTATAGTTGCATGTATTTAGATAAGCTCTGAAAAGGTTAGGGTAGCCTCATGAGAATGCCTTGCGCATCGATGAAGCATTTCCAACCTTATTCTGCATGAGAAAGAAAAGGAAAATATTGGTGGCTTGTCAGCAAAATCTTTGAAAAGTAGTGCTGGTTCCCAATTATTACCAGCAACATCCCTGAAATGGAAGAGAAACGCAATCCAAAGCCTTTCTGCTCAGACACCTGGTCACCTAAGCCCAGGAAAAGCTGGGTTCCCCTCGGCTTGTGACCCCCTCAATCACACCTACAAAGTAGTCAGTCTCCCATGAATGGGCTACAATTGCAACCCTAGTCTGCAGTGAGTTCTATAAATTCAGACTGGAAATGTAATTTCAGATCTTGCAGGGCCTGTGTTGTTTCAGTGATATTATAATCAATGAGTGTAGCTCCCTTTGAAGCTCATAAAGTGACCTCTTTTGACATTGATTTCTCATCTGCTTTTTTCCTTGACCTTTCTTCACCTTCTATGTCTCTTTATTTGCTAAGGCATAGTATTTTATTGCCAGGCACCCTTATAATAACCACAGTATCCATACATTCAGCTTTGTTCAGGTCATTACTACCTAAATAGACACCGGGGTGGCAAAAACGAGTCCTAGGAACTGGTATTGCAACCCTCTCAGGAGCAGATTCTTCTTTTTTTCTTCTATTAGAAGATATTCAGATGTACTGTCAGATTTTTTTTTTTGCTGAGATTAGCATCTAAGAAGATTGTTACATAATGTATTTGTCTTTGCTTTGAGGAAGAGTGCTTTAACTGAGAAAATGTCAAAAAAATGATCACAAGTATTCTACTCAACCTTGAATGTATTTCTAAGGGTTTCCTATGTCTTAAAAGCCTGCCTGGGCTTAAATGGGAAGGTAAATGAAATGTGCATCTTCCCTAAAGAAGTGTGTGGTTTGTCTGGCATTTATGCTCCCCCCAATATGACCTTTAGAAGAGAACATGATCGATAACCTATTGGATCATCTCTAGTCTGCTGTCACGATCTACGAAGGGGAGGTTGAGAGATCTGGATGAAAAAGACCTGGAATGGCTAAGTTGCAAACTTAGTAGAAAAAGAGTCATGTTTTTCTCAATAGTTTCCAGAAGGTTCTGAAGCACCTGATATACGATGGGCTTTCCATTTTGGGCATCTGCTGTCTTTGCCTAGCTCAACATTCCAGTGAGGCTATGATTTTTTTTTTCCAAGTGCTCAAAACCTAACATGTCAGCAGCAAGCAACCACCCAGCTTTGTAAAGAATGCCACGGCTGACAACTTCCCAGCTGCTGAGGAAAGGGCTGAGCCTTTCTTGTAAAGCAGGACCATATACACAAGATCCTTTGTGCCATTGGGACCCACCATGGAGTTTCCAAATGCCCTCGAAGAATGTGCCAACCCCTCCCTACCATGTTTCTCAGTGTCTGGTAGGTACAAGCATGTAATTTGATAGCTCTCAACACACACACACACACACACACACACACACACACACACGGAAGTCTTTTCAGTACGATTTTGATTTTTTAGAATTATTTTAATCTGAAAGTGCTAAAAACAGAGGGGTTATAGTTACGTAAGTCAGGCAGAGAGTACATTTTCATTTGGACAATGTCACTCTTTCCCTGTTCTCTCCCAGTTTTTCCCTCCCTTCACACCCACAAGTTGTATAGTATATTTTCAACATAGTGACCAGTGAGTACCATTGCTGCATTTGTTTACCCTTTGTCCCTTTGTCCCTTCATTTCTATTGTGATTTGTATAGAACAATACAAGTCACCATATTTTAGGAATAAGCCCCCCAAACGATTTTTTTTTGTGTCACTCAATTGGGATCAAAATTTTGTTTTAGGAAGTATAACCAGATTGAATTCGTACTTATTCATGAATATTTAGATATCTACTAACTGAAATAAGAATTACAATAGTCAATTTTCTATATCAGTTTGAGGTTGTTTTGGGAAACCACAGTAAGGAAAAGAGAGAGAGAGAAAAAAAAGAGAGATATGAACAAAAGGTAGTTCATCTCCATGTTCATCTTTACATGGTCTCTTTTAATCATAGCTCCATAATATGCAAAAGTCTTCTAAGAGATTAAAGATGTCTAGCCCTTGAACTGTTGCTGGAAGACACAGATTCCTTGGCCAACTACCCCAGATTGCCTCTGAGAAACAAACTACTTAAGGAATACTTTTCATTATTGATTGTTATTACTAACCGTTTTACAAACATCATGTCCTTTACCCCTTTACCCCAGTTAGTTGTAGAAACCATTCTCTTCTAAATGTGCTTACAACCACTTTGTGAGTCTCGACATAATCAAGGAGCATTTATGAGTTATTTGAATAATGCATGGGTATTTTGTTGCCACTACCTGGTTCTAAATCCACACATCCTTTTATATCATTTTGGAAAGATCTAGTTATGTGTGGGACAGAGGCACATTCTAACATGAATGTAATATTTGGTTATCACTGGACTTGTGATGAATAATTCGTTTAGGAACAGTTGTAGATAGAGATTCTTTTGATGTTGATGTGTTCAGTCACTATGAAACTTGCCCCAGCAATTGCTTCAGGGTTTCCCAATATGCCTAGGGACATAAGGAGATCATTTGCTGAACCACGTCTTCAAGCTGATCTGGGTAGAAACATCCCAATTCACTCCATGACACTTCTTTTCCAGTTGCATTAACATTTCCTTCCTAGTTGTAAAATTTACTCTCAAAATCCAAGGAGTGTTTCTGTCTTACATACTCTGCTACCTTCATTGAAGTGAGTGAGTAGGTGCTTTAATTCAGGGCTTTTCCCTGCTCTTGCCATGGTTATGTCTCAGCTCATTTGTACCTTTTCTAACAGGGAAGCAGGGCTCTTGATGGGTGTTTTTGTATAAGGCTATTCATCTGTTAAAAAGCACAGTTGAAACAGAAGCCAGGTTTCTTGTCATGTCAGGCCATCTCCTATTCCACATGGCTTTATTTCTCTCTCACCTCTTGATAGAGAACATGGTTGAGTGATTTTTTTCAGAAACACCACTACAGGCCTTCCCATGCCAGTGGGCATGCACCGGCTCATGATCATTGCCCTTTTTCAGTTGAGGCTCTAACAGATGGAAAATTATTTGGATGTTGCAGTGGCAGCAAAAATAATGTTGGCTCCTCTCAGTTTTTGCCGGGAGAAGCCCAGGAAGCCTGCTTCTTCTAATTAGAAGGCGCATGCGAATCTGAATGGTAGCACAGAGTCAGCCACTGTGCACATTAAATGATTCACCTTTAAGAAGTGACAAGTGAAGAAACAGCTAAGCTCGCCTGGAGCTTTCTTTAGGATAATACCTAAAGGGAAACCCTCATAGATTCAAGCCGTGAATTATCAAATGACCCAATCCGACTCCCCCAGCCCCCAGAATCCACTCCTTTCTTTCTTGTCTCAGAACCACCTGAGGACATGTAACTGCTGACTTCAGCTTTCTGGCTACTGCCTGGATTTTTAGATCCTAAATGTGAACTAAAGAGGAAAAAAAGTCTTTCATAAAACCTTCCTTCCATTTCATTTTTCCCTTTGTCAGCTTATGTGCACACATCTTTTAAAAATTGTTCTTTCTGCCTCGGAGTCTGTTCTGTTCACTGACTGCCTCCTATACCTGGCTAATCCAAATCGCCAAAGCAATGTTCCTTGACCAGAACAGTCACCTCAGGAATCACTGGATTTGATCACTTGGAATCCTGGAAGGGTCTTCTAGTAGGGGTTGCAAATAGTCAAGGGTTACAAATCTTCGAGACTGAGTGGCACCTTGAACTGGGTCATGGTGGTTCTCAGAGTTTCTGATTGTTAGTTTCATGATTCACTTATTTCAGTGGGAGTTTGGTTGTGGTAGTTATTTATAGGTGAGTACATTGAGGAAAAGGCAGTGAGGAATGGAACAGAAGTGGGTGGTGGAGATGAAAACGGTCTACATCTTGGGTTTGGGCAATGGGATGGCCAGAACTACTTCCTCTTCCCTGCATGACCTCATTCTTGCAACCATATGGTCATTCTTAAGAATATTGGCTAGGGAGAGCTGGCGTGTCTTCAATGGATGCCTAGTTGCCTGCCTCTGTGTGTCATCTTGAATGGGAGGAGATTTTTGGCTTCTCTGGAAACTGCCTTCAGGTGAGGGGTGGTTCACACACAGTCTTTCTGGCTTCTCTGCTGCTCAAATTTCAGTTATCCCTAAATCACCTGAGCCCTCAAAGGAGAAAGCTGCACAGACCATGCTAGTCTGTCCCAGCTAATAAAAAATGTTTTTTTTCTTTTTTTTCTAGGGAAGGGCTATATTTTATCAAGCTCTTTCTCATGTGTAACCTAATTTTTTGTTGGACTGCATCTCATTTTACTATTTCAGCAACTTCCCTGGGCCAAAGAATCCATTTATTAAGCTGTGTTGCCAGAAGTTCTTCTTCACCCCCCTGGCTCAGATACTTTGGCACATCACTGTGGATGATCCTGGGGGGTCCAGGTCAGAGGATCCTATAGGTAAGATTGCCTTCTAATAAGCTCCTTTGACATCTCACTTATTAAATATCCTTTGAATGGAGTTCAAGCACATCTGCGTTACTGTGAAGTTTTCTCCATGAGGTCTTCTGTAAGAAAGTATTCTTGTGTTTATACTGTTCTTTATAGTTTGACTTACTTATGCCAAACAAATCCATTTCCCTTCTAGAATTAAGCACCTTCCACTCAGTCTTCCCAAAGGGGAACATTTGGGAGATGAGCTTTCACTCTACTCCTACCCATTCTGCCCCACTTTCCTTCCTTATGGCCTCTTTATTTTTTATGCTTATTTTTTCCTGCTGCCAGGAGAACTGTTTTGAATTCTCATGGGTGGCACGGGCTGGAATGAAGACAGTTTTTGTGCAAACTGAGGCATGTATGAGGGTGTTTGGGGTTCAGGCTGCAGCTCCATGCGGGTCTAGGACTTAGATGAAGGGTACTTCCATGAGTGCCCAGTGCAAGGAGAACTCCTAATTTTGCTTCAGGTGTTCTGGACCAGAATGTGAACATACCAAAGATCCTCTCCTTTTCTCATCATCTTTACCACCTTCTCCAAAAGAGGAAAAAGAGCAACAATTTCTTTCCAACATACAAATAGGGTTTCTTCTCTTCTCCAAGAAGACTGGATGCACTTTTTAGCTCATCCTTCAAAATGATGTGGTTTTTTTTGTCATTGTTGTTCAGTAATTTTTAGATATCTATACTGACCAAATGATTTTGTAAAGATTCTAATTGTGTGAAATAGAGATCAGCAGGCCCCAGGCTTATGTGTTAAAGGCTTGGTCATTATCAGCTTATGTGTTGTTGGGAAGTAAGAGGTGGGACGAATTCAGAGGAAGTTAGGTCATTAGTATGCCTTTAAAGTGATGTGAGAGTTTAGTTCCTACCTTCCCCCTTCCCTCTGCTTCCTGGCTGCCATGATATGCCTTGCTCTCCCTTTTTTTTTTTTTTTTTTTGGTCATGGGGCTTGAACTTAAACTTGGCACTGTCCCTAAGCCACAACTTTCCTTCCAGTTTTCTGGAGGTTAATTGGGCTGGATTTGAACCATGATCCTCAGATCTCAGCCTCCTGAGTAGTACAAGCCTGAACCATCAGTGTTCTGTTCTTTACCTTTTACTACATGATTCCACCATGTTGTTTTCCCTTTCCACAGGTCATATTTCATTGAGTAACTGACAACTACCACACAAGATTAGTAACTTTAGAAACAGTCAACTATCTTCTGGTTCTTAGAAATTCACTACAGCCAAATAAAAACTTGAAGATTTTAGCAGTAAGGAAATTAGTTTGTGTAACCTAGAATGTCCTAGGAGGTAAAATCTCAGGACAAGATTGCCTAAGGAAGAATAGCTAAACTCTGACTTTAGTGATAAGTAGAATTTGGGACTAAGGAAGGAGTTGTTGAAGCTATTCTGGGCTGAAGGAGTGCAATTTCAAGAAACTCTGAAGAGATCATTGTTGTTGGAAAGAAGCTATATGAGGTGGGAAGCCCAGTTTTAAAGGACATGTCAGTCACATTAAGAATTTTTTTGTCACTAATAGTATTGGCCAAAAGAAATCCTAGGAAGGGTTTCTGCAGCATGCATGCAATAATTTGTATGACTCTGTTAAATAAACCATTCTTGCTAAAAGGTGAGAGCTCCTTTCCCATACCATATTTAGACATGTAAAGAAAATGTCCACATCCACTTTATTTATGATGGCTGCTCTGAAACCCATAAGTTACTATGTCAGTGGGAACTGATATTATATGATATCATTATATATACTATCATTTTATTTATATTATATCAGGTTCCTCACTACTGCACTCTGCAGGAATAGCAATCTTACTGTTGGCTTAGATCAATGCTATGCTGTCTCTGCTTGTTACCAACTCTCAGTCTGTTGGCCTCAGTGTCTGCTGTTCTGTTCAGCTTGGTGAGAGCTGGAGCATCCTCTTTGTACCTGAGTGTTATCTGGCCATTAATCTTTCATGACTTTCTGAAGTCTGACCTTGTGATTTAAATATAATAATACTCTTTATCCTTCATCCCTCAGTCCCAGTCCCTACTAGGCTCCTCAGTGACTGCCCATGTCCCTCCACAGAGCCAATACAGTATCTTGTAGAACTTTTTGTACTACAGAGAAGCCAAGGGAGTCACTGGAAAGCTACCCTCAAGTTTTCTTTCTGCTCTCTCATGATTCACATAGACTGCTGAGCTGCTCTAGGTTAGAAGGTAGGACATAACCACTAAGATGGCGCAGGAAATCAAGTCCCTGCTGACCTATTCTAGACAAATGAGTCTAGACACGTTTCATGATCTGCTGGTGCTATCACTGCCCCTCATCTTTCTCTCCTGGTATGTTGTCAGGAAATGTATGCTTGATTTTTCTTTGGGAAAGAACTTGGTCTAATCCAACAGTAGAATCTTACATAAAAGGTGTAGTTCTTAACCCTGGGATTTAGACTTTCTGTCTGTCTCCAAAGCTTGGCTTTTTAGGCTTCTGTCTAGAGATGAAGCAAGTAAGCTTTGAGCTTCAAAACTGAACAAGTCTGTCTTCTTTTTTTTTTGTCTTCTTATTTATTGTGAAAGAGATGTACAAAGAGGTTAGTTTCATATGTTAGGCCTTGTGTACATTTCTTGTACTGTTTGTTACCTCCTCTCTCTTTCCCCCTCCCCCCTCCCCCCTCCCTCTCCACCCATGAGTTGTTCAGTTGGTTTACACCAAATGGTTTTGCAAGTATTGCTTTTGGAGTTGTTTGTCTTTTTATCCTTTGTCTCTCGATTTTAGTATTCCCTATCACTTCCCTACTTCTAATGCCAGTATATACAGTTTCTAGTGTACTCAGATAAGACACAGTGATAGTGCGGGTACAACCACAGAAAGGGGATATAAGAGGATCGTCAACAATAGAAGCCACAGTTTCACGTGGCCTGTTGAAAGTGATTACAACAGTGATGGTCCTTATATCTACTCCTCCTATTGGGACAATAATCCTCATGGCTTAACTATGAAAAGAAATGGATTCAAGTGAATACAGTTTACTGTATCGATGTATTCTCTCTGTTAAAATATAAGAATAAGGTCTGGTGAATGAGGTAGCTTACACTTGGATGGTGACAATGAGGTTGGATAGAACTTAATAAGTTATAAATATAGCTAGACAGTAGGGTTGAAGGTATTCATTGCTAGATTCCATGAGATGGACTGATCAAAAGTGAGACTTATAAGCTTCTGGTTGGCATGGATGTATGGTAGTACCAAGATACAGATCTCTGAAAAAAAAGAATTAACTGGGGAATTAGCCTACTTTAGTATATGCTGAATTTGAAGTTTCTATGATACATAAAAGTAAAGATATCTAATACATGATACAGATGTACAATTCAAAAATACAGATTCACAATTCAACATAGTTATTTCTGTAGAAGATCACATCATAATCATAAAGCTGATTACTCATTATTATAGCAGAGAAGCAATACTGATATAAGGCAAATGACAAATAGCTTGAGACAACTACTTTAGGGAAGGTATAGGTTCATCATTAAAGCCAGTTGATAAGTAAGGCAATAGCCTTATTTTTCTTCTGACATAATGTATGCTATGTTTGGCCTCTCTGCCTTCCCTTCTCATGGATTCGTTTTTCTGTTTTACATACTTAACCACATTCCTACAAGTCTTATCACCCAGGGAATAACTTTGTCTCTTTACAGTGATGCTATAATATCTATCCATTCTCATTTTATGATGTTATTCCCAGTCAAATTTCCTTCCTTCCTTCCTTCCTTCCTTCCTTCCTTCCTTCCTTCCTTCCTTCCTTCCTTCCTCTCCTCTTCTTCTTCCTCCTCCTCTTCCTCCTCCTCTTCCTCCTCCTTCTTCTCCTTCTCCTCCTCTCCTCCTTCTTTTGGTGTGTGTATGTATGTATCTATTTGGGTGCTGGGTGTTGAACTCAGAGCTTTGTGTTCTCAACTGACTTTCGTACTTAAGGCTTTTGGTCAACCACTTTAGCCATATCTTCAATTCTGACATTTTGCTGGTTAAGTGGAGTTGAGTCTTCCCAGGCTGGCTGCAAAGTTGGAGCCTCAGATCTTGGCTTTCCGAGTAGTTAGGATTATAGGCATGAGCCACAAGTGACTAGCTTCAAATTAATTTCTGTTATTGAATTGCTGCACTATTTGGAAAATTGTTATTGAGAGATGAGGTTGGAAATGTAAGTAGGGGTTAAATAACTCAAAGATGCTTGAATATTATGTGAAGATAGGTAATGTATGATCACTGAAGAAATTTAGTCCAGGAAGTGAGTAACCTATTTTGGATGTGCCTAACTACCATGGCTTCCTGAATCTAATGTCGACAGGTTTATTCATTTAGTCAATTCAATAAACATTTATTGACTTGCATTTAACTGTAGAAGATACAATGCTAGATATTGTAGAAACATACGTGTTGGTTTGTACTTAGAGAATAATTTTTCTATTGGAGACATGCCTTAACTCTTTCAGTTCCTGGAAAGTTCTGCAGACATTATCTCTTTTAGGACCCAAAAGGTTAGCATTCTTGTATTCATCTTGTTGCTTAGCGGGGATTTTTGTTTGTTTTGTTTTTCTTTTGCTTCCTAGTAGAAAAGTATCTCAACATATACTATTACAAATTTTAAGGATGGACAATGATGGAAGAGAGCATTGATCAGGATGTATTATATTCATTAACTATGTGTTGAATGAAAACCCCTTTGAACAACTACTTAAAGATAATAAAACAAATAAAAAACACATAAGAAAAAAATACTTTTAAACACAAAGCAAAACACCAAAGAAACAAACAGGGCAGAGACTTTTGTGTAAAAATTCTGTTTCCCAGGAAACATAGCAAGATAGGACATCATACCTCCGAAAAAATTAGCAAAAGGACTCTTGGAGAAGGGTTGTACTTTAACATCTGACCAGTTGGGCGAAAAGTGTTTTGAAGACATATTACATTCCCTGATCAAATGGAAAAAAGGTTGACACCTGCCATGGTATCTAGGAAACACCCGACTAACATGGCCAAGAGCCACACACTCTTTCCCACATGGCCTTGCTGTGAAAACCTTCCAGTAGCCTGATCTTGGCAACTGGGATCACCTCGTGCCTTTTCATGGAGACTGGCCATCTCAGAAGATCAGAGAAGGCTCCAGACTTATATTTGCCTTTGGAAGATCCCAAGAAGAGTTAATGAGTGATATATATCATTTTTTTTCTTTTTAATATTTAACCAAGCAGGCTCCCCACCCCCCTTTCTGCCACTTTTAATAGCTGACTCAACGATGTGGATATTTGTGCACTAAATATATGAGTCAGGAGGTTTTGTGGGAACGGAGTTATATTAGAAATTCCTGTTCGATGTGCTGCCGGATTGCGTCAGTGGCTTCCTGGGTTTCGAACTTTCTCTGGCCCACTATTATGAGGTTTTGTTTGCTTGTTTGTTTTTGTTTTTGCACTCCAGCAAGGGTTAATTTTCTTTGCTGCTTTTGGGTGTTGATGTGTATCCTCCTGTATTAATGTGGTTTTGAAATGAAAAATCTCTACATGCACAAAGAGTGCCTTGGATAGTTTTGCATTTGCAAATAAAGCCCTAACAAATGCTCATTTAAAAAAATATATTTCCCCAGCTGAGCACATTAAGGCTATAAGCTGCATCTTTGTATTCACTTCAATAAACCAGGTGTGCTTCTGGAGATTAGCTATTTTTTATAAAGAATGATTTTGAAATAAATGACAATGGGCTCATTTCTCTTTATGCCGAAGATAACATTAAAGGAAAACTGCCATGATTAGTTTTAATATCTCAGATAGCTTAATGAGTACTTACTAAAAATGTGTGTGTATGTGTGTGTGTGTATGTATGTATGTGTGCATGCACGAGAGAGCATATAAGCACAGAGGGTAGATATATGTGTACACATGTGCCTGAATAATTTTCCAACATCTTAAGTAATGCCTGTCAGGGATTTTAATAACCCAATGCCAGTAAGTTATTCCAATGACTCCTTTTCTTTGTAGTGGCATTAGATGGGAAGTCCATTTTCCTGTGGAGCTTTTTTATTTTTATGTATTTTTTGAAAGACGTGCCAGTCAGAAAATATGAAAATGGACTGGGAATTTATGTGCTGTTATGGTCGATGTTTGTGGCCTCTTTTAGAAACTACCTAGAGTTTCTTTTGCACTTGATATCTCATCTGAAGCATGAGTTGGAGGCCAGCATGGGGATGTGGGGTGTATGGGTGAGGTTTACAATAGTATGTGGAGGTTACATTAGGAGCCATTACAACAGATGAGTTAAGGCTCTCTAAGAAGAAGCTATTTCGCTTTAATATGGATTGAAGGTGGAGTGAGATGGATTCAGGTCCTTCCGTGCATCTTTCCAGTATAGTTTGATAGTCAGTGAATAGACAGTGAATACAGATGGTGGGAGGGAAACCATGGTTGAGGAAGTGAGGTAGGCAAGAGAGCCATGGTGTTAATGAGGCTGAAGTACTAGTGTCTCTTCACAAAGGCTAATCAGGACAGTATTTTTATGTGGCTGAAATGAAGGATAGTGATAGGTTGACTATGTACAAGGGGAGGAGGGGGGAGGGGAGAGGAGGGAGAAGGGGGGAGGGGAGAGGAAGGAAGAAGAGAGGCATGAGAACCCAGAATTTCAAGGCCAGCTACTTAGTTCAGTAAATTATCAGAAGTGATTATTGCTTTATTAGACAATTGACTAAGTCTTGATCATTTAATGATAGATCAGATCTTTAAATCAGATCCTGAGCTTGAATTTTAATGTCAGACATTAACTCAGTGCTGATATGGTAGTCAAAGGATCTATAGTTTACTTATCCTTCCCTTTTTTCTTGACTTTGAGTATTGTACTGTTTTTAGTGTCTTTTCTAGAACTTGGAAAGAGAAAGGCAAAATTTAAATCTGGAGGTACTCTTTTATTTGAGCTTTAAGAAGTGGTATAAACAGAGAAATGAGGTAGAGATTGTTGTTAGTAGGTGATAGATAAATTTCAGGAAAACGGTCATTTTTGTTTTCTATAATTCCAAGGAATTGACATGGAATTGACTCTGAGCTCCTCATTTTTGCCCTGTTCTAAAATAGGCATAGTCTGTATCAGAAACATTGCCATTGTCATTAGAAACATGGCATACATTGTTGTCAGTTTCTGTTTTTAAGAGTCAGTGTGTGGGCACCAGCACAATATTCTTTGTCTTTTTTCCTGAGATGCTAGCTCAATATGATAGTAATGAGAATCAGGATAAAAATAGTTAAGTTTAAAATGCTGGGCTAGGGTAATGGCTTTTTAATGAAACTATTGAGGAACACTGTTGTCATACAGGGTCAGCGTTGATGTGTTTCATTTTAGGAAGTGGGACTGAGAATTTGGTTCATTGGAGATACGTTTGCAAAGTTCATTTATTATTGACGGGCTTTGAAAAGGACACCAACTTTTCAGGTTGAGTCTGGGTGATTTTTAGATTGTTTATGTAAATGGGAGAGAACAGCTTTCTGTTGGTAACTGTACCCAGCTTCCTTCTTTCCATTTCTGGAAGGCACCTTTGAGCCCGATTTAGCTTCAATCGGTAGGGCCTCTCCCTTTGCTGGGTGTAGGATTGGAATGGGCTTTCATGGCCCTATCCATGTATAGAGTTTGTCTTTGCTGTGTTTTCTGGTGAACTGGGGCTTGAGCATCTATCTATACATGGATTGTTATGGAAGGGTGTGTGCATGTCTGTGTGCACAAGTGTGGGCCAAGAAGTACTTGATGTTTGCCATTCCATTTGAACTGGAGCAAGGCACAGAAAAGAGATTTTTTTTTTAAAAAAAAATAGAATTTTACCAAAGCTACTTCTGAACATGTTTTTGAGGCAACAGGGGAGGTATCAGGCCACTGAGGAATGGTGGGCTGTCCTTAATAACCTCTCCCAGAGAAGAGACACCATTTACCATGGAAATGGTGGACCCAAGAATCCTATCTCATGGGAGGAATGGCAAAGTTGACCAATATGCATTCTAGGGCTGGGTCACTAGAGGTCATCAATCACTCCGTGCCAGGTTGATGCTCCTTGGCTGCTTTCATTTAAATAAACCCTTTTGGAGAGATTTTTTTCCTTTTTTGTGCTTTTTTAAAAATTAAAATATATGAACAAATCAGGTTTCTAATTTTAGCTCTGACAGCTTACACTTGGAGTTAGAAATATCTCCAAACATGCTTATTTACACATACCTGCATCAGTACTGTTCACTGGTTTAGTCTGGGCCTCTGGGGGAAAGAATTTAAAGGTAGAGTATGGTATGGGGAGGGATTAATGGAGTCCCTCTGTGTACTCTATAACTGCTTCTGGAAGCCAGAGAAAAATACAGTGTGTAACTGTGCACATACATGTATTTATACACCATGCATGTGTGCACATGTATGTATATGTGTATGCACATGCACACATGCATTTCTCTCTTTTATTCCTAAATGACCTGTTCACACCTGTTCAGCAAAATGCTGTGTGCCTGAGTCACACCTTAGAATTCTCCTTTCTAGAAATTAAAGCAACTGGTGGTCAGTTGTTATTTGGACAAGGACAGATTTTTTTTTAAATGACACCTGAGAGAGAAATTTTAGCAGCTCGGGATCTGCATTGTGTGTGTGGGGGGATGCTCTCTCTATTTCCATAATTTTTATATTAATATGTCATTCAGCATACTGTATAGCTGAGTGGTTCAAGAAGAACAAATAGAGCAACCCATAATATAAATAATTCTATACTTTATCAAAGCAGAAATGCATATCTGTGGTGAGATGGAGCCCACCTGATGAAGTGATGGGTTCTTTCAGTGTGAGATGGGACACTGTCAGAAAGCAGGGGAAGACGACAGCTGCACAGTCAGGTGACAGATCCTAAAATGTAACTTGTGAGCCTACTGGGTGCACCACTTTCAAAATAACCTTGAAGGTTTCTGAGGACAAGTGTAGCTACTCCCTTCAAAGAATGTTAAAAGCCAAGCTTGCCTGCCAAAACAAGATTTCAAAATGAAAAGTAAAATTAGAACCTATACACGGACCAGTATCTCATTCTAATTAAAGTGGAGATTCTGTAGGAGAGTGAGCAGGTGTGGGCCTTCACTGTGACACTTGAATCAGCCAGCTGGTAGGGTGACTGTCAGATGCCTGCTTGTTCTCTGATATCCAAGACCTCTTAATGTTGCAGGAGAACACAGAGTGGAAACAATAAACAAAAGCTTGTTTATTATATGAAGGGCTTGCTGTGGAGAACGGATTTGTCTTCCCCCAAGAAGTAAGGGGTAGAACATTTACTTCTGAGATCCTCAAGGTCACACATCAGACCAATTAGATTAGATGATTATTTTAAGTCCTCTGCTGAACTATTCTTTTTTAACAGTGTGTTCTGTATTATTCATGGGTGGATGGGCGTGTGTGTGTGTGTGTGTGTGTGTGTGTGTGTGTGTGTGTGTGTGAATGCCTGTATACAGACATTCTTTTACCTTTTAAAATACACTACCTTTATCCCAACTTGCAATGAATGTTTAAAGGATTTAATGCACTTGCCGTCTTGTATCAGGAGAATGATGGAGGATTAGATGAGGAAAAAAGGGCTTTTGGCACAGCTTGCAGGCTGTTATTTCCACCAACTGTGGTGTCAGCTATGATCTTTTTACAGTGCCTCTGCCTGTGGGGCCTCTTAGCTAGAGATCCCTGGGTCTCTATGATTTCTTTCTTTCTTCTTTTTTTTTAAGTAAAAAAAAAAAGATGAGAATACCTTTTTATACCTTTTCCTGAGCACCCAATCTGTAGAAGGCTAAACTAAACTAAAATCGGGAGGGGCGAGTCATGATTTGGGAACATAAACTATGTTTAAGAGTCTTCTGATTGTTGAGGTTTGGCCACTATAAAAGTCACTGAACTTTACTATAGAACAATAGGTTGTATTGCCAGAAATCCAAACTAAAAGGAGTACTATATAGTGACAGAATTGAACTGGGATGTTTTTCTTGTAATCCCAGGACATCTCTGAAGCTCCATTTAAGTGGAGTTAAGTAAGTATGGTTATAGCCAATGTTGACCGTTACAGTGTCCCCAGCACAGGTGCGGAATTTAGGTTTAGAAACTCAAAATGATGTGGTTAGAATCTCCATCCACATGTCTAATGTAAGTGTCTGATGTTGGGCAAATTATCCAACCTCCCCAGTTCAGAACTTTTTGGTTTTAAAGTGTAAAGAGGTATTCCTATTGTAAGTGTAAAGGAAAAAAATGTAATTGCTGATAGAAAAATCTGAAATAATCTCCCATGGGAACTCTCATCATCAAAAAAGGGTCCGATCGCTAACTCACTGCTATAAAAATGGAACTCGGGCAACATATTAAATCCCAAAGTAATGAAATGAATAACTTGCATAGAATGATTAAATTGCAGTCCAAGGATAGATAATCATCTGGACAGGAAGAGGAAAGAATGTTTTCGTGTCTGTGGCAAAAGGGGTCAAGATGACCCAGGTTTGGTCTGCTTCCTTCCTTATGGGACCTGAAGACCAGACAGTGACTTCCTGTCTTAGCTCCATGGAAAGAGACAGGATTTGAACTCAGCAGCCGAGTCACATGGTTCCTTCCATGACAATCCCTAACATCAATTTTCCTGCAATTTTGAAGCCACTCTTCTAAAAATTTTGTAAGGATACAACGGTGTCTGTTTTTATGAAACAGGTTATGTCAAATATGAGGGTAACCACATATGCTGTGAGAGATATCATTATGATAAAATTAAATTTAGCAGTCCTGGCATTCACTCTCTGCCTTTGGGTGTGAGGGGGAGGTAGATAAGGTGCTTGTGCGTGGGGTGTTTATCTTTATTTCCACACGTTCCCATGGAGCCTGCCTACAGAGCTTAATACAGAGCCCACGAAGATTTGTTGATCACTTCTGTGGCTATGTGTGTGACTGCTCTTCAGAGGTATCAGATGGGGGAAGAATAAAGACCATCTTCAGACTGGAAGTCTTCCATCCTTAGTGGAGGAACAAAACATACTAAGACACAAATACTTTGCAAACGTGAAAATTTTGCAAAAGCAAGGATAAATCCGTAGAATAAAGTCCTGTGAAATGGGGATTTATTTATTTATTTATGCCAGTCCTGGGCCTTGGACTCAGGGCCTGAGCACTGTCCCTGGCTTCTTTTTGCTCAAGGCTAGCACTCTTGCCATTTGGGCCGCAGCGCCACTCTGGCCATTTTCTGTATATGTGGTGCTGGGGAATCGAACCCAGGGCTTCATGTATAAGAGGTAAGCGCTCTTGCCACTAGGCCATATCCCCAGCCCCGAAATGGGGATTTTAATAGGACACTTCAATGGATTGAGTTAAATAAAAAAGAAGCAAAATGAAATTGTCTTCTTTTAAAAGTGCTGTGTGTGTGTGTGTGTGTGTGTGCGCGTGTAAAGGAGGAAGAGAAAGAAAGTGCAAATAGTAACTATCTAGCTGAATCTTTAACAGGCATCTTATCTTGAAAGATCAGGAATACTCAGAGGGAAAGGTGATCAGTAAGCAGCCTCAGGTTTCTTGAAATGGTGGTCTATATCATACCCAGTTTCTGAAGGACCTGTATCTCAGTCTGTAGTCCAGAGACAAGCAGCCAGAAGTGATTCTTTTGGCTATGGAAGGGATTTCTTCCCAGGTGGTCTGTATTTTCTGCCTGCATTCAGGGCAGGAGTGCTTGTCACCCACCACTGATGGAGGAAAATAAGCAGGAACAGGTAGATTGAACAGCTTGAGAGAGGAAGCATTCTGGGGCCCACTGACTGACTTGGTTCCTATTGCTTTTGATACTCATTATTGGGGATAAATAGCGTTCAGAGGACTCACTCATATGGGAATTCTAGGTCTTTTTAGATCTCTAACAAGTCATTTAGGATTCCTTCAAAATAGCTTTGCTACAAATGTTGGTTTTTTTCCCCATTAGTTTTTATTTTATTGTACTTTTAAACTTTAGGGTTAAACCTAAACATGCAGTAGTGCTTGGTAGGATTTTTTTCCATCTGCATTTATCTTCTTTCTGTGGCCAGAGATATTCGGAAGGGGTTGGTCTTTCATTTGGGGAAGAAAACTAACATAGTGGGAATACAGGTTTCCTTTTAAGATTGGCAATACTAGAAAATTGGCCTCATCCATCAGCTTCTGATCTCTTATATACCCACTAGGACTAATAGTAACAACAATGGCTATTCTTAATGGAGACTCGCATCAGCACTTTGCTAAGCACATTTTATATGTGATCCATTTAATTTCCACAACAATCCTAATGAGGTAGATATTATGAATCCCACGTCATCAATGGTGAAACTGAGGCCAAGTCATATTCAGAAAGAAATCAGAACAAATAAAACCTTGGCAAATGTCATCCCACGAAATCAACTGAGATTTGAGCTCTGGACCAGCCTATTCTATTGTTTTTTTTCCCATCAACAAGGAGAGTTTGCTGTTTAGATGATCTTTGAAAATGTTTCATGTGTGTGTGTGTGTGTGTGTGTGTGTGTGTGTGTGTGTGTGTGTGTGTAGTATGATTCTCCATATTTTCCATACAACACAAGAAATCATACTTCTGGGTCTTCTAATTTAAATTGTAATATTCCATTATGCATGGCTCGTTTCCAATTCCTCTGTATTTTTAAATGAACTATTGGATATATGAACACAGTTGGGTCCCACCTTCTCCTCAAAGGGCATGACGCAGAGGAATTGAAAAGAAGGACCCAGGCTGATGTACCTTGATTCCATCCCTTCTGCTAGCCTATAATTTTACTCATTTGTATAAAGGGTTTGTGGCAGAAAGTTGACTTTTATCTTAGGGAAAGCAGTGCTTGCCCTAGTGATTCAGATATTAGAGCTAGTGCACCACAAAACAACTTCCCACAGAATGGCAGGTCCCTGCAGTGGTTCATCAGACCAAGTTCCTTGTGTGCCTGTTTAAACTTGACTCAAAAGCAGAAAGTTTTGGGACAATACATTTTCAAAGTGTTATGGGTCAAAACTTTAATGATGCTTAAGCAAAAGCTCCAAGGTGTGACTCTACATGAACGAAGTTCAGAAAGTAGGGAGGATTTTCCAGGAAGGTGAGGAATGGAGAGACCATCTCAGCTGTCACCTGGCTTAGGTGAGTAGAAAGGAGAATAAGATTGTGGTGGTAATTGAGGTGAGAAATGGCTACTGAGACTTGTAGCCTTCAAATGGAATGTGGGGGACCTGGGCACTTCTTGGATGATAAATTCTAGGCCACATAGCAGGGTAGGTTTTCTTTTGCTTTCATCCTTCTGTCCTATATTCAGGCTATATCATCTCTCTTAGCAGCACTTAGTCATTGCTAATGAGGCATTTAGGGGTGCCTTTCTGATATCAATAAAAGATTATGGGTGTACCCCCTTTCCTCCTTTGCTTAGACATGGTTGCTGTGCCACCCCCGTCCCCCACCCACAGGGGCCTTCTGCGCCTAAGGCTATCAGTGGAGAAAGCTATTTAAGAGGTTTTACTTTTACATCTGAGCAGCCAAATTGTGCATGTAACAATGGGGACCCATTCTTGCACAATGGAGTATCCCTGATGAAACATTGAATGTGTGTGCTTAATATGCAGTGAATGACACCATGGACTTCTAAACAAGGAGAACATTTCCATGCCATTTGGGAAAAGAGAATTCCATTCTTGTTTCAATTGTTATGCAAGCGATAGAGCTATCATCATGGTACCACCTCCAAATATCCAAACTAATAATAAAACATCTTCTGGTAGGTTCATATGTGTTGGCATTGTACGTTTTCTGGATTTGACATTTCATTTCTATTCTTTTGGAAGCTGGATGGTTCTATTTTACCTCCGGTTCAAGCAATTACAAGAGTGCATTGTTTAACACACACACACACACACACACACACACTCCTCTGTGATTGAGGACGTGGGAGAGCTCAGTAGCAAAGCACTTGCCTAGCATGTATGAGGCCCTGAGTTCAAGCCTCAGAAGTCTCTAAAAACAAAATTCCATCCTGTTTTCTTCTATTGTCCAGTCACGTGGAATTGAACATGATTCCTGAATTGGAACACATATCACCTACTCATATTCCTTATGGGGGGGGGGGAGGAGTGAGACCCAGAGAGGTTGAGGGATCTGATCCAAGATCATAAAAAGGAAAGAACTGAATGGCCAGTAGAAAAATTTACTTACGGAAAATTTAATTTTCAATAATTAAAAAGCAGTGAAAGTAGAAGAGGCCAAAATCCAACATGTATCTTTGTTAAAGGAGGAACAAAAAAGCCATTAGCTTCGCATTCCTTGGATAAATCTACTAGCATAATTTTTCTTGGTCAGATTTAAAATGACCCACTCAACATGTTTTGACTAGAACTGTCCTGATTTTAGTTCTTTATGGTTCAAGCAGGAAGTCCCAAATGCCAGGAAGCCCTTGGGTCCTAAAGAACTAGGACAATTGGTCACAAAAATTTGGCCAAAAAATTATGCTAACATATTAGGTTAAAGTGGTCATATTTTTCCCCACTCCCTCCTGAGCTCAGTTTCTTCTCACTATGCTATTTTCTTATAGGAGAGAACCTAAAATCTGCGAGGTAGAATATGTGTTAGCTTTGCTGCTATCTTTGGTTAGAAGGGGGAACACAAGCATTGAGTTCTACCTGTTTTGTTTTGTTTTCTCCTATGTTCTATTATCCTTTCTCACTACATTTAGGACAATGTAGGGTTTATGGAGGGATGTTTTCCCAGTACTTTTTCTGGCACTGTGTTTCATCCTTCGGTATCACTGTCACACAAGAAATCTGGAAGAGAAATGAGCAAATTGTTGCTAGGAATGACAACAAATATTTTAGTTTTTGCTGCTTATACAGTCTTGATTTTTTTAAATCAAGACTTCAAAAATATGAAACTATTTTCAGTTTTCAGGGTATTTACACAAAAATAGGCTACAGGCCTTGACCTGGTGATACAAGCTAATAATTACAGTTATGAGGCAGAGACAGCAGGATCTTGGTCCAAGAGTCTACCTGGGCAAAAGTGTGAGACCATATCTGAAAAATAAACAAAGATAATGGCCAGTATTATGGCTTAAATGTTAGAGTACTTGCTAGTAAGCACAAAGCCTTGAATTCAAGCCCCATGACTGCCAATAAAAGAATGAATGAGTAAGAAAATAAATAAACCCAAACCTACTAACCAAATGGAACAACTCTAAATAGGCTTAGACTAGATTTAGACTGCAGGCTATGTAATTTGCCAAACTCTACTATTGGAAATATCTGCAGTGGAATTATGTGTATTACATTTTTAAATGTCAGATATGATCATTTGGAACTGCCATCAGTATAAACATTATTGACAAGATATTCTGTACTTTTTGTATGTTTCTTTAAATCTAGGTGATCACCATATTTGAAGTGCTCAACAGTTTCCCTGGGTGGCTGTGACCTTTGTGTCGCACAGTATAGCTCTAGAGCATTTTCATTAGGAGTAATCAAACAAGTGGTTAAATCTTTTCTGCTTTTATTTTTTTTTTGGGGGGGGATTTGTAAAGTGGCAGGAACATGGTTGACTTTCTGATAATGCTGGCCATATATAATTGGGTTTTCCCTCCTGCTTATGACCTGTGGGAAGTTTATGTGATCTAATTTGGCAAAGGAAGAGAAGGCCTGTGCTGCAGACCCTTGGATTTGGGACCAGTTGATAAGAATGATTTTGTAGGTCAATGGCTCAGCAGTATCCGAGAGGGAGGGTAGCATCAGAACTAGTGAGGTTGCTGAACTCCAGTTGTCTTTTCTTGGCCTGAGAAATACCTATCTCCCATGCAAAGGGAGGGCTAACCTTATTAGTTATATAAGCAGACTAAATGGAAGAAAAATTTCATTGCTTGATAAGCCCACTCACCAGTGTTCTTTCTGAGGCATTCTTTCCTTTTTGGTCAGTGTGCATTTTCCTGGGTTAGATCTGCCTCCTCTCCTCCCTACTTAAGGGACTTTTCAGACCAGCTCAAGAATTTTATGAATAGGAAAGCCCTGTAGTGCAATTGAGCTCAGGAAAATGTCCCCTAGAATAGATTGTTTCTGAGTCAAGTGTATAAATATTCTGGCTCAAGTCCTTTTTTTTTTCCTTAATGAATTGGTCTGGCAGTAGTTAAAGCCAACTGTGGTCTAGCAGAATGCTCCAGAGAGAAAATTGAATGGACACACAACACCGTCATAGTTTCCTTCTTTATATAATGTGTTTCACAATGTATTAGAAAATTAACTTTAAGACAACTGGCAGGACCTGTTGTATCAGTCTGGCCCTTTGGGAGCTGTTTAGTGTCTTTTATTCCTAGTGTCTTGAACCTTCCTACCTGGTGAATTTTTGAAGACACAAGCAGCTGCCATGAGCCTCTCTGTTTCCTGGTAAGCTATTCGAGTTTATCATCCCTTACAGTCTGTTTCTGAGTTAGTGAATAGAAGAAAATCATTTTTTCATGAGATACTTTAAAAGGGGGCTGCTAATCAATTTTTATTATTTTATGCACTCTGCTTTTACACTACCCCCACCAGCTGGTTAATCATGCAAAAGCTGAACACTTCATTAGCCAGTGCATGTTTGCCCATGGGCATTTCTGTAGTAAATTAGTTCTTTCTATTTATACAGGTAAGTCATGGCCAAAAGTCTTATGAGGTGCCAAAGGTAAGGGTTAGAATTAATTTCCTCCTTCCCACACATTCCCTTTCCTTACAATTTTGGAGAGAATTTGTTTTAAACCCATGCTGCATAGGATTACCGTTGAAGGAAAGAAGAAATGAGAAGGCTGATTTTGTTTGTTTGTTTGTTTGAGGAGAGTTCAGTGTGCAATGTAGGCATGGGCCAGTACAATTTTTGGCCAAGGACTTGATTTTTGAGAAGGCAGGGGCAGAGAATGTCATCATTAGGATGTTGTTTTTCAAGATGGAGCTTGGAAAACTATGGTGAAGAGGTTCATTCAGCATAAGCACAAGCCAAGATAGACAGCAGACAGTGTATTCAACAGATTTTGCTCCAGAGTCAGTGGCACATGTCTATGTAATTAGGTATGTGGCCATTCACAAACACATCTATTTTTTTTCTTTTAGTGCATATTTCCAGGAGTTGGAAAAGCATACTTGGCTAATGTGAGTTTTGTTAGAAAAACTAGTTCTATATTGAGTCATTGAAATTTGTCATTCATAAAAGACACAAAATTCAACCCAGAAATTTCTCTCACCCTTCTCCTGTGAGGAGTTATTTTTCACTAGGAGTTCCCATAATTCTCTAAAAACCACTACCAGGCAAAGCTCAGGCCCCCTTCTGAACTTGACAATACATATCTCACTAAGTCTGTCCACCACCAGAGTTTTGGGCTTGTGTGTCTACTAGCCATCATTGTCTGTAGGTTAGGAGTAAGTTTTGGGTCTCAATGTGGCTTCTTTGTCTTTCTATTTTCTGCACAGCCTTCCTAATGGAAATGATTTCCAACATCTACTTTAGTTATTACCTGCATGGATCTTTTTAAGTCCTTCCTGGTCTGTTCATGGGGTCCTAATTTTGGTAGAGGCTGAATTAATTCCCTCCATCATGTTGAAATAAGATGCTATTGTATAATGACTGTTTCCTTTAATAGATTATATTGAGGGAAGATGGGGGCACTGATGAAGCTTGGGGGGGAAGGTGGACAGAAAGCATAGGGATGGGATCAGGAAAGGAATGCAAGTCTGCTCAGCATTTGAGATTTTGTGACTCTTGTTAGAGTTTTTGGGAAAGAAGACTCAGTGCTTCTGGTCATTTTTTCTCTTCCAGAATTCAGGAAGGGAGGCATTGGTTTAGGAAATCTCAATAGGCATGGAGATTTGAGGCAGACTAAACTGACACTTCATTATGCACAAGCAGCACTCTTTAACAGACAAAGCTTCTTTCATTCAGCCATTAAAGGCCAAGTGTTCCTCACTATTGTGTTTGTCTTAGTGATACTCTTGTTATACTTTTAGCTTAGGATTTTCACCAAATCCCTGTCTTCACTGGGAACCAATGCTTCCCTTCAACTTCCCAATCCACCTCCACAAAAGAAACTCTGTTGGTAGCTTCCTTTTGCATGGAAGGCTGATGATTGCTGGGAGTGGAACATTTTCTTTTCACATATAGTTTTTAATTCCAGTTTAATGGTGTGGTTTGTGGCTCTCTGCTTGCAGTTCCAGTTCCTGTTTAAATACTAAAATCTATTGTTTGTCTCTATTTCTAGACAACATAATTGCATTGCTAACTGGCAGGAACAATTAGGTGTATAGCATTATGAAGAAATAAAGGTTCCAGGCCCTAAGATTGAGCTCAGTTTCTAATTACACTGAGTGCCTTCTGTAAGAGTGACTGTAAGGGCCAAAGAATGCTTGTGACAAAGAAGCAGAAGGTGTGGAGACAGGATGAAGATTCTATAAGGACTGAGTGAGATGGTCTTTCCTGAGAGGCTGTACTGTAATGGAGTAGACACTTTGCAACATTTCTTCTATTTATAATGTGTATTCACTTATATTAATACTTTTTGGGGGGTTGGAAGTTGTCACCAAATTATTTGCTTGTTTGTTTTTTAGAATAATCATAGTCATTAGGAAGTTCTTGGGGACCGCATATTTGAGAGCCATAATGCACATATGGGCCTTGTAGTAAAAGATTTATCAAAACTCACCTGCAATATTAAAAATTCTTAACTTTAAATGTTCATGTCAACTGATGGTTTGGTTTGTATGAAAACCTAGAAGGTAAAAAGGCATTGGGTGGTGAGAAAAAAAATCTAGCAGTTGGATAAAACCATTAGTGCCTAGAAAGGGTTAATTTGAAAAAAAATGGTGGGGCCTAATCATGATTGGCAAGGGTCTCCTTGTGGGGGCATTCTTTTCTTTATTATTATTTTGCCAACAGCGGGGCTCTGTGTGGAATATTTTCTATTAAGTAAATCATCCATAAGTCACCGTAGGCTGTTTGTGTATAACAATACGTTGTGGAGCTGCTAAGTTAATGCAGTTAATATTCAACACAACTTTTGGGGGTTACTGATCCCTCAGGCAGGTTCACAGAGAAGGCTACACATTAATAGCTCTCTAAATTAGATACCCCCAAGTGCATAGCCACATATGTGATAAAATGTAAAACATCCCACCACCCCAGCCATATGCAGGCCAGTGGTGGCTTTTTAATAACCAAGAAATGGGTGCCTTGTACCCAGAGTTCTTTTTCAGGAAGAAGTGAGTTGTCTTGATGGTGTGGACGTTTCACAGACTCTTTAATTAACAATTCATTAGTATCTTCAAGATTTTTGCCTTTTGCAGGTTCTTCCAATACATGTGGCCGATTTGGGTCTGATCCTCTGCTGAATTTAATTGAAATGAAGCCTTTCTTGGCATGCCTTCCCTTGCCTTAAAGGGAAAGATGTTCTTTTGTCCCATTTGGCCAACGGGCTGGATCAAGTTGGAAATCTAGTGGCAGGTAGAGCGACAGCTGTCACCCAGGCCACAGGTCGGGCTCTTTTCATGCCTCCAACGAAGATAAGAATTAAATCACAAGTTGCAGAAAGATCTGCGGGGCCCAGCTGGCAAGATGAGAGGTCAAGAAAACTAAAGGCAAGGTGTAGACCTCATGCATACTGACTGACCTCATTGGGAAATAGCCGTGTAAGAGTTGTGCTCTGCTGGGGGTCATGGTCTTAGCCTTGCATTGTTTTCATATTTCTGTTCTCCTTTTAAGCCAAGCATCATTCTAGATAGGAATAATAATATGTAGAAAGGAGAACAGAGAAACCCATTGACAATGACCTTTCATGATTATTGGAATTACATGGTACTGGAATGCAATGCTACATGAGATGTTTTCTAGGCTGAAGCTTTCTGAGGCTGTCTTTCTTTGAGGAGATTTATTAGGATAATGAACACTCACTAGTATTTTTCAAGACACTTGACTTTTGTTCTGTTTCAATCCTGAGTTTCTACAATGTAGGTAAAAGACTGCCTTTGGACTTGCCTACATAAAGGTAGAGGTCAAGGGTCAGAGGTTAAACTTGGAGCAATGTCTCCTTTACTGATGAATGGCTTTGGAGAGTAAGCTGAGATTTCACTTACCTGTGAACGTTCTTGACATTTCCCCCACAGTCCTTGGCCAAAAGGAGTTAATTTTCTTGTGTTTATACTTTTTCTTCAATATATATATCGATTTACCCCAGAAGTTAGAACCAAAAGTACTGGACTGATTTTATTTAGGTTTTTTTGTTCTTTTTAGAGATTTATTTTTGGCTACATTTATTTGAAGTAGATGTCACCCGACTGAGCTTTATTTTTAATGACTGAAAACTGGCAAAATCATTCTCCAGGAACATATGCTAAGCAAGATTTTCCTTGTTTTCACAAAACAAAAGCAATATGTAGATGCCTTTTCCTAATTTCCTAGATTTTAAATATGTTTTCAGCCTGATGATACTATAGAATCTAGATCAAGCAGAGCTCTTTGCTTTAAGTGTTATTCCTGGTCCTGGCAGCCTTCTAGTCTTTGTGTTTCAATTTCATGAGGAAATTGGGGAGAAATATGAATTTTGTGAAGGGATAACCTGATTCACATCCAATGCTTCTTACTAGCCAAGTCACATGGTACTAAAACTTTCTGTGCCTCAGTTTCCCTGTCTGTAAAGTAGGAGGCATACTTTAAAACACACATCTGTTGCTAGTTGGCTGTGTAATCTCATCGACTTAAAGCTCTATGGCTTTAGTTTGCTCATTTACAATAAAACCAGGATAATTATAGTACCTACCTCACAGAAGTGTTGTGAAGAATAAATGAGGTGGCAAACATCAAAACACTCAGAATAGCTATTGGAATCATAAGTGCTGCATAAATGTCTGGGATTATTATTCCTATAGCTCCTAAAAAATAAATGCTAGGGCATAATGGGGGAGAAGTAAAACATTAGCAAGATTGAAGTTAGTAGTCAAATAATAGAGTACCTGTGTAGCAAGCCTGAGGCCCTGAGTTCAAATCACATTGCTGCCAGAGTGAGGAGAATGATCAACATGAGTAGATATGCAAAGAATAAAAGGAAAGATAGAGTGTAGTTAAAAAAAAAAGATGTTAGGAATTAAGAAAGCAATGCATTTGATGGTGAATGACAGCAAGGCTCCAGGCTTTGATGTCTTGGTTTGCTTTACATGGGGATTAAGGAGGGTTGGGTGAAGGCATAAGGAGTGGGCATTCTTAAAGTTCCCTCTTGGTTCTAAACTATGGTGGTATCATTGAAGCACCTATGACAAAAGATATTCACCTGTTCTAGCCTGATGCATGGCTTTGCAATCTCTTTGAAAAACTGTGTGTCAGTTGTATCCCACCATTACTTAACAAAACCATTTTGATTTGATTTGTAAAGGCACCTTTTTTTAGATGTATGCTGCCTTTGGGGTTTTGGTCAATGTCTGTACTGTATCTTCTACACCTCTGTTTAGAAAGTGTATATCATGCATTCATTTGTCACCACAAATGGGGATTTATCATAGATCCACTAGAAGTTGGTATTTACTCTTAATGGGCAAGCAGGGAGAGCTGATTTTTAAAAAAATCACTGTTGACACAGTTAAAGTATTCCCTAGGTATGCATTGCACGAAAGACAAATGTTTCCCATCCCTGTCACCAGTCTTTAGCTTGGGGTCAGGACAGTGTAATATACCCAGGAAGTTTACACCTTTGTCCTTGTCCCAGGAAAGCATCTTAACCATAGGAATTTTCAGTTTGTTTGGGTATGTGTAGAGGAAGTCTTTAATGGAGCACTGAGAGAACTTGCTTGCCTTCTTCCAAAGAGTTCCAGGAAAGAGCAAAAATCTACCCTCACTCTGACTAATGCTCTCTGTGTCTGGAGATTCCAGCCCTTCTTTTGGCTGGCACATCAAACTAGTCCTAAGAAGAATGGGAGTAACTTGAGGCCCCAGGAAACTCCTTCCAGATGCCATATGAGTGAAGGCAATAGGAATGGCTTCCCAGAGCGTCTCTGTGAACCTTCCAGCTAAGGCTTCTGCTCTCTTTCTCTGTCCTCTAGATCAGCCTCATTGGTCTGAACACATTTTATTCAAATGTATTTATCAAAGGGTGAATTTCAGGAAAGTCTAGGGCAGTGTTTTTTTATTCGTTCCACGATAACTTTGGACAAAAACAGTGCACAAAATCAAAACAGTGCATTTACTTCTTTTCTTCGCTGTGCATGTGTCTTGGCCAAGAGATTTAAAAAAAAATACTTGTTTGAATTAAAAAATAAAACCCATGGATCCATTTCTGTGGTTCCACAATATGCTCACTTTTTACAAGAGGGATATTTATTTAGAAGACAGGGCCAACTTAGTACCAAAATCCCACTGGAATTCACAGTCTGCCTTTTTCTTTCTCCTTCTTTTCATCCATCACATTTTGGTTGGATGCCTACAATGGACGCATATCACTCTGAATACCGGAGATGCCTCACTGAACAAACAGAGCTTACATTGCTTTCTAAAGCCCCGAAGGGTCGTTCTACTCAGTTATGTAATCCTACCATCGCTAGACATACCTGTCAAGGTGCCAGGCACCACAAGGTTGGTGCCCCCTTAAGCCAGCACAGGGACTGCTATGGCTTTAGAGTCCCAGCTTTGAGGACCATTGAGGAGAGCTCATTTGCTATAAAGAACATCAGCATTAAAAGAAATGACCGCCAGTAAATTTCGGAAGTCTTAGTTTTAATTTCCTCACCTCACTGTGTGCATATGATGGGCCTGCCATTCACATATGGGAATCCTGTCATAACAATTTCAGGAAGTGATTTGTTAATAATCAAGTTCTCTGAATGGCCCTAAATCGGTAATTGATGGGGATCTGGACAATGCATCGCTTCTACCCTCCTATTTGGGGGATGATTTTTTTGGGTAGACTCAGAGCCAGAATGAAAACTAGCCATCAGAACAAAATTTAGGACAGCTGGGATGCTTTGCAGCAGAGACTTTTGGCTCCACAGTTCAAATCATCACAATAGCAGCTCAATTTAGCCTTTGGCTTGAATGGCTTTGGCAGGGCACAATGAAAAATAATTATTTCATGGCCTGCTTATTTTTCCCTTAACCAATAAACTCACAGACCTCTTCAGGCTTATGTAAATATTCTGTTGTGGATGAGACTAAGCATACCATAATATCCCCATTTAGAAAATCGTTATACTTCACCCTTGTGGGGTGGAAAGTAACACTCGACAACTTTTGGCAATAGCTATTTAGAATGAGGAAGGGGAAAAAAGATGGGAGGAAATTTAAGGGCTGGGAAGTGAGCTCATAGTAACAGCTGTGGAGAAAAAGAGTTTAAGTCCCTGTCCCTCAGTTGGAAAGCAGGGCACCGGGATGAGCAATGGTATCTGAGGTGGAGGGTGCAGTATTGAATACAAGATGGTAAGTGGAGTGTAATTGCTATGTGAAGCAAGAGTCTACCACTTTCTAGATGGTGCATAAGGGGTCTCAGGACTTCGTATGAAGCACTTGCCTGATTTGCTGTTATTGCATCCAGCATGCTTCTCTCTGCCCATTTCTTAAGTCTTTACTTTTGCCCTAGGTGATTTCGATGGAATCTGGAAGAGGTGGATGGGATACATTAAGCATGGCCACAAGCTTAACAACCACACCAGGCCTGAAGCCCTTCAAGGCTTTTTTTCCCCCCCAAATCCCATCAATTTCTTATATTTCCTATCTGCCTTTCCAGGTCAGCTACATCTTAGTAGAGGGTAGCAGGACCATTTTATGACCAATTCCTATTCAAGGAGAGTCCAGGCTTTGCAGCTCAGTTGGTCAAAGTAGAATAGTAATGAGATCTGTCATGGACTGGATTCCTGCAGAAGTCAGTTAACTCCATTCTGTCCCAATAACCCCTGAGAGCTGCCTTAGATCATGGATGGAATGGGGTAAGTGTGAACAGCTCCCCTCACACCATCCTTATGAGAGGGCAATGAGCTGGTCTTACTACCAGTGGCTCTGGGGTGTTCTGTACAAATGGGAGGAACACCAGATTGGACATTATAAAGAGAGAAACAACCATGAGCTTAGGCAGTTTACCCGTGCCTCTTCTCCTCACTTGCTGAGCGCCTGAGTGACTATGTTGGGGGAGGTGGTGTTTGTGTTTCTCCTGTGACAAATGCATAGATTTTCTCTTGTGTTGAAAAGCCTGCACCAAATCAAAGTCATACCATGATCTTCATGATCTGGGTTTAATGAGTGGCATTTCTTCTCGAAGCATCTTTTAAAAAAAATCGGTAGTCATGTCATGCATCAGGATGAATTTCAAAATGTAAATGAGATTCTCCCAGTAATTTATTTACATTTGTTTTCAGCACAACAAATGAGACATCACGTAGCTTCATAATTTTCCATGACCGAGTCACCAGCATGCAGTGTGTAATTTACCATGATTTAAGATGCTTATCTCTAGGTTTTTTTCCCCAACAGTACCTTATAAGGCTTAAATAAGAGCAAGGGATTATCATTCCCATTTCACTTCTTGCTTTCCTTGCTTGCACCCCACCCCCCACAAGTGTTCAGGGACCCACTAAGTCTGTAATCTTTCTTGCATCACTGAAAATGGAGGGTGGGAGATAGTGGTCATTTTTCCATTTCAAGTAAGGCTGTTATCACTGACAAAGATCTGATAAGAGGGAAAGGCAAGCAGTGTTTTTCTTTGGGTATTAGAGAAGTGTGTGAACTTGCATAAGTTACTGTTCCAGGCTCAGTTTCCTCCGTGTAAAATAGCGTTGTAGAGAATCGCTACAGTCTAGGCACCGTAGGCAGAGGAGAAAGACTACTAAGACTGTCGGATGGACAAATGAGTATACACTTGGCTCAGAAGTCTGACAAGTCTGTTCTATTTTCCAATGGTTATTATTGCCATTAAAAATATTCGTTGATGCCTGCTCAACTTAATAGTTTAGCATCTCCTAAAAGACAGTAGAAACATTTTCAGTATGGCTCATTCATGTGCCCTGTTTCTCAGACCTTTTCTTATTCATGCTGTTTCATTGACTTGCTAGGAGAAGCAGAAGATACTACTTATCCTTGGCTGTGAATGAGTCCTGGACTGAGAGTCCAGAGGGAGTAGTTTAGGAATACCAGAATCCTGGTTAGGTGATCCGGACTTCTGGACTACAAGTCATCCTGGTAGAAACAATAACAGTCTCATCTTGATACATTACAAACATTTTATGTACAGCTAAGATGTTAAAAGAAAGTTTTTGAATGTATGTTTTCTAATTCAAATTACTAGTTTTGTTCCATAAATCACTCTTCAGTATGCCCTGTGGGGGCAGACTCTTCAGTAAGCACTAAGGATGCCTAAGACCCATTTTTGGGGCGTGCTGTGCTCTTCTCCATGAAATAGAAGGCCTCATTTCTTGAGAGAAGCAAGAAAGGAAAAAGAAGGTCAGTGTTTCTTAATACATCACTGATCTTCTTTAATTATGTCTCCCAGGTTCATTAGCATTTGAGCACCTCACATATATATTTCAGTTCTGGTAGCTTCTCCTATCAGGAATTGCATATTTCAAGCATTATTCAACTCAGAACATACTTTGTATCATCACAGACATGCTTGTCTATGGCAAGAACCTGCATTAGTCTGCTTTCAGTTACTATCGTAAGATACCTGCCATATCAGCTTACTAAGAAGAAAGGCTTGTGTTGGCTCACTGTTTCATTTCCATTGGTTGACCTTGTGGCTTTTGGATCTTTGGTGAGGTGATAGCTCATGGAGGGGAACAATTCTCACTTCATGGTGGCTGTGAAGGGAAAGAAAGAAAGAGGAAGGATCCAATGTCCTTTTCAAGGGCATACCCCTTAAAACCTAACTTTCTTCCATGAGGCCTTCCCTCTTACAGGTTCTATCACCTTTCAGGAGAACTAACTTTAGGGACAAGCCTTGAATCCATGGCCCTTGGGGAGAGGATATTGCGATTCAAACTATCACATGTGTATTGGGTCGATGTTATCAACAAAAATCACTCCTTTAGAAGAGGTGAGAAAGTCATAAATATGTGGAAAATCCTATGGACCACTAAGTCTTTCCCTGTCTCTTTCTCTACCTGAAAGTTTCCCAGACCAAGGGCAAGATCTCCTAGGCCAAATTCCTAATATTTGCTTATTCTTCATAGTACTGCTTTAAATGGTTTGTATTCCTAACTCAGTTTATCAAGTCAGGTAAAAAGCAGAGAATTTTATTTCATCTGAGCACAAGACCATTTCGTATTCTTCCATGAGAACCACCATTAGAGAACAAATCTAAGAAAAAAAATCTCTCCTAGAAAAGGACATCTGAACTCTTCTCCATCTTTAAAGCTGGCAGGTGGTATCTTTTCATATGCCTTTCACATCAGTTTGGATGAAAAGTTGTTTGAATTACTTTTACTCACAGGATCTGGTGCATACATTGCCCACCTTGTAAAGTGCCTATGTTAATGCTAGGCTGGAAATGTCTACTTGAAGTACCAGGGAAGACAGGTAGGTGCATTAATTACATGTGGTAATTGGGCGCGGTTTACCATGCAGAGGTGTGATTCACATAGGATAGCAATAACTTTATGTTGCTTTCTGGGTTCATGAGAAATTCAAAGGGGTTTGGATGAACTTAAGAGATGAAATTTTGTTTGAGAAAATGTGGAAAGGATAAGTAATGGTCACTTGGCAGATCTAATTGTGGAGGAAATGGTATTAAAAGTGCAGTGTGAGCAGAGGCCCAGAAGGAAGAAATAGTATATTCAGGGAACTGCAGGTCTTGTGGCTAGCCTGGACTGTGGGTTTTGTGGATTGGGAAGGAGTTGCTGAGTAAGAAGGTGAAGCCAGAAACAAGAGGCAGGAACCAGCTCACAAAATGCTTTTTGTGCTATATGAGAATGGTAGGTCTTGCCAGGCACTTCTGGTGGCTCATGCCTGTAATCCTAGCTACTCAGGAGGTTGAGATCTGAGGACTGGTTTGAAACCAGCCAGGTTAGAAATTTAGATTCTTATCTCCACTCAACCACTGAAAAGCTGGAAGTATAACTGTGGCTAGAGTGGTAGAGTGCTAACCTTGAGGGAAAAAAATAACTCAGGACAATACCCAGGCTCTGAGTTCAAGCCCCAGGAATGGCACCAAAAAGAAAAGAAAAAAGAAAAAAGAAAGTTTGAACATTATTTAGTAGAGTTATGAAAGAGCATTGGAAGATTTTAGCAGAGAGGTAGCCTATTGAAGTTTCGATTTAAAGTGATAGGATGATACACACTTGGTTAGAAGATGGATTAGACAGAAACAGAAGAACCAGTGGGTGGAAGCTCTGAGGAAGAAACTCCCCTTCCCATGATATTGGGAAATATTTTTTATTCCATTATGCGAGAAAGCCTGTCCTAACTGTGGAGATCTTTGAGAGATTTTTTAAAGCAGGACAATGAAATGATGGAAGGTTTTGGATATTTTGGGTGCCAGTTGCACATGCCTCTAATTCTAGCTATTTGGCAGGCTGAGGTTGGGAGGCTTGAAATTCAAGCTTGGGCTGGGCAGAAATGCTAGTGACAGACCCCAACTTTTCAACTGAGAGCGGGATGCTGTGGGAATTGCTTGTCCTCCCAGCTCCAATGGAAAAAATCAAAATACGTGGCTGAGGCCCAGGGATATGCTTGATCTGGAAGTGAAACTCTTATTTCAAAAATAACCAGCCTACAGAAAACAGCTGGAGGTGTAGCTCAGTGGTAGTGTACCTGCCTAACAAGCACAAGGCCCGAGTTCAAATCCTAGAATTACCAAAAGAGGAAGAACTGGAATTATGAGATCAAGATGAAAAATGAAATATGAAAAATTTAGGGTAGATACAGGAAAGGTTAGGGAGATATTTAATAACCATTATTTCCATAGTAAAATATAGCTTATAGGCATCAGTTTGTCAGTTCAGATGCAACATTTATTAACCATAATTTGGAAATCCACCCAAAAAGTTGGTTTATTTTAAATTTGTTTTATGAATTTGTCCACAACACTTATTTGGCAGTAAAATCTGACCTTAATTGACATGGGATTATTTATATTCCCTTGCTTATGCATTAAGTGCCAATATTTATATCTTTTATTGTAGAAGCTCTAAGTAGGGCTTTGTGTGTATATAACTGAAGGGTTACATAAGCACTGACATAAGTGTTGGTGTATTGTCCTTTTTTTTTTTTCTTTTTTCTTTCTTTTTTGTTTTTGAGATCGGGTCTCACTACATAGTCCAGGCTCTCTTCAAACTCTCAACTTTCCTTGTGAGTGCTGGCATTACATATGTGAACCACCATGCCTGGTATCATGCCCTTTTATTTGTATCTGTATCTATATCTATTTTTAGTGAGAGCTGTTAATATCAAGTGTATGCACTTAAGTAGAATAGTACAGTTTTCAGAATATTTAAAATATTTTGTTTCCATTAACTTTTTCCTCAGAGCTCTAATGCTGGAAGTATTCTTTTCCTTCATTCTAAATACGTGAGAAAAGACTCATAAAAATTAGGTAACTTGCCTAGAGTAGCATACAGAAAAGCGTCAACCTTGAAATGAAGTACCAATTTCTGCTCTTTTTATCAGTTCAGAGAAAAATAAACCAAATATCCTGACAGTGAGCATTCAAGTAGTGTAATGAGCTCCACCATTCCTTCTTTTTGAGTTCTGTCTTCTCTTTTCTCCTGGGATCTTATAAATAAAGACTCAAGATAGATACTGTGATGACTGATGTGACTCAGATATGATTCTGTCTGACAGCAATATGAATAATAACACTTTCATTTATTCTCAGTGTGAATGAGGTGGAGAAGAGTTGTTTTTATTATATTAGATGGTTCTGTATTTGTACATTGGAAATTTCTACTATGTATATTGAATTTCCCCCTCCCTAGCTAAGACCTGTAGTAAAAAGACAAGCAAGATAGTTATAGATTATATTTCTATTTCATCATAGATAGTAAAATGGGTAGAGCTGGTCATTGGATAACTGATGTGCACAGCTCTAAAATAAGAAGCTTTTTACTTGTGTTCTATAGAAGAACATTCTGTCCTAACTTCTGATCTATAGCATACTTATTGCTGAAGTCAACATCCTAATGTTACCAAAACATAAAACCCTGCATCACTTATTGATTTGTACTCTGTTAAAATGACAACAAGCTTTTTGGTTATGTCTCTCAGTGAAAGAGTTCATGTATTGGATTTTCACTTTTCCTCTATTGTGTGAAGATAAACTATATGGACATAGGCTCATATATTCAGGCTTCGGGGTACAAAGTGGATAGTTACAGTTTGCAAATGCATTTGGCAAATATAGATAGTTCATAGATCTGGTTAGACTAATGATAATAGCTCATCCAAATCCATTTATACAAGAAAGCAACAGAACCCTTAGCTTTGTGGAAGATTGGCAGAGTCAAGGAGAGAAAAATGTAAGGAAAATGTCTATAGATAGATGTGGATGGATTAATTTAATGAAAGTGGCTGAGCTCTATCCATTTATTCCAACAGTTGCCAGAACACAATTTCGGGGAAGATGGGTAGAGTTGAGGAAAGAAGGTTGTAAGGAAAATGCTTGAGAAGTGTTTTCTTGAATCTGTATGTAAAATAAATTAATATAGGGCTATAGGAAATGAATGCACAAACAGCATCTATCCTGAATATTTGTACCAAGCAATAAGAATGGCAGAAAATGGTAATTGAAGTAGAAGGTCTAAAATGAGACAAGAAGAAGGTAAAAAATGATGATGAGATAATATATTTGGTGGTAGGTTGTCTTCACAGATGCAATATATTTCACTGTTGTGCATCTTTAATGTATTCTGTTTGTTCCTGCTTCTAATTTTCTCAAACAGTCCTACAACTGAAAATATGTTTTCTATTATACTAACATAAGATAGTTAAAATGGGTTTATTCATATATCACCCAGATATAAATTGAGGTATATCTGTAAGAGCTCCAATATACTGTCTTTACAAAAGCAGAAAACAACATCTATTTTATCTCTCTCTCTCACTGTCTGTCTGTCTGTCTCTCTATCTACATTTGTCTGTCTGTCTACCTGTCTCTCTATATCCTTGTGACAAAGAGGATATATGCTATCTTAGCTTACAGTATAATGGTTCTTATCCCTACATTACTACTATTTCTTTAGTCGGGATTTTATTGTCATTCAGCCACATGCTTCTTCTTTATTTCCCCACCATTTTGATCTGTTCTGGGATTTGTACCTAACTGAACCCACTTAAGCTCTGTGGAGGTAAATCAGGGAAATAAATGTCTACTTCAGTCTTCTTTCCAAATCAGCTTTTGTAGCCATAGAAAGAAGATAGGACCAACCATTTCTTCTGTCCATTCTCCCTTTACATCAAGCTAAAGTAAAATCCAGGATCCCTGAAATGCCTAACTATGCTTTGCCACACATAAGATCCTCTTTAATCTCTTAGATCTTATATTTTGTATCTTCCGTTTTCAACTGGTAAGAAAATGTGACAAACATTTTTAGTTAAGTGCATTTCATGTATGAAAATAACATAAATGCCTAGAGCTTCTGTGTAGTAGAAAACAACCCTCCTATAAAGCCCCTCCAATGGAAAAAAAAACAAGTTATCATATGATTTTAAGCTAGGTTTCATGAAACAATCATATATTTCTCTGTGTTTTGCTTCCTCCCATCTATGAATTTAATTTTAATCGAGGTAGTCTAAATCTGTAGCATTACCAAGGGGAAAATTTGATTTTCCAGCAGGGGTCTGCAAGATGGCCCTTAACAAATGCAAAATTTGACATTCATATGAAAGGGAGCTAAACAAGACTGATCAAGAGATGCCAGAAATTGACTGCAGCCAGAGAAATACAAAGTAATGCAAACACTCAGCCCCTGAACTCTATTCAGAAATCGAGCTGCTGACCTCTGCAGAGCCCTGTGCTGAGCTGCATATGGGGTAGTGTAGAGAGGCTCTTGTTCTAAAGGAAGTAGATGATTGGATTTGGGTTCAGAAGAAGGCGAGTTTAGAGGAGGGTCACTCTTCATTATTTGCAGAGCAGAGGATTCCTTGGGGTTTCTGCCTGTTTTGTTTGTTTGTTTTTTGTTTTTTGTGATGCTTGGAAAGTATTCAGATTTCAATTGCTTTGGAGGCTGTAATGAATGTCTGGGGAGTGAGGGTCCTGAACAGTTGGGTGATTTGGGGCTGATTAGAATTTGGTTTCAAGATCTGCATCTATTTACTCAAATACCCAACTTTCCAAGAGACAGCTAAAGGTGGAGAAGAAATAAATGAATAGAGAGAAGAATAGTTGAACCTATCTTCAGTCTACTGTAATTCATTGGGGCTTTTTTGTTTAAAGGGATAAATTTTCTCATTGTCTACATTTCATCTTTGAAACAGTAACATGTAGAAGTTGACAAGTAAACCCAGCCCCAAATATGGAGCTCTCAGGCCACCCAAGTCCATGACCATGCTAAGTTGGGAACTTCTTTAGGAAGATAGCTCAATGTTTGTTTGTTTATTTGTTTGTTTTTCTACCTCAAGTTTCTTTAACTGTATGAGTTCATAGAGGCCATTATCATAAGAGAAATGTGAGGGACATTTAATCAGAGAAAAGAATACCAGAAATCACTAGTTTTAAAGCAAAAACTTATGATTACATATGAAGAACAGAACAGTACAGTACAGAATGAAAACAGTTGCATGTTCTGGTAGGTATGTTAGAAAAGAGTCATTGAATGGCTCCCTATTAATTCTAGAGCACTTATACTATTTTTAAAATATCCCACAAACCTTTGCCTGACAAAAGAAGAGTAGGAAATAAAGCCTTAGTCTCTGCAGTGACAGCTATTTCCATAGCAACCCGCCTGTCAATCAACACCCACTTCATCGAGCTTTAGAAAACACCCCCAGAAATAAATGTCAAAAGTCTTATGCAGGTTCCAAATTTAAATCAAACTTTAAAATAAATTAAAGTAAGAACCCAAACACCCACAGCAGTCACAAAAAAGTAAATTTTATTTTGGAAAGAGGGAAAAGGGGGGTTAAAAATTAAAAGCTCAAAGAATTCTCTGAGTAAACTGCAAGAAGGGAAAGAAAAGAGAATAAGCACCCTTTTGCCCTCTCTACTAGCATTACCTGGTCAGGCATATTCACCCAGAGGAGTACCTGCTGTCAGATGTGTGCATCTTTTCTCTTTGCTTTCATGGTAACCTTTCATTTTTATGATCATCTACATTGTGTTCATCCTCTTCCTTCCTTCTGTTATGCAAATGGCCTAGCCCCTCATTTTGATGATAGGTGATAAAGCAAGATGTTCTGTTGTAGGCAGGTGGGGTGATGTGCTTGATCACCCTTTCAAGAAGATGGCATCCTACTAAAGAGTGATGGGCTCCTCCAGCAGTTACAATAATCTTATGTCCATTTTAGTTCCTTACGTTGCTAATGAATGCTAATGAGTGCACCAAGAGAGCACTAAACAATCCTCACTTCTTTTATCCAGAGATTCAACTATATCTAAGGCCTTATACCATATTTCAGGAACAAGTGATTGGAATTCCCTTCTACCACAAATCCTGGAGGACAGAGGGGCATTTGAAAGATGTGTTGTTGATTACAGTTTATAGAAAGTTTGCCCTGAAAAGCTAAAACATGTTGAATTAACTTAGTGAAAACATACATGGACGTGGAAGTGAAACAACCGGAGTTATAGGTTCGCAGTATTATTTACTAAATTTAGTGTAATTGTCACTCAACAATCTGTCAATTCTTTTTTTTTTTCTCAAATTTTTATTATCAAACTGACGTACAGAGAGGTTACAGTATCATACGTTGGGCATTGGATACATTTCTTGTACTGTTTGTTGCCTTGTCCCTCATGCCCCCCTCGCTCCCCCCCTTTCCCTCCTCCCCCCTGGTGTTCAGTTCACTTACACCAAACAGTTTTGCAAGTATTGCTTTTGTAGTTATTTCTCTTTTTTTACCCTGTGTCTCTCGAATTTGGTATTCCCTTTGAATTTCCTACTTCCAATACCAGTAAACACGGTTTCCAATATACTCAGATAAGATTACAGAGATAGTGTAGGTACAAACATAGGAAGGTGATACAAAACATTATCTATAATAGAAACTACACATACACATAGGACGTTGAAAGTGGTTACAACTGTGATATATCACTTGTTTCCATAACATGGAGTTCATTTCAATTAGCATCATCTTATGTGTTTCTAAGGGTATAGCTATTGGGCCTTGTGATGCTCTGCTGTCAATTCTTATCCCTTGACATTCTGAGGTGATATTTGCTTGCTCAATGAACTTACTGATGGTCACCTTAACTTATGTCTTTTTTTTTTTCCTCAGGGTCTAATAAAAAGAGCTGTTGATGGTCCTGGTTACAGTTTAAATTATGTATCCCCACTCCCCAAAGATGCTAGAGCCCTAACTTCCAGTATCTCATAATGTGACTTTGTTAGACAATAGACTCTCTACAAAGATAACCAAATTCAAATGAGGTCACTAGAGTGGGACCTAATTTAGTCTAGCTGGTGTTCTTATAAAAAAGATAAATTTGGACAAAGAGATATGTATAGAGGAAAGACAATGTGAAGAAATTTAGGGAGAAGATAGCCACCTACAAAACAGATAGGAGGGCTGGAATAAACCTTCTCACAGTTCAGGGCAGGAGCTAGCTGTGTCAATACCTTGAATACTAAGCTCCAGAGCTGAGAAAACACATTCCTTTTTTGAAGTCACCCAGTTTGATATAAGAATCTTAACAAACTAATAAAGTCTCTCTCTCTCTCTCTCTCTCTCTCTCTCTCTCTCTCTCTCTCTCTCTTTCTTGACAATACTGGGGATTGAAGTCAGAGCCTGGGTGTTGTCCTTTATGTTTTTTTCACTGGAGGAAAGTGCTGCACCACTCAAGTCATAGCTCCACTTCTGACTCTTTGCTGGTTAATTGGAGATAAGAGCCTCACAGACTTTGCTGCCTAAGGCTGTCTTTGAACCATGATCCTTATATCTGAGCCTCTTGAGTAGCTAGCATTACAGGAATGAACCACCAACACCCAGCTCTAATAGAAATCCTAAGGGTATAATGCTGTGATATTCAAAGAACTTATACGAAAGAGAACTGTAATTCTTGTCCAAAGGATTATGGAATTGACCCAATAATTTTTGGTGTTGTTACTTAAAGGACAAATGTGGGGAGTTAGGGCGGAGGTTGGGGGGAGACAGCTCGAGGATACTGTGAGAAGAAGCAAAGGAGAGAATGTACCCATATTTTCTAGTCCCTTTAGCCTAAACTCAACCTCTGAGCTTGCCTTTGCTAAATTGCCAATACGAGTATCAATTCTTGCTATCAGTAACTCAATCAAGACTTTCTAATACTATCAGATTAGGGGCTGTTTCTAATGAGATCAAACTAGATGTGTGTTGGTAGCTGTTTCTAAAAGAGTAATTGGGTTCATGAGCTTCTTTTCCGTCAAATTTTATGCATCAGAGAGTTGGGGCTCATCTGATCCCATCTTATCACCACTTTTATTATTTACATCAGCAGATATTGATTTCAGGCCTCTTATGGGTATAAACACTTTTAAGTTTTATTAAATTCTCATATTCTCAAAAAAAAAGTCTTAAGTACTACAGAAATAGGCTTCTTAGAAGATTAGCCAAAAACTCTTTAGTGGCCACACACTAAAATAATAGAGTTCTAGTCAGAGGCAAATTTATTAAGAAGCTGATGAAATTTAAGCAGCAGAGGTCATCTTACTTCCATGGGCCCCATCCAATGTTTTGTTTACAATTTGGAATTTTTTGTATTCTTTGTCTTCAACTATTTCCTCCAATTGTATGAGTTTATCCACTTCAAAACATGGGTGATGACCTTGGCATTGGTGACGGTGGGGCTTCTAGGAGCAGGAAATCCTACAGAAAGGGAAGGGAACCAGAAACTGAAGCTAGAACAAGTCTGGATTAAAAAAAATCAGGACTGAAGCTGTAAGTAGTGTAAATGAGTCAAGTACTCAGCATCGTCAAGGTGAAGCTGGGTGAGACAGTGGGAAGGCTGAACACAAGGGAAAGAAGGCAAAACCAGTCTAAAGTAGGAAATCCTAGAGAAGCCTTTCGAGGACTGTATCCATAGTGAGGGATATGTGTATGAGGAACACAGCATGTTTTCTGGGAAGAAAATCAATCTCAAACAAGGAAAGGAGAGGATCTCAAATGAAATGAGGAGTGAAGAGTTTTAACCCACTTAGAAGAATACAGAACAGATGCTGCACATGCAGACATACCGGATAAATTAGCTGCTGAGTAGAAGGAGGAGCTTATCCCCAGCCATTTAGCAGATCACAACCTTGGTGCTTTCCAGAGCCAAGGCAGTGATTCAGCTCATTTCACAGTTTACCAAGTCACCAATCAGATAGGCTCAGAGCAAGGTCACCCTTACTTTCTGGCTTTGTGGTGCCCACCTGTAAATACATGGATCCAATACCACAGAATGTGCTCTACTTGGGACTTCCTTTGATGTTCCAAATAAAACCTAAATTCAAGAGAGACAGTCTGATTTTATATGTCACTTTAACTTGGCTTCTTTCAGTGATAGTCAGGCAATGTGTCATTTTTCTCTGTGAAGTATGCAGCTGGGGAATGAGTTATTTATAATAAGGCTTTGCATGTATGGAGATATTTGCATAGTAAGCAGATCATATGGTATTGTCAATAGATAGTCTGGTGGATCCCTTCAGAATCCACATTATAACCTCTTAATTAATCTGGCTTGTTGGAACTTGCAAGGCATTGTCCATGAGTATATTAGTCCCCAGATTCTGACACGTTTCTATAAGATTCTCTGTGTTTTCACCTTCAGTCTATCTTAAGGAATGGGCAAAGAAATAAGAAGCTGGCATTTTAGAGAAGAGAACGTAACTTCTCTCTCTTCCTTTTTTTCCTACCTGGGTTTCCCAGTCCCCATGCATCTAATTGACTGTGTTTCCCATAATTTTCCATTCAAGGTCATCCTCCATGCACTCTGCCATCTTTTGGCTATTTTATTTAAAATCTCTTCACTTCTTCAGCTAGTCATTCACTGACTTCTTTTGTTTCCTACAGGAGAGAATTTGTGAAGTTATAACTGTGACTTCCATTCTGGACCTTTGAATGAAAAGATAACCTTTGACAACACTCTGTTCTTCATGATCACTGTTAGCACATTGCTTGATGAGGTGGCATGTGTGGGTAGAAATTCATTTGAACAGATTTTCTATCAAAGGATAAATACACCCCCAAATCACAATGGTAATCAGAGCCAGCCGCCTCGTTTCTGATAATTTTACAAGTCAGTTGGGCTTCAGAGATGCGTCAATATGACTGTTCCCACACTGAGTTGTTTTGGCTGCAGGGGTGGTTGAGCCTGCTTTTCTCTCTCTCTCTCTCTCTCTCTCTCTCTCTCTCTCTCTCTCTCTCTCTCTCTCTCTCTGCCTCCCTCCCCAAATCTCAGCTACATTTGTGTGTTTTGGTGTTGTGGTGTTTCATTCCTAAAGTATGTTTTCAAAACTGTGATTAACAGTTATTTTCCAACATATATATTGACTCTCTTTTGCCAAAGAGATACAACATGGGAGAGCAGACAAACATGCAAATAATGCAAGAGGGTATGTTTATCCATGGGTAACTATGCTAATGGCTACATCTGCCCCTCTCATTTTGGGCTGGTTGTGATCATTTCTGCTTTTCAGAGTTGCTGATGTTTTCTTCCCCCTACAGTGAAATCTCTTCATTTTGGTATCCTATCAATACAAAAGTGTCTGTGGTTGGTCTGATGGTTGGGTAAGTTAGAGCAATTTAAAATTTCAAAATTACCATCCATGGAATTTGCTCCTGGGAGACATGGATAGAGGGGTTTGACACTCTGAGCATTTCTTAAACAACTTTCAGACCTATTCTTGCCAAATGCTGTAAACAATAGACAATGAACTGACTTAGTAGTAGAGTGCTACCCAACAATGGGAAGTTTTATGTCGGTTTTACAATCTGCCCTTTTGTTATTGTTTATGGTTCAAATCAGATGAAGTTTACTGAAGTGCCTGGGGATAACTGTGTGGCTTCAAGTCTTTTGGATTTGGCTGGTTTGAACCTCATGTCTGGTGACATTGACCACAAGCCATTCTCAACCACAATGAGCAGTATTTACCATGCTATGAAATGAGATCAGAAGAGCAATTTTTGAAGCTGAGTGTCAGTGGTTCACTCTTATAATCCTAGTTACTCCCGATGCTGTCAGATCTCAGGATTGCAATTCAACTCCAGCCCCTGCAGGAAAGACCACAAGACCCATCTCCAATTCCCCACCACAAAGCCAGAAGTGGAGGCATGGCTCAAGTGGTACAGCACCAACCTGAATGGACAAAGCTAAGGGACAGTGCCCTGGCTCTGAGTTCAAGCTCTTATTATTGGCACAAAAAGGGCAATTTTTGAGATCACCCCTTATAGGAAGCAATGAATCAATATTTAGTATCCTCCCGTGGCTCATGAATTATGCTATGTGCTTAGGGAGAGGTAAAGGGGCAGGCTTTAGTTTTAAATAAGTAGAATTTAAATGGATCTGTGTGACTTGAGTAGGAAGCATTTTAGTAACAAGGAAGTAGGATGAAATTGCAGACAAGGAAATGAGTGGGGACATATTGAAACAAAAATAAATATCTTTTATCACAGAGAAGGGTCTTTTAATTGCTTCCAAATAAATACCTGGACATGTGCAAGAATAATTCTCCCAACCGTGCCTACATCAGGGGACAGGAGCATCTGATCATGGAGGTCTGTAGTGAAAGTTTTGGAAAGGTCTTTCTCGAGTTTTTAAGCCTGTGGGATATACCTGGCTTCTGGTAGGAAGATGTTGATGTAAGCAGCAGTGAGTAAGGAAACACTGGTCTATTTAAAAACTCTCTCAATCACAGAAGGAAGTGAAATTTGTTTTAAACTCAACCAGCACGGTACAAAACCTTGGAGATGTGGACTTAATTGGTAAATCAAGAGCAACTGTCCCTGATTAATAAAATAAGACCTTTAAAATTTTTTCTGGAGGTAGAAATTTGGGATGCTATTCCCCCTGGTAACTTGTCATAGGCATCTGTGATGCCCTGAGGGTTTAATTCATTATCTGTACTTGTCTCTCCTATTCCCCATCCCAAAGTTCTCACCATCACTGGCAGCACCAGCCCAGAGAGTGGATGCAAGCTAAGTCAGTCAGGTGTCTCCCTGGCAGTTTCCAGGGGATCTTCTTTCTGTCCTAGCTGCCAGGCATATGCCATTCTGCAGATATTCTAGAACAATCAGTGGAGGCAAGGGCTTGGATTCAGTGGGTACAGTATTTAGCTCTGTAACCTTGAACAATCCCTTTGTTGGACCAAGACTCAAGTACTCATCTATAAAATGGGGATAAGAATAACTTCTCTGCCCAGGCCACACCAGGAGTGTGCCCCTTGAAGGAATGAAAAGGTGTGAGTACTTTGTAGGGGTGAAGATTGCTGGTGACTGTGTTGGCTTGATTTGAGATTGCTGCCATTGTAAAGGGCCTTGTTCTATTTTGGGATGGGTGTGCCTGTGTTGTGCAGAAAATGATTCTTATTCACATCATTGTTTACATTGTTTCTTATTTGCATGGTGGCTCTTTGGTTAGGACCCACTAGGTCCCTCTCTTCCCTCACCCTGGCTTCCATCCATATTCCATGAATGACCTGGGCCAATTATTTGTCTTATTTTTCTCTGACTTGCTGGTAAATAACTCAGTTCTTTGACATTGAACACATGCTAAAAGGAAGAAGCAAACAAGTTAGTCCATCAGTGTGAGAAAGGTCTTTTTTTTTTTTTTTGGATAGATTTAGAAAGCTGTGTCTGAGCCAGGCCTAATGGCTCACAACTGTAATCCTAGCTACTCAGGAGGCTGAGATTTGAAGATTGAGGTTAGAAGCCATCCCAGGCAGAAAAGTCCATGAGCCTCTTATCTCCAGTTAACTGACCAATAGCTAGTTAGCTGGAGATAAAAACCACTCTGGAGACATTAGATCACCACACTTGAGTAAAACAAACAATTGAGTGTTCAAGGCCCTGAGGTAATGCATCAGTACTGGCAAAAAGAAAGAAAGAAAGAAAAGTAAGAAGAAAGCTGTCTCATAAAAGCAAATAGCCTAAAAGTAAAAAAAAAAAAAAAAAAGAAGCAGAAAAATTTTGTAGCCATGGCCCTGTAACTGTATTCATAAGACTGAATTTACTCATTCCCTCAAGTTCCAAAAGGAAGTCACAAATGTTTTTGACCACCATCCTTTGAAATCTTTTCAGGCATTGGTCTGAAGAGAAAGAGATAATGGTTTTGAGTTATCCATGTGTAGAGTAGCAGCGTTCTAAGGTTGGTTATAAAAATGTCGTTGGGTTGCCTTTTCTGTCTTTGACCATCTCCTGCTTTAGAAGGAAGAAAAGATAGGAGTTGTTGAGTTATAAATTGCATGGTAGTATGAGAGGATACCTTTGAAATTTTAGATTGAAACCATATGGTGATCTCCCTTGCTCCCTCCTTGTCTTTCTCTTTTCCCTCATGATTTCCAGGGGGAAATGTGAAGTCATATTCAAATCTTAATGTTTGGGATGGTGGGACAATCTACTGGATACTATTGCAGCGTGCATGTGTATATGCAGTAATAAAATATCCCATTTGCTCTTCTTGTGAATTTAATTTATATCCTCTCTGAACTCATTACATTTCTTATAAAGAACTAGGGAAAAATCTCGATGGATCATTCAAAGGCTTAAATCACCTCAAAGTAAAATAGTTATTAGAAACTTTAAACTAGTGCTATGATCTTTGAAGTGCTAATAGGAAAGCCTTTATCACTGATAACAGTAAATAGAGTTGCTCAACAGTTCAATTGCTCTGAAAATATTTCAGTTTACTATTTAGTTACAAATCGACAACTATTACTAAAGTCAGCTCTAAAGAATCTAGAACAAAGTACCACTACTGCATAACCTCTGAGGCCTATTGAAGTTTATTGTATACATTGGTGGTAGAGTCTATGTTTGGCATGACTGAGGGCCTGGTTCAAAAAAATCCCCTGGAATAATAAAGAAACTAAGTCATCAACAGTATAACTTTTTTTAACTTATAGTTCTTTACGTAGCCTTTGTACCTGGGCTAGCCTCAGAACTGTGTGCTCCTATCTGTACTTCTCATGTAGAGAGGATGGCCGGTGTACTTCATCATGTACAGCAAGGTTATTTAAATGGGGTCTTGTTAGCTTTCTGCCAGAGCTGGCCTTGAACTGGCAGTCTCCAAATTGGTCTCTTCTTGGCTAGGTGAATTACAAGCCTCAGTCATCTTGCCCAGTCCCCCTTGTCATTTCTTGAGGTTCTTTTTTTTTTTTTTAAACTTACTTTTGCCTGAGGGGCTTTGCCCTAGGTATTGCCTCTATTTGAAGTGTTTTTTTACATACAGTTCTGATTAGCTACTTTTGTAGTTCAAACCTTTCCTCCCATGTTACTTTGCCAATGACATGCCCACCTACTGGAATTCTCTGCCTTGAGATACAATAGGTGTTAAAAAAAAAGTCATGTTACTGAATGAAGAAATGATTAATAACACCATAGGGAGAGGCTGTTGCTATCTTTTCCTACTCAGGGCAGTTGAGAAGCATCTACTTGACTATTTGCAGACAGTGGTGTTTGCAAAGGGTCTGCAAAGTCTGTAATTAAGTGTGAGTGTGTGTTCTTTCTATGGGAGATTTACTATCATTCAGAAATCAACACTGCTCCCATTCCTGACTCTTTGGAGTTCCAACATTAAATAGGAAACAGAAGAAAAAATACTTCTACAAAGGTGTATTATAGGGGACAGGTTGATATTACTTAAAGAAGGGAATTAATCGAATTACTTTTTTTTTTTTTTGGTACACATTAGGCAAATTGTTTCACTCAGAGTTAAAAGCAGCCTGGGAGTATTAACGTATAGGGTGCCTGCATGCACTTTATGACGGTCTTAGCTTATGTCCTTTGATCAGTTTTATTTCTCTATTAAATCAAGATATATCTCATTGAGCTGCCATCCCCCATGACACAGAGTAGCCCATTTTGGTCTATGTGACCAGAATTGTCCCAGATGGAACAGAAAGATGCATCTGTCTTCCCCACAAAGAGTAGGTGACCAGAGCTCTATGAAATGCAAGGGGACAAAGCTCTGGCCATAAGAAGCCAGTGTTAGGTTGGGGCCTGCCCTCTCTAACCATGGAGGTGTGTGTCTTTCCTTTATGGATTCCAGAGCACCCTCTCTACATCTTCATTGGAATTGGTGCAACAGGAGAAAGGAGCCTTTGCAGGGGAACTGAGGATGACCCAACCTTTCAGAGCTCTGCTTCTTCCTCTGTGATACTAGGTGACTTACTAGGTGGTGAACAGGTCTGCCTTGGCACTCCTGTGCTATCGATAAAATATGTGTTGGGTACAGACATACATCCACACACAAAGATGCATAACTGCCACACATGGAAAACTAACTTAAATGAGCCAATGCTTTGGTTTGTTTGCAAGATATTGTGAACCCTGGGATCATTACAAAAAGATAAAAAGAATCTGTACTGGAGCTTGAACTCAGGACCTGACACTTGTTAAGCAAGCCTCTACCACCTGGTTATGAGAATTTGTTTCTTTAGAGCTTTAACTGGAGGTGCAGCAGTAGTGATGTTCATACAAGTATCAGAACATATATATATATATACATATATATATCTCAAACGTCAATTTTGTAAAAGTTGTATGTTTTCACGCAACTGTGGGAATAGCTGTCATGTCCACTTTAGAATTAAAAAAAAATTAGACCTTTAAAGTTTATGAAACATCTAAGGAGAACATTATACATGAGTCCTATTGTGTTTCCCCTAGAGCTATTAAAGTCTATCTACTCTTGTATTTGATCTGAATTGGAAATAGATATCTGCAGAAGATGAAATTAAGGGAAGTCATTGATGTGGGTTTAAATTCAGTATGACTAGTATCTTGAAGGGTAGAGGAATTTGAACACAGAGACACAGAAGAAATGTCCCATGAAGACTTAAGGTATACCTCCAAAGATTGTTGAGGGAAGGGGGAGGGTAGTGTTAGAACCAGGCACCTGTGACTCAGGCCTATAATCCTATCTACTCAGGAGGCTGAGGTCTGAGGTTTGTGGTTCAAAGTCCACGAAGGCAGGAAAGTCCATGAAACTCTTTTCTGTAATTATCAAGAACTCTTGAGAGTGGAGCTGTGGCTCAAGTGGTAGAGTGCTGGCCTTGAACATAAAAGCTCAGGGACAGTGCCCAGGCACGGAGTTCAGTCCCCAGGACTGACTGGTACAATAAAAAAGGAGGGAGGTACAAACATTCTCTCTCTCTCTCCAAGTAATAATAATAATAATAATAATAATAATAATAATAATAATAATAACAAGCAGCTCTTGTTTTTGTCCTTGATTGTGGACTTCAAATCACTGGAACTGTGAGGTAAATGTCTGTTTCATAAAGCACACAGTTTGTGATGCTTTTTATAACATTCCTGGCAAACTAATACAATAGCTATTTGCTTATGTTACAATAGAGCAAACATGAAACAATAATCCACTTAGCATATTCTACATGGAAAAACCAGGATGTAAGCAAAGATGTATGGAACAGGCTATATTTGTGTGAGGAAGTAATTGTTTAGCCCATATGTCCACAGATTGCTACTTGTTGATTATAATAACTTGATTGATATCCTCTTGAAGAAATAATTATAGATTTTGTTTGGGAATTACAGGAGAGGCAAGATGAATTTGTTCTCTTAGAAGTGAACATGGAAATGATCTTGCCTAAACTTTTCACCTTTCAGTACATGGAACTTGGGTAGTTTGCCATGATTGGTTCACAGGGGTGGAAGGAGGCTTATCAACTTATCTAAAATCAGCCCACAATTTCCAACTCTCTTTCCTCATCTATCTATCTATCTATCTATCTATCTATCTATCTATCTATCTATCTATCTATCTATCTATCATCTATCTGTCTATACATCTATCTATCTATATTTTGTGTGCAAGTCCTGGGACTTGAATTTAAGGCCCAGGTTCTATCCCTGAGGTTAGTGTTTTACCACTTGAGCCCAAACTCTACTTACAGCTTCTTTGTGGTTAATTGGAGACAAGCCTCTTGGACTTTCCTGTCAGGACTGGCTTTAATCTTCATCCTTAGATCCTAGCCTCCTGAGGAGCTTTCACTAGCTTTTAAGCAGGTAAGATGTTCCCTCTTAGACTAGGGGAAAAAAACAAGGGCTTTGGATTCAGATGCATCTGGGTTGGGTGGGAATATCAGAAATCATACTTTATTCTGTGAAATTTGGCCAGGTAACAACTTCTAAGATTCAGTTACTATGTATTCATTACAAAAGAAAAACGAATAACTTTTAAATCCATTGTAAATATGATGTTTGTAAAGCACTGCATTTTGTTCCTAGTATGTATGTGTTTGGGATAACACACAAGCCTTTTTGTTTTTAAAGGTAGTCTACATAAGAACAATATCTTTAAATCTACCTAAACTCTGTTGCATCGTGTCTGGCCTATTTTAGGCTGGCTTTCTTTGAATAACAATAACGTATGAGCCCAGTTCAGGCAATTATCCGCATCCAGTCCTCTTCTCTGCCTCTCTGCATTCAGAACTGGCCATCCTTGTGTAGATTAGCGGGGGATAGGCTAGAGAAACAATAGGTATAACTTGGTGATACTGAGAGGACAAAAGCGATTTTCATAAGATTCCAATCTGTTCCCTTCTCTATTCTCACATATTATTCAGCCACAGAGGAATCACAAATAATCATAAATAACAGCTCCAGCTATGTACAACTATTTAAGTCATATGCAGGAGTGGAACACTGACCTCAGCCCATAGATCATTGGCTGCATAAACTATGCATATGAGTGGCCATATTTGGTTATAGTTCCTGAAATTACTTTAGTGGCTGCACATCTCCCAGATTCTGTTAATGGCCATGTCTGACTTTATCAGAAATTTTCAAAAGTGGATCAACTTATCCTAATAAATTCTAACCTGATTTGTGTTTTTTTGGAGTTTATGAGCTCTAGGAATTTACTTCAGGTTTTAGATGCAATATTTCTAGCTATCTCTTAGAAGGAGAGTAATTAGTTCTATACTCCAATATGTACATGTATAAGACTATAATCATTGGAAACTAACTCATTTGTGATAATAGAAATAAAATTCTACCAGTAAATTCTTAAATTATTTAGGGCTAATACAACAACAAAATATAGTGTTTTTAAATTTTTTTTTGCCCGTCCTGGAGCTTGAACTCAGGGCCTAGGCACTGTCCCTGGGCTTCTTTTTCTCAAGACTAGACCACTTGAGCCACAGTACCACTTCCAGCTTTTTCTGTTTATGTGGTGCTGAGGAATCGACCCCAGGGCTTCGTGCATGCTAGGCAAGCACTCTACTACTAAGATACCTTCCCAGCCCTAGTAAGTGGCTTCATATGTGTCAAAAAGAATGTTATCTTTGCAAATTCAAGGTTGACAGCAGTGAAGGGAATAGAATAATAAAAGAGTAAAAATAGTCTCACTTTTTTGTTTATGGGGTTACTGGGTTTGAACTCAAAGCCTCACACTTGATATCAAAGCCTCAAGCTTGCAAGTTTCACTGGCACTTAGCAACTTGAATTGTACCTCCAGCTTTGACTTATTGCTAATTATTTTGGAGGTGTTATCTCTCATATTTTTTTCTGTCTGGGCTGGCTTTGAACCATCAACTATGGGATCTGAGCATTGTGAATAGCCAGGATTATGGGCATCATCCATGTTTGCCAAGTTTATCCTCCTATTTTGATAGGCACCTAATACTGGAAACGGTGTAGAGAAAACATCTTACCAATTTAAAGTTGGTTTTCTCTTTGTCTTTACCCTGTGAATTCAGTCAGTGACATACAGAGAAACCACATTTTTTTTTTTTTTTTTTGCCAGTCCTGGGGCTTGGACTCAGGGCCTGAGCACTGTCCCTGGCTTCTTTTTGCTCAAGGCTAGCACTCTGCCACTGAGCCACAGCGCCACTTCTGGCCATTTTCTGTATATGTGGTGCTGGGGAATTGAACCCAGGTCCTCATGTATAGGAGGCAAGCACTCTTGCCACTAGGCCATATCCCCAGCCCGAGAAACCACATTTTGAGAGGTCAAATTGGGAGTCTAATTAGAAAGCTGGTGTCTGCTGCCAGACTCCTGTCACAAAGACCTGCACTCCATGAATACATTTAACACTTTTAGAAAACTGAACCACGAAAGAAGGAGAAGAAAGAAAGAGCAGAAAACCAATATCAACAGACCAGATCAACCCCAATGGAGAGCTGGAGTGGGATGCCATGTTGACCAGAGAAGAGACAGGAGACAGGAGACACAGTAGAAACAGCACAGGAGACATGATGTCCCAGCACCTAAGCTGGTCTGGGCCCGAATAATGTCAGGGTCCAAAGGCAGGGTCACAGAAAACCCCAGAGTCTCCCAAGTTCAAAGCACACACTAGACTGACAAGTCCAATAGCCTGTTGTCCAAGTCCTTGTCCCTACCTCTAGGAATTCAGGCACCTCTATCACCCAGGAGGTGGAACTTCCCCTTCCTCCACCATGAAGAGAAGATGACACCAGTTAAACCCAACTCCCTGTTTCCGATGTGGCCAGAATGGCACAGGTTAGACCCAGTACCCAAATTCTCTCCTGTGGCTTTGAAAAGTAAAGCATCACAGGCAGTGTTAGTATCGGTTCTTTAGATGAAACATCTACTTTACGTTTTAGATATTTAACTTTCTTGCATAATTCTCAGAAACAGTTGCTTGAAAGCATAGACTTCATTGCATAAGACATTAGCTGTTTCCACTTGAACTCATAATCCTTTGTGATATTAAAATCAGCTTCTTTGCTGGGGCTATAATGTTACCAAGGTAGAGAAGCAGCAGCAGGTGACAAGTACAACAATCCTTGGGGCACAAGGAAAATTTTCATGCAAATACCTTTAGTGATTTAAAATATATATATATATATGTACATATGTGTGTGTGTGTGTGTGTGTGTGTGTGTGTGTGTGTGTGTGTGTGAAGGAGGAGGGTGAAAACTAAGCAGATGGAAGAGCAATTGATACTTCATTTTTAGAGAAAAAGCTATTTGGGTATGCAAACTGATGACCTCTAAAGTTCTCTGAAGATTAATGGAATCTAGAAAGAGAAAAAAATCAACTATCTTTAATAATTTGGAACTGTCTCTTGGATGTCCCATGGACTCATTTGTCCCTTAAATTTGCTAGCATTGTGTGGTAGAGAAAGGCACTGTTGATTATAGAATATAGTTTAGACTATCTATACAGTATATCTATTTCCATATCTATATGAAAGATGCCCTTGGTGGGAACTTACACAAATACTCCCTTAATTCCAATTTAGTGAAATATGTAACCCAAATGTAAAATAGTAGCTTGATACAAGTGGCTCATGCCTGTAATCTGTGCTACTCAGGAAGCTGAGATCGAGGACTGCAGTTTGAAGCCATCCCAGGCTGGAAAGTCCATGAGACTCTTATTGCCAATTAACCACCAGAAAACTGGAAGTGGCTCTGTGGCTTAAAGTAGCAGAACACTAGCCTTGAGCCAAAGCGCTCAAAGACATAGCCTAGGCCCTGAGTTCAAGCCACATGACCAGCAAAAATAAGATAGTAAAGGATCTGTTTCATTACAGAAAACATCCAAAGTCTACATCATTCATTTGTAAGCAGAAAACTTCAAAACTTGGGGATATAGTAAGACCATGTTGCTGCATTGTGCTCCCAAAACATGTTCCCCTTGTGGGTAAAGGGAAGCCGTTCCCTCCTCTGCTGTCAATTCTAGGTTGGAAAAGCCAGATCTGGGTCTCTGTGCCAATGTGCAGTGCTGCCCATTTAAGTGGAAGTAGCTGCTATTCCTTGCAGAAATACTCTGCCAGAGCAGCTCTGCAGGACCGCCTTCAAGAGCTCTTGAGAAGCCAAGTGTTTTGGTGTTATCAAGAGGGGCTCATTATACCCAGGGAATCAATTTAGAATGACTTTAATGGGATTGGGAGTCAAACTGCAGTATAGCCCTATAACAAAGAGAATTTAAAGTACCCTGCATTTATTATGCCTTTCTCTCTTTAATTATGTCTATCTTTAATATTCTGTTAGCTCTTTTAACGTGTTTTTTTATTCCCACTTTTTTTTGGCACTTTTATGATTTGCAGTTCCATTTTTAAATGGGCACATGTCATAATGTCATCTAATTGTACTGAGGGAGGGGGAAAAAGTTCCTGTTTCCGGTGGCTCTTGGCCAAGCTATATTATTACTTGTGATTCTGATATATGTTTTTTTCACAGATTATATAGCCTCAGCAATATAAAGTAAAGGATAGTTTCCAATTTGTAAAAGGAATTTTATGCCTCCTTTTGCTATCTACTTGGAAGCCTAGCTGATGCGTGTCACAACAAGATCCTTAATGCCTAAAACCATGTCTGGCTCACTGAGTACGCTTGGTAAATGTTGGTTGAATAAATGAATATATAAATAAATGATACTAACATTCAGGTTATTCTGATTAACATACTAAGGCCATGCTCAATTGATTAAAGTCTGAGAAGATTAGGAAATTTGGGGGCCTAGGGAATGTTTAACATGGTGAAATGAAATAAAAGTCTAAATATTTTCACCTTTTAGTTATTCATTGACTTTTTTTTTATCATGGATTTTTCCATTGAACAAGACCCCAAATGTATGTACATTACCTTGAACCTTCTTGTTTCTTCTTCTTGCCTGCTCTTTCTCAATTCTTCTGTGACTTGTCTGTGGTCTTACATATCACTCCTTCTCCTACTCGCATCTCCCTTCTTTTTCATTTCTTGTTTTCTTTTGTTTCCATTTTCTTTGTATGTATTTCCTATATGCTCTTTCAAATGATTACATCACTTCCTTATCGACCTCTTTCTTTGCCTTTCCCTTGCTGTAGTCATATGACAAATCAAACCATGCTCAGATTTGTTGACAAATACTATTGATCATTTGGGGTGCTGGTGGCTCATGCCAATAGTCCTAATTATTTACGAGACCAAGATCTGAGGATCTTGGTTCAAAGCTAGCCCAGGCAGGAAAGTCCATGAAACTCTTGCCAGTCAACCACAAAAAAGCCAGAAATGGAGCTATGGCTCAAATGGTAGAGTGCCAGCATTGAGCCAAAGGTGGGGGGGGAAAGAAAGAAAAGGAAAGGAAAAGCAAGCAAGCAAGCAGGCAGGCAAGAAAGGAAGGAAGAAAGAAAGATTGAAAGGAAAGGAAAGGAAAGGAAAGGAAAGGAAAGGAAAGGAAAGGAAAGAGTAAAAATTCTGAGACAGCACCTAGGCCCTGCGTTCAGGCCCCAGGAATGTCACATCACACACACAAAATAAGTAAAAGAGAAACAAAATAAAAAAAATATTGCTTAGATTGTTATTAGGTAGGTTCATGCCTGTGCTAGAGACATGGCCCTGTGTTTAAACTCCAGTACTACAAAAAGAAGTATCGTGCCTAAATTCCTTAAGTAGAAACTAAACTAAGCTAAAGCTTTATTTACTTTTTTACAGCCTTCTTGAAAAGGCCATGACTTAAGTTTCTCTACATTACCCATATTTTGGATCCTGTTTTTGAGTGGAGATGCCAGTCTCCTCTCCATTCCTTTTGTTTTCTGCTTTATATGCAGAGGACCAGTGACAGTTAAAAGAGAGAGAGAGAGAGAGAGAGAGAGAGAGAGAGAGAGAGAGAGAGAGAGAGAGAGAGAGAGAGAATGGGATTAGGCTCAAAGAATGGCTTACAACAGAACCAAAAGGACAGAACAAAATCAGTTCATGGAATAGAGGAAATGCTGTAAGCCATTCTTAAAATTCTGACCTCACTTGTTTACTGAGATCGTGAGACTCAAGATGTAGTTTGTGACTAAGGGTTTGACAGTGAATAAGACTCTGCTCCCACCAGAAGAAGACCATCATCCCTGGGAATGTCCTGAGCAATGTTGCAGGGCATTGAGAACAGCATCCGACCTAGAACTTAGAAGGATCTGAGAATGAGTCCTTAAAGAGGTGACTGTTAAGCTGAGTCAAGTAGAATAATTTAATAGTGGCTGGAGAGCATGGTATCATACTCCATTCCAAGAGTGGCACTGGAAGCATGCTGATGACAGGAGGAATAGAAGGAGGGGGAATCACAAAGGTCTTCTTGGCTGTGCTGAGAAATGTGGGCACCATTCTGACGGCCAATGTGGAGTCACTGGAGTGGTTTAAATAGGAGAGTGATATTTTGGGGAGACACACTAGTCCTAACTGGAGAAAGGGTAAAGTCAAACACTGGGAGAGCCAGGAGGAGGTTTGTGCAGAAATCTAACCAAATAGGGAGTGACAGTGGCTTTCCCAAAGGTGGTGGAAATAAGTGAGAAATTCAAGGCATTTGAAGGGAACAGATGGACAGGCCTTGCTGAATATTGGATGTAAGAAAGGAAGGAGGGGCTGGGGTCGAGTATGGCATTGGGTCTCCTGGGGTTCTAAGGAAGGGCATGACTTCTGAGGAGTCAGCTCAGTTGCCTTTGATTTTAAAGTGCAGGGTAGTGTTCCTAAAAGCTTCTGATCGACATCCCTGAAGACTAATGCCATCTTCTGTTTCATCATAGTGAAGAGGTAGGCAGGCTTGTGAAGGTGTAGCTGGTCTGTTTGCAGAAATAGTACACAGCAGAACATCACCACAAATTGTAGGCTGTTGAGGCACTGTAGCGTAACCCTTTATCTGTTAGCAAAAGGATAAAATATATTTCTTAGCCTTTTTATGTTCAGCATGCTTCTGTGTGTGTGCACATGTGTTGCTTATAACTGTGTGCATATATATGTGTATGCGCATGTGCATATGTGTGTGCATTCATGTGTGCACATGCAGAGACTCTTCCAGATTTCATGTCCTGGAAGGGTCTCCCTTAATTCCCCCAACATATTGGTGGTACTTATGAAGAAGATAACTAGGAACTAGAAAGAAACCATGAACATAGCTTCCATAGAAGCAAGCCAACCATCAGTTACTGATTTCTTTCACTGCTTACGTCTGGACTGGATTTGAACTGGTGACTTCAAATTGAATGACTCCTTAGCCCATTAGCAGTCCCTCCGAGATACATAATCTATTTGAAGCATTCAGTTTAAGTAGCCTACTATGGGTAATGTAGTTAGCCAGCTCAGAGATATACTTACATTTAAGAACTCTCAGAAATCCACTTACATTTTAAAAAAATATATCTCTGCAAGGAGTAAAATGCGAATGAAAGCGATGATTCATTTTATTACAGCAATTAAAACATTGGCTCCTGTTTTCATCAATCACACTCATGATATGAAAATACATTGCAGCAAAAGTGATATTTACCTGCAGATAAAATTTAAAATATAAGGCAGATAAAATTCCGGCTTTGGGGAGGAAGTAACTGAAAACCTGCCGTAGGTTATAATTCAGGCAGAACCTCATCATTATGGACCAGGGGCTGGAGTGAGATCATTGTGGAACGGGAGCCAGAGTGAGCGCAATCTCTACCCAATTTTTTTTTTTTTTTGAGGCACAAGTGTAGCCAGGAGTGAGTCATTCAACAGGGTACCTCAGAGGTGGAGGGTCTTGGATATAAATGGGCAAGACTGCGGTACAGGAAAACCCATCACCTTAACCTTGGATCTGTCCTCATCATCTCCCGGTGAGTTCAAACTTTTCTGACTTTGGACTGTGCCTTAGGCCACATCTTATACTGCAGGATACTTCAGGTGACGCAGAGATGGCTCTTAAATCTTCTGTCTCTGCTCCCAAACTCCAGATGATATAGCCTTTCCTTCTTGGATTTCACATAAGTTATGTAAAAGTAGAATGGGATGTGATTGCTGTGTGTGGGCTTTCCTTAAAGTGTTCCCTTAAGAATGGGCAAGGAAAGTGAGAACTGGAGACTCTGGTTATACCAGTAAATATAGCAAGAGGAAGAGGAGGAGGGGGAAAAGAAGGAAGAGGAGGAGGAGGGGAGAAGAAAGGGAAGAATGGCTTTCCTTCATGATTTTGTTTCTTCAGTTTGTTTGGGTTAGTACTGGGTATTAGGAAAGGCCATGGGACTTAAGAGAGCTATAGGCCTAGCTTCCTGGGGCTAAAGATATTACTTTGCAGAGTTGTTTTAAATGAATAAAATCATTGGTGTATTCATTCATTCACCTGCCAGCTATTTATTGAAGTTTTGCTAATTGTGAAACATCCAAGACTGAACAATGAAGATGAAGTTTCTACTTTCAGGGAATTTATTTCTTGGCTGGTAGAACTAGACCTAATTAAAAAAATTGACAAATAAATATAAGAAATTACATTGAGTAGTAATAAAACAAGGTAAGGAGTGGGAGAGACCAATAGAGGTAGTATTTGGATATAGTGGTTACTGGCCTTTTGATATAGGAGTGTTGTGTATGAATGAAACAAATTAGAGCAATAAGCAAATGTGTAGCACAGTGCTTGGCACATTGCACTTCATCAGTGGTAACTTAATAATTACCACCCTCATTATCTTTAATAATGTGGTGAATCTTAATCCTGTATGCCTTTGTAAATTATTGGAATCTATGAAGTACTATTATAGGGAGTTTGGGCACATTTATAGTGCTAATTTATGTTTGTAAGAGATAAAGAATTTGTATTTTCATTTGCATTTTTAAGTTCGGAGATATATAATCAGGTTTGAAGCTAAGTGCTTCAGGTAGTTTTTTTTTTCTTCAGGTAGTTTAAGTGATTTAAAATATTTCCCTTTCAATACAATTAAACATTTCTTGATTGCCTATTTTCAGTCAGAGAAGCACTGCACTGGGCACGTGAGAATAAAGTCATACAATGCAATCTTTGCCCTTGGGAAGCTTAGAATCATTTTTCCTGATTATTTAGGACGCATTCAATATTGGTTTTAATAGAACCTGCAAGGGGGATTTATATGCTGACAAGGCTCTGAGAGTTCGGAGAAACAAGTTGCATTTGAGTGTTAACTTTGATGTTTGTTTAGTTTTATAAAATATGTAAGAGGCTTTTCCATTAGTGAATAAGACTTCCAAAAAGCTTTCAGTATCTCATGTCACAAGTAGTTAAATATCACCGAAGGAGAGTCACAAAGACTGACAGCTGGGAAGCTTAAGCACAGTCTGTGGTTTGGATGTGCGGTCAAAGTGAAGCCCCCATTCCCATCTTAATTGAGGTCACGCAGGTCCAACTGATTCATTTGGTCTGAAAAGTCCAGACTACCTGGGAATCCAAACTCCACTTGGCAGCTCTCTTCTATTCTTTGGCCTGTATAAGTAGCATATCACACCCTGACTGTGAAAGTTTAGAGACAAGAATCAGAGTCTGGGCCTATCAGAGTAATGGGAGGATGTGGAACTTGGGCAAAGTGATTCGTGTGTGTGTGTGTGTGTGTGTGTGTGTGTGTGTGTGTGTGTGTATGTGTGTTATATTCAGAATTACGTTCTAGAGGCAATCCTGCTATTTGCAGGCCTGTACATCCTGCCCAGCCAAGATACCTCTTTAGTAACCTAACCTGACTTTAACATATTCATGATTTATTACATGCTACTTCTCTTCCCTTCTGTTCCCTTTCCTCCCTTTTCCTCTCCTTCCTGCCTACATTTCTCTGTTAAGTATATGTTGACTTATTCATTGTTCATCTCCCTAGAGCTGGGTAAGCCTCATGAAGGCATGACTTTTTCTTGCTCATCATCTTCTCTATATTTGAGCTGGAGGAGGGTTCCTGTGCCTATTTGATGAATTATTGGCTTTCAGTAATGGTGGATGATAACAGCAAAAACAAAACTTTGGGGTTTTCTAGAGGTATGAATCCAGTGGGTCACCTACCTAACAACATTCTTACTTTAAACGCTAGTACCACCAAAACCCTTAGGGTTCAGGAGAGCTTGATTGGAGACAGGGAGAGAACCCTGCAAACTCAGGGAAGGTTTTGATGTTTTGAGTTTTGGGGTTTTTTTTCTCAGTATTTTATTGCAGATAAAAGTCTCATGGACTTCCCTGACTGGGGATGGCTTTGAACCAAGATCCTCAGATTTCAGCCTCCAGGTGTGAGCTGCTGGTGCCTGGCCAGGAAAATGTTTTTGACTCACACTTTTATATACATACTGTAAAAACTTTGTGTTAAACTTTCTTGATTAGTATTATCCTGGAAAGTATAGCTTCACTTATTGGCTGGTCATTTTAACCTGAGAAACAATGATACTTTTAGATAAATAGCACTTATTTTGGAATACTAATACTCATATCTGATGCTTAGTCTTGTCTTACTACAAATTAACCACTCCCCAATTTTAGACAAGTAACTAAATACAAACAATAGTCATGCGTATAGACAAGTGAGACTCCATCTCTAACATGTATCTTCTACATCTCATTATAAAAGTATGATTAATGTAATTCCAATTAAAGGTCTCCAACAATGGACAACTCTTAGTCTCCATTCTAGTGGGATTGAAAAGTTGAGGCATTTCAAAAATGTTTAACTCTTTTTCTTCTTTGATTTTTTTTTAATCCAAGATGTTTTTCAACTTTCTCCCAAGACTGAAACTTGAAGTTAGTATCTGATACTTTTTGCTCGACTGTCTCTACTACCTGACCCATACCTCCCATTCTGTCAGAGGCTTAACTATCTTATCCCATAGTTTGCATTTCCACAGAAACAAACCCCAAGACAGAGATTCAAGGGCAAGCAGTCTATTTGGGAGGTAATCTCAGTAGAAAAAGTAAGATAGGGGTTGGAAGGCAGCCAAATGAAAGGTGGATGCATCACGTATGTTGCCAGTGTGACTAGCTGGAGCTCAGTCCTGCTGGCAAGGGCTGAAAGGTTTGAATGGTTGCACCAGAGGGCGAAGGAAATGGAATTCATATTCACACATGAGCTCTTCTTTCACTCAGTAGTTGGGCTGCAGTAGGGGACTGGTGCCCTGACATATTTCCACTGCCGTGCAAGAACACCAAACACATCACCATGGTGGACAGAGAATGCCTTCTGGTTCAGAGTTGTGGGTGATGTCACTTGAAGCAGCATTCACTACACTGGTAAGGGTGAAAGAATGTGGAGGAGACATTGGCAACCTTTATTTTATCTAGGGAAGCCCTTGGCTAACTCTCCTCAACTTAAACTCATACAGAAAAAGATGGTCCACACAAAATGAACACACTCAGCCTTTCTCCACAAATATTTCTGAAATTAGATTTTTTTTTCCTCTCATAATAGTAAGTAGGATGGTCATGGGTTCACTTCTCTTGGTAAAAATTCCAACACTTAGAACTGGGAAGAAATTTCTAAACAAGGTCAGGAAGACTGACCGTGATGGCTCTCCTCAGGAAGGTGTTTGGTGATCCTGTTTTTGGCTTGGCTGCGTACTGATGGTTTTCCTCTAAACTGGGTTTTGCCTGGATGCTACCCCTCCTTAGCTGTGTTAGAACAAGGATAAATTGTACCAGCAAGATTAGGTACAAAAGTGAATTTAGGTGTTCAGAATGAGAAAGGAAATCAAAATAATTTTAAAATCTAACAGGGCTTACAAATATCATAACATTTAAAACTCCAGAAAGACAACAATATCCAGCTAACTTTCTCCTGCTCTTCTCTAATACATATTTTCCTGCTTTTTTTTTTTGTTTGGTGACATTTTCTTTGGCTACCTTTTCTTGTGACAAGAAACATTTTGTAATCTCTTTTTCTATAGAGAAAATAGGTAATTTAGTCTTTTCTCTAGCATGTTGATTGAAACATGTTTTGTTACTGATGGCTTTCAAGAAGCTTCTTTCAGTTACATTGCTCATTATTCGCCATGTTATGTAAAATTTTAGAATTGCTGTCCATGCTTTTGAAAATTCTGTCAAGCCTCTTCCATGTATAAACTGTGAGATTTGTAGAATTTTCTGGATTGGGGTTTTCAAACAGTCATTCTTTTTTTGTAATGTTCATTTGGTATTATGCCACCAAAGGATTTGTTTAATATTTCTGCTTGATCTGTGGTTTTGCATTCATGACTGTTACTGGTGAGAAGAGAATTCCTACAATTTATTTCCCCATGGAGTTACTAATGATAATTTAGCTATGTGTGGAAGTGGCTATGAGCAATATAAATGTGAACTATTAAACTCAAGTTTAACATATGGACAGTCCAACTGTCACTTAGCCAAATTCCAAGATTGCTGGTGGCTACTCCTAGGTTAGTTAACCAAGGAGGCACAGAGGAAAAGCCATACCTCAATTGTGACTAAAATATCTTGCCTTAGAAAATGCCGGAAAAATGTATATGTGTATTCAGGGCAATAAGAGGAACTTTCGTGGTGAAGGGAGTTGAAGTTATGACCCATAAAGCTTCACAGTCAACGTACCTTAGCCCGCGGCTTTCTGAAAGCTAGTATTGTCTTTTCCCACTTAACATCCTGTCTAGAAGATCTTTTAGCTTGGGAGGACGGAGATGCATTTGTTAAGCTTTACTTAGTGCCTTGATTTCCATTTCCTCGCCTTCCTCTATGTAGCTAATGGCATCTTCCTTGGCAAGCTCTTCTTATCTAACATGATTCTTTTGGGCAAAGTTGATGGTTTAATGTCATCATCTCAGAGTTTACTTCTGAGAGCTTTGTTACCACCCATCTTCAGTCTCCTACCCACAGTACTGGCTAGTTGGTAAATAGCATTAGATATATGACTTTTAAGCAAGCTTTGACCACTATATTGTTCTATAGTATAGAAGAGGCAAATATTATCCCATTTAGTTGCTATGGAAAAGCAACTCTTTAATGAAAAATGGCAAGCACGTATGATTTGCATGAAGGATACAGGCATGAAAACTGTTGGCTAGGCTATTGTAGGGAGATATTAAGCCACTGTCTCTAGTTTAGTCGCTGGAAAAATAACCTTGTCTTGAAATGTTTAGAGAAACCTTGTCTCCTACCTGTTTCTTCTCCAGCCTGGTCTGAAGGTGACATTTCCAGAATAATTCTCTGAATTTTATTGGTCAATCTCTTCAAGAGTATGGAAGTTCTTACAGTAAGTGCACGTGCTGGTTTTGTGAAAGTAGCTTTGGGATTTGGACATGCTATAAAGGGAGTTCCACCCTGGTGAATTCTACCACACACTGCAACAAGATCCTCATTTTTGCCTATGAGGAAGCCATTGTAATAAGAAGACATAATGGCTCCATACACCGGTGATTTGTATGAAATTATTCTTGAGTTTATTGTTTAATAAAGAACCTTCAAAAATAGCAAGTAAAAAATGTCATTGATGTCACAGATGAGAAAGCTACATATATGTATTAATGGGGTTCATTTACTGGTTTATGGACCCCAACTTCTCCTGGGACTCCACAATGCCAACTGCATACCTCAGACCCCCTTTCAATCTGATGGGAAAATGCAGATTAGCTCCCCAGGGTCTGAATAGCCTAGGATTATGCAAATCATTCTTCAGCACATTCAGTAGCATTCAATATGGGCTCTTATGCTGTTGTTTACAGCCTATAAAATTTGGAGTGGAGGCATCCCAGAGATTTTTTTTCAGCAGTATTGATTAGTTGCATTTTTGCCGAACAGACATTTTAATGCACACCTGGGCTACCCTCATTGCATGAAGAATCTTTGTAAACATTTTCTCTAGTCAGCATTTTCCAGTTTTAGGAATAGTTAAATTTATCTAGTTTCATTCCCCAAACAGATGTTTGTTTAAGGCAGAACATTGTGAAAAGCATCTATATTGAAGGTACTATAGAAACAAATACAAATACTTGCATGTGAAGTGTGTATGCTATTTAAAACTGCCAAATGAAATGTTTATGTTTAGGGAGTATTTGACATGAAGTTAGTGAAGCTACTACTATCAACTGGCATGGGCCAGTCATTTCCTACATATCCTATGGATGTAACTTGGAGATTAGAAGTCTTAAAGTGATCATAAGGATTTATTTTAAACTCTTGGCTCTTTGAAAGAAAACAATAGAGAGAAAGAGAGAGAAAAGAGTGTATTCCTGCCAGACACTTAGAGAAACCTGGACATCGTTCTTGCTTCTTTTGTTTCAAGAAACAAAGCATGAGCTTTGCTTCAGTCTTCCACATTTGAAGCTCTAAATGTAGTCTTGTTCTTTGGTTATTAATAGCACTAGCCTCCACCTACCCTTCCTTCTTCTTATCTCACCACCATTCCCCAAGCACCCATGACCCTATATTTAGATCTGAGCATCATCATCTTTGACCACAGCAAGGTTGTGCCTCTGAGAAGGATGGCAGGATCTGGGGTTATTTTGCCAAATGGAAGAGGTATCCATTTGGGACATTTTCACCCTTTGAGAGATTAGATTTTCTCTATGTTAGAAACCCAAATCGTAGGTGTAGACTTTTTAATAATGTTTTTATAATGACCCAGCACCTATTGCAAAAATTTACTGCTGTCATTGTATGTTACCAAGTTTTGGGGACCAGATTCTTAGTATTTCACATAATTCTAGTTATAGCTGATGCATGACTATCCAAAGTATATTTTATGAATTATTTCACATAACCTGTACATTTCATATCAAGTATGTATAATACTTTTACTTTCCAAATTAGGAAGTTGTGGTTTTGAGAGTTAGATAAGCATTTCAAGGTCACTTTGCTAGTAAAATTTCAAAACTCAGATGATCTGGATGTGGAACTAGAGCTTTAACAATTAATTTAACCTACAAGCATTGCTTGTTGATATAATATTCTGATGACTCACATTTGGTGTGTATAAAGATAAAATTGTTGGTGGTTGTGGTCCATATACCTGAAGGCAGCTGAAATATCTAGGGGCTGTGATGCCACTTTCTTTACATGCATTAAACTCAGCATCCTAATTCAGAATTTAACAGGCATCTTATGTTTGACTTATTGTAGAGTTCTCTTGTCGCAATTCTCTGGCTACTGTTAAAGTCTGACAGCATAGGATGGGAGAGGTGAAATTTAGCAAGGTGTTCTTTTACTATCCACAAATCCATTCTAATGGATTGGTATTCTTTCATCTTACTCTCTCTTGCAAGTGCTTCCTGTGTGCACACGCACAAGAAATTGCCCATACCACCCTGCAGAGCATCCCTACATCTATGTGAGCATGTGGGTCTGGCTGGGCCTGTGCTCTCGCATGGGGGGAAGGTGCGGTGTATCCTTAGAGGAGAGAAAAAGCAAGGAGTAAGAGAGAAGCCCTCACGGCCTAATCCATCTAGAACAAATAACTTTTGGTTTATTTCTTTTTTTAGTTCTAAAGAAATGAAGTACTTTTTTTCTTAGAAAACATCTAACTTATACTTGTATGTTTCTAAACAAGGAAGTCCAAAATTGGGATATTTGAATCCAAAAATTTTTTTCTTATTTTTAATTTTTTTTCTTAAATTGCCATTGGGGAGAGTGAAGCTGTTACATGTTATCAATTGGGGTTTTGTTTGTTTGTTTTTTGCAATTAAAATTCACTCATTTTTAAGGGCCTGAAAAATAGCCATGGTATTTTGGGGAAAGAGATTTTCTCTGAAGGAGGGAGGAGAAAAATATGGAGAATAATGAATTCATCAAGCTGAAAATTCACGAGGCAGCGAAGCGCTCAGGCTTCAATACATGGCAAATGGAAAGAGAGCTCCCATTACTGGAGAGATGCACGGACACAGCCCCGCTAATCGCTTGGTCATGCTTGGGAGACACTAAGTCATCACAGGCCATGACATGGTGAGAACAGGGTGCCAGGGGTTTGTTGTAAGAAAAAATTGTTTATTTAACATCCATAACCAGCAGCACTCTCTTCTTCGACCCTCATCCTCAGATGACAAGTCTTGGTTGGAAAAGTGTGTGTGTGTGTGTGTGTGTGTGTGTGTGTGTGTGTGTGTGTGTTTAACTCTTTATGTTCAATAACATTGAAACTCATAAGGGAAGTAGAATGGCAGAGTGACTATTTGAGCCAAGAAATTAATTTTTTACTGTCACTTTTTGTTTTCTCTCATATATATACATATACACACATATGTATATATATGTGTGTAGGATACAATAATAACTGGTAGTAATTATTGAAGAATTTTTTATGCTAGGTGCTGTTTTGAGTTATTGTGTACATTCACTCATTGGCTCCTCATGGCAGTACTATGAAATAATTTCCCATTTTATAAAAGATGAATATATCCTGTCCACGATCTTAGATCTAATGAATACTCGAGTTTAGTCTGACCCCATGGTTTTCTGATTCCACAGCCCGTGAGTGCATTGTATCCTTTGAAATTCAATGAAGCCAGAGGACAATTAAATGATGGAGTCAAAGACTGGCTTTTCCATTCTTTCAAAACTGTATTTCGACTCCTATGCAGAGTGCAAAGGCAGGAAGATATCTAAATTTGGTTCAGTTATATGTTGCTTTTTATTTTCTTTTCCGTGATTGAAAGATGCATTGAGACAAAGAGTGGTGTGGAGGAGGAAAAGACACAGGAAGTTACATAAAAAATGACTACATGACTACCTGTACACAACCTTTATAGTCACTCAATAAAGAGCATAATCAGAACACAAATGGCTAACCATTGATTGAGACTTGGTGGACAAATGATAGTTTCTATACAGACAAGGCCAGAAAGTTATTCCAGAATTGGAGAAGAGCATATGTTAAAGTCATTGTTTCTATATTGCTGGAGCATAAAATGAAGGTGAGTGGAGAGATGAGAAGGAGCCTGTGTTGTTCAGTTAACAAATAGAGCTGTGATATTATGTGCCATGACATGGGCTATGCATTTATTTGGAGAAGAAGTGATGCTGCTTAAATAATTCCAGTGCTGTGTTGTGGTTCATATTGAGCTTAGGGACACAACACCTTGGAGAATGGATTGAAGAGACTAGGAAGTAGCCAGCACTGGTGATTGTTGCAATGGTTCTGGATGAGTATTATATGCACGAACTGACCTAGAACCCATTAGACTGTAGAAGTCTGATAAGTTAACCATTATTTCATATGTGGAATAGAGAAAGAGGATCACTCATTAGATAGAAAATTAAGGCTTGAATTTCAGCTTTGAAAACAAAACTAGTAAATAATAATGACATTAATCTGGATGAAGAATATAGAACATGAACTGGTATTGGGATTAAAACTTGAGTTTTGTCAGCTTTGGGGTTCTTCTGGGGCATCCTGCTAGATCTGTCAAGGAAGCTATTGAATACATATAACTCTGACTTAAGCACCAGGTCTGTAGTTGACTAAGCTCACATGAGGTCCTAACTAGCAAGTGATACTCAAGGTTATCATTCTAAGCCTGTGCTATACTACAAAGGCAAATATTACTGCTCCATGAATTCACAATGAGGCAAGACAAGTAGGATTTAGTAGACCATAGTTAGGGTTATTCAATGAGCTTTGTGAAAGAAGGGATTTGGGAACTAGAAAATGAGGATTTCCATTGGGTAGACAGGAAAGAAAGGAGAGAGAGAACAGTTTTGTAATAAGAATCCTCAGGTTTAGCAATGCAATGGCTTAAAAACTTCCCTTGAGAGGCATCTGTTTCAAATACTGCATCGTGTGGTCCTGGAGATTCTGGTGCTTAAGGAATTCCTTTAAAAAGAGCTAACAGCTCAGAGAAATGTGCATATTCTTATTAAATCATTATTAAGCTCTTTTTTTGTATGTGAAGTTGGCCAGCTGACTGGCTGTGTAATGTGTTGATGAAAATTTGCTTCAAAAAATCAAATTTGTTTCCATACCAATTATGAAACACATATCATAACCATTACTGATGATGCCAGTCCCAGTACTAAGTGCTTTGCATTTAATTTTCATAATTCTCCTAGGAGATAGGGGTGATTATTGTTGCTTTGCACAGATGCAGAAATGTAGGCAAAGAATTTAAGTGATTTATCATGTGGCTAGTAAGTGGCTGATCCTAGAGTTTGAGTACTGCTTTTCTCTTTTTTTTTCCATTGAGATATTTTCTTTCTGATTATAGGGCCAGAAGATTCAAGAACAAATGCTTTCCACGACAAAGATTTCTACCACTTGGGAACTCCAAGGGTCCTTTGTGAACTAGACACTGAGTAGAATATGGAGGGAGATTAGGGTAAAGGGTGGTGTGTGTGTGTGTGTGTGTGTGTGTGTGTGTGTGTGTGTGTGTGTGTGTGTGATGTTGTGACTGTTTGATACCAAATCTTAAATAACTTTTTTAGTTAGATGATGGTTGGGAGAAGAGGTTTCTTGTTCCTTCAGGTCAGTTACTGCCACAAAAGAACAGCTTTAAAAAACGCCTAGAGAGAACATCCTCATCACAGGAGGACACCGAGCAAGTGAGACAGAGAGAGAGAGAGACAGACAGGCAAAGAGAGAGAGATACAGAGTCAGAGAAACAGAAACAGAGAGAGAGAGAGAGAGAGAGAGAGAGAGAGAGAGAGAGAGAGAGAGAACGTATCCAAACTAAAGCCACTCTAAGCTACATGGCCACGTGTATTTGAGACCGCTTTCCAGAGGAAAAAGAAAACAGAAGGGAAGAGATAAGAAGTATGGAGTAGGAGTATGGAGGGAACTTTTTTTTTTTTTTTTGCCAGTCCTGGAGCTTGAACTCAAGGCCTGGGCACTGTCCCTGAGCCATTTTTTTGCTCAAGGCTAGCGCTACTTAAGCCGTAGCACCACTTCCAGCCTTTTCTGAGTAGTTTACTGGAGATAAGAGTCACAGGCACTTTCCTGCCCAAAGTGGCTTCAAACCAGGATCCTTAGATCTCAGCCTCCTGAGAAACTAGGATTATAGGCATGAGCCACTGGTGCCTGGCTATTGTTTTTTAAGTTTGGCTGGCTGGCTATTTAGATGGAGCATCCAAAAGAGGCAAGGCCCTGGTCAACCGACACATGACCACGTGGCTTTCAACCTCGGCTAGAGATCCTCTGTTTCTGTTTTTGAGAAAAGGTGAGCTATTGACATAGGAGGTGGAAAGGAGGGGACACTAAAGGGGCATTAAATGCCTTTATTAAGATGACTCACTTTGCCTGGTCATTGATGAGACATTCAGAAACTCCACACAGAGCATTAATGGTACAGAGGTACTGCATAGGTCAAAAGACAGATATTGGACACCCCTTTTGCAGGGCTGAGCCTACAACATATATGAGATCTTCCTGTTTCTGATTGGAATGGGTTATATTTTATTTCCTGTCTGAAAAGTTAGACAATCTATCTTCTAATGCCACTTGGACACCATCTGTATATTCTAGGCCAGAGTCTGGCACGCTTGTTCTGTCAGGTCAATATAAATGATAAATATTTTTGGCTTTGGTGGTCATTACAACCTATGGGTCACAACTACTTAACTCTGATATTGTGATGCCAACGCAGTCTTCAGAGCGTGCAAGTGTGGCTGCGCTCCAGCAAAACTGTATTTGTAAAAGCAGGCAGAGATTGGCCCAGTGGTAGGACACTTTTCTAGAATGGATGAAATCTTGAGTTCGATCCCCAGTATAGCAAAAACACCAATTGTCGGAAGTGGCAGATTGGAAGTTAGGCAAGGTAGTTTCGGCTTACCACAGTCGTACGTTTTTAGAAGAAGAAGAAAAAAACAACAAAAGCCAATGACTTGTTTTGGTCTCCATTTCTTCCATTCATCCAGTTGGTTAATGATTTCCACCCTCCCAGTCAGGAGATTGTATAATATATGACACAGAGGAGAGTTAGGTCGAGTAGGCAGGAGCTGGGGCACCTGCCCTGTGTGGCATGTTGACCTTGTACACATTTCCTATGCTTCATGTTCCTCTAGGTAGTGGGAGCCTTCACAATTCTCACAGTCTATGTGGAAAGGTTTCAGAAAGTACCCCGTAAATGTGAAGCACACTGAAGATGGTAAGCACAGCTGAAAGTTCACTTTTGGAATTTAGTCCACCTTGTATCTTAAGTTTGAACAGGCTCTAAGTCCACAGGGGACACTGGACTAGAACTCACATTTGTTGGAATTTTTCTTCTCTGTATTATTAGGTGGCAATGGAATCTGATGAAGGAAACATTGGACAGGGAGATCCCAGTGTCCTTGAGGTTATGGACAGATTGAGACCAGGGGAAAGGAAGTTTCTGCTAAAACAGTGTTTTAAGCCGGAGTAGTATAGCTATGTATTTTCTTACTCTAATAACATTGCCATTTTTTCCCAAACAATGACAGAAAAACAGTGTAGGAGAGAGGAAGAGAAAGATAAAGGGAGAGAAGGAAAGTGGGAAGGAGAGGGAGTGGGAAAAAGGAGGGAGAAAGATTACACTAGTTCTCACTCTGCCATAAACATAAACTGTACTGAACAGAGTATAAGAAAATAACATGGCTACATCTCTGTTGAAGATACTCCAAACTCTTGCATCCACAATAATTAAACTAACAGAGAAAGAGAGGGGGGAGGGGAAGCTCTGGCTTCATTTATTTTCCCTCCAGTCCACTTGACTTAGCATGGATATAGAACAGAATGTGCCTAAACTCTCTTCTTCCTTATGAAAGTAGAAGAGTAGTAAGAAGGAAAAACAGATTCATTTGAGTATAACCCATCACTTAAACACAAAATAAAATACATAATCTCATTATAGAAGGGTAATAAAAATGAGTCTGACTACCAGGCTCCTACAAAAAAAAAATGCTACCACTGCAGGCTGTAGCTGTGGCTTGTCTTTGTGACATGAAGAGATGAATGCTACCTTTGTTCAATGAGGCCATAATTAAGAGGTGTTTAACATTGCAGGCTGTTGCTGTAACAAGATATTGCCAGGTAAATGGCAGACAGAGAGAGATGGCTGGTGGTGAAGAAAAACTAAAGAAATAGCAGTAGCCCTGATGGGTTAGTCACTCCGGCAGTGTACACACTTACATCTTTGTCAAGTTTTATCCTTGTTGAATTCTCTCCATACTATGTTTGTATAAAACCAGAGGGACTGCAGTAGATGAGGGAAGATTATATTCATTTTTGTACAAATTCAATTGAGTTGTTACAGTGAATGAATGGTAGTTTTCACATCCACACAAATGTAATGGCTGACAATATTTTTAATGCTTCTTTTACTAACCAACTTATTTTTTATTAAATATTTTTATTTATTTATTTTTTTACTTTAATTTTTTTTACCTCCTCCCTCATTTCAACTTATTAACTCACACTTTTGTTGATATACTTTTCTAAGAGAATTGGATTGGGAACTTACTTATACTGGGTGTTGGATGCTTTAAGGAGCATATTCTGGCTGGGCACTGGTGGCTCATGCCTATAATCCTAGCTACACAGAAGGCTGAAATTTGAGGACTGCAGTTCAAAGCCACCCTGGCAGTGAAGTCTGTGAGACTCTTATCTTTAGTAAAATACTCAGAAAAAGCGAGAAGTGGTGTTGTGGTTCAAGTGGTAGAGTGCTAGCCTTTATCACAAAGAGGCTCAAGGACAGCTCCCAGGCACTGATTTCAAGCCCTAGGATCAGGAAAAAAAAAAAAAAAAGAAGGAAGGGAGGGAAGGAGGGAGGGAGGGAGGGAGGGAGGAAGGAAGAAAGAAGGAAGGAAGGAAGAAAGGAGGAAGGAAGGAAGAAAGAAAGAAAGAAAGAAAGAGAGAGAGAAGGAAGGAAAGAAGGAAGGAAGAAAGAAAGAAAGAAAGAAAGAAAGAAAGAAAGAAAGAAAGAAAGAAAGAAAGAAAGAAAGAAAGAAAGAAAGAAAGAAAGAAAGAAAGAAAAGAAAGAAAGAAAGATGCTTGAAATTCTGGGAAATCTATAAGATGTTTGAATCCATCTTGGAAAGGGGCTGTGCTTGAAATGGTGGCTGAAAATTAAGATAACTGGATGTTGAAATTTTTTAGGAAAGTAAATGAGGTGATTTGTCCTAGATTTCTGTCCTTTAATTGTGAAAAGTCTTCCAGCGGTCTGGCTTGTAGTGGTTCTTTGCCACTGGCATAAGTTGCCTGTTTCTTAACCTCTTTCACTAAGGATGATTCTTTGCAATCAGAGATTGGATCCCAGATGGGTTTGTCTCCATCATCTTTGCTCCTCATTCAGAAGTAGAACAACAGGATCTCATATATATGTATATATAGTTTGAGAACTGGAGACTCTCAGTATTTTCTGAGCTTCTTATTCATGAGCACTGTGCATTTCCAAAGTACTTGAGAATCATTTATCTCTGACTTAATAGACAACCGAGCCAGAGGCACGGAAGGGCCCTTCAAGATCATCTCCTGACTTGGCAAGGCGACTGCATCATGATAGGAGAATTTATGTCTACCACTACCTGAGCTCAACCCTTGTGCCTGCTTTCCAGAACTTTCCATCGGCTACAAGTTTTAGCAGCATTTAACAGGAGTTCTTTTTTTTTTTTTTTTCCTGTTGTTATCCCTTTCCTGTTTGTCCTTGATTTACCACAGGATTGTATTTAAAAGACTGGGTGTTAGGACATTGGGGAAGAATGTGAAATACAGCCATGGTTGTTCCTTGGTTGATAAAGGAAGTGGATTTCATTTCTGAGTTCCCAGTTGATGTTTGTTTTTATTAAAAATGTCTGTAAGGTTACCTGTCCCAAGTACATTGTGGAAGATAACAGCATTAACTGACTTTGCTAAAGAATCAATTAGAGTAACAAAAATATGTCTATGTGTTAGGAATGACATAAAACAAAATTGTTAACTAAAACAGATAGTGTCCACAGTTTAAGTAGACATCATAGGAAGTTTAAATTCTACATCTTGCTCTTTATTGCTTGGAAAAAAAACATTTTTATAGTATACAGTGGGAGTATGTTTATAGCCTGCTGTAAAAATTTGGGTGATAAAAAGGAAGGGTAACCCGGGAATTGCCTTCCCTTATCCACAGAGGAGAGAGAGAGAATGAGAAAGGGAGAGAGAATGGGGGGGGGGGGCGGGGGACAAGAGATCTGTGTACTTCATCCTGGGAAAGTAATTGAAAATGCTAATTCTGTGCCCACAGACTAAAACTTTGAAGGACAGGTCCTTGTCATTGGACTCCTCGAGAAACAGCAGAGCAGAAATAAAAATAGATCATTGACCAAAAATATCCCTTTCCAACTGAGAAGTTTTAAAGTGCTGCAGCCGATTTTTTTTTTTCTGTTTAAAAAAATTATAAACCAGCCTTTTTATTTGTCACCCTGAGAACTTTGGAGGCTAATGTAGATGTGGCTTAGGAATAAAAATATTATGAATGTCAGTGTAAGGAAAGTTGAAAGTTTTTTTTTTTTATTGCTCTCTCCTCCTTGCTTAGGAAAACGAGTATTCACTGCAGCCTAGGACCACTTTATTGTAGAATCCGGAGTTTCTGAGGCTTAAGTCAATTAGGAAGATTTTGGAAAACTTTACCTGTTTTTGTTCTCTAAACAGAAATGTGAGTGAAAATGTCTCCCATTAGGATAATCATCTATTTGTAATTTATTCCAAGCTGAACACTTGTACCAGGGTTTCCACTGATGTGCGATGTTACTGCTCGTGGTTGAGGAAGATGATGTGTAAGAGCAGGGTTAGACCTACTGTGTTCCTAAGAATAAAGAGGGGCTTTTGGATTCAGGCTGGATTTGAAAATCATTCATTTACTCTTGTATTCCTTAAAACAACAACAACAACAACAACAAAAACCCATTTATTGATCCAGCAGTGCTCTGAGCTCTGGGCTTTGGGCTCTGGGATACAGCATGGAAGCCCTACTACTTACATGCAGCTTATACTTTACTAATGCATGAACAGAAGGTAACAGATGGGGAAAACAAGTGGAGCAAACGAAGGAGATTAGGGACATCTTACATAGGGTGGTAAGATGAGAGGGCCCTTCACTTAGAAAAGACTGAAGGAGTTGCCGGAGTAAATATGTGGCTATTTGGGAGTAAAGTATATCATGTAATAAGACGCACAGGTAGAAACCTTGGATAGAAGGGGTATAGAAGGGGATAGAAGGCATAATGAGGGCATCTGGGGATGACAGTGGGACTGGAGTGCTCATATATTGTCTGAGGAGAAAGAGGCAGGACAAGGTATGTGTGGTCCTTAGGTCAGTAGTAACTGTGACTTTTATTCTGATTGTTTAAAAAAAAAAAAAAAAGATAGGCTTTCGAGAAGAGAAATGACATGACCCCACATTTTCCAAGGGTGGTTCCAGTAGCTGTTTGGAGAAGAGACTGAAGAGGATCTAGGACAGAAGTCTCTGAGGAAGTTGCTAACATCGTCCAGGAGAAAAAGAGTGGTGACATAGACATCATAGATGGACATGAAGTTCTTCTCTGAGTGGATGCTAACGGTAGTACAAACAGAATTTGATGAGAGTTTCGATATAGAGTTAAGATAGGAAGAAAGATTTGGAATCATAAGCTCTCATTTTACAACCGTAAGAACCCAAGACAGCATGGCTCAGCAATAAAGTGCTTGTACCACTGATCCATCCCTCCCCCGAAAATAAAGAAACCAAGAATAAGAAAATACCCCGAGACAATCTCTTATCAACACCAGGAACTTAAATGTGTACCTGTCTTTTAGGCTAAAAATTATGAAAAGCTTTTACTTGCAATATTCTATTTTATTTCCTGCACGTGGGTCGTCTCATTTTTCCTATTATATTAAAAGTGAATTGGTAATGGTCAATATTCTCAGTTTGTATAGCCAGTCAATGATTGAACAGACACTAGAACTCAGCCTGCAGCCTTGGCATCATAAGAGATTCCTTCTTGTTAAGTGCTGGCAAGGCCATGGCTTATGGGTTTTCAACATCTCAGTCTTCTAAGACGTTCAGTCAGTCGTGACTCATCTCATACTATTATTGGGTGCCAATAGAGCCAATGAGTCTGGAATAACTTTGTGTATAAAGATGGAGGTGCTTTCAGTTTGACCCATGAACTGTGCATTGTTTTGCCTGGTAACTAGTAATTAATTTATCCACTTTTGGCTACTGCACTCTCTCTCTCTCTCTCTCTCTCTCTCTCTCTCTCTCTCTCTCTCTCTCTCTCTCTTTCTGTCTGCCTCTCGCCCCCTGTGACTCACTGGCAATTGTGTGTGGTTTCAAGATGTTTCCTGCATTACAGAATAAGAATAAGATGAATTAGCCTATCCGACAGTTATAACTAAGACTTCCAACTCCAATTGACAACCAACTGATTGTCCTTTTACCATTTTCTTATGAATGTGGACAAAAACTGGCTTTGTTTTAGCACATCAAATACTTTGGCAGGTTGAGAAATATTGGCACACAATTGGTCTGATAGATGGCTTCAAGGTGAAGAGCAAAGTGGAATCATCTATTAATAGACAACAATGTAAAACCTCAAACAAAACCCTACTGATTTAGTTCATCACATGTAATAATACCTAAACACCTTACACTCAAAATCATTCGTCTTACATATCTCAATCAATATGGATTCTCTCAGAAATCAATTTGCTGCTACAAATATGATTGTTTAATAATTCACAAGTTGTAGGCCTTCGGGCTAGGAAAGATTAGTGTTAACAGAAGGAAAAGACGTAATCTTCACATCAGATAAGATTTCAATTAAGAGAAGAGGATGTCTACAGAATATAGTTTAACATGAGGTCCGTCCATCTTTTATGTGTGTATGTAGAGTATGTGTCCAGTATAGTGGGGAGAAATTGGTTTAGTTCACTTCCATTGTTCATTTTCAGGTCAGAGTTATTTAGCTCTTTTCTTGACGTTTCATAAATATTTTATTAAAATAAACCATTGCAGATTTCAGTTTTACTTACGAGATTAAAAGCAATAATTTCCAGCAGCTAATGACCGTTGCCATATCACAGGAACATTCTTTTGTACAATATTGGGAAGGGAAAACAGAATGGTCTTAGAAGGCTTCCTGGTAATAGATTCCTGCATTTTTGTTTGTTTATTTGTTTATAGCAGAGAAAGTGTGTCTTGTTTTTGTAAATTTTGCTGTTAGAGTGATCTTTGCCCAATGCTAAGAGTATGGATGACATGGATTTCTAATGCTTTTCATCCTGTCCAGCATATTATGTTCACCGGTTCCCTCTACAACCATTTCATGAGCCCTCATCTCTCTCCTTCCTGCACATGGACATTGCAATTATTGATGATTCTTTTATTGGTATAGAATCCCACTCATCTTCATTGTCTATTATCCACCATAACATCAATGGCCCAAGAATCTGTATAAGCTATTATGTGAATAGAACCATTTTTTCCTTCATGCAGCTCCCGAAAGGAACCATCTTTTCTTCCTATAGCCACTGACTGGAATATTCTTCCACATTATTTTATAATGGAATAGATAGCTACCGAAATGAGGGTTGCCAGGGTCACTGCTATACACCCAGGAGAATGTCCTGTCACCTGAATGACTTGGTTCTGCCCCCACCCTGGGCCACACCCCCATGTAGGGCTGGGTGACCTTTCTGTCTATTTGCATAATCTCCCTTCCTTAGATTTATTCTCGGTGCCTGGGTCAAAAACTGGGGCTCATTAATAAACATTTATTGAGCACCAACAGGGTATTCTGTTCCAGATATATTCCCTTCCCTGTAGGCTTGGAATCTACAATTTGGGCTCCCAGCAGTCACCTCTGCCCTGATTTTGAGAAGTGTAAGTTATCTAAGCAATTGAAAGGACATTCAAATATTTGTGCACTTCAAAGGGAGATAGTCCTTCATCTGCAATGTCCTTCTCCATAGTCAAAACTCCTCAATATACTCCTTGTCTAGTAAAGTATAGGGAACTGTAAGTTTCTGGATGCAGAGAAGACATGATAAGGTTAAAAATATTAACACTTAGATAATAATTAGATTCTCAGGTTAAAAGGATCTGTGCAGTTAGGTGTGAGGACTGTAGAGATGGGGAAAAAGAACCTCATAAAAATGGAAGAACCTTGTGAAGGTCGTTGGCATATAATTTTTAAAGTCATTTGGGCTCAGTAGCCATTGTACAAAGAATTCGATCAGTAGGCAAAGTTGAAGCAGACATGGTGTTGTTAGGATGTGTGAAGCTTTTTAGTGAAGCATGATAAATAATTGAAAATGCCTTTAGCAAATTCCTGCTTTAATGGGAAAATACTTTGTCATGCAGTTTTTCAATTAGTATTCACTAATTCAAATTGGTTTATCATTGAGCCAACTGCACATTAGATTTTTAGTGATGCATTTTCTCATCTTCATTTTTATTTGTGGGTTTTGCCAGTTGATAGTAAAACTTAGTGGCTTCAGTGGTATTGCTCCTGATGGTTCTTGGGATTTTTCTGCTGGATAAAATACCTGAAGGATTAAAATAAAAAAAAAGTACAATCTATCAGTAACAGTGGATCCCTTGGATCTTGTTTGCGTGGGGTGGTGATGAGGGAGTTGTAACTGTTTGAATTATAATCAGAATGAGGAAGAACTTGGTAGTTCTTTTATGTTTTTATGCTTCCTTGCCTCTTCCCCTCAGATTCATGGCCCTGTACATGAGTTTTGAAAGCCACCCTTCACCTCAGACTTAACATCCTTGTTTTACATTTCTATAGGGATAATAATAGCCCCAAATTGGTCCCTAAAATATCATTCAATCGATTAAGGATTTATTAAGCACAGAAGGTGAACTTATCATTGAATTATGGCAGGAATTGCAGCCAGTAGAAGCCAAAACGGATCTCTGTGTGTTTTTTTTTTTAATGTGGTGAAGGAAAAGCTAACCAAACATAATGTTCTTCTGGCTCTGAAGGGACAGGGATTGCGAATATTTATTTACTCACTCATTCAATATTTCAGAAGTATCTTCACATGTAAGTGGCTAGCAGTGTGATTTTCTTATGTTTACATTTATTGGCTTACCCACCTCGAATATAAATTCTCCAAAATCAGAAATTGCTCTGTCCCTGACAAATTCTCATGGCTTAGGATATGTACATGATACTGCTATGTAGTAGACACTAAAGTGAATATGAGAGTAGATGAGTGAATGAGTCTATGCATGCTTTAGAAGGTAACAGTTAGGCCTGAAGCCTAAGAACAGGGAAGAATGGAAACACAAAAGGTAATACTGCTTAAATGTAATTTAAAATATGTTCAAATTCTGTACAAATAATACTACAAAAGTCCCGAGAGAACACAATAGAAGGCTTAATAGAGAGTTAGTCCATGATTATCAGTAGGAAAAATTAACACCATCAAGATATAAGCTACTCCCAAACTGATCCATTGGTTTACTGCAATCCCAGTTGAAATCCTAGAAATTTACTCTGTTGATATCAACAAATTCTTAATTTTATGAAGAGGAGAAGAATAAATAGAATTGTAAATACAATATTGAAACAGATAAACTCATAGAACAGACACTTCCCAATTCCAACATTTAACTAGAAATTTACAGTGATCAAGACAGAATTGAGAAAAGAATTATCTTCATAGATTAATAAAACAGAGTAGAGAGCCCAGAGATACACTTATATAAAAACAGTTTGAGACACTCCTACCTATAATTATAGTTACTCAGGAGGCTGAGATCTGAGTATCACGATTTGAAACCAGCCAGGGCAGGAAAGACCTTGAGACTCTTTTATCTCCAATTAATCATTAATAAACCCAGAAGCAAAGCTGTTGTGGCTCAAGTGGTAGAGGGCTAAGATTGAGTAAAAGGAGCTCAGAGACACCACCCGGTCCCTGAGTTCAAGCCCTAGGACTGGATATGTGTGTGTGTGTGTGTGTGTGTGTGTGTGTGTGTGTGTGTGTGTGTGTCGAGAGAGAGAGAGAGAGAGAGAGAGAGAGAGAGAGAGAGAGAGAGAGAGAGAGAGCGCAAAGGAGATACAATGGGGAAAGAACACTATTTAATAGATGGTGCTGGGACAATGGACATTCACATGCAAAGCAAAGAGTCCATATTCAAATTTTGTGATCTGCACACATTTTATCTCAAAATTTATCTTAGACCTAAATGAAAAAAGGCAAAATTATAAAGCTTTTAGAAAAAAATGGGAAAAATATAAATGACCTTTGTTGTGACATTGATCTTTTCCATATAATACCAAGAGCAGAACTCAAAAAAAGAAACTACAGATATGTTGACTTCACTAATTTTTTAAAAAAAGCTTTCTAACATGCAGATGCTTATCTTATAAAAGAAAACAAGAAGATAACCCATATATTGGGAGAAAATATTTTCAGAACACAGCTCTAATAAAGAAAGGCTTGGGATTCAAAATGTTCTATATAGTCTTAAAATTCAGCAATTAGAACAGCAGTAACTCAATTAAAAATACATAAAAGACCATAAGAGACACCTCTCCAAAGAAGATATGTGGATGGAAAACAGTGGCAAGTCTCTCTATGTGCTGTGGCCTCTGGGATTTGCTGTAGAAGATCCTCATTGGCGTCAGAGGTAGGGCTTTGAGGATCTGAGAAGAGAAAGGAGAGTGAAGATAGAGCTTCCCCAGGAGGAAGCCCTCACCTTATCTACAGCATGAGGGTCAGTATTTTGGGTAGTTTGGGTCACTAGCTGGGACACTGAGGAGGACTGAATGGATACAAATAATGCTTTGTTAGAACCGTGCAGTCCACTAGAATTATTTCCTCTGCTGAAAACTCTATGGAGACAGATGGGCCACTCCGATGAGAGAGCAATGCAGGGATGTCGCTCCTCTGTGCTGGCCAGGACAAGAATGCAAATGGCGATAACGTGTACCATAGCTTCTTAAAGGTTGAGAACCAAGCCAAGAAATTGTTGAGTAAAATAGGTGTACTTTTCTTTGACACATATACTTTCATGACCTTTTTGTTTATAACTGGATGTGTTGTCCATACACTGCAGTATTTACATCATCTTGGAACATCTTGGAGTCTTGCAGACTTTCAACCCAACCTCTACTGTGGATTTGCTGAATCTCTACCTACATTTTAATGCTGTTTTTTTCCAGATACCTTGTTAGTACATTTAACTTTGAAATGAATGGCTGAGAATGATTTGGAAGGCCAAATTCGAATATAGGGCTCCTTGATTTGGAGTACTGCCCTAGGATATGAGAGTACACTCCTTGTAAGTTTAGATGTGCATGGATTGAATACTCAGACACTGGGAGGATGGATTCAGGCCTGAAAAAGATTTAGCATTCCAGTTACTCAGGTCTAGGAGGGAATTACTAGCACAGATGAATACAGACCCTTGTCCCTAAAGAAGTCTCTTATACTGAAGTACAGGTGCAGGTGTGTCTGCTAGAATACAGAGTATGGGTATGAGCGTGTCTTGCTCTGGTCTTAGTGTCATGTTAGGCCAATGTATCTCTTTGTCTCCTATGGGATTATTGTGGTGATGATATTCAAACTAGAGTATCTTCCTCTAAGTAAATGGAAATTTGCACTAGAAAGCTCATCTCCATATTGATAGCCATAATACTGCTGAGAAAGTCATTCAGGGTTGTAGACCACCTCAAAGGTGAACAGCTCAGATGGAAGTCTGAATTTCCTGCCATCTGGGATAGTATGGAAGGGACATAGGAAGGCTGATCATGTCACAGTAAAGCTGTGGAGTGGGGAATTATAAAACAAGCTCTTAGTTCCGTAATGTGCAATTGATTGTCCATCATGCAGATGAATTTGTGTGAGCATGGTCATTTACAAACTAGTTTCCCAAAAAGCCATTTCACACCTTCTTTCAAAATCTGACTTTGCATCAAATGAAATTTCTCTGAGAAAAAAAAATGTAATGAAATGTGATTAGTGCAAATGTCTGTGAAATTTATTGTACCATTAAAATCCTATTGGGTCTTTGTTTATGAAATGTATTTTTCTGTATTTGAGGTTTAGGAAGGCTTGATAATGAGACTGTGAAGATTCATGGCCTCTTTTCTATGGCTTAATTTAGGCTTTATATCAAATATGTAAAATAACATTATATCTTCCCACCACCTCTGTGGATCATACATTTTGTTATTATTTTCCCTGTCACAATGTTTCTTCTCTTCTTGTTTTATAAATACAGAACTACTAATAGTATGGGCATTAAAAAAAACAGCAACATAAAGAGCCATTATCTAAACTAGAGAGAAGAGTAAGGTTGGAGAGATTATTTCTTCCTAGGGTTACATAGATATTCTCCAGGATTCACAGAAGTGTCAGCCACCAGGATCACATTTCTGAAAACATATCTTTTTTTTTTTAACAAGCATTTATTCCATCCTTTACTGTCATATCTAAAGTCCCCATACCCCATCCAAAGTTCCTGGGAGGGGCAAATCACTCCTATGATCACGTTGCCTAATGGGTACCGAATTGTCACGCTCAGGCTGGTGAGAATAATTGGGAATTATGGGAAACAACCTTTGAACCATCATCTCTCCACAGGTAAGGCCATCACTTATCTCTTCCATGTGTAATTCACAAATCTAGTCCAGGATTTATTTTTCTCCTTACCTGCCTTGTGCTAGGGATTTCTCATTTCCCTGAGGAAATCCTAAAGAAGGACCCTGACAGCGTAAATTCCAGTCTAGTATGGTCTTTTCTTTCTCTCTCAACTCCCAACATCCCCACTGCCCCTTCCCTGGAAGGCTTTCCTCTTGCTTTCTTTGAGAATGGTTCCTTGTGTCTTTTGGATAGTTTACCATTCTCCTTTTTGAGACCAGATTTTCTATTTTCTCTACTTAGAAATCTTAGTGAGTACTTACCCTTTGCTCAAATATCCACTCCATCTTCTCATCCTCAGATGACTTCTATCTGTTACACAACTCCCTTGATTATACATTGGCACATCACTTGTTTTCATAATGTGGCTTTGAGTAATATCCAACTCTCTCACTCAGCTGAGAAGCCTCAAGACTGAGACGGGGTCTGCATTTACCCTCTGATTTCAAAGCATTTGCCGCAGAGCCGTGCACAGAGCAGAGGCCTGATATCCCTTTCAAGATGGATCAGGAGGTGTGATGTGATTTTCCTGTGTTATGGATTTCTCGAAAGACACCACACATGGTTTCATATTTGGCAAACTGTGGTGAGAATACTTTTTATAAATTGGAGACTTTGTTTCAAAGGCTTTATTTAGAGACAATGGTGGAGAATAGACAGATCTTCCTTCAGGGTTTTTTGTTGTTGTTTTTGTTGTTCAAGAGAGAGCCAGAAAGCTTTGGAATTACATACTTGGATGCCCTTGGATTCCTCAGGGCCCTAGGAAAAATAGTCTTAAGTCTGTCTTGAGAAGACTGAACTGGCTAATGAATGTCATTAACTGTGAGCCCAATTCTGAGTCGCAGCAGAATAACATGTTCACTTCTTTTACTCTCAGGCAAGATGGTTTAATTCTCTAAGCATTGGTGGTTTACAATCTCAGAAATCAACTCTGTGGCTTTCCTTGTAATCAGTGTCACAGCCTGAATAGTTTCTTGGTGCCTAATATAGATTTCGTATAATTTAATAAGCCCATTTCCTTTTGTCCTTTCCTCAGGGAGAGCCTGTTTTGATAATTATTCTTTAAATAGATGAATCACATTTATAGAGTGCCTTCCAGTTTACAAAGTGTTTTAAGTATGTCATCTCATTACATTTTCGATCAGCTCGGCGAAGTGAACATTATTTTCTCTACGTTCACGCAATGGCCAAGAGAGATAACAGAACATTTTCAGGGTCACGTGGTTTATACATAGCACAGATGGGCCTCAAACCCACATATGCCTGTTTCTAAGACTCAAGTTGTTTTTCCACTATTGGAGCCTCTGTCCACATGTAGGAGAAGTTCTTCCATCTTGCCACATTTAAGGGTGCATTTTCTCACTTTGATTCCTTGGTTATTTTCACTGCTCTGAGCACTGAGTTTCCCATGAGTCATATTAGTGCTATTGCCCTGAAATCATGTGTTTTCAGAAAGCATTACAACAATTCTTTATCTAATGCACTTCTATTTATACATTCTGGTATTTGGTTGGTTTTGCTTTTAGTAACAGCATTTGTTAACCTAACAGTAACATTTACAATGTAGTCCAGAAAGATAGTCTCTACTTGTAGGAATCTTTTCTCTAAAAGATGAGGCAACAGATGTGGAACCATGCAGATTAAATTTGTAGTCTGAGATGTTCATTCACACCCCCCTCTCTCTGCCACACTTTCAAGTGGGAACACGTTTTTTAAAACACTCACAGATAAGAGAATTTGGGGCACTTAAATACATGAAGCCCTGTCTTCTTGGAATGAAGACAGGAAGTCAGAAAAAAATGAATATTAATTTTAAAATTCCACTAGAATCTAGTGGAATCCAGAAATAATCAAGGTTATTTCCACAGTGCCTATACTTCCCTAATCCCTTCCTTCATCTCTCCAGTTCTTTTTCTTCCTTTCTGTGTCTTCTGTAATTAAAAACTAGAACAAAGCCTAAAAATTACTTTCTGCTTAGAGTTGGACAAAGAGAAGAAAAGAGCTAATTTTTATTTAGCCTCTATAAATAATGTCACATTCAATGGTTGTTTGGAATCATTGAAAAAAATTCTCATACAAAATAAATGGAGTAATGATCTCCTAACAAGAACCATACTAGGCAATTCTTTTTTTTTTTTTTTTTTCTTTTGCCAGTCCTGGGCTTGGACTCAGGGCCTGAGCACTGTCCTTGGCTTCTTTTTGCTGAAGGCTAGCACTCTGCCACTTGAGCCACAGCGCCACTTCTGGCCACTTTCTATATATGTGGTGCTGGGGAATCGAACTCAGGGCTTCATGTATACGAGGCAAGCACTCTTGCCACTAGGCCATATCCCCAGCCCTAGGCAATTCTTTTTAAAGTGAATAATATGTGGTAAGGATTAAAGTCACATTTTGATGTGTGTGTGTTTTATATATGTGTGTGTTTCTCTCTTAGCCAAATGGTTTTCAATATCAATTACTGAAGTGCCAATGACCTTTTCATTCAATTGAATTAAAAAAGTTAAATGAAGTTCTTACTAGTATCTGACTTTGCTGTCATACAGGTAATTGAGAACATGATGTATGCTACAACAATGCCACCTATGGTTAGTAGGTTTTGTTTGAAGCAAGGTGGAATTTTACATATGCTGAAAAACTGCCTGGAAAAGGACTTTGTTAACAGTCTATATTGGGTACCCACTTTTCCAAGCTGTAGGAAAAAAAAAATCAAAAAGCAGTAAGAAAGAGATAGGCAAATTGCGACTGTTTTAGGGAAAATAGGACTACGTAAAGGAGAAAGCCTTACTAAGAAATAGATAATAACATGTATCCAAATACATTCTAAGAGTTTGTGCTCTCTCTTTCTCTCTCTCTCCTTCTCTCTCTCTCTCTCTCTCTCTCTCTCTCTCATATGTGTGTGTGGTGTGTATTTATGGTATTCTTTGACAAAAATAACTTCTTGCTTTTACTTAGAATTTATCAATTTCTTCTGTTTGGTTGGCTTTTTGTATTGTAAAAGTTATTTTTCTGGTTTAGGGCTCATAAAAATATCTGCATTGTCTTTGCATTCTAGAAGTGTTTAATATAGCTTCAAATTGTTGTAGTACATAGTGTAAGGTAGGGTTTTTCTTTTCTTTTCTTTCTTTTCTTTTTTTTTTTTTGGTAGTAGGCCTGGACTTTAACTCAGGGACTGGGCATTGTCCCTGAGGTTTTTCTGTTCAAGCTTAGTGTTTTACCACTTGATCTACAGCTCCACTTCTGGTTTGTGGTGGTTAATTGGAGATAAGAGTCTCATTCAGATCTCTGTCTCTTGAGTGACAGTGTGAGCCACCAGGGCCCAGTGGTAGGATTTCTTAAAATGAATTGCTGTATCTCAGTACTGTTTACTGAAGAGTTCCATCCCACAGACATGTAATTTGCATTTGCTGTTGTATCAGGTCACCATCTTATGTGATCCTGTTGCTAAGGTTTCTTTCTATGTGGCCTACCACTTAATTTGTCTCTCCTTGAATAAATAGATTGTCTTGCAGTAACTTAATTTTATTTACATTAATATATGTAAATGAAAATTCACACCATGTGAGTCATACCTCAAGCTCTGTTTTGTCTTTAGTTATTTCTCAGATAGAGTCTTGTACCTTTTTCCTGGGGCTGGTCTTGGATTATGATCCTCTTTTATATGTCTTCCACATAGCTGAGGCCACAGGTATGATTCACCACATCTGGCTTATTGGTTATGATTGGATCTAAATAACTTTTTGCCAGGATTGGCCTAGAAATACCATCTTTCCAATCTTTATCTGCTGAGGAGCTGGGATTACAGGTGTAATCTACCATGTCTAGCCTCTTTTTATAATATGTTTTGATGTCTGGTGGAATAACATAAAGTTAAAACAGATAAATTGGATGTGTTTCTAGAATGCATAGACTGAAGCAGTAAAATCAGTGGTCCACAGGTATGAATGCCAGTCATCATAGAGTAATTACACATAATAATATTTAAGAAGAATAGACAAATTACCATACGGAACTATATATAGTTTGATGTCATATTGAAAGATCATACATAAGCAAACTGGGTATATCTTAGGGATAAGATCTCTTAGGAAAACAGTACAATGCATATTCACTACAGGTAGCATTAATTTCCAGCAAGGAGTGGGCTGAGTGGCACTAGGACTCTCCAGACACGGTATTAGCAGTTAGGCAGTGATCATGGCTTAAGCTGGACAGTGGTATGTGAGCACTCACTTTATTATGAAAGAACATATGTCATGCATAACTACTATTTCTTTATGTCATCACAGAAAGACAATTTAAACAGCATACACACAAATATATTGTAATGATTTTATAAAATCATATGCAAAGTTTTAGAATTATAGAACTACGTATTACAGACTTCATTCTTCAAAGTTCAATATCAAAATTTAATTTCAAGACTATTAAAGATAGTTTCCTAGGGCTTTAAAAAACTACTTTACCTTTATTTTTAAAGTTATTATTGTTATAATTTAGTTTTGTCATTTGGTAGTACTGGGATTTGAACTCAGGTCCTTTGCTTGCTAGGCAGATGTTTTATACCACTTTAACCATGCCCCACACAAAGTTTTATTTTATTTTGTTGGTTTTCCTATTGGTTGAATATCTATCTTCTCTTGTTTGTTCTGAGGGACAAGGTAACAAACTGTACAAGAAAGGAATCCAGTGCCTAACGTATGAAACTGTAACCTTTCTGTACATCAGTTTGATAATAAAAATTTAAAAAAAAGAAAAGAAGTAGAAAATTAAAAAAAAAAAGCCTTTGACAGATAAATGATGAGCATCACAGTGACATAGGAAGAGTGCATACACCGACCTGTGTTTGCTTTCAAAATTTTATGATTCCTTGGGAAAGACTTGCCATTTTTGTTATCTGTAGCTGTGTTGCCAGACATGTTTCAGGCTTGCTTCCTTTTCCATAAGGACTTCACTTCCAGGATACCACTGCAGGGCAATCGTTATTTTAAGGCATTTTAAAAAAGAGATTCAAATGTAAGTTAAAAGCAACTCCATATGCTGTTGCCAATGCAAGTAATACAAGTGAGATGACAATCAGATGAACAGCTAAGTTCACACATGCTCAGGCAGGATCACTGCTGAGATGTCACAACTTACTCCTCTGCCTGTCAGCTGGCAAGGGTCTTAATTGAGGAAACAGGATATGCATTAACATGAACCAAACCCATTTATATGTGATAGCCTTAATGTTTGGAGGTATATATTTTATATATGTTTAGAACCTGATTAAGTAATCAGAATATGATTCAATTGACAGCACTCTAATCCATGATCTTTGACTCATTGTAACCCTTTACTTACTTGTGCCTAGCTCAAGTGATTAGGATCTTTAGAGTGCATTAGGTTTGAAAGTTTCATAATGCAGTCTGTTCTTGTTTCTTTGGAAGAGGCAAAAATTCATCTGTTAAGCAGCAAGAAATAAGACTGAAGTGGGTATATCTAGGGTGTAAAATGTGATAGATTACAATTGGATTTGAGGGATAATTCACTGGTTCATAGAACTTTCTGGACAGAGAATACATCAGATGGAGATGGCCTATATTGATGCTTAATTTTTTATTATACCGAGTTATTACTTATGACACTATGAAAAACCATGCAACCTTGCAATAAAACAATACTGGTACAAATAGTGTTGACAAGACTGTTTATCTCATAATTTAAAATGTTCAGAGGGGAAGCATTACAATGTAACCCAACTAATGAACCGAAATGTTAATCAATATTTAGAGATAATTTCTTTTCCCTTTAACAATTGAAAGATAGGAAATAGCACTGACTCCATAGAAAATCGAAAGAAATGGCAGCTATATATTGTTTCTGGTTCATTTTTTCACCATTCCTGGGCTAATTAATGTTTTATTTCTTAGTATGGGGGATTTTTCTACTTTTTCCAAGTTAGTAAATCATATTAAAACTTTTAGTATCTATGCCTATTATAAAAGGAATTAATGTATTCATTGCTCTAGATATTGCAAAATAAGGCCTGAAAGTATACTTGAGGTACATCTTGCATAATTTCAAAATAACTTTTACATGCTCTGCTTTTCACATAGAGCCTTGTCCAGTCCAGCCCAGTGATTTATGATGACATCAAGTCCTTTCAGAGATGACATTATTATGTCACTGAACCTGAAGTGGTGAGGTCAAAAGTACATGTGAAGTAATTATTGGCCTGAAAGGCCATGGTTCATTTCAAAGGAAAGCAAAGCTAGGCTGAGAAGGGAGGGTGGAGTCTGGGGAAAAGGAACAGAAAAAGAAGAAAGAAGAAAACAAATCTCTGAAATAGTCATTGCCACAGCAAAAAAATTTCCCTCAGCATTTTTGCACTATACTCTGAGAAAAAAAATATATATGAAGGGTGGAGGCAGGGGAGGCTAGCGAGCCTTTGAAACTTTGCAGGATTGCATTACTAAGAAAGGCTTTGGAAAAAAACAGAAGGCTTACATAAATGAGAGCAGGTGCGGTCGTGCATAGGTAACTATTCAGCATATGTAAGTGCAGTTGGAAAATCATTGTCTTGCAGAGAATACTCAAAATTGGTCCCTAATGGCCTTGGGTTTTGTCATATGGTCTTGATTATAAGGCTAAAATTGCATTGCCATGCCTTTCGTGTGAACGAGATGGATGGATAATTATTACGTGCACTGAATTCCTTTCTGCATTGAGAGACCAGGACATCCTCTGGTCACTGTAGCTACCATTTCAACTGGCTGTCAGAAAAGCTCTAAGCAGCCAATTCATCACAATATTTATGTGAGGGAGAAATGGAAATGTGCCTCTATGGTTAGGTGTACACTCCCATATCCATATACATATGCAGATTGTAGACAAGCTGAAGTGGCCCAGTGTGACTGATTGTGAGGCTGTGTTTGAAGAAGCAGTGGCATTAGTGGAAAGGAGAGCTAGAGAAATGAAACAGTGAGATCTGCAGAAAATTGATGGGCCTTGTGGTGTCCATGTTCTAGAAAGCCCATTGACGCCATGGCAGGGATGATTTGGGGGCTCATTTTGAAATATTGCAGGACATTTAAAATTATTAGCAACAGGGGCTGCCAAGCAAATGAAGAAATGCCTGTGAAAGACTGGGGGGAGGGCAGTTAGATAGACAAAGAAAGAAACCTTTCCTTTGTTAATATGAACTTAATGGGCTTTGCTTTCTTGTACAGCTAGCATTCAGGACCCCCTTAGAAAATGGGCATAGGGATAGTCACAGAGACTCCAGCTGTTGTTGGATTGAGGAAAGATAAATCTTGTGGTTGTCTTCAGATAGTTCCACGGTGCCCACTGGTGAGGACATTGGACGAGAGGGCCAGAAGAAGTAAGGAAAAACTTGGTGCTTTGTCATATCTAAATGAGCAAGATTTCAGGACTTTTATTTAAGCTCTCTGAACATGACCACAAGGTTCTCTTATCACAGCATATTTAGAATGGATCTTGCCTTGTGAGACTGTGGCTTTTCCTATGCAGCCTTTTGCAAAGTAGTAACCATCAGCTGTGAGGGCCGCTATTCCTTCCACGATAGCCTTAACTACAAAGCAGCATCGAAGGCTGACACAAATCACACTTTGGTAAAGAGAAAACCTAATGTGATGTCAGAACAAGGTTCTGAGTCCCCAATCAGCTGCTGATGAGAGATAATTTTGCCGTACAAAAGCCAGTGTGGGCATTGAGGGGGCACGGGCACTTACGCAACTTTATGGATCAGATTTGGCCAGTCCCTAAGCTAGTTCTGCTGGGACTATTTTTTATTGTTTTGATGCAGAATGTGTACTTAAGATAAGGAGCAGCAAAAACCTTAAGGAATTTAAGATGATTGTTGCTCTGTAAATTAAAGAAAAAGAGGAACATAAAAAATACAGTATGTATGTATGTGTATGCACATGTATAAGTAACATGTATATATATGTTATATGCACATATGTTCCTGTATCAAAATATCTACTACAGATCAGAAACCCAGTAACAGTTATTTAAAAGTTTAATTAATGTTTAATTCAAGTTTATTTCCTGGGAGGTAGGGAAGCAGGTATATGAGATATATGAGGTTTGGTTATATCTATTATTATGCTTCATTGTATTTAAATCTGGGATTCTAGGGCAATAAAGCATGAAGATTATACTATTTTGGTGCTGTTTTTAGCTTTCATTTCTATCAGAAACTGCTAAATTAGTAACATTTTATGATTCCCGATTTAGCTCTTTTAATAAGAAGCAGAAGCTAAAAACAGCCCAACCAAGCAGTTGAAGTCTTATCACAAGCCAGTAAGATCAATAAGCTAAAAAAAGTATGAAAAATTTTTTGAGTGACAGCTTAAAAATGGAAAATTTAAATATATATCACTGCCTTCTGCTCCATTGTGTAATGCAAAAAGCCCATTTTGGCAATACAGTTTTTTTTTTTCCTTAAGGAGTCAAGAAAGTGATTTATTAGTATCACTGGATTTGTGTTTATGTTCCATGCTGTAAACTATGCATCTAGCAATATATCTATATTAAGACATTATTAATACTAGGAGTGCTTTCTAAGCTTACCTTTGCTGAAATGTTCAAAGTGTACTTTATTGGGCTATAAAAAGTACCATCACTATTGACACTTGCTCCTTCACCTCATCCATGAATAACTTGTATCTGATGCTAAAGAAACATGTTGCTAGGGCCAAGATGTCAAATATGAAGATTGGACACAGGGACCTTCATGTTTGCTACGAGTGTCTCTCATTCCCCTTTGATAGTAAGGAGGAAATCTGTGTGTTCAGACTTGAGTAGATTTTCCCCCCCAGTGCCCATTACAAGGATATGATTAGATATCATTAGGAATCGTTAGATTTCTCTATGATATTAGAGGAAATTGCATCTTATTTTAAATAGCCTCATTTCCTATAACTACTCACTGAAAGTTAAATTTCATGGTCAACATCTTGTGAAAGTTGTATCTGTGACCTGACATTAGGTAAAGACTATATATGAAGAAAAATTAGACTAATACAATGAATTTTTAGAATAGTTTTCTACTTCCTAGAATGATGAGCTGGAATTATTTACCCTGGTTTTATTCTTATAAAGCACCAACTGTGCTTTCCCCAGATATGTGAAACTATTTTTTTTTGTCTCCTTACCAGAATGGACTTCTTCAGCAAGTATGTATAATAGTCTCTATGGCCAATTACAACCAATATTGCTAGAATATAGGAAAGATGGTAAGCAAATCAGAAGTTGAGTTTCTATGTAGCCAACTATGCTCAAGTCAGAGATCTTCATTGGTACAATACGGGTTGTTATTTATTAGTGCTTTAATTGAAGATTGAGTCCCAAATATTAGACACCATTGCCATACACAAATATATTTTATAATCTTAATTTCTTTGGTTGAAAATCAAGACAGTATTTCAAGGCCTTGAATTTTACCAGATACACTCTCCTTTATTAAAGTCTATAAACAATGGAAAAGCTCTTCTTACATGTTACTTTCTGCAAAACAGTCACATCAATCATGAATAAGCTAATATATTTAGGTGTTCCTAAATTTATATAGTCAAGGCTACAGACACATATTAAATTAAGCTTCAGGTTATTAGAATTGGGAGGTAACAGATATGTCTGTTCACTCATTCATTCAGTATAATATATATATATATATATATATATATATATATATATATATATATATATGGTATGGGGTTTGGATTTAGGGTTTCACAGGTGGCCAGGTGGGGCTCTACCACTTCAACCATTTTTTTGCTTTAGCTATTTTTTCTGATAGAATCTTGTATTCTTGCTCAGAGCTGGCCTCTGATGGTGATTGTACTAACGTTACCTCTCTAGTGTTTGGGATTACATGCATATGCCACCATACTCATCAGGACTGTGGGGGTCAGATCTTGTTAACTTTTTGCCCAAGCTTTCCTCAATCCTTCTGAACCCAACATCTCAAGTGGCTATGACTGTAGGTGCTCTTCAGAATTACATTTGTCTCTCAAAACTACGGGAAATTGGTTTCAGGACTCCAGAGACACTAAGCACCCAAATCCTTCAAAGAAATAGCATATTGTCTGCAAATTATTTATAATATCTAATACAATATAGACTATGTAAATAATTGTTGTGCTGTATCATTTGGAGAAAATGACAAGAAGACAGTCTGTATGTGTTTGGCACCAGACCTGGTTTGGTTCTCCCAAATATTTCTCATTAGCACTTGGTTAAATCCCAGATATGAAACACAGGAACAAAAGTAATGGTCTAGTATGTTTTGGTTTTTGTTTTTTGCCAGTCCTGTAGCTTGGGACTCAGGGCCAGAGCACTGTCCCTGGCTTCTTTTTGCTCATGGCTAGCACTTTGCCTCTTGAGCCACAGCGCCACTTCTGGCTTTTTCTATATATGTGGTGCTGAGGAATCAAACACAGGGCTTCATGTATAAGAGGCAAGCACTTTACCACTAGGCCATATTCCCAGCCAGGAACAAAAGTAATGGTAAATACAACATATTCCTTATCTTAAAGGCGCATGTAATGAACTTAAATAAATAAATTCCCGGGATAGGGTGGAAAGACCTCAACTGAGGTCACACTCTGCGGAGATAATCTAAAAGAAATTACAAATAAGATGTTTTTTTTCTCTCAAACTAACAAAAGGTTAGAATCAAATGATTAAACTCATTTCAGTTGAGTTATAATTTGTGACTCATTTTCTACTATGATACAAACAAGTTCACTAAAATGCTAAGATATTCATGGATTTCCCTTGTGTATTTCACTTCATATATCTTAATTGAGTGGTAACAAAAATAGCTCAGTTTAGGTAACAGGAACAAATGGATTACTTATGAAATAAACAGTATTAGTTCTAATAACCTAGTATTAATACATTAATAATTTGCCTCGTTATAAAAGAAGGAAAGCAAAGAATCATTGGCTCATACCTGTAATCTTAGCTACTCAGGAAGCTGAGATTTGAGGACTGGAATACAAAGACAACCCAGGCAGAAAAGTCTATGAGACGCTTATCTCCAATGAAACACCAAAAAAGCTGCAAGTGGCTCAAGTTGTAGAGAATTACTAACCTTGAGGGGAAAAAAAAAATGCTCAGGAGGATGGCCAGGCTTCAAGTTTAAGCTCCAAGACTGAGAAGGAGGAAGGGAAGGGAAGGGAAGAACAAAACAAAACAAAAACCCTTGGCTATCTTTGTTTCATTTGCAAGGTGTTTGATTCCATGGAATGTTCAGTGGTCTAGGAAAGAAATCATTTGATCATCAAGGGCGCAAGAAATGTCTGCTGAGATGTATACCTACATATATACATATAAATGTACACACATGTGTATACATATATATACATATATATATTTATATGTTGGTTGTGGGCTTTGAATTCAGGTCCTGGGTGCCATCCTTGAGCCTCTTTGTGCTCAAGGTTAGGTAATGCTCTACCACTTGAGCCACAGCACCACTTCCAGTATTTGAGTAGTTACTTAGAGATGAGTCTCACAGCAACTTTTCTGCCTGCCCACCGTTGGCTTTGAACCTTCCTTAGATCCTCGGCCTCCTGAATAGCTAGGATTACAGACAGGCACAAGCCACTGGCATGGGGCCATGCTGGTTATTGTTAAACCCTACAAGTATGTGCCTTGGTGAAAGCCTTCACCATCCTTTAAGAAACCCTTTGTGATCGGGCCATTTATTTTGCAGTAAATAAACCTTTGGCCTCTTATTTGTTTGCAAGTAGTATTGGCTGTGTGGTTAGCACACAGGAAACAAAGAATGGGGAAGTTTCCTTTCTGTCTTTTTGTCTACTTTCAAAAGGAAGGAACTGCAGATAGATGCAGTTGGCCAGTACAGCTCAGTTCAGGAGGCTAGAAACAGCAGGAAACATTGAAGTCAACAACTGCAGTAAGGTTTGGGGAAGGCAAAAGGTCTCTCTTCATTTGTATTTGCCATCCAGAATGCCTCTTTCTTTCCCCTCAAGTGTGATGATGCGTCATGCAGAACTCAAAACAAAACATTCTAAGCACATGACTCCATTTCCTGAATTCCTGAATTTCCACAAATTATCTTTATAAAAGTGTACAACACTCACTTGGTAGCTCATGCCTATAATCGTGGCTACTCAGATGGCTGGGAGTTGAGGATGAGGATGAAAGCCAGCCTGGGCATTAAAGTCCATGAGATTAATTTCCAATTAATCAACAAAAATCCAGAAGTGGATCTATACTCAAGTGGTAGAGTACAAGCCTTGTGTGCAAAAAGCCTTGCTCAAGGATAGCATCCAAGCTCTGAGTTCTAACTTCAGTAGTGGTAGGCACACATGTGCATACACACACACAGACACACACATACACATACAGACATACAAACAGTATATAATACCATGAACAGAATGAAGGAAGGAAGCCCGGGGACTTATGAAATCTAGTGATTTTTTTTCATTTATTTCTATGTTTTCCTCCTTTCTGAGTTGAAATGTTCAGCTTTGGCCTAAAAAGAAGCTAAAATCCTTATGCAAAGAGCTTGTAAACAAACACCCACTTGAACCATCTGGTTTTGTAACACATACAAGTGATTAAGCTTCAGAGCTATGATTGTAAAAATAAAATTTAAAAACACAACAATCCCAAACACTCCCAAATAGATTCCTTATGCAATTTCACTGAGGGAAACATATGATGTTTTACATGGTAAATAATCTGAAAAGGTTAAAATGACTTTTTAATTTTCTAACCTCCCTTCCTTCCTCCCTTCTTCCTTCCTTGAAAGTGTTATGGGAAGATCCGACAGATATATGTACTACAATATGTTTATAACTGTGCTACATTAAGTCTTTGTTAACAACTTGGAATGCCCCCTTATCTTTACCTTCTTTATTAGTATTGCTTTTTGTAGAGAAACATGTGTGTTTGAATGTATGTATGGGCATGTGCACACACAAGAAGGAAGCTTAGTTCCTTCTAGAATATATTAAGCAATCTGCGCTATTTGCAAATAATGAATTCATACATTTTCTGTCCATAATGATGAGGAAAGTCAGGTCACAGGGAAATTAAATACGTTAAGAGCTCTCATTTTAATTGTATAACATCGATACTGTCTTTATAGTTAATTTCCTTGACAAGTGGTAGGGCATATGGATTGGCTTCCTCATATATTCTTAACGTGGAAATGATTCTAAATTGGAACATTTCATTTAGGTGACATCACTGTGTGTGGAGAATATAAGCGACATTCTGTATTGTGGCTTTGTGGAAGTAATCCAGCTTTATAGCTGGCAACTGTAGAAATGAATGCCCAAGCACATGGAATCAAAGACTTAAGTGAAACAAAATCTGTAAGTGAAAAAGCAATGCCATTTTAGGTCCCCTTTCTTTCTATCCTCAGTCCTGACCAGTCCTCATTCCTACATTTAGCATATCGATTGTGAGAGGACAAGAAACAGGTGGGAGAAAAGGAGAAAGTGTTGTTAGGATCATAGTGATTTGAGTATCAAACAAACCCCTCACATATTTAATGGTTCAAACAGAGTAAAAGTTAATTTTCCCTTCATATAAAGTCTATGATGAATGTTTTAAGAAGAGGTTTGAAGACTGATCTCCTTCTGTCTCAAAGCTGAGCTCAGTGCATGGTATCCACAAAGATACCATTGAGGAATGTGGTCTCATGTATCGAGTGTAGGGTGAAACCGGATAGCCATGCATAGAGGGAAACTGAATCACATGACAACACAAGGGTGGGTTGTTGTGTGAACTGCTGGTTAGTCTTTATCATTAAAAAAATGATGAATGCTGGTAGAAGACAATATAGGACTTTTTTATTTTCCAAAAAAGGAAAAATGAAATGAAAGCCTTTTTTTCAGTGATGTGATAGAACTGTTTTTTGAGGTGGGTGAAATAAAAATCACTTGATTCGTATTGTTTGACAAAATCCTTGGCATATACACTCAAAGACAGGGTGGGTAGTTTTATGCTGCTAACACTGTGTATTTAGGAAGTGATGAAGAGACCTAGCTCCTGCATGCTGAGACCAGCCATTCTAGACCTTCATTTTCTTGATGGATTCTGAGAGAACTCATCTCAAGTTGCCCCTTTATGAGAAGGAAATGAATGTGCATTTGCCAATTTGGTATTTGACACACAAAAAAGTTCACTTTAGAAAGGACCTCTTTGTTGTCGACAAAACCCATCAGTATGATCTAATCATATCAATGACAGATGGGGGGGAGATTCAATTTTGAATCAGGAAAACAACAACAACAACAACAAAAAAAAACAGCCACCAGTACATAGAATGTCATCAAGGCCGTCCATCTGTGCTGAATCTTGGGTCACATTTAGACCAAGCACCTAGAACCACCAAGAAGTTAGATATACATATATACATATACATATATACACATATACATACATATACATACATGTATAGATACACATATATATACACACAACACATAACTATATTTCATTAACATACATCTATATCTCATTAACAATTTCTTCTTGGAATTTGTTGTGAATATTTCATCATTGTTTTCTAAGGAAATAGCATGGAGGATGGTGACAAGAGAAAACAAATGCCAAGTACACATCTTTGTTTCTGTCTAGAGAAGCAAAGAAGGATTACAAGCTTATCCATGTTCTTTGTTATTGTTACTGTCTTTTGTGCTACTGGGGATCAAACCAAGAGACTTCTGTATACTAAGTTCATACTTTGGCATAGATTGATATTCCTAGCCCTTGATAACTCTGAAAGTCAAATCGAATCTCAGACTTCCATTGGCTAATGAATTAGAAGGTAAGTGATAGGCCAATGGCTGTATGTACCTTCTTCTGAAATGGTTTACTATTATTGCTTCTATGCTTCTGTGGTCCAGAGAGTCAGACTATGTAATAATTAGCTTGATTTGTCTGCACTAGATGACAGCAGGAGACACACTAAGTTTCAGCCTTGCGCTTTTGGCTATGTGTGGACATATTTTCAGAAATGTACTCTACACTGATGATATAGTCTAGACACCCTTGTTGTACAGGTATGGGTTTTGTATGAAATTCTTATTGCTATTTTTTTTTAAATTTTAGAGGGCTGTGCTAACATGAAAAAGATTCTGGTCTCTCCACTGTGTTATTTGTAATAAAAGTAGAGGCAGATCAGAACTTCAGGGTGAATCAAATCTAAGATTTATTCAGTTACTGGCTTAGATCAGGCCACTTGCTATTTTTGGAAAGTATTAAAACAGGTACTGAGGGCTCTCAAAAAATTTCTTTGCTTAGTAAATTGTAACTAGGAGCCATCTCAGGGAGAAAAACATTTCTTCCCAATTTTGCTAATAATGGTGAGATATAAGTTTCTCTGAAGCTAGGTTTCCTCTTGGCCAACCCAGTCTGTTTAATTTTTTTCTTAACCGTGGGCTGCCAAAAAATCAGGATTAGGGGCTTGGCATTCCTATATTGATTCAACTCAACCATTAGAATCATAATGTCCTAAGTGTAAAGCCTACTAATGGAATTTCATTCACTGGACAGAAATACAGCAGCCAAAGACAGAAAACTGTGGGGTTAAAATTTTTTTTATAAGGTTTGGAATCTAAAGTCATTTTTAAAATGTGAATGATGCAATTTCTTATATCTTTCATTTAAAATACTACTTGGTAAACAGTGTTACAGATTAATGTATTTGTAATTTAAATGAAGACAATACATCAAGCTGAATCTGAAAAGAGAAGTTTCTAGAATGATTCATACCCTCCTTTCTATGTGTGATCTACTATAGGAGTTAATGAATAAATTGCTCAGGAGAAAGGGAACCAGAAGAGGTTTGTGGATCTGAGAAGACAAAAATCGAACTATTTCTAGAACAGAGTCAATCCTGATTGCTAAATCGTTTTCTTTCTTTCTTTTTTTTTTCTTCAAGCACACTAATAAATTCTGCCTAATTCATTTTTTATTTTCTCTCGGGGTCTGCTTGCAGATTTGCCTCAACAAAGGAAGCATCATGTTACTCTCTTTAAATAATTGATGTTGCTCAGTCTAAGACAGCTTAAAGGAAATTCTGAAAATAGGTACTGATTGAGCCAATACCTCCTTCCTTGCCACCATTTCTGCCTGGCACACTGCTCTTACCCTTGTTTAATAAAACTTGCCTTTTCCTCCCCCTTTTGTTTCTTTGCCCCCTTGAGGGAACAGATGACACTGTCATTTGGGTTTTGGTTTTACCTAGGACTTGGAGTCTCTCATTTATTGCATATCACTCTATTAACAAGGGTGAGAGCTAGCTGTTCATTAGGACTGGACTGATAATAATGGAGAATTCTTATTTAATTAGTAGGAATGTTATGTCATAATCAGCCATAGACATGGATGTTTGCTTCTATTTAAAAAAAAAAATTGGACTTAGCCTATGAATTTGGAATGTGCTATCTGTGAAGGTCATGTTACCCCGGAAGCTGGCTCAGCACAGCACCCAGTGGTGGCTTAATTCAACTCCAGCTGTTCTTGCAGGTTCTAATACAGTGACATATCTTTGTCCTCTCCCGGTTCCCATTCCTTTCCCAACCCACCACTCCCTTCCCACCCACCCTCTCACAACCCACCCTTGCCAAGAGAGAAAAGAGCTCTTTTTTACCTTGTGGTGGGTGTCATTCATGGTTAAGATTTGTATTCAGACAGCTCTGGTTAGTGACATTGGATTGGTCCCTGGTGATCTTGGCCTCCTCTACTCATGACTTTGTATAAGTAGAATTGCTTTCCAAGACCTTTGTGTGTGGTACTGTGACTTGAACTCAGAGCCTGGGCAGTGGACACAGTCCCTTAATTTTTAGCTCCAGGCTGGCACTTTGGCACTGAACCCACAGCTCCACTTTTGGCTTTTGGGGATTTTTTTGTGTGTGCTGGTTAGAGATTAGAGTCTCATGCACTTTACTGTTTGGGCTGGCTCTGAATCTCAGATCATAGCTTCCTGTATAGCTCTAATTTAAAGGCATCCAGCCAGGACATAGTTTTTTTTTATTGCTTATAAAATGAAGCTTCTGTAGTGCATATTTCCTAAGGTTTTTATTTTTATGTTTATTTTTAAATCAACAATAGTCTCCTAGTGTCCTACAGGTCAGAGGAAGGGCTTCTCCACTTGATGTGGGGGGCATTAGCCTTGTTAGCAGTGAATGGAAACAATGTTTTCTTTCCTTGTACACCTTCTTTTTTATTTTCAACATTTGCTTGGTCTTTCATTTATTTTTATTTTCTCCCCTAATACTTCTTCTCTTTCTGGACTTTGTATGTTTCCAAGGGTAGAATGTGAATCTCCATTGACTTAGGCAGGCATTCACTTATATTCATTCTTTTGTTTGCTTACAGAAAAGCTTTCCCCATCAGAAACTGTCCCAGCAGGAAACCAAGATTATTACATTTGGAAAGACTTAAGTGTAGATGAGAAAAGTTTTGGAGAAGTTTTATGTGAAGTTTTAAGTGTGGACTCAGTCCTACTAGAGGAAACCTTACTTTACCTTTATCTAAATGGATGGATTACTGTACTCTCAAAGAATATCAACCTGTGACCCACCTGTCCTTTCAGGGAACACCACTGAGAATACATTCTATTTTCTTACTGTTACAGATAGCTTCCTAGGAGGTGGAGTTGCAATCATCCTTGTTCTGTATCTTCTTAGCAACTGTCTCACTCTTACAAAAGGGATAGACTTTTCAGATTGCCTTTATGGAAATCCTCCCTCTGAACTTTCACATAGTCAAGCCTATTCAGATTCAAAATTAAAAAAAATATAGTAGGAAATATAGAAAGTTGAGAAATTTATTCTGTTTACCTTTTACGATCTGATTGTATACCAAGGATATAGTCAAAAGGATCAAATTAAATACTTGATTTTCTCTATTTAAAAAAAATACCTTTAGGCCAAGTATAGTGACACATACTTGTAACACCAGTGATTTGGGAAGTATAGATATGATGATTGTGGTACAAGTACAGCCTTGGGCAAAAAGGGCTAGATGACAATCTACCCAGTAAGCATGAAGTCCCTAGTTCAAATCCTAGTACTTCAAGACAACCACACAAAGCCTGGCTCACACCTGTAATCCTAACTACTCAGGAGGCTGAGATATGAGGAGCAAAGTTTAAAGAAAGTGCAGGCAGCAAAGTCTATGAGACTCATCTCCAATTTACCACCAGAACACTGAAAGTGGAGCTGTGGCTCAACATGGTAGAGCACTAGCCTTGCACAAAAGAGCACAGGGACAGTGCCCAGGCCCTGAGTTCAAGCCCCAAGACTGATAAAAACAAAACAAACATAAAACAACAACAAACAACAACAAATGATCCTCCCCAAACCTCTAATTCTATCTCCTCTAGCTTTTATATCTGAGTGCAAGTAGATTATAATTGACTCCTCTATAAATTACATTTCTGAAGGCTTTGGAATGCATCATGTAATGGCACTTGAGGACAGACATACTTTCAATGCTTCTTTCCATTGTAATGCTGCTATGTTTTGAAACTAGGCTGTGCTAAGTGGCTTCTCTTTTTGTTGGAATTTCCATGTTTGGAACCTACTTGGGACTTGAGGACAGACCTTTTGTACTCTCAGAAGGTAGAAGGATGAACTCTCCTCTAGGGAGACATCTGCAGTAGCATAGCTACAGTAGGTGGTGACGGTCGTTGTAGAGGTGGTATGACTTGTACTGCTTTACCTTGTGTCCACTGATGAAAGTAATTTACAGAGATGAATTTTCCTAGAAAAATATGTCTTGAGTTAGGAAAGGAAATCCAAAGGTGGCTCCCATCTCAGCCTCCCATGCTACAGCTGAGGTACAGTGACCTTGTGCGTTGTGTACTGCAATGTCCAAGCCATTGTACCAGAGAGTTTTTCATCCTGGAATTAATTTGTTTGTGGTCAGTTTCTATGTCCTATCTCAATAAACAACTGGGGATAGCCAATTCCCAGCTTGTATGCCACTTTATGCTTTATAACTGATTGTTTGTAATTCAATCTGTTGCATTTAGTTTAAACAAATGAGATAAGCAAGTTTTCTGGGTTATGCACAAAATTTCTTACCAATTATAACTAAACTTCTAGAGATGGCATACAGTGGTCTTGTTTGTTTCCCTGTTCTTCAATGTGTTGAAAAAATTCCATATGTTGTCCCTTATGAAATATTAATTATAAAGTGGGCATCATAGAGCAATAAGAAATGTGTGTATGGAATCAAAGAACCACTTCCAGGAGCCATTGCTACAATAGTAACATGATTTTAAATTTTTATCAACTTCAGCAGTGGAGTTTGACAAGTAGTCTATAGTCTCATGAACACAGCAACCTAACTGTTGAGAATCAGTGCCTTCAGAATTTGGTTGACTTAGATCTTTTCTCTGTACCCTTTAAGTCCTTTTTTAAATAAAGTTACTAACAACCCGTTCTCCCCTGGCTCCTAACCTAATGTTGTGACAATTGGGTGATTTTCCTTTTAATATTTCTTTATCCTTAACAAGTTACAGATTCTGGATAGGGCTTCTATGAGTAATAATCCTAGAAAGTAAATAGGGTTGGATTCTCACTTTTGAATCATCTTGTCTTCTGTCTTATCATTCATGACTAATCTGACAAAGTCCTCCTGTTTGCTCTATGAATCAACTTCTTTGTTCATTCAGTATCCAATGGAATTCCACTTTAATAACCTCCATTTCTAATCTTAAATTGATTGTCAACCCATACACTCTGCAAGCATTTATTTCAATACTATCCCTTTGTTTTCTAGTGCACAAACTATTTCTCCTTAGCATTAGAGCAAACTATTTTCAAAGTAGGGTTCTAGCTAGTATTTTTGTAGCATCATGATGGGAACCTCCAAGTTTTTTCTTGGTTGTTGTCAAGCATTTCACTTGTCATTTCATTCTTGAAGGAAAAGGGCAAAAGGTATGGGCTTGAAGGGTGTCTTAATGAATAGATTGTCTGAGAGCCTTAGTGAATTGGCCCCTCTGAGAGATGATATAGTTAGATCTTTGAAATGTTTACTATCTCGGAGATCTGCACATAACCATACTCACACATCAAGGAGTGTAGTGGAAACTGGCCTGGTGCCACCTGTTTAGTTAATTTGTCCACGTCTTTTTCTGTAATAAGTTATACCAAAGTATGTACCAAACACAGTGTGATGGACATCGTAGTCGCCTATTGGTCACAGCCTTCTCTCTTCTTCATCCCTGCAATTCTCCTGGAGGAATGAAAAGTTGCTATGTGTTTCTCAACAACCTTTGTACATGGACGATGATATGAAAAGTATGGAATCATGTGGAATTGCTGGTCTTCTTCATCAAAATCAATAGACTAGCAGCAATTTTTGTGAGATTCAACTTGGAGATTTCTTTTGGTGGACATTCTACCTAAAACAGCACGCTGCATGTTAGGTTGAAGCCTACTGTGAAGCCTACTTTGCTTATTTCTGGGGATGGGAGAAATAAGAAACAAACCTATCATATTTGGAAAAATCTCTATATTAGGAGACTAATGCAAAGTCCATCAGTCTTAGAACTCTTTGTTCTGAAAGTTATAAATGGGTATTATAATGGGAAATGCTTTGAAACTGTAACCGGTGTGTTTGCTATAAATAAGAGGGGAGCGGAAGATCAATAAATCTGCTGAACCTGAGAAGGAAGAAAAATTAAAAATAAAAATGAGAATTGTACCTTTGAGTATTAATGCATCCCTGAGAGTGTGAGTGTGTGTGTGTGTATGTGTGTATGTGCACACGTGAATATGAAATCAAATACTTGCTAAAGACAGGGCATACTAAGTTATAGCCATTAATGTGTGCGTAACTCTATTGCCTGAGAGACTTTATTAAATGCAGTGGCCAAGAAAATTGACCTCACTTTTCTTTTCTTTCCTTTCTTTTTTGGGTTGGACCCTCTCACGCCACATAAATGAATAGAGCTGACAACTTACTGGTTCATCAATGAAACAATCTTAAATTATGAAGATGTAAGAAGAATACTCTACACTTACATTGTTGCAGTTTGAAAGGTAAGTGTCTTCCTATAACATCAGGAGGTATTGACGTTTGTAAACCTATGAGACATATACTGTTGGGGAAATGGACCCTTGGTTCCATTGTCCATCTGTCTTGGGCTGGTAGGAGTGAATGAAGATGCTCTTATGCTTTCTTCATTCTGCCTTTGAAAATGCGAAATCATCATTTGCAATACCCTCCAAGTGTGTTTCCTGCGATATACTCACCGATTGCCTTTCACTGGGTGTCTGTGTGGCAGTGACCATGTGGTTCATGTGGAAAGGTTTTGCCCTTGTTTCTATCAGTTTGCTATATTGACGAGTAAGCCATACCTGTCATTATCAGACTTATTTCTTAATTCATGTCTTTTTGGTGAAGTACAGAAAAGAAAATATTCCTTAAGAAGTCCTCTCTTTCTGATTCTACTTTCTGTGAACTTACTGTGTCTTTAGTGACAGATCGAATCCCCAGTTCTTTCTAATACCTCAAAATTGAATGGAGTAGTCACTCCACTTCTGAAGGGGAATCATGAAATGCCTGCATTATCACTGCCCCCCCCCCTTTCCAGCCCTGATTTCTTTGTTTATTAGCCCCCACCCATTTATTTGAACCTATGGGCTCATAGTGACCACTATGAGGATTCTTTTGGTTGGGGCTCTCTGTGATTGTCATGCAAAAGTTCAGTAGCACCATTTACCCCTCTAGGGCAGGAGCAGATATTCATTAGTTACCCTGAGTGCCTGCTGCAGTGTTAGAGCAGTGTCCAGGAATCCCTGTAGCTCCTGCAGAGCGTGCTTCTCAGTGCTGCTGAGCCCTCTAGAGATGATCAGCTTTTGGAACAACATTTAGCAGATCCTACTTCAGTGTGAAAAGTGGCACTCTGCAAGCAGAATTACCTTCTTCATGGTCCTCAAGTTGCTTAATTTGTAAATTGAGAATAATTGAAGCAGAGGGAGAATGAGATAGGAATGAATGTGGTATTCACTCTGTTTCTTTGGTTCAAACTATCCTAAAATAGAGTTGTGGTCCCAAATCATTTCATTACATGATTCTAGGATGTCACCTGCTGTTTTGTGTAGCATCGGATTGGTTTTAAATATTGGTGATACTTAACTGTGCTTGTTACGAACTACAGGTGTGCTCTGCTTTAAGAAAACTTAGAATGGCTTCAAATTCATGCGCTCAAGAGCCATCCCAGGAAGAGGCGATAATTTGTATACTAAAAATAGCTTGGTTTTGATCAAATAATTTATCAGAAGTTTACTTTAAGTAACTGACTCTCTTAGAGCATTTAAAGTATGATTTGATTTGAAAAATCAATGGCCTCTCACTCAACTTTTGAAGACATCTGCTGTGGAATGTGAGGCAGGTGAAGGAAGGAAACCTAGCAACAAGGAGGGAGGGTTTTAAGTGAGCCATGTGGGGGTTCATTTTCATTTAGAAAATAACTGGCTTTGTATTTCCCAGGGAAAATTTCTTTGCCTTTATCACCTCCAGAGAACATAAAGGGAGAGGGAGGGGAAACTAGGCCAGTGTGAGTTTGGGAAAGATAAATCTATTCCTTTGGTGGGTCACATTCTGCATTATGCATGTGCGTAACAGTTGAGGTTTGCTTTGATCCTGACTATTAAAAGTTTATTTTTAAACTCAGACTGGGCAGAGATCCAGCGATGCTCTTTCCCCTGCAACACATCCTGGGTTTCAGGTCCCCAGCCTGGCAGAATGCAACTATGCAGCAGGAAGTAGTTGGAAAGTGTGGATACTTGATGGGTGCTGAGGGTTTTTTTCCCCTCCCCTTCCTCCCCTCCATTTTTGAAATTCAAATTGAATGCAATTTTCAGCTCATTTGAGCCAGAATATACTGTTGCTGAGCTTCAGTGGCTCTTAAATTCAAACTCACAGGAGAAAACAGATATCATCTGTCACAGAGGGTGGGAGAAGACTCCACATTTTATTCATAGGAGGCAGAGCCCTAGTAACTAATTCACACCTTTCTGACTAATCCACTAATCATTCACCAGCCAACTTATCAAGTAATCAATGGAACCATTAAGCAACCCATTTTACAAAGTCTAGGAGTTTATTCCCTTGCTTTTTAAAAATAATGGTCCACTTTCTATTTTTGTATCATCGGTATTTTAATAACCTTTTTGCAAACTGAGACAAGACTATCTTGGCAATCCTTATTCCTGCCCTTCCTGACTATTTTTATTGTTTCTATCTTTAATGTCTGTGTCAATTCTATTTCTTTATGACTAAGTATTTAGCAGAAGGCTTAATGCTGGCTGCATAAGGCCAAATGTCAAGATATTTACTTATTTATTTTTACTAAACAGATTGTCTAAAAATATGCTTCTATCTTGGGGCAGATAGAAGTGCCAATTAAATGAGTAAGTGTCATTCATACAATTCTGCAGCTTAGGAGTGGCTAATCTGCAGGGTGGATACATCAGGACACTACCAGAATGCCTATCTGTAAATTTCTGCTACTGGGCCCATGCCCAGGGAATACAAATGGGTTTGAACAATGATGATTGGAAATTCCTTCTCTGATTTACTAAAGGATATGATAAGGCAATTTTGATCCTGAAATATAGGCCATGTACTTTCCCATTGATGCTTAACATTGACTGTTGTAGTGTAAGCCAAAATTTGCACGGGAACATGCAGAACATTTGCTTTCTCTTGCTCATGTCCCCACCCCCCTTGCCTTTTCTCAAGGTCCACGAGAGCCAAGTAATTATGATGTTATTGCAAAGTAAGTGGGAGTAAGACAATTTGATCTCTAAGTACTACTATTTCTAATGAAGTTAATCAGAGCATAACCATCAAGCTTGGAATTGAAAAATGCCTTTTAATAAATGTATGATTTGGTATACATTTTACATACATATGTGTGTATGGCATACATGCGTGTATGTTTTACTTCCAAATTTTATATTCACTTTTACGGTAATGAACTCATCAACTGCCTTATCCTCTTAATGTCAATGTGTTTGTTCATGAAAGCCCCGTAGAAGACACTTACTTCATTTTCCTGCTAAGAAGGAGACCCTACCACACACAGGATACCATAAAGGCATCTGCACATCCATGTTTATTGTCACACTAGTCAAAAAAGCTACGCTATAGAAATAGCTCAGCTGCTGTTTATCCAACAAATGAACTGAGAAAATGTATGTGTATATACATACATACATATATATGTACATTTGTGTTTATATATACACATACCCACATGTAAATACACCCAAGGAAATTTTATTCATCCATCAGAAAGAATGATATGTTATTTGCAGAGAAACAGATAAATCTGGAAAAAATCATTTTGATTGAAGTGAGTCAGGCTGAGAGAAATAAAGGGCACAGATTTTCTCTCATATGTGAAAGTTAGATCTAAAGAGTATGCATATATACTTTAAAACATATATAAAATACATAGATGATTATATCCATACACAGACACACAATCAGACTAAGTGTGGTTTATGCAGGTGTAGTTTTTCATGGTGGAATCTTCTTGAACAATTAATAGACAGTTTAACAATATGAATAGCAGGAAGCTGAAATGTGTCTCGTGGAGGTGGGTGAGGGTAAGGAGGCGGAGAGAAAGACAAATGGAAAGAGGAATGGTGGATGAATAGAGTCATCATACTCAATACACATATGTGAAAATGGAATTAGGAAACTTGAGGAGATGAGTGGAAGTGGGATAGATGCCAAAGAAAGAGAATAATGGAGGAGATGACATCGATCAAAATGCACTGTGCACATAAATGGACATGTTAAATGGAAACCCCTTTGTACAACTATTTGAAAATACTTTTTTTAAAGAAATGATACCCTGACAGGTTTTGTACCCCAATCATATTTCATTATAGTTATTGACATATCATATAAGAAACCAAAAACAACTATGATATTGTGATTTATAGTAAAGAATATATATATACATTATATATGTAGATATAGATAGAGATATAGATATATGGTCCTCACCCCTGACATGGAGCTCATAATCGCTGAAATTTCCTGTGTGATGGAAGTGGAGTGTCTGTCTTTTACTCTACTTTGTGCTCGTATTTCTCTCTCTCTCTCTCTCTCTCTCTCTCTCTCTCTCTCTCTCTCTCTCTCTCTCTCCCTCCCCCCTTAAGCTTCTGAATGGGGGAAGTCATCAGAAATAGCAAACCATGATTTTAAGATTGGAACTTTCAGCCATATATCCCCTAAGCCAGGGGCTGGTGCCTCACGTCTATAACCTTAGCTACTCAGGAGGCTGAGATTTGAGGGTTATAATGTAAAGCCAACCCAGATAGGAAATCACTGAGACTCTTATCTCCAATAAACCAGCAAAAAGATGGAAGTGGAGCTGTGGTTCAAGTGGTAGAGCACTAGCCTTGAGCAAAAATTTTCAGAGACAGAGCCCAGGCCATTAATTAAAGCCCCAGGATAGGCACGAGTGTGCATGCATACATACACACGCACACACACACACACAAACACACACACACGTCCACTGTATCTACGTGGAGTCTCCTTGAAAACGCCTGAAGCACAGGGTTCATATCCTGGAGCCCGGGGAACATACACTTGGTTCTAAGAAGACAGGGCACCAGAAATTGGGAAGCTCAGTCCTTTCCCTATTCTTTTCTCTATATACTTCTTTATTTACAACTCACTGATGTATTTTGTAATATTCATTATTGAGACAATAAACTGGGCACAATATTTCTTTGAGTTGTATGAGTTGCTCTAGCAAATTATTTGAATTAAGAGAAGCGGGTGGGTGTTGGGAACCTCCAATTGACAGCATGTTCATACATAGTTGTGCATATCCACAGCTTTTGAGGAATATGTCAGGTGGTAGTGGTGGGGACGGAATAGCCCTAAACATATAGACTGTGGTGATGTTGTTACCAGGTAGACGATGTCGACATTACATCAAATTATAGGCTAGTTAGTTAATAACCACTGAAGAATTGATTATCAATTGATCGGTCAATTAATCTATTGTGTATATGGGGGGAGTTTGGGTGAAGATGTTCTGTGTTGAGTGGATTGATCAATCAGATATATAATATAAATATATGTATATATATATACATATGTCATATATATACATATATCAGCCACTGTGATGCTCAACCACATATATGGCAAGACTGAGAGAGACTTTTTTTATTTGAGAGCCATTTCTTAAAATTAATAGACTAACGCAGGAGTGGACATGAAGGTAGAGCTAAGGAACTGGAAAATATAAGTAGAAAAAGTATCGGAAGTTAGGTAAATAGTGTACAGTTGATTGAGAATGGTTAGGACTCTTGTATTTCTTTACTTACACTTACATAATCCTGATGCTCACGTCAGTCTCTCCATCTGGCCTGGTAATGCACTCAGGAGATATGGCAAGTAAGAAGGGCATAAGTCTACTCCCAGTGATCACTTGCATATATATTGTTTCATAGTAAACATTCTTTCATATAAAACAGGATATGCTCCAAAGTTAGTAATGGTAAAAGTAAATATGATAAATACTAGACCAATAAAATCATCCTTTATTATTATTATTATCAGCATCATCAAGTATCATGTACTGTGCACAGCTGACATGGCAATAGGTTTGAACCCACCACTATTATCACAAATGTGAGTAGTACATTGCTCTAAGATTCTGGGATGGCTCCATCATATGGTCATAGGATTTGTTTTTAACCCATTTATGATATTACTGTACCACCAAGTAACATGATCCTGCATATTTGTAACATTGCACTTGGAAAGTATAATTGGAACCAGTGGTTCTATAATATTTCCTATATCCTCCACCCTTTTAAAGTGCTTTAAATTGAATAATATTGGCAACTGCCCTACAAAAGCAGTTGCTGTTATCTAATTTTAAAGGTGGTATAGATGAGGTAAGAGAAGCTCAGAGTTTGGGTCCAATAAAGGAGAATATGGCCTAGTGGCAAGAGTGCTTGCCTCCTATACATGAAGCCCTGGGTTTGATTCCTCAGCACCACATTATAGAAAATGGCCAGAAGTGGTGCTGTGGCAAAAAAGAAGCCAGGGACAGTGCTCAGGCCCTGAGTTCAAGGGCCAGGACTGGTAAAATAAAAACAACAACAACAACAACAATAACAAAAAGGAGCTGTGGTTTAAATGCAGGAAGACACACCTTGAAACTCTACCTACTATACAGCCACTGGACAAAGACATTGACAATTGCCAATCATCTCACTACCCAGAGATTCTCTGCGACACTGGATGAATAGTGTAACGTTTGGGAGGCCTAGAAAGGGTCAGTTGTAACAGGATTTGAAGTGATGGGGAATCTCAGAGATCACTCTCCAATCATACATTAGCCTGGAGAATAAAAAAGTACTATTGTTGTTGGTCGACAAGTTGAAACCTTACAGGGATGACACAGGCAAAGATTTTTAGGAAAACCAGGGTTTGGGAGAAAAATCAAGACACCATAAAAGAACTAAAACAGGGAACAGGGAAGAGAAGATAAGAAAGGCATCAAGAACCATATTATGAAGACAAGCAAGGAAAACACCAAGGAAGGAGTTGCTACTTAACAATATGGCAGGATGTGGAGAGATTTTGTAGTGGTGACCATATTGATTATTGTCCAGATTGACTTGCTTTGTGGGTGAGAGGAGGCACTATGAATCATTAGGCCAAGAAACTAACATAACCCAGAAGAAAAGCTGGGATATGGGTATGCTTGGTTTCCAGGTGGGCAAAACTAGCAGATTGCTGAGTCCCCATGAGGTAACAAAATATCTCCCCTTGAGCCCTTATTTCCCAAGCATCTGTCATGAAAAATGTTGAATGATAAGGGTAAAGATGTATATGAGAAAGGTTTTAAAAATAATTTGAGGGGAAATAAGAAGCAGGGAGATTTGGCCAGAAGCATCGTTGCTCTTTGACATTTGTCTGGAGTCTGCCTACCTCAGGGTAATCATTGTGGGATTTGGAGGTGCTAACTGCCACTCACAGTTGCTTCTGTCTGAAACTTCCTCCACAACCCCTTGTCAGGCTTGCTGGGGCCTCACTTGCTGGCTAAGTGTTGACATACACATTTCCTCTGAGCAGATTTTTCTGGTCTCTGGTGTTGTCTTTGTCTTTGTTGTTGTTGTTTTGGTGGAACTGTAATAGGATATGGCTTGGTGCTTGCTAGACAGGCAGTGTTCCTCCTGAGCCACACATTGAGTCCATTTTACTTTAGTTATTTTTGAGATAGGGTCCTAGATTTATGCCTGGCCAGGACTGGCTCTGTGTCCTCCTACTTTATGCTTTCTGCATTGATAGGATAACGGGCATGCACTCTACCATCATGCTTGCCATTCTTTGCTGTGATGGTGGTTTTGGAACTTTTTGCCTGGGCTGACCTTGAACCACAATGCACCTGATCTCCACTTCCTAAGTACTAGAATTACAGATGCAACCCACCACACTTGACTATTTTTTTTACCTCTAGCTCAAGGGAAAAGTGTATTGGTACCGTTTACAACTCAGTCTCTAAGAGCAAAGTATTATATCCTTACCTGTTTTTTGGCTAGTTTGGAATTTCTGGAAGGAGAAGAACTCATGATTCTTGGCATGTCTCCTGTTTATAACAAAGTGAAGTACTGTCATCTTAACAAAGTTTTGATGATCAAATCTATCTCTAGATACAGAGCCATTTACAGCAACCACGAGGTGAGAGAAGGAGCACTCAGAGTAAGTACTCTGAAGGTAGTGTGACATCTGAAAATCAGAGGTTGTGTCTTAAGGAGAGAGTGCTTCTAAATAAATATTGGAAGGAAGTGAGTGTGGGGATATTCAGGTAAAAGGAGTTTGGATCTCAGGTCCAAACTCCTCAGTTCCACATATTAGGTTCTTCTACTCACCCCTATATGCTAAATAAACCCGGTGAAGGGTAGATAAAAGAGATTTATTATGTGGCAGCCATGGGAAGACAACACTTCAGTACATCTTCAGCTGTCTTCAGGGGTACTGTCGTTTGTCTTAGGAGGTTATGTAGGTAAAATGAGGAAGGTAATGTTATACAGTGAGCAAATAAAGAAGCACATTTTGAGAGTTTGAATTTTGGAGTCTTTATTAGCGGGCCAGTGACTGCATGGTGGACTGCATGGTGACTAGCAGCCAGCAAAAACACCTAACACTGTTAGGAAACTGAGCCCATGAAGGCTAGAGAGGAATGAAAGAACAAAACCAATACCAACAAATCAATTCAGCTCCAATGGAGAGTTGAGGTGGGACACCATGTTGACCAGATAAGAGCCAAGGGACAGGAGACAAACATGGAGACATGTAGCATGGAGTAATGGTGTCTGAGCTGGTCTGGGCCTAAACAGGGATAGGTCAGGAGGCAAGGTCATAGGAAATTGGAGTCCCAGGCACTGGACTGACAAGTTTAGTAACCTATAATCCCAGGTCCCCACCCCTGCCTCCATGGATTCAAGCATGCCCATCACCTAGGAAGCAGGGGCTTCACCTTCCTCCATCATGAAAACAAGAGGCCAGGCCCTACCATCTACCATGTGGCCAAGATGGCACCAGACAGACCCTAACTCCCCACTTCAGTATGTAAAGTTCAAACAGTCTCAACTCATAGGTATGGTCAGAGGTGGTCACAGGGACATCGGGAGGTCTGACAATCCATTGTTTTAGGACGGGTCAGTTGGGGCCTCATTACAGTAGGAGTCCTTGATGCCTGGAAGGCCATCCTGTCCTTTCTGGATCTGGGATGGGTGCAAAATGACTGCAGGAGAGAATGACTCAAGAAGGACATAGGGCACAGATGGAAAACGGAGGTGTCTACGATACCTAGCCTTTATCGTGCTCCTAGTTACTTCAAGGACCCAAGTTAGGAGTCAATGCGCCCCTTACAAGGGCATGCATATATGTCCTTTATTTGATATTTATGGGGAAGGGCAAAGTGGAAGATAGGATGAATGGGGAGTGAGCCAAATTCACATCTTCTTTAGTACTTGGGGATCAAAGAGCAATATGGATCCAGAGGAGATCTGAAAGAAGTGGTTAGAAGACAGCTTAAGGAGGCAAAGAAGAAGAAGAATGGGTGTGAAAAAGGAGAAGTGAGTCAGAGGAAGGGGAGTGGATGTGAGTCAGAAAGGAAGATTGCATAATGAACTTGGCAGAATGTCTCTGTCTCTGAAGTGAGGAGAGTAGTGAGGGGTCATAGTTAGACTCAGAGAGGCAAGATGCCTGGTGATTCTATAAGGTGTGTAATGTGGATGAGGTAAGAGTAATATGCATGGGTGGGAGGAGATTTGGAGAGGTGTGAATCAGACACAGTCTCTTTGAGGATGTAGAGGGGCTCTTGGCATTACTGGCAAAGCAACTGTTCTTGAAAAGGGATCCCAGGTTTAGCATCTTTACAGCGGAATGGCATCATGAGGAAGAAGGGAACTGAGAGACTTGCATTCAATAGTTCCATTCAGCTTCCAGGGATAAAAGTCTAAACAGGCTTAATGTCATCTCTTATGCATTTTGTGGCCTACCCTCTGTCCACCTTTCAAAACTTCATCTAAGTCAAAACCACTATGACACTCACTTAAGCCTTACATTATTTTGATTTTTTAGTCGTACTATTCTATCTGAAATGTTCTGTGTACTCTTTGGGCTTTGAATAGGCTAATTCCTACTCAAATTTCCCCTAGTATGGTCTCTTTCCCACCCCTGTATACACACACACACACAGAGTCAAGTCTTCCTTGCCTGCTTTCAAGCAGTGATTTCGTATTTCTCCCCTTTTGTGGAATATACTGTTATACCTTGACAGTCTCCTTTCTCATCTTGATGGTCTTACTGAATCTCATCTTCTAGGACTGGGCCTGACACAGAAGTTGTACTATAAATGTTTCAGGAAGGAAGCGGGACTAGAAAGAGAAAAAGAGCGACTGAGACAAGGGAGGGAGGGAGATTTTTGGTAATATGTTTGCACCAAAATTGTTGACAGTGCCTGACCTGCTTTCTCTGAAACAATCAGGCTTGATTTAGGTGTGATTTAGACATTTACACAGGGTCTGATTTTTCCCCCTAGTGAGAAACTTCACCACTCACTCCATTTCTAAGTATATAGTTCACTGACACTGAGGCCATTCACATTGTCATGTAGATATTTCCAACACCTATCTGCAAACCTTTGTTACCATATCAAACTGAAACTCTACACTTATTAAACACATTTTATTTTCCCCTTAACCCCTGGCATCCACCATTCTACTCTGTTTCAATGAGTGTGACTTCTATAGGAACTTCATATAAATGGAGACAGATAATATTCATAATGCTGAACATAATGCTTTCAAGGTTTGCATCATATAAATATCCTGCCCGTGTTAAGGTGAAATAATAATCCATCTTTTGTGTAGATACACCACCCAATCACTTACTGATGGACAAGTGGTTTGTTTCACAGGGCTCTATTATTTTTAATAGTAAAATAAATAACCATCTTGTAATCTAGTAACCTGGAGTATGGTCAGTGGCTAGTAGATTCGAGTAGAGGAGAAAAGATAGACTAGGAGATCATCTCTGTGCTTGGTAAAGTCACCAGCCATGTTCAGAAACTTGGAGGAATAGGAGACTGAGGAAATACTCCAGTTGGGACATAGTGGGCAAACATGAAAAAGCTAACAAAATGGGGACCATGAACTTCACATAATAGTAAATAGTGAGAGCAGAGATTGAAAGAAATCAATTTTCCCTTCCCTTCTTACTGAAATGGAAGCATGGGATGGATGAGAAGGAACAGAAAGAAACATTACCTAAGTAGAGGCACTGGGTGAGAGATGATTAAAAGTGGAGGAGAAAGGAGAGTTGGCCATCAGTGAAAGCAGTCATTCCACCAGTAATAGCAAAGGAAGATGGAACAACTACGAGGAAGAGCCTTTAGCACCACAGGATCTGTTGTTTCTTCCTATAGTTGGTAACAATATGAAGAAGGATTTCACACTCAATATTCAGCACCATTTGCTTGCATTCTTGTTATCTGGACTAATTTGGGTCCACTAAAAGGAACCATTGGGGCTCACCTCATGACAGTTTCTCATGTGCACGCATTCCCTCAGTTAAAGACAGGAGCTAGATTAAGCTCTTGTCCCTTTTAGACCTGTTGATTAGCATCTGAATTAATAAGCTTGAATTGACATATGTTTTTCCTAGGGCCTCAGCTCACAGTGCTAAAATCAAGTGTGCCATGGCAAGAAACAGTATTCTGTATCCGAGAGAAACCAGTAGTGTGGAGCCCATTGCAGGCCCAGCCCAGCAATCTCAGCTGCTCAGCCTAGAGGCAGAGCAGGTAATATCTCAAGCCATTGCTAGTTCGGAGATTGTATTGTCTTTTTGGAAGTCTTATTTTTTTTTCCCTTTCTACTTCAGACGTTCAGCACGTTCAGCACGTTGGCCCATTTCAAGTTGCCTCTGATCTTTAGCTGCTGCTTCTGAACCCCTTGAATCCATCCTTGGGGAAATTCTCACTGGTCACTTGGCCCAGCTCCCCCAGGCCAAGAAAGTCTCCTTTGCTTTGTTTCTACTTAACCCTTGCCCTTCTGGGTGGTGAGGGGCTCTCTCTGGGCTGCCTCCCTTGTAGTCTGTTATTGCTTGCACGTGATTAGCAGGTGGCTTCTAAGCGGAAAAGAACATTGCCCCAGGCATTGCTCTCCCATAGGCTCTTGCCATTTTGCTACAAAAGAGAAAACTGAAGCCTTTGAAGAATATATATACACTATTCATGTACTTAGAAAGAGAAAAGTGTCTAGAAAATGGGAAGAACAGTATTCGATTTTACTTGGTTATCAGAGAGTAGAACTAACAGGTTATGGCTCAGATTGCTTTTGGAATTAAAAAGAAGCAGTTACCATTTCTAGACAACTTGTAGTTTAGTGAAAGCTTTTTTTTTTTTTGAGACTTTCTCTCCAGACAGTAGTCTCCCAACAAGTTATATTCCAGTGAGACAGTGTCCATGAAATATAATATGGGGCTCTGTTGGGTTATGGAGGCTCTGTTGGGCTGTTCTTATGCATTCAGCATTCAGAATTCCACTGCTGCTCTTTTGATTAGATGAAAAGCTACTTTCTCTACCTCAATCCTCCAGGCCATTTTGTCACCTACACAGCTGCCTCAGATCCCTCAGGGGAAATAGTATATGCTTCTTTCAACATCTTGAGCTACTGTCCTCAGCATTAAACAAAACATTGTACTTACTTTTTTTCCCTGTCTCTAAACTATTACAGAAAGTACTATGTCCTCAAGAAAGAAAAAAAAAAAAAGATGATGATGAAGGAGAAAACAACAACAAAAAAATGTAACTGGTACATTTGAGTTTTTTTATGGCTACTTTCTCTTCTGTTCATTCATTTTTGTGGAAAGCTAAAATGTAAGCAATAATCATAACTTCCTCCCTGCCTCTTGCTACATACACATTAGGACACCATGTGATATTTGTGATTCAAGGGGTGTAAGAGCCGCATGACCCCACCATCTGCCCATTCTCTTCTATGGATGTTCTTGGTTTTCCTGGTAAGGGAGCTAGCTGTGTCCTAGGCAATTACAGGAGCAGACTAGGCCAGAAAATACCCCCTCTGCATTTACTCGGGATTTAACATGTCACATTCCTGCCCACATTCATCTGTACTGCTGCTTTCAAATGTGTGCAGACCTGTGGGAAGACAGGGCCTGGTCCTCTACAAATGCCAGAAGAACCTCTCTGGGCCTCCAGCTATAGGAAACATAGATTCTTCAATCTGGCTCATACTTAGTGGTGGTGTGCTACATTTTGGTGCTATCTGAAAGGTGGAAGTGTGTGGCCTTTTTTCTTGCTTGGTTTAGATGGTTTTGTCCTGATAGGATCTTGGTCATCGAACAGCAAGTCTACTAAATAAATTAGGAAAAGAGGGACACATAAATACATAGAGAGACACATAGACACACAGACACAGACAGACAGACAGACACACACACACACAGAGCAGAGAACACAGAACACTCAGAGGGTGTTATCTTGTATTTGACAACAACCTTCGAAGAAGGTAGGAAGTTGAATCTTCCTCAGAGTTACCGTTGAGCTTGTATCAGTGTTTATAGTGTAACCTGCAGCAACAGTGGCTCCTTATCCTGTCAAAGTCACAAACCCAAGTGGATTATTTAGTTGTAAGGTGAGTTGAGATACAAAGATGCCACATTTTGAGAGGTCGAATTAGGAGTCTTTATGAGAGGTCTGCAAATAGACTACTGTCACAAAGATCCACAGCCCAGAACAGACCTTACACCAACTTTTAAAGACACAAAAACCACATGCTTGGGTGGTGATAAGGCCCCAACATAAAGGCACCAGGAGAGGCACCTAGAACAGGGTTTCCCTGGGACTAAACAACATGATGCATTTGCCTCTCTGGGTCAAAATGACATGATACATGTACATATCCTCTCTGGGTCTAAACAAAATGGTATATCTGCAATTCAGAGGATGGCTGTCTCAACAGTAGGCCTTAGAAGCTGGATGGACTCCCCTCTGCCCCATCACCTGGTTAGGAAGGCTGTGAGAAAAAGGTGACTTACTTAGGCCTAGTTTTTCCCTTACTTTACTGTATTTCCCTCCATGTGTACTCTGGGTGGCCTCTATTGTCTGATCAGGTAGCTTAAAAAAGTGATGACCTATTGCAATGACCCAGAAATCTTTCCTCAGCATAATCCTCTAGATAGTGGGTGATGAGATAGAGGTGAGACCCAGGGAGCTTTGGGATGTACTGGGTTGGAAATCTACTTAAGGAAGACAACTCCCTTTTATTACCAACTCACTGGGGGCAACTGGGGACTGAGGAGCAATATACAAAACTACCTTGGGTATACATGGAGGTTGAGAATTTCTCATTTCCCCTGATGTGGCCTTGCTGTTTGCCCCAGTCATTATTTCTACCTCCATATAAGTAAAACTCAAGCTGGGTCTATATCAAGAATACCAAAAAGCTATGACGTTCTCCTTTCGCCTATTTTGCAATGCTCTTTGGATTGCCATGGAAGCAATAGTTTCAATTATGGAGAGCCAAAATGGCAACTTGGATATCAGGTGTGGGCTCCCTTTTCCCTGTGGACTCTGACTTGAGAGCAGCTTTGTATGTGGATTTTTTTCCCCTCCTAGGCTGGATTATATTATCTGCTGGAACAGACAGCTCTTTTGCTTATGGAATGAACCAAAAGGAGCTAAAGTCCTGGCTGAAGGGGCTGCTGGCCAGAAAGGGCCCTGTGGCAAGGAGCTGGACTTTTTGTCTCAGAGACAGCCTGCTATGCTGAGTACATACTGCTCTTAAGAAGCAAGTGAATCATTGCTTTCAGGCTTTCCCTTCCAACCAGCAGAAATCTGCATGTTAGGATAGGGACTCGGGTGAAGTATCATCTGGTAATCATCCTTGACAACATTCTGGATTATGCTGGGGGTGGGAGGCTGGGGGAGACAAACAAGTAATTCCATTTCAGTAGTGGTGGCAGAAACACACTAATCACTGCAGCTTTCCAATCAGAGCTTTGGAGGCGGAGATGAGGGAGAGGAAAGACTTTTTTGTTTTATCCTTTATTTCTACATCTGCTCGTTCACTCTTTTTGAATTACTCCTTGGGTTTGGAGAGGGACCGTACCCTATCTACGTACTTCTAGACTCCCTCACTTGGAAAGCCGTTGCAAAACTAAATAATCTGGCCCCTTAGGTAATCATAAATCATTGTCTACCTTCTTTGCTCCTTGAGCAGACCTTTTGGATACATTCATTAATTATGGCTGCTGCCTACTGGCATGGCGATGGCTGAGTCACCTCTGTGGACATCTTTCCTGGAACGCCTTATTCCTGACACTGCGCCCCTAAAATCAAAGGCAGTGTTAAAAAGGCCCCTCTGGTGGGATGGACATCCAGATGGTAGCGATTGAAAGCACTGTGCCTGCAAAAGATAAAAGAAAAAAATAATAAAGTGCTGTGGCATGACTGTGTGCAGGAGAATTGAAGAAAAATGGTAGTATGGGCAGAATACGCTATGGTCTTTAAAACCCAGTACAGCTGTTTATAATCTTGGGCAACCCCTGAAAGAAGTAAGATCTTGATTCTCGGGTCAGTAGATTTGTTGGCTCCACCGAATAGCCTAGTTAATTACAACCCCAGTTTGTGAAAGCCAAGAATGGCCAAGTAACTGGCACCATGCTTCTGATGTCTAATCCTTTCCCACATTATTAAAGAAAAGAAAGAAAGAAAGAAAACAAAGAAAAAATGAAAGAAAGAAAGGAAGGAAGGAAGGAAGGAAGGAAGGAAGGAAGGAAGGAAGGAAGGAAGGAAGGCCCAGTTTTTGGTAAATCTTGCTTAACTAATGACACAGTCCCTGTGTTTGTTTGGTTTCCACTTTCAAGGAAGCTTTGCCACTAGGATTTTGATTTTGGAGTTTAGGCATGTTAATTAAGCTTTTGTAGGGAGCGGAGGGGTTCTGTTTCTTGTTTGTTGGTTTAATAAGATTTTGTGTTAAGAATGGCACTGCGAATCTGTCAAAATTAGCTTGGCTGCATGTGTGGAGCACAGAGCTTTGAGACCCTTGAAATGTCTGTTTTTAGGACATCAGCAGGGGGCTAATGAAAAGGCTTTGTTGATTTTAACGAATTGCAAGCCACTGTAGCCAAAATAAATATAATCTGCTTTTTGGATTAGGTGTCACAGATGATTTTACCTACTAACAGTGATTAAAGTGCCCGAGTGGACCAGACGCATAGCTGCTCTCTGGTGACTCTTGCTAAAATAGCAATAAACAGAAGTAAATAAAGACTTAGGGCATTAGTTATCTTTAATAAACAGTGACACCGAATATACAGAGTACAGGCCGTGAAGGGATAGGAGCAGGGGCTTAAGGATGGTTGGGTGTCATTCCTGTTCTGTATACAACAGTGTGGTTCTTATGATGGCAAAAATTCTGTGATTGTTAAAAAAGCTAGCATGCTGGGGGGGAGCATTTGTGTGTTGTTGTATGGTTGTCGGAAGCAGCTAGCAACCCAGATCCACCTGGTTTCCTTGGGTCAGAGCTAGTTCCTCGCCATTCTGCTCACAACTTTCCCCTTAGACTGCAGGACCAGAGTTGAGACCTTGCAACCAGGATTAGCACATGTTGGAAGTGTTTATTCATTGTAGGCTTATTAACCTTCTTGTTGTAATAATTCTGCCCAATGCATAAACAGAAGACCAGCACTGTCTCCCTCCTTGTACACTTCCACTGTGATGAAAAGTGTGGCTTGTCCCATCTCAGAAGTCTGGTCCTCCTGTCTGCTGGGGGAAGCAGCACACTGCATTTTCTCTGGTGAGAAATGGTGAAGAAAAGAAGGTTCCTTGATTGGCAGGGAAGGGAGGTGAGAGCTGAAAACTGTTTTCCCTAGGCAGAAGAATCAGCAAAGTAGGAGAAGCTATGGTGTTTCTTTTTATATTTATGAAATTGTTTAAGTAAGGCTGTGGCTACTTCATTTCTGATATTAAAGCAAGTGGCCAGCGGAGCTTCACTTAGCTCCCTTCCTGCTGAAGGCAGGGATTAATCTGCGTCTACAGATGTAGGAAATGCTATGCCCAAAGCCTAGGAGTGAGTTGTGCAAGCCCGAAACAGTGGCTTTCCATTCCTATGCATAATACCATGGCCAGTCCCACTGTTGAGCAATCTGAGGTAGCACCTACCCACCACCCATTGGGTCCCTCCATGTGTTAAGCACTGTGATAAGTGTTCATAGATAATGTGCCATTGATACCATACAACACATCTCTTTATCCCATAGATGTCTATTGAGCCATGTCAAGAGCCAGACTCTACCTTAAAGGCACACTAGGGAAGCTAAGCCTTACTGCCTTATACCTGTCTTCTTAGCTACTCAGGAGACATAGATCTGGAGGATTGAAGTTCAGAGCTAGCCCCAGCAGAAAAGTCCATGAAATTTCATCTCTAGTAAAAAGATGGACTGCAGACTTGTCTCCAGTGGCAAATCATCAGCCTTAAGAAATCCAAGTAAGCATCAAGACCTGAATTCAAGCCACAGTATCAGAAGAAGATAAAAAGAGCAGGAAATAAAACAATCAATACAAATTCCTGTCTTCTTGAAGTTTCTATTCCACTGAAAGGAGTTAAGACAATTAATGCAATTATTGTGAAAGTATTGACTGCGTTGGAAGATGGCCAGCCATTGTGATTATGGAGGGAAATCAGTATAGGGAAGTTGTATTCTTTTTCTCTCCCAGTATCTCTCTCTGGAATGCAGTCCTCTTATTTGCCACTCCCACATAGCTGGGACCACTGGCATGGACCATGATACCTGGCCTGAAAGGTCACATTTCTAAGTGAGGTGAGAAGAGAAGCCCCAGTAAGCAGGTAAGTGGGAGAGGAGACGTGCAGGCAATGCGTGAAAGACTAGAAGATTCTGGTTTGGGGAAGGCTACAAAGCAAAATTAAGCCTTGGTCCCAAAGAAGGAGCCTGTGAATGTTGGAGCAGCAGCAGGAGTCAGTGGTAAGAAGAAGACAGGTATGCAGGACATTGGAGTTCATTGTGAGAACTTGGTTCTTTGCTCTTGAGAAGATGGGAAGCCCTTGGGAGTTTTGTACAGAGAAGTAGGTAATATAATATGTGTTACTTTCTCAACCCTGAGATCTAAGTGTCACTGTCCTCATACATGAGTGGAACATGGAAGGCAAAAGTCACCACGTGAGTTGGGCTACAGTGGCTCACCCCTGTAATCCTGGCTATACAGGAGGCTGAACTCTGAGGACTACAGTTAGAATCAAATCATAGTAGGGAAGCCTGTGAGACTCCTATTTCCAATTAACTACCAAAATACTTGAAGAGGAGCTATGGCTCAAGTGGTAGAATGCTAGGCTTGAGTGAAAAAGCTACGGGACAGTTCCCAAGCCCTGAGTTCAAGCCCTAGTACAAGGAATGAATAAATACATGCAAACATAAATTAATAAGTAAATAAAGTAAATAACAATCATCTAGCGATTAAGAGATAGAGAGAATAGGGTCTTATTCACAATAGTCCTCTTCCCCTAAACTTGATGGTGGACAAGTCTGTATGCACAATGTCTCTCTTATCAAATTAGAGCCATCTGGTCCGCTGTGTTTTTCTTTAGTGAAGCCTTTGAATGTCTGGATCCAGATCATGTATTCCCTGGACCATTCAGGGTACCCTTTGCAGCTTCAAGCTCAGTTTCCAAGTGCAATAGCAGATCAGAAGGAAATCTATGTACTAGAGGTCACACCTGGGATTTGAATGTGGTTCTGCTAGCAGCCTGGGAACCTCCTGTCTTGCTCAGGCTTCATGCTGTTTCCTTAGTACAGGGAACTTCAGACATTAAGGGGCTTGCATCATATGCAAGGAGCAAGATAGCCATGATAGTGACCTTTCCCCTAAACATTCTTCCTTTTGCCTCTTCATTCATGCTCTAGAACAGGTCCTTGGCAGAGAGCCAATTCTCTACTGGATAGTCTTGAAATCCTGTAGCTAGGGAAGGTAACGAGATGACAAGTGTCATAGCTTTGCATGAAAGCAGTCTTTGAAGGATCCCATAATATATTTTTCCAAATCCTATTAACTTCCATGAGGTGGCAGAGGTCTTACTGTGCATCATTAATGGTCTATTCCATCACATTTCTTTTATGATATGTTTGGAAGATAAATAAGCATTATTAAATATTCTCAAGTAATTCTTATAATGAATTTGAAGAGCTATATCCAAGCAAGCAATTGTAGACACACAATAGTGCACATACAAGCACACACACATACACACAGATACACAAACACAGGGAGGAAAGGAAGGAGAGAGAGAGGGAGGGACAGAAAGGAATGGAGGCAGTACAAGGGAGGGAGGGGAGAGAGAAAGGGAGAGAAAGCAATTATTAGGTTTTCTGTGCACTTCTGATTACTATTGGTTATCTTCATCTACTACATTTGAAAGATTTAAATCATACTTTTCTTTTGTGAAAAGGTATGCTTTGCTCAGTTCAATACTAAGTTCTGGAAGTTATTTTTCTGTTTTGTTTTGTTTTTGTTTGTTTGTTTTCTGTGCCAGGACTGGGGCTTGAACTTGGGGTCTGGGTGTTGTTCCTTAACCTTTAGTCACTCAAGGCTGGTGCTCTACCACTTGAGCCACACTTTCCACTTCCAGATTTGGGGTGGTTAATTGGAGATAAGCATCTCACAGTCTTTCTTCAAACCCTGATCCTTAGATCTCAGCTTCCTGAGTAGCTAAGATTAGAGGTATGAACTACCAACACCCATCTTGGACAGGTGATTTTCAAAGAAGAATTTGCATCCAAACTCTGTCTGTACCAGCACACATTGCTCTTATCCTTCTTTAAATAACCTTGTTTTCAACCTTGTATTTTCCACTAAGGAAACACTGTGCCATGAATGCCTGATCTACAACTTCAGCTTGCTGCTGCCAAACATTTTCTTCAGAATGTATCTAAAACCCTGAAGTTCTACCTTTCCATAGGGTGTATGTGGCATCTGCCACCATTTCTCTGAATAATCTTAACAAGATGCCTGTGTTACTGTACTCAGTCTCAGATTTATTAGAATGTGGTTGAATACAGGGGCTCTGTTCATTTTCCATGGAAGTCTTCCTTGGGTGTCTGGCATTTTGAAATATGAGGAAGTAATTATCTCATTATACTACCATACATTGACAGGTGGGATGGACTTGAGCAGAAACTTGGTTCTGCTTAAAATTCAAATTAACACCCAGGTCAACTCTGTAGTAGTGGAGTAACATGATATTCCTCCTCCTGGTGCATCTAATTCTGGTGGAGAATGTGACTTGCTCTTTTCTGATCTCTAGGGAAGGCGTCTAGCTATGGTAATAGTCTGTTTGTTTTTCCCCTTGCATTCTTGAAGTAAAGAATAAAAAGAATGCATTCTGCATTCGTAAGTTATTAAAGAAGCAAACTGTTTACTAGAAGACACGGTGAGCCTAGCAACAGATTTATACTGGTTGGTGTTCAAATTTCAGAGCTGCTTTGCGACTCTAGACGGTCATCTAGCTGTATGATTAGAGTCCCCACGTCCCCACAAAAGCCTTTGAATATGATGTTTCTCAGCTTAGACCCCTGAAGTGCTATGTCTAAAATGATTAACATTTTGACAAATTGAATGTAAAGTTATCAGGGCCATATGAATGGTATATTGTCTACTGAGGGACTGACTAGTAGCCTTTGCTCAGCAGGTGACTAAGAATTAGCCAGTCCTTGGAATCAGAGCACATAAGCCTGTGGGGCTCACCTTTGTGATCTTCAAAGGGAGGGAATGCTAATTACCATAGTTTCTTGGGTGGCTAGAAAGAAATGCTTTTACTCTGAAATGGAAACATTAGAGAAGGAAACACATTTACACCCACGTATAGTTGATTCTGGGATACAAATATATGACCACATCTGTAAGAATTATCAGTCCTACTGTTTGCAATTTACAAAATTTCTGCTATTCATTTAATGCCCCTAAAAATCCCATGAGAGAGCACTGTAGGTTTTGTTATCTTCATTTAATAGATTAATAAAGTCCAGAGTTTTTAATTAATATATCTGGGGTTACAGATTTTACCCTGATTTTTTTTCATTTCTTGACTTCAAATATAGAGCTCTTAAACTAATGTTACTTTGACTTTTCTAGATTATTTTTCTTTTTAGTGATCGTTCTATTCCATTATATTTATTTTAATCAAAAGTGCTGCCAGTTGATCACAGAAATTTGGGGAGACGTCTCCTCTGAGATTACCACCTCTTTTAAAAGAAATCTCATAGCAAAAGGGTTAAGCCACAAGATTAAAAAATACTTTAAAAGATTAAAAAATATTTTAAAGAAAACAGTTAAAGGAGGCCATAGGGACCTTCAGTCGAATCCCATTATTTCACAAATGGGCAGAAAATGGCTTATCCAAATTCCCAGAGATGGCTGGGATCAGATGAATGAGAAGAGTCCAGATCCTTAACACCAGGCCCCATCTTTTGCAGCCATGTACTATGTTGTAGAGTGTACAGTACGGCAGCTTACCAACTACTTCAACAGTTCTTGCAAAATTATAAACTTATATTTTCCCTAATATCAAAAAAATGCTTAGGATGAGAATATAGGTAGAGAAAACATAGTAGTTTGCATGGGGTGCTTATGACAGCAAAGAGGGATCAGTATGTATACACAATTATACACACATACACACTGTTTACTGTCAAGAGTTTTGATTCACAGCAAAACCAAGTTGAATAGATTTCCCATATACCCTTTGTATTGCACCCTTTTCCACCGACAGTACTCAAAGCAGACTTTCATATTCCTCTCAAGCAATGAACCATCACAGGGATGAGTCCTCACTGCCCAGAGCCCCCTGCTTACCTCAGCCTTCCACTCTAGATAAGGCAGCTTCACGAAGTTTCTCTGCCCCAAAGATTTCCAGGCTGCATTTACTCATTCTCTTTCCCTACCCATTCCTAACATTTCCCTTCTTCCCTACCCTCACAAGCAACATAGGTGTATGTGTGTGTGTGTGTGTGTGTGTGTGTGTGTGTGTGTAGAAATATTAATAATGATTTTATTGCTACTTTGATATTCTTTTTTGAAGGGGACCTTATTTTATTTTTATTGTAGAGTTGATATCCGGAGGGTTATAGCTATGTGAATCAGGTAATGAGTAATGAGAACACATTTTTTGAACCATGTCTCCCCTTTCATCACTGTCTCCCAGTTTTCCCCTCCCATCCCCATCCATAAGATATCCAGTTCATTTTCCACATAGTGTCTAGTAAGTATCACTGTTGCATTTGTTCATCCTTATTACACCTTTTACATCGATTTCTTCTCCTTCTCCTTGTTGTTGTTCTTGGTCTTCTTCCTCCTCCTCCTCCTCCTCCTCCTCCTCCTCCTCCTCCTCCTCCTCCTCTCTTCTTCTTCTTCCCTTCCCCTTCCCCTTCCCCTTCCCCTTCCCCTTCCCCTCCTCCTCCTCCTCCTCCTCCGTTTCTTCTTCTTCTCCTTCCTCTTCCTCCTTCTCCTTCTCCTCCCCTTCTTCCTCTTCCTCCTCCTCCTCCTCCTCCTCTCCTCCTCCTCCTTCGTTTCTTCTCCTTCCCCTTCCTCTTCCTCCTCCTCTTCTCCTTCTCCTTCTCCCTCCCCTTCTTCCTCTCCTCCTCCTCCTCCTCCTCCTCCTCCTCCTCCTCCTCTTCTTCTTCTTCCTCTTCTTCTTCTTCCCCTTCCCCTTCCCCTTCACCTTCCCCTCCTCCTCCTCCTCCTCCTCCTCCTCCTCCTTTTCTTCTTCTTCTCCTTCCTCTTCCTCCTTCTCCTTCTCCTCCCCTTCTTCCTCTCCCTCTTCCTCTTTCCTCCTCCTCCTCCTCCTCCTCCTCCTCTCCTCCTCCTCCTTCTTTTCTTCTCCTTCTCCTTCCTTTCTTCTCCTTCTCCTTCCTCTTCCTCCTCCTCTTCCTCCTTCTCCTTCTCCCCCCTTCTTCCTCTCCCTCCTCCTCCTCCTCCTCCTCCTCCTCCTCCTCCTCCTCCTCCTCCTCCTCCTCCTCCTCCTCCTCCTCCTCCTCCTCCTCCTCCTCCTCCTCCTCCTCCTCCTCCTCCTCCTCCTCTTCCTGCTCCTCCTCCTTTCTTTTTTCATCTTCTTCCAGTCCTGAACTTGAACTCTGAACCTGGGCACTGTCCCTGAGTTTCTTTATGCTTAAAGCTAGTGCTCTACCACTTGAGCCACAGCACCACATCTGGCTTTTTCTGAGTAGTTTTTTTTTTTTTTTTTGAGATAAGAGTCTCATGGACTTTACTGCCTGAGTTGGCTTTGAACTGTGATCCTCAGATATCAGCCTCCTGAGTAGCTAGGATTATAAGTGTTAGCCACCAGTTCTGGGCTTCCCATAGTTTTTCTCTTTTTAAGAAAGCCTTATCGGGGCTGGGGATATAGCCTAGTGGCAAGAGTGCCTGCCTCGGATACACGAGGCCCTAGGTTCGATTCCCCAGCACCACATATACAGAAAACGGCCAGAAGTGGCGCTGTGGCTCAAGTGGCAGAGTGCTAGCCTTGAGCGGGAAGAAGCCAGGGACGGTGCTCGGGCCCTGAGTCAAGGCCCAGGACTGGCCAAAAAAATAAAAAAATAAAAAAAAATAAAAAAAAGAAAGCCTTATCATCAGAGTCTGATAATAGGCAACCTTTACAAATTCAATTTCTTTGTTCGTTGAATAATATGCCTGTAAGTTTCCTCCAAGTATTTTCATGGCTTGATGGCTAATTTCTTCTAAGCACTGAGAGACATTCCATTTTATGGATGCATAGAAATTTATTTCCCTAAAGAAAGGCATGCGAGTGGCTTTTTTGACTTTTGGCCATTATGACTAAAATTGTTATGGGTATAAAAACAAAGAACAGGAAGAGGATCAGTTGAAATTTAGATATCAGGAGATAGTGGGAATATTGTATATTTACAGTTTCTAGGCCTGTAGAAAGAAGACAATTTGTCCTTTGTTTCATCCTTATAGACAACAAGTATATAGTATGCCATTCCCCTTTCTGTCAACTTACAGAGTTGAATTACAATGAAATGAGAGAAGCAACCATGTATTCCTTTGTTGGAGAGGAGGGTGAGGACTGCATATCATGGATTGGGATTTATTTTTTATATTCTCCAGGGTCCTATTGCCAGGAATTTTCTTTAGTACCTTTAATATGGAGAGTAAGAGAATTTGGGTTAGTTAACCTACCCTTAAAAAATTTATCACTAAAAACAGGAATTTTCCCAGAAGTAAACAGAAGTAACTATCCTGATGTTTGGGTCTGAATTACAAATGCCTTTGTAGATTTTTAAATATGGCAAAACATCTTCTAACATCACTTAAAAATAACAACTTGAAAGGGCTCATCTATAAAGACATAAAAGGCATTTTGACATTTAATATGAAAACAGCATTTTGATGAACTGGGTAAAAATGAATCATAGACATATGGATTACATATTTCTTATAGTGTGCCTGAGTTTCAAAATTGAGGCAGTGAAAAATCTGGCAAAATATTTTTGGGGAGTTTGCTATATATACTATATTTAAAAGGAGGTGAAGATGAACTCCAGACTGCTATGATTGCTCATGACATTGAATTTGATAACTTCTAATTTGCGTAGAAGAAACTCTTGTGAAGTAGTTCCATCTGCCCATGTGTGGTAAATGTGAGTGGTTGGAGACAGAATATACCCATTTATTCGATCACTTACTCAACTAATGCTAATTTCCAGGTGTTTTCTGAATTCCAGTTTCTGAGTTAGGCCCTAGGCTGACTTCTAAGATACCTGCCATGCACTGCCCTCTTCTCTCTTGTGGCAGGAGTAAACACTGATTAATTTTTTTTAAAGGCTGTAAGTTTCTGGGTACTAGAAATTCCAAGTACTTTGGGAGGCACCAAAGAGACCAAATAAAAGTATTTATTGTATACCAATTTCTGGGCTAAACATTTTACATGCGCTATCATGATGAATTGTTAGATCTCTACAAAACAGGAAGCATTATTTCCTTCTTTTAATGGATGTGGAATGCGGCAGAGTATACATGCAGTATTAAGTGATGAGGGACTCAGTTCCATGGGTGCCTCCTAGGTTTTCATTGGACTGTGTTTTCTACTCTTTGAGATGGTCACGGGGATTCACTTTAGCTAGAGGATTGTGGCACAGGTGATTCTATAGCTGTGGGTATTAGCAAGCTCAGCAGCTCCTACTTCTATACTCTTGAATGTAATGAATATGTGGTTAAAAAGTCTAGTTACTTCTGGGCTCTGGAAGCTGGTGCCTATAATCCTGGCTACTCAACAGGTTGAGATGTGAAGATTATGGTTCAAAGCTATCCTGAGAAAAATCCATGAGACTTTGCTCTCCAATTAACCACCAACAAGCCTAAAATGAAACTGTAGCTCAAAAAGAAGCTCTGAGTAGGTGCTCAGTTCAAGCCTTAAGACAAGCAACGTGCATGTGTGTGCGTGTGCACACACACACATACACGTGCACACACACACACACACACATCTACAAGGCATAGAGAAATCCAACCAGTCCAGAATCCAAAAGGATCTCACCCTCTAGTCCTGAAGCCAGTGAATGCTGCTAGGGAGTAATCATCATGAGGCCAACAAAAAGAAACTCTGCTCAGACCGTACACTTGGGAGCAGATACAGTGGTAGTGCCTCAGAGCCAGTATTGGGTGGTTAGTTATATAAGAAAAGGGAGACAAGTCACTACTGAGTAAAATTTGCAAAAAGGCTTCCCTGACTGTAATGTATATCCCCTCCTCCCCATCTCACTATTGATTCCTCTGCTTGCTCATGAGATTGGGATGGAGAGGGATGGAAGGAATCCAATGATTCTTTATTTTTTTCTTGGATAATGATCTTGAACTTGAACTATGTCTCCAGCCAATTTTTGCTGGTAATTTTGGAGGTTCAGTTTCTTGCATTTTTTTTCCTCTAAGCTGGCTTTATACTACACTCCTCGGAAACTCGGGTTTTGGGGTAGCTAGGGTGACACATGATCCACTGGCACCTGGCAGAATTCAAACATCTTTGAGCATCTCTTGAAATGCTCTGAATGTGACATGGACAGATTGTGAAAAAGAAAAGCAAGGAGAAATTGGATCTAAACAGTTATCTAGGGTTCATCGTCAGGGCCTTCTTGACTCCTGTGTCTTCTACATGTGTATACCATAAGGAACATGAGCCACTGGTCAAAAATTCTCATCCCTTTGCTTTCTTCCTAGACAAATATTCTATGATGTTTATAGTGGCTTTATTTAGAATTGTCAAACTAATAATAACGGATGCTGATCCATTCTTGCCATTTACTAAAGAGACTGTTAACTGAACACCGAGAGGAGCTTTTAAAAGTCTTGAAGTGTAACTATATAGCTACACATGTGGGGTTGGGGGCTTTGTGATGAATGGTGACATGGGACCAATGGTGATCAAAAGATGTGAGTCCAGGGCTAGCTTGCAGCAGCTAGGGAGCATGGGGGGCCCCTGGCTGATAACACGGGGGAACACTTGAAAAGACCATTTGTGACAAGTCTCCCTTTGAAGTGATGTCAACTTTTTTCTTCTCTCAACTCAATTGCTTCTCTGAAGCTCATTCTTTCCATTCTGATGAGGGCCACGCATGTTACATCAAAGGTTACCGCTTGAACTGGGGCTGAAAGCAGTGGGTGGGTACATGAATGTGCACACATGCACATGAGCACGCATGCATGTCTGCACACACACACACACACACACACACGTCCACAAATCAATTAAAGTTTTGAAAAGTAGAATGCAAAAGAAAATTGCAAGCTACTTTCCTTGATGAATAGCTTACAAGATCTGTCAGATCACATGTGAACCAGGACATGGTCACTGGCTGTTTTGTTTGAAAGCTTGGGTTGGTCAAAGATGAAGAAGCCATGATAGTACTGGCCAGGATTGTGGTGCACACAAGACACTCTTCAGTTGCCCAAATTGCAGTTGCTGAGTTCTTTTGTTAGCATAATGATGAAGGCTTGACCACCCAGGTTGCCTTACCAGTCCTTTTTTTTTTTTTTTGGTGCTGGTACTGGGGCTTGAACCTCAGCACTGTTCCTTAGTTGTTGGTTGTTTTTTTTTTTTTTTGTTTTTTGTTTTTTTTTTTTGCTCAAGGGTTGCTCTTTACCATTTAATCCACAGCTCCATTTTCCACTCTATGGTGGTTAATTGGTAATCAGAGACTCACAGACTTTCCTGCTTGGGCTGGACTCTAACCGTCATCCTCAGATTCTCAGCCTCCTGAGTAGCTAGGGTTACAAGAGAGACCAGCTTCTCTTGTCCTTTGTTGGGGCCTGTCTTGGGTGCTGATAATGATCCTGTGTCCTAGGTACATGGTACCACGACATCAATTTGAATTTCTCCTTGTCATGACATGTACATGTTGGCTTAAAAAAATAGTTTGGTTATTTGGGGTTAGATGACTGATTAATATCTACATGAATGTAGTCTGCATATTGAAAGAATATGTTTGGTATCACCACGTTCTTGAGTCTTCTCGACCTTCCTTAAGGGTAGTAGACTAGGTGGTGGTTTTCCTCAGTGGCGGCTCATATGTGGTGTCTCTTTTGTCTTCTGCGTGTCCATCATGGGGTGCCGGAGCGAGGAGCTGCTTGGCTCCTGGACATCCATCCATAAGTGAAATGGCAGTGTCCTTGCTCTGTTGTTTCCAACTCACTCCATGAAGTGGTGGTCCAGAGCATCCTGCACAGCCAGCAAGCACAGGTGCACCATGACTCGGAGAGCCACTGAGTCAGGTTTCAGAAGACACAGACCAAGCCAGTGAATGGCAGTGATTCCAGGGAGTTGTCGCTCTTGGCTGATGCACATTGGAGGGAGGGACCTGGGCACAGCCCATCGAGGTTTGCATACACTAGTGACTAGTGCTGCTCTCACTTTCTCTTTATTTTCTCCAATTTGTGTGAATAAAGGTCTGGGGAAAAAAACCAAACAAGCCACAGCTCCTGTCTCTTACATAGGACTTCAGGATGGGGTCAGGAAAGAGAGGCTCGATCTATACTCTGCCCATCTTCCAAGATGGCCAATGTCTTATAGGTGACATGAGGGCCCATGGGAAGATGACTTCCTGCTTGTGGTCTCCATCTCCATGGGCATTCTGTTACCACGAGTGAGAGGAATGTTGGCTTCACACACTCCTCGAATTGGCGGAGTCATAATTCAGGATTAACTTACCCAAGAGCAAACCGGTTTGAACTGCAGTTTCAGTTGTGCAGTTGTTTTGACTAATATCAGATTATTAGACATGTTTACCTAGTCAAAGTCCTCCCCCACTTTTTTTTCCTAATGAGCTGCTTGGAATGAGTGTTCATTCCAAGAAAAGTTGGAAGTTTAAAGAAAATCACTGCAGGATAACTCATGGTTGGAACAGTGACCTTTTAGCAGCAGGTTTAAGTTACAACAACGTTTTTATAAGTAACATTTCATTTTGTTTGTGTAATGAAGCTCATGTAATAATCAATAGTAAATACTTGAAGTGTTGCTGGGGCCAAGTACGCATGTGGATATATGACTAATACTTAAAAAAATGAGAATTTTCCTCTTCAGGAAACATCACAAATATTTGTTTATTAATCCCCCATGTGCGAGCTGGGATTCGAACTCATGCTTTAGCCTGCTAGCAGATTTTTTTCTTTATCCTCCCTGATAACAGAATATTGGAACCAGCTGTGCAGGAGGAGAAGATGAAGTTTAAAAGGGAGGGCGGAAGGAGGGAGGAGGAAGTGGGGGAGGGGAGAGAGAGAGAGAGAGAGAGAGAGAGAGAGAAATCAGTATGATTTAGTATGATTACTAGGAGCATGAAGTAGAGTTCTCTGGAATAGGCCCCATTGACTCTTCTAGTATTTGCTATGATGTCATTTGCATTTGCATTGTCACTTGCTCTTATGGAAATAGAATAGATATTTTCCTCTTCCTCTTTCTGGTTCCTCAAGAAATACTAAGGAGGAGCTTTCAAAGTTATAAAAGCATAAAAAGCCACACATCTACTGTCTTAATGATAACCATAGCTAATTTCCCAGCCTTCTTCAGGATTTATAATTGTCACTAGTAACAGTATACAGCATACAGATTTTATACATTGGAAAGTATTTATTGCATGTACCATATTTTAAATTCGTAGTATCATTTGAAATTGATAGGGAAGATTTCCTTTTTTTGGGGGAGGATTATTGGCAATTAAAATTATGGTTCCAAATTTACTAGACAAAGTACTCTACCACTGATCTATAAGCCCAGCCATTGTTCCTCTAGCTGGGATTATAGGCTTGCACCACTAGGCCTGGCTATTAGGGATGTATTTTTATTTTAATTTTAGAAATAAGAAACATGAACTGGGTGTATCCATGCACACTTGCAATCTTGCTATGCTGGAGGCAGAAACAGGAGGAGTGTGGCTTGACCCTAGTCTCCCACTCTACCAAGACAAAGTTAATGAGATTCCATCTCTAAAGCAAGTTGGCAGGATGATTCTCAGTTGTAATCCCAGCTATAGAAGGGTGGAGGTGGAGAATTTCAGTATAAAGGCAGTCTCTGGAAAAATAATGAAATAAAAAAGAGCTGGAAGTGTGGCCCAAGTATTGGAGTGCCTGGGTAACCAATAGAAGGTCCAGAGTTCAAACCTCAGTACCATTCCCATCTGGAAGAAAGGAAAGAAAGAAGGAAGGAAGGAAGGGAGGGAGGGAGGGAGGAGGATGGGGGGGGGATAAAGGAAGGGTATTTATTGTGCTTGAAAATTTGTCAAAGGCCACAGAACAACTAAGCTTCAAGAAAGTTCACCTTTGGGTCTGGCTCACTTCACTTAGTATAATTTTTTCCAAGTCCTTCCATTTCCTTACAAATGGGGCAATGTCATTCTTTCTGATAGAGGCATAAAATTCCATTGTGTATATGTACCACATTTTCCTGATCCATTCGTCTACGGAGGGGCATCTGGGTTGGTTCCAGATTCTCACTATGACAAATTGCGCTGCAATGAACATTGTTGTGCTGGTGGCTTTACTTTGATTTTGTTGGTAGTTTTTTGGATAAATACCCAAACGTGGGGTTGCTGGGTCATAGGGGAGTTCTACATTTAGCCTTCTGAGGAATCTCCATACTGCTCGCCAGAGTGGCTTGAACCAGTTTACATTCCTACAACCCTACAATGAAGTAGGGTTCCCTTTTGGCCACATCCCCTCCAACAACTGTTATTGTTAGTTTTCTTGATATATGACATTCTTACTGGGGTGAGATGGAATCTCAATGTTGTTTTGATTTGCATTTCCTTTATGGCCAGTGATGTAGAGCACTTTTTCATATGTCTCTTGGCCATTCTCATTTCCTCATCAGAGAAGTCTCTTTGTAGGTCTTTAGCCCACTTGATGAATGTAAAGTGAAGTGAGCCAGACCCAAAGAAACATGGACTCTATGGTCTCCCTTATTGGGACTAATTAGCACAGGTTTAGGCAAGTCACAACAGAGGATCACAAGAGCCCAATAGCTATACCCTTATGATTCCATCAGATGATGCTAAGTGAAATGAACTCCATTTTATGAAAATGATTGTTATATCAGAGTTGAAACTACTTTCAACATCCCATGTGTATCTGTAGTTTCTACTATTGATGATGTTCTTGTATCACCTTCTTGTGATTGTATCTACACTATCTCTGTAATCTTATCTGAGTGTATGGGAAACAGTGTGTACTGGTATTAGAATTAGGAAATTCAAAGGGAATACCAAAATTGAGAGACAAAGTGTAAAATACGAGAAACAACAACAAAAGCAATACTTGCAAAACTGTTTGGTGTAAGTGAACTGAACACCTCAGGGGGGGGGACAGGGGAAGGGGGGAGAGGGTATGAGGGACAAGGTAACAAACAGTACAAGAAATGTATCAAATGCCTAACGTGTGAAACTGTAACCTCTCTGTACATCAGTTTTATAATAAAAACTTTAAAAAAAAAAAAAGAAAGTTCACCTGACTTAAAAATCCAATCCATTGGGCTGGGGATATAGCCTAGTGGCAAGAGTGCCTGCCTCGGATACACGAGGCCCTAGGTTTGATTCCCCAGCACCACATATACAGAAAAAACGGCCAGAAGCGGCCCTGTGGCTCAAGTGGCAGAGTGCTAGCCTTGAGCGGGAAGAAGCCAGGGACAGTCCTCAGGCCCTGAGTCCTTCAAGGCCCAGGACTGGCAAAAAAAAAAAAAAAAAAAAAAAATCCAATCCATTAATCATGAAGAACAAAAATGAGAGTTAAATCCTAAATCTTAGATATAATATCATATGTGCTTAGACATTACTGGAAAATATGATGTTTATATGTGCATCTATAACATATACCATATAGATGCATATATAATATCATAGTTATATCTTAATTTTTTGTATTAGTCTTTGAACTCAGGGTCTTGCACTTGCTAGGCAGATACTCTAACATTGAGCTATGCTTCAGTCCTTTTTTACTTTCTTTTTCAAGTAGAGTGTTACATTTATGCTTGGGGAATGCTTGGAGCATTATCCTCCTATTTACACTTCATAAGTAACTGAGATGACAGGATTGCACCACTAGGCTCTGTTTGTGTTGGTTGAGATGGAGCCTCCGAATGTTTTTTAACCTGGATTGGCCTTGAACTAATCCTCCCAATCGACACATTAGGAGTCACTAGGATTACAAGTTTGCACCACTGTGACCAGCCATATATCATCAAGTTTGCATAATTACTGTAGTGATATCACTTGTAGAGAAGTGGACATGTAGTAGTGCTTATTAATAGAAGGTAGCTATCTATCATTTACCAGCATGAGTAAAATGGCAAATGCATTGGAGCAGAGAAAGATGCAAGAGACAGTCTTGAGTGAAAAGGTGTTTGCCTTCTCTGTAGATATTTTAAAAATATAAATGAGAGCAGAAAAGTTAAGCTTTGATGCTATACAGTCACAACACCAAGTCCTATTTTTGAACCCAGTCTTTAACTGCTGTCTGAAATGAGTAAGTCTTTGATCAAATTAGTATCCCTTTTGTCATTCTTCACCTTGTATTTGTTTATGTTTAGCACTGCTGGGAATGAAATCTGGAGTCTCACATATGTTCATCAAGTATAGCCTTAGCCCTCACCCTATCCTGTATTTTGTTTTGTATACATTTTATTTTCTCAGAGTAGTTTTACAGCAGCAAAACTAAATGTAAGCTACAGATAATTCATAGATACCCTGTTCCCCCGTCCCCCACAGACAACCTCTATCATTACCAGAGTCTCCCATCAATGTGGTTTGTTTGCTGCAATTACTGAACCTATATTCACACACTAGTGTGACTCACATGACTCATTGTGATCAGAGTGAACAATCAGATTCACTCTTGGGGTTGCACAATGTATGGGTTCAGGTAAATGTATAATATTTATCTTCCATTAGAATATCGTACAGAATGGTTGAATAAAACACAGTTTCACTGCCTGAAAAATTTACCTGTGCTCCACCTTTCAATCTTCCCTTTCCCCATCAACCACTGTCTCCATGTTGTTGTCTGTCCCTAAGTGTCCCTTGAAATGATACAAAGTTTCAGTTTATGTTGACTTATTTATTTATTTATTTATTTATTTTTTGGTCAGTTGTGGGGTTGAATTCAAGACCCATGCTCTGTCCCTGAGCTCTTTTTGTTCAAACTAGCACTCTCTTATTTTGAGCCACAGCTCCACTTCTCGTTTGAGTGATTAATTGGAGATAAGAGTCTCAGGAGGACTTTTCTTCCAGGGCTGGCTTTGAACTGCAATCCTCAGATCTCAGCCTCCTGAGTAGGTAGGATTACAGGTTTGAGCCATGGGCACACAGAATGATTGGTTTCTTTTACTCTATAATATAGTTCTCTTTTTTTTTCTTGGCTTGATAGTGCTTATCTTCTTAACACTTGAGTAATTATCTATTGTGTGGATAGATAGACCACATGCATTTATCAGCCTGCTAAAGTACATCTTACTTGCTTCCAAGTTTGGAAAAACTTTGACTAGAGCTGCTATAAACATCCATAGACAGGTTTCTGTGTGAATATAAGTTTTTTTGTTTTGTTTTGTTTTTTTCCAGAGCTGAGGACTGAACTCGGGGCCTTGCACTCTCCAGGCAGGTGCTCTTCTGCTGAGCTAAATCCCCGGCCCCTTGAATATAAGTTTTTAACCTTTGATTAACTTTCTTTTCCCAAACATGTTCTATTTTATTGGTCTATATATTGACCACTAAAAGACCTATTAGATAAGATAATGTATATTGACTAAATCAATGTGAATAAATGTGTGTACAGTATGGTATATACAAAAGTACTTTAATAAATTGCTGTAACTAATCAGTGCAGCTGATGTATCAACCATTTATGTTAAGTGCTTAATTACCTGTGTTGATTGAGTATTTGTCTATAGCCTCTAGTGTCTATCACTCTTAGGAGTGATCTTTGTAACTTGCCTTTTTCAGGATTCAGCTCATCTTGATGTATGTAGGTAATTGTTTGGGAAAGGAGAAATCTTGCTGCTTTGGTTTGCACCAGGCCAATTATGTCTGTAAAGTCAACAGTTAACAAGTGTGCCATGTACTTCACAATATCAAGGAAAACGTAGCCTGCCTTACCTCCTGATATCAAGACTATTTTACCCTTCAAAGTTACTCAGGGTTGTCCCACTTATTGGAGATGCCAAATTTCATCCTCTGCCCAGTCCTATGATTCATGCTGAATTACTATGAATTGCTTTTGTAAGGTCAAGGTCTCTGTCATGAAGTAGTAGAAGTTTCAAAGATGACTGTTGATGATGGATTTTTCTTTAATTCATTGGCATGCTTGTAATAAAACTAATGAATGGAAAAGGACTGATCATTTGCAATTAGCTACATATAGTGATATCCAGAAAATAATTAGCAGCTAAGATGGTATGCAGTAATTTTAAAATATTATTTCTACTTGGTAAAGATCTTGGTTTAGTTTGCTTTGGAAGCAAGTTATGTGGGAAAGAGAAAAACCTACAACCTGTATGTGTGTGTGTTTGTGTGTGTGTGTGTGTTTCAACAGAAACGTTTTATTTCTGTGTTATTATATAATAAATATTACATGATGTCTATTGTTTTATAATTTAATAACTTTTATTTGTATCAACTCCTCAACAATTTTACCATGTAATCAGCTAAGTTGATATAAATGAAGAAACATAGTTGGGGTTAGCACTAGTTGGGGTTAGCACTATTATTCTATGTATTACTCTTAGTGATTGAGATTGCTCATTTAAATTTACATAACTAAAAAAATAAATTAGGCAGTTTTTCCCAGGCATATGACTTTAGATCCAATAGGCATTGCTTTGGACCCTTCCATGTTTCTGAGAGGGTTTGCTGTTGTTGATACATTTGTTTTGTTTATACTTATTATTAGGAATCTTTTTTTAAAATCAAGTTTCTGCATCCTCATCTTTATTGAGATTTTTTTTTTTTTGGCCAGTCCTGGGCCTTGGACTCAGGGCCTGAGCACTGTCCCTGGCTTCTTTTTCCTCAAGGCTAGCACTCTGCCACTTGAGCCACAGCACCACTTCTGGCCATTTTCTATATATGTGGTGCTGAGGAATAGAACCCAGGGCTTCATGTATACAAGGCAAGCACTGTTGCCACTAGGCCATATTCCCAGCCCCAGGAATCTTTCTTTTTTTAACCTGTAATAATTTAGTACCTTCAGATCTGAGTTCATCACATAGTTCTGCTAACACCAAGTGCCTGATCTACTGGGTGTCTTGTGCCAGTATTAGGCTTGGTTTGAGGAAATAAAAGAATAAATTGAGCCTAGTGCCAGTATCTCATGCCTGTAATCCTAGCTACTCAGGACCTGAGATCTGAGGATCACAGTTTAAAGCCAGTATGGCCAGGAAACTCTATAAGACTCTTACCTCCAATAAACTACTCAAAAAAAAAAAAAAAGCCACAAGTGGTGCTGTGGCTCAATTGATAGAATGCTTTCCTTGAACAAAAGAAGCTCAGAGACAACACCTAGGCCCAGATTTCAAGCCCCAGAACTGGCAATAAAGTAAGTGAACAAATAAATTGAGTAAGGCCTTTATCCTCAGGGACATATATGTATACACACACACACACACACACACACACACACACACACACACTACAGTGTTAGTTCTTTCCAGTCTAGTTTTCCCACTTGAACTGGGTTGTAATTATGGTGATATACCATGATCAGGTTAATCCTTGCTTTCTTACTTTCTTAGGTACAGTAGGAATTTGGAGTTACTTGTGAAAACTGGAATTTTGTGAGTCTGGAGGAAGTAGGGTTTGAGGATCCAGGATACCACAAAGACTCCTGTACATCCATGTTTGTCGCAGCACAATTCACAATAGCCAAAATATGGAAACAACCCGGGTGCCCCACTACAGATGAATAGATCCAAAAAATGTGGTACCTATACACAGTGGAATACTACATAGAGATTAGAAATGATAAAATAATGACATCCGCAGGGAAATGGTCAGATCTTGACCAAATAATGTTAAGAAAGACAAGCCTGGGGCTGGGGATATAGCCTAGTGGCAAGAGTGCCTGCCTCGGATACACGAGGCCCTAGGTTCGATTCCCCAGCACCACATATACAGAAAACGGCCAGAAGCGGCGCTGTGGCTCAAGCGGCAGAGTGCTAGCCTTGAGCGGGAAGAAGCCAGGGACAGTGCTCAGGCCCTGAGTCCAAGGCCCAGGACTGGCAAAAAAAAAAAAAAAAAAAAAAAAAAGAAAGACAAGCCTGGAACACAGAGAACAAAGGCACGTGGTCTCCCTGATATGTGGTGGTTGTTGGGGGCGGGGGGGGGGGTGGAGAACAGTAGAAATGGTGTCTGTAAAATAACAAACTTCTTTTCAAATGATATTTCTACATGTTTTGGTCAGCGACTTTACATCATGTCTCTAAAACCAAACAATTACTAAATAAACATAAAAAGGTCTAGGATAGACCTATCAGAGGATTACAGTAGCTCAACAGCTATGTCTATATGGTTATATAAGATGAGGCTAAGCAAAATGAACTCCAAGAGATGGAAACAGGATTTTATTGTTTTCCTTATGTTAAATGTTCTAGGTGAATTTCCTTTGGCATACCCCCTGTGGTCACTGTATATGATTTTGGTACACTGGATATTGTGTACATGCTTATCTGAACTAGGGAAGGGAAAGAAACACGAGGGAGGGTGTAACAAAAATGACAAGAAATGTACTCACTACCTTATTATGTAACTGTAACCCCTCTGTACATCACCTAGTCAATAAAATTTTTAAAAAGAGAACAGGAATTGTAATTGTGAAACACACTGGAAATGTCACAAAGAAACCCCCTTGTTCAACTAAGGTATTCTAATAAAAAAATTTTGAAGCAAAAAAAAAAAGAAGTAGAGTTTGTTGTTATTTGTTTGCTTGCTTTTCATGAGACATAGTATCTGTCTGTAACCCAGGCTAGTCTCTAACTCACTATTGTAGGTCAGACTGGTTGAAATCCTCCTGTCTCAGCCTCCTAAGTGCTAGGATTATAGGCATGTGATATCATGACTGGCTCGCATCTCTTCTTGATGGAGACTTTAGGTAACCATCTTTCTGGAGATTATGATAGTATTCATATATCCGTGTGAATTTATCTCACTGAATCTTTATAATTTCCAATGAATTATTTATTACCTTCATTTTAATGATGTGGAGTCTGTGGCTTTACAAAGTCAAGATATCAGACCTCATTTTCCTTATCAATAATATAATCTAAATGAACATTTCTCAATCTCCAGTCTCCCCAAAGCAAGAATGTATGCTTTATGAGAATCTGCAGTCCATCCTGAACCTTTTCAGTCCACCCTGAATTCTATGGCCAAACTCAGGCCAAGTACTCTATACTATAAACAACATCCCTTAGGAAAGCCAGAGGACCTAACACCAAAACACAATGTGAACATGGCAGCCTCAGCCCTGCTTTTCTGCCCTCAACTCCACTGCGTTTTGATGGGGATGGATTACACTCTTGTTTCTTTTCCATCCAAATAGCATTCTGGATAGACTTAAGAGAAATGGAGAATAATATTTTCAGTGTAGTGTTTTTCTCATTAGCAGAGGACATGAACAAGTTGGAATTTTAATGGTGAGCCATTTTAATAGCATTGCTAGTGATTTATTATTCTCCTTGGGATTTTATTCAGTCTTTAAAACTATATATATATGATATATATATATATATGTATATATATATATATATATACATATATATATATGATGTTTGGCTTCTCTCTGTGAAAGGAATTCTGACAGGGATGTTTGCACAGGGTACTCAGAAAGGCCCCAGTACTCAGTGAATGGGCCCCAGCGTGAGACAACATATGCCACTTGGTATTGTTCTAATTAAATACTTCTTTGAAGCTCTGCATCTGGGAGGTACCAGGTTATGCACTCTCAAAAGATGCATTGCCCATGTATGGTCATTTCTGGTGTGTTCTATTTTGTATAGCTGCTGTGACCCACATATCATTCCAAATCAATGAGATACCACAGCACCAAGGGCTTTCTGGGAGCTATTAGGGTCACAGGGACTTGTAAAAAAAACTCAGCTTAGCCAAAGGTAGTAATAAAAAAAAATTACCCTGGGTTGCTTATGCTACACTTGTTCATTATGAAACAGGCTCATGAATGGCTGCAATGCCCTCACCGTTCCTTTCCAGTCCTTTCTTGGTTCCACGCATTTGATCACAAATGCAGCCTCTCCCTCCTAATGCTGTGCAGGTTGATAAAACAGTTGCCGAGCCGGAATCCCTAAAGAAATTATTAATTATCTGGTTAATGTGCATCAGGCTGTGGGAGTATGAGGGAGGATGAGATTAATCACCAGCAGTGGGATGAGTTGCTGAAGTGGATTTTGGTTTTTTGTCTCCTGTCACTCGGTAATGGCTTTTCCTTCCTTCACCATCAGGTGAACAGGTGCAGAGCTGCTATGTTTTCATTTTCCCAGAGTCAGGAACAGCCGGTGGCTAGGCGATGCCTTTTCGTCAGTCCTGCTACTTGAGCAGTTTACAACATGGAGTATTACCTACTCAGAATGTTCCAGCACTTGAAGATTCTCCTGACGTGATAGGGCCTGCCTCAACGTTTTCAATTTTCCAAGCGAGTGCACATGTCCACACAACTTGCCCCCACCCTTGCCATATATTTACGTACACACGTAACAAAGATAGACAGGCATTACTGTATCTATCCAGCAACACAGAGAAGTGTTTCTTGGTGCTGTGTATGAATCTGTGCCTCGCACTTGATCTCATTTCTTATGTGAGCAGCAAAATCCTCATGATTAAATGTAAAAACAAAAATAAAAATAAAGGCAAAAATACAGATGTGTTTAGCTACTTCTCAGAGGAAAGAGGACTTTCACATTTGTCATATGGTGATGGGTAACAACAGCCTTCTCAATTCTTCCTCCACTTCGTCTTTCCTAGGTGCTGGGTCCTCCATCCTAGGAAGTCCTCCCAATTCAGGGCAAGCTTTCCTCTGTGACATAGTCTCGTCATTATTCTGAGTTTGTTTTCTGAAGGTCCTTTCATTGTCTTCAGTATGTCACTGTGTCTTGGTTTGAATCACAGTGGAGGAAAGGTGGCTGATATGGAAGTTGGGAGAAGGCAGGGTGCATCCCAGGGGAGAGTCCCAGCAGAGCATTGGTGTTCAGTTAAAAGCTAGGATTTCCCAACGATTGTCAATGAACAAAAGCTCTCGCAGTCTGCAGAAGCTAGAGGATCCAGCAGCCTGGTGAGTCTCTGTCCTGATTTCATTTCTTTCCACTTTAGTCTGGAGGCAAAGAATCTTACAGAGATTCACAATAAAGCTAAGGGAATAAAAGAATCAGTAACACACTTGATTTGGTTTATTGTGACTATCTAGAGTTTGGAGTTGTTCAATTTGAATACATAAAATGGAATGGAGAATGTCTATACAATGGAAAGGCAGCCAATTCAAACCAGGAAAATCTCTGAAATATCAAGTTATAGAAAGGTGTTTTTTTCTTTTTCTTTCTTGAAGAGGGTCAATTCTGATATCTCAACTCAGGGCCTCAGCTAAATTTGTTTTGCTCATTCTGCTGGCACACTGCTGCTTGATCCAGGCCTCTAGCCTCACTTTCTGCTGGTTGTTTTGGGAATGCAGGTGACTGAGCTTTTCTATCTGGGCTGGCCTCCAGGCATGAGCTATTGGCATTCATCTTGAAATTTTCTTTATTGAAAAATCTCCTATTTGCAGCCCATAATACTACAATGGTGATGGGACAGACAGAGGCTCCTACTCACACACCCAACATTCTAATGAGGTGTGATTAGATAAGCATACAAAGACAGCTACATGAAATTGTATAAGGTAGTAGGTATTAGGAGACAACGATAGAGAATGAGAGTTGGAGAAGTGTGAACTTTAAGAAGTAACCTTTGAGCTGATAGCATTATAATGTCAAGGAGCTGATCATGTGAAGGTTTGAACATGGAATATTCTTGGCAGATGGAGAAGCAAATGCAATGGCCTTGGTATGTGAATGGACTAGGCTGGTTGAAGGAACAGACAAAAGAGCAGTGCAACCAGCGCCTCACAAATAGAGGAGTGTTGGAGTTGACATTAACAATTGATCTGAGCCCTCTTGGGTCTAGCTTTGTAGGCCCCAGTAAAGTATATGCAGTGCATGCTGTAGGTGATGGACAGCCATCCGTACCTGTGTGCACAGTGAATGAAACCTGTAAGTTCATCTCAGCATACTTCTTATTACATCCTTTGCATTGTTCCTTGCTTGGTTAGTCTTTCTTTGTATGGAGTCTGAAGAAAGTTCAGCCTGTCTTGAATGTTCACAAGAATTCTGGAAAAAAAAAAATCTGCAGTGACTCCCGTTTGAATGCAATAAAATCTCATGTTGTGTTGGTTGGTAGCGTAGAGAATGCCAGTTGCCAGTTAGCAGCACTGGGCCCTTAATCTCAGTTGGGGTGAGGAATTTTCCTTGAGCAATTCAGAAGAGAGTAGCATTCTGTGATAGAAATGCTCTTGATATCTCTGCTAAGTGCTAAGATCCCAGAAATGGCAGTGACTGGTATGTCAAGCCACACATTTCAGATGACCCATTTGTCTTTCTGGAACCTGAACTGGCCTTAGTGATCCTGTAGCCCCTGGAGGTGGGCTAGCACAAGCAGTCTCCTGGGCTTCTCTAAGCATCGTTGTCTCCAGTGCTGAGTAGCTGCTTCTCCTAGGGATTGCTCATAAGTAAAGCCAAGTTTACTTTGGTAAAGCTCAGCAGTTCCTGGCAGTCAAGAGATAAGGAGGGCAAGAAATAAGTATCTTTAGGAGAAAAGAAGCTGTTTCTATGTGTTAGCAGGCACTGAAGTGTATGTTTTTTATGACTTTGTTTAATCTTAGCAATCTCACTACTCACTTGTCAGCGTACCTAGACTATCTCAGAATGTCTGATGTTCAACTGAGGGTTTGATTAAGCTGCTTATCCCTGGTAGAGCCATCTTCTCTGCAGGTAGAAGCACCTGAATTCTTTTAGGAAGGTAAGTTGCAGCATGTCAGCCTGAGAGGGACTACATGGTCCATCTTATTTAAAGAATTAAGAAATGAAACCCAAGTATTTGGGGTGGGGGCAGTAATTGCATTTACAGTAGATATTATACTTTACAGATTCTTCTTCTTTCATTTCCTAAGCGTGACTACTGACTGAGTCCCATCTCTCTTAGATTGGGGGCCGCATCAAAGTCATCTTTGCTACTCACAGCAGCCCTGTAGGTTGGGTGCAAATTACTCTCCTCATGGTTCAGAGGTGGAGACTGGGAAGTTCACATTTCATGTGCTCTGAGGGGAGATTTGAACTCTTTGCAATGGGTTCATGGTCATCTTTCTTAAAGCCCACATGGTTGGTGTTCCTGTCTGGAAACAAATGTTTGAGTGTTCCAGTAAGTACCTAATTGGCTTCTGTGTGGAGTTCTTTCATGTCTTTTTAATACAATAATGACTTGTAGCTGCTAGCGTGCTGCCAATGTGACAGAGAGTGGTTGCAGTGGTTGGCATATAAGTGGCATGTAGTTTAACCAGGACATGTGGTTGCCTTTATCCACAGTTCCCTAAGGCACATTTTATTCTTCTCTATGGATGTTTCTCTTATGCACTTTTGAATATTTCTCCAAACAAGGCTCAGTCTATCCCCTGAGTATAAGGCCAGCAGGGACCAGCTGTGCAGGGTTCTGCTGCCTGCTGTTCCTGCTGTAAATCCTGTCTGCACCCAGCTTTCCCTGCAGCTGGGCAATCAGAAACTGAGCATATTGCTTCAGACTATAATTTCATCCTTCCTATTCTTTCCTCTGTAGTGTCTCTGGACACACACACACAGGTATGTATATGTGATTAGGGACACATGAGCACACACATATCTATCTGCAAAAGTGCCTTTTACCTTAAAATAGAGACTAATCCCATTACTAGAAGTCATAATCTATATAAAAAATAAGCAGTCCACAAAGACTTATATGGTAGGTAAATAATCTATAGACACTTCCTGTGACAGGGGATTTGCCACAGAGCAACCCCATATAACACCAGAAATGTTGACTAGATCAGCCTTGGAACACAAGTACTAAGATCCAGAGTAGAAGTGCCCTGGACACCAGGTATGGTTTATATATATACACACTCAAGTGTGCAAACACAGGAATGTAACTATGTATAAGCAAGCCCATACAACTGGGCTATGAAAACAACCTTGCCCTGTGCAACTCTACCAAAGGCCATTCACAAAAATATATGGTGGAACAATGGCAGCTTTGTGCTGCTTTGACAAGCAGGAACATGAAAGCAGAATGAAGTTCTGTTAGCCAATGACCTCTGTGGATCACGGACCTAATATGTCTGTCATAAAGAGCCCTCAGTAGAAAGGCTGGCCTGTCTGGTGCTATAAATGGACTCCTGAGGCATTCTGTCAGGTTGAGTGCCTATGGAGTATGATTCCAACCATTATTACTGTTTTTAATAAAGGGCACATAAACATTTTAGAAGCCCTGCAGTTTCTTAAATGGTGGACATCTGAGGAGAGGTGGGAATCTTTACCAGTTCACAATGGAACTTTGGAAAGTGTTAAGAATAGTTTCAGGTGTGTGGGGTGGAGGGTAGATATACTGCAGGACCTCAGGTTCTTGATTAGCTTTTACTTGTTCAGAACTGGCACTCTACCACTTGAGCTACACCTCCACTTCTGGCTTTTTGATGGTTAATTGGAGATAAGAATCTCATGAATTTGTCTTCTGGACCAGCTTTGAACTGTGATCCTCAGAGCTCAACCTCCTGAGTGTTAGGATTATGGGCGAGAGTCACCAGTGTCCAGCTGTCCAATGGCTTCGTTAGCTCTGACCCTCTGACCTTCCATGCCCACCACTGCCTATGCACAACAAGGTTGATATATTTTTCTGACTGTCCTAGCTTACCTCCATGTGCTCTTTCCATTCCGACCATGTTTTTCTAACATGATATATAATCACACGATTAAGAAGCAAATCCCAGCAGTGAATCTGGAATTGCTTCTCAGAGTCTAGCCTTAGTTTCCTCTGGCTTGACAGCTGGGAGCTAGTAAGTGAGAAATGTGGGCTCCCTGCATGAATATTCTAGAAGTTTATTTCACTTGGCAATGTGACACCCTGAGTGCACTTCTTAACTTCTGCTATTTCTCTTCATAGTCATTATCTGAGATTCAGGAGAACTGGATATGGTTACATGTCCTGGAGTTCTCTCCAGTGTACACTTTGCAATTTAAAGATACAGATATAGTAAATGTATTATGATTACCTGTGAGCCCTTAGTGTAACTAAAGGGGATCAAGCTGCTCTGGTTTAAAATTTTATTATATAATCTACCCTTGGTCCACTCCTTTAAGTGTCAAGGTCCTTATGATTTGGGACCATGGGATAAAACGTAAGGCTAACTCTTCATAATAAAGGTTTCAGATAATAGGGTGCATGGCTTAGGATAAAGTATACGCACCAGGTCAAATTCTCTCCCCTCCACGCTGACGGATGCGTTGCATGCACGCACTCACGCATCCATACCCCCGAGGTGATTTTGCTCAGTTCTCTAACTGCTTCTGAGAGTATTGTACCCATCGCTGCTTTATTCTGGGAGCTCTCCAATGTCAGCAATTTGAGCACCAACATGAGTGGGTGATAACGTTCCCTGCCCTTCTGCAGAAACAGAGAGAATGCTGCATTAAACCTCAAGTGCAGAGGGCCTTTAAAAAAATTTTTTTTGGTTTAGATTGTTTTGGGAAAACATATAAGATTCCAAATTTGTGAGTTGCCAGCTGAAAAACACTGGCACATTTTTTGAGATGTCTCATCTTTGTGTCACCCTGAAGCTCCTCACCACTGAGGGTTGGTTTAAGTACTTATTTTTGGACTATCTCTTGCCTTGCCATTCAAATCTCTTATAAGATGATAAAAAATCTCTTGACTCTGAAAAGTAAGAAAAATAAAAGGCTAGTTTGAATTTGTCAAGGAGCTGTATGAAATCATATGGACAGGACAGAGCTGTTAGATGTATAAAATTAAAGAGATGAAGGAAAACAGTGGTCAGTCTACTAGAATGAGGGGTTCTGATGTGTTAGAAGCGTGAGGAACAATACAACCCAGGTGATGGAGTTGTGTGTATGTGTGAAGGGTGGGGGTGATCCTTCATTCACAACATGGCAGGTGATCTAGCTACCTTCTGGGATGTGGCTGCCAGCACCTGTCATGCATGACTAGTGGGTGGGTTGGTAGGTTTCAGATGTTAACGCCACCTAGCTTTTCTTGAGGCTTTATCCAGACTTTCCCTGTCTTCCTCTGTAAGTACTTTGGTGTTAGCATCCTATGAGCCTCCCTGACAGCTTCTGCATAAGCCACATGGGGTTTTCATCTGCCCTGTTGTGTACAGCTGAGAAGCAAAGCAAACTGCAAGTGCTGAAGCACAGCCTTTGCAACCTTCATCAGGTTGGTACCTCCGGGTGTTCACTTGTTGAAGTCACAGAGAAATGCCAGAAGATACCCTGTACTGATGGAAATTTCAAAGTGGTCTACTGGGTCTTCCAGAATTCTCAAACAGGAACTTGGCCTTCTTTAGTAGCCCTGAGAAGATAACCCATTGCCTTTGAACCTGCTTTGAAGACTTGGGTTTTAAGGATAAAATCAGTAGCTGAAGAAGGGAAAAAAAATACTAGCATGAGCTCATCCATTTGAAATGGATTTTCAACTATATTGGAGAATATAAATACATGGTAATTGTCTGTAAATTTTAACATCTGCTAGTCTTGATGGTACATACCTATAATCCTAACATTTAGGAGGTTCAGCCAAGAGGATTTCAAGATTGAGCCAACCTGGGTTATGTAGTGAAACTTTGTTAGAAAGAAAGAAGGGAGGAAAGGAGGGAGGGACAGAGGGAGGGAGGGAGGGAAGGAGGGAGGGATTCAACATTAAAAAAGAATATTCCACGGAGAAATTCAAAAATCAAAATATCCCAGCAAATCATATTAGTGAAATTGCCAGGCACAAATATGGACATAATTTGTGTGTCCTTGATACTTAGGCCTGGAACTTTTTTGCTATTATATGTAGTTTATTAACCATTTGTCTCCTGAAAGAGTCCTAGGATTTTTTAAAATATAAAATCAGTTAATAATTTATTAAGAGCTAAGTCCATTGTACCCTCCTACTTCCTCTTAGACTCTTTGTACCTCTTTTTTTGCCCTACTTATTACCCAGGATCCTTCCAGAAGATAGAATATGATGTTTTACTCACAGAGCCCTGCAGGTAGTAAGTATAATGAGCTGAAGAGGCTAGGGTGGTGTGGCCTTTTCTGTTGCCCGGCTCAGGAGATTTCTTTCATCCTAGGACAGCAGTAGAGGAAGATGTTTCTTAGTGTTCCATATATATGTTTCCCAATGAAAACACTTGCTCATCTGCTTATGTGTTAAACTGGCTTTGATATAATAATCTTAAAATGTAAGCTTTACTTATATCTTGGTTTTTAAGAATGATTAAACTCAAACTTTCAGACTACAAATGTTGTGACTACTTCTTAGGCATAGGATGAATGGAATGTCCCAATTTCCTAAAGTAATCATTTTTAAATTATACTTTTATTATCCTCCTGTATTTGTACAAAAGAGTTATTATTCCACGAATCAGTTTAAGAATACAATGTGTCTTGTTCCCATCTTTCCCAACCCAACAGCTCCCCTTAATATTGTTAATTGCATCCAATATGCATTGACTATTATGACTCCGTATCCCCCACCCCCTTTCCTTAGCCTAAGAGCAAGAGTAAAAGCTGGGGATGAAGTTCAGGGATAGGCATATGCTAAGTCTATGCACATGGTCTCAACCCACACACATAATGCACAGCAAAGGATTATGCAATGGGCCCCGTACTCTACTAGAAAATCTTAAAGACTCTCTGAGTAGCAAAATAAGAAGAGTGGACTATAAATTACATCAGAAAGTCAATGCCACAAATAGAATCATGCTATAGTTTGGTTTAATCAATAGATACCTCTGATTGATTGATTGATCGATTGATTTTCTTCTGTTTTTCTTATGTCCTAGAGTTAGGGACCCAGATTTCTCAGAACTTGTAAAGTGGTGGGCTTCCATTTGCTTTGTAGATGCCTCATTTTTTCTCAGGATGCATAATACTTCTGCAGATGGGTATTGCCACTGTGTGCCAGGAAATGGGAGAGTTGCTGCCCAAAGCCAAGCTGCTACAAGGTGACAGCTGAGACTATACATAGACCCATTCTCTGTTCCCACCAGCCACACTGCCCATCTGCATGCCTCAATACTAAAAGCTAGTGGCTGCTGTGTTCACAGAGGGGTGATATCTCATTTCTTAAAAATGTCTATGGCATTCAGAAATGTGCACCCCACAAAAGGAAGTGATTGCTGAATTTTCCTGAAGTTAAGTTTAAGCAATTGACCCCAGGGAGGACCAGTAGAACAACATCATCCTATACTTAGGATGAACAAAAGTATTTCATGTATTTGAGCCATTCACTTCCCTTTGTGGTCTTGCTAATCATATTCCCATGCCTTGGTTATAAGCCACAGTCGTGTGCTTTGCAGAGAAAACCTATGTGAATGCATGGAAAGTCCATTTGAAACGATACTTGCCATTTGATTTTAGTGGAGTGGTCTTAACATAGGGCCAATCTTAAAAAGAGTGGTCCAGACATTCACTACTGATACTTGATCTATTGAATCCAAATCTCTCAGTGTACCTCTGGAGTTTACATTTTAAACACCTGGCAAGGTGATCATTAGGAGCATTGATGTTTGACAACTATTAACCCAATAAAGGTTATCCAAGACAAACATGGCATCTAAGAAACCACCAATGCAAACAGTGATCCGTGGTATTCAGAGTCGAGACTTTCTTGGTAAAGCAAATGCAGTGGGTTTTTCTCATTTGTACCCCCATCCCAGTCTCATTCATATCTTCCCAGAGTTCCTTCTTCAAACTTCGTGCTCTTCACAACGGCTGATCAATGAACTTCGACATAAAAGACCATCTCTTCTTATCTCTTTTCATCCCTTCCACAGTAAATGCTCTTTCATCTTCAGACATTCCAAAATGTGGCAAAAAAAAAAAAAGAAAAGAAACGATGTCTCTGCAACAGATGCAATTCTTTCTAGGTCTCTAGGTAACATTTTAACCTGGGTAATGTTCACTGCACAGCATCTTAAGTAATATTCCAGGAAATACGCTGCCGCTTGTTAAAAAGGATAGGACCCCAGAGATGTCTTTAAATATGCCTGTAAAGTGAGAGGTGCCAAGAGAAAGATAATATGGCTGATTATAGTTATTTACCTTACATTTTCATTCGCTTTTAACTGGGTGTAATTTAGGGGCATGAAATCTCTTATTGGAAGTGTATTTGCATTAAACAGCTCTAAGCAACCATGAAAGTGCAGAAACTGAAAAATTGACAGACTGGGTTCCGAGATTCCCAAAGTAGCATTTTTGTAATAGGCATACAAACAAATCGAATAAACATGTTTTGCTTCAGCGATTTAAAGAATATGGTCTTTGGAGTAATTTGTCTTTTTTTTAAACTATCATTTCTAACCTTTTCATTGCCTATCTCTAGTCTGCAGCATTTCCTAACAGTCTGCAGCAATTTCCCAGCCAGCTGTTAGTGTTCTCCTGTGCTTGGTGCTTTGTTTCTATTTCCTTGAGCTATCAAATCAACCTATAAAGGGGATTACCTAAGTCCTGTTATTTCCCTGCTTTGCCTTTCATTGGGTTTTTGTTGTTATTATTGTTGTTTTGTTGGTTGGTTATTTTTTTTTGTTTCTTTGGGATATGCCATTTTACAGAAAGTAAGCTTGAAACATAGCAATAGTTTGCAGTTGTGATGGTCAGGCCAGGTATGAGAAGATGTTTCCAGTAACACAGACTCTTCTTTCATCCTGATTGATAGCAAAGAGCCTAGGAAATATGTCTGTTGAAATTTTAGCTTAGGTTTTTACAGGTTTATGAGGAAAACTGACACTGGTTTTCCTTGGCAGAGAATAGATGCATAGTCAGTTGATCTTCATGGGAGGTAAAACCAAAACAAATCACTTGTGTACTTGTCCCCCACTGTAGACAATAGCAGTAAACTAAGCCCATCTTTGTACTTGGACTCTGTGGAAGCATGCAAGAAGGAAAGGAGATGCTTCATATTTTGACTTGGAATATTCACTGTCTAGTGAAAAGGAAGGAAGTTGAGCACTGGTGGCTCCTACTTGTAATCCTAGCTACTCAGGATGGCTAGATTTGAAGATCTTGGATACAAGTCAGCCTGTGAGAAAGAAAGTGGGTGAGACTCTTATCTCCAATTAATCACAAAAGAAACCAGAAGTGGAGCTATGGCTCAAGTGACAGAGTACCAGCCTTGAGCAACAAGGCTAATGAACACTGCCCAGGCCCCAAATTTGAGCCCCAGTAGTGGCACACACATAGAAAAGGGAAAACTGAGAAGCCTGTCTTAAGGTATCTTTAGAAGAGAATTCTCTTTACTATTTGTATGTACTGCAAATGTGAATTTTGCTGTTTGTTTGATAGGGTGAATTTTGTCACTTGCAAAGTCCTTAGATAGAAAGGGGAAAGAGGGAGAAAACAGGCAAGAGATGAGAGCTCTTCTTATCTTCCTTGCCCTTCCCCATTTTACATTTTAATTCATGTCTGCCTGGTTATAGCTAGTGAATGTACTTTTGGTACCATCTCAAGAAGATGATGTGAAGCTTGTTTCTCACATTCTGAATAAGTCTAGCTCATTTGGGAAGTCCTGTTAGTTTACTGAAACTTAGTAATATGGAGCATTTTATCTTCCAATTAGAGCTAAAGAAGAGATTTTTCAAAGAGAGGCACTGTTTAAACTGACTCCCCTGTTTCTTTACTGTACTGATAAAATGACAAACACTTCTTTTCTTATTGGCCCTGTGGTTTTGTATGCTGGTATATTTTGTGATATGTTTTCTATCAAACCAAACCAAAACAACAACAACAACAACAACACAATAACAACAACAAAACCCCAGAGATAAGTAGGTATTAACTAACAGACTTTATGTGTTTGCTGTTAGAAACCCAGGGCTTCATGTATGCAAGGCAAACACTCTGTCACTAGGCCATATTTCCAGCCCAGCATTGTTTTTTTTGACAGCACACTTCAGGTAAATCAGAACAGATCCACAACTTCGGGGAAAGTGATATTATTTTATAAATACAACTAGATCATGTCATAAGATATTTGGCACCCTGTGTCTTGTATATACATTTATCTGAGTTGGGGAAGGGAAGGGAAATATAAAAAATGGTGAGACAAAGTACAAAGAGGAACCAGTGTAACAGTGATACAAGAAACTATGTGGGAAATGAACTTTACAACTTGGGGCAGGGGAGTCACGGAGGAGGGAAAGTGAGAGAAAAATGAGGGTGGGGGAACAATGTTAGGACAAGAAATGTATGCATTACTTACTTATATAACTTTAACCCCTCTGTACATCACCTTTAAAATAAAAAATACAAGTAGACTGCATATCTAAAGATCACTTAAAAGCATACAAGTAGAATGCATATTGAAAGATCACTTAAAAGTATATTTTTGTTTGATGCAGGTATTTATGATAATTATTTTTGTAATTTGTCCTCATCATTGAAAGAAATAAGTATAGGAATTTATAATACAAATGCAAAAAGTAGAGCTATGCCAGGCTTGAAAAAGAAACACATTTTAGCAAGTTTAAAAAAAAACAACAAACTAATGGGGACTTGGGGTGGGGTGGAGTAGTCAGGGTAAAAATGGACTAAAAATAAACAGCTGTATACTACTTCATTAAGCTGCTGCTTGGAGTGATTTTCTCATTGATTAGTCTCCAGGCTAATGCTGGCTCATTCCTCATTTCATTGCTAATTAACACCCGCACTGTTCCTGACCACTTGACCGTGTTCTCATGTGCTGCTTTGGCAAGTAATTGCTCTCTTCTCCCTCCCTTCCTGCACATTCTTCTTCCCCAGGCCTTGGCTTCCTCCTCTTTGTTTCTTGCTTAACATCAGATTTTAATCTATGAGGGAAAGAAAATAGCAACATAGCCTGATAGTTCCCTTGTAAAGACAGTAGACTTAATGAAGAGATTAGATGCAACAGACAAATACACACACACACACACACACACACACACACAGAGAGAGAGAGAGAGAGAAAGAGAGAGAGAGAGAGAGAGAGAACAGATGATTTGCCAGGGCTACCCTGTGAACAAACTGGCATGGTTCATTTTGTATTTGTCTCATTGATTCAACTCTTTCAGAATATCTACAAGACAAATTACCTGAGTCTGGGAGTTATGATCAAAGACCTTCAAAGAGAAATAGTATTGGCTTTAAGGCATCTATGTTTGAAGCAGGCGTACATTTTAGTTCCTGAGTCTGAAATAAAATTCACTGCCAGGCCATAGCTTTCTGATCTGGCCTATAGATACAGCTCTGGCTTGGTGATCCACAGTTGACAGAGCACAAGTTATAATCACAGCAGGCAAACCAAGATTAGAGACAGGAGAAATCCACAGTATAAACATAATGAAAATCACTTGCTTCTGTTCCAGGTCAAAAAGTCAATATTTCCATAAACTCAAGCCAACATACATTTTGGAAAAGCCTTTCCAGAATCATTGAATAATGTGTTGTTTTGATTCCATTCCCAATCATAGCATCTCTTTTAGTTGAATCAGACATTGCATTGCATTTAGAAAATAATCTTAAATTAGTTTTGATACTTGCACTGTATTCCCTTTGTAATCATAAAGAAGCCTTCCTTCAAATTCACCTTGTAGAAGCAATCACTAGGTAGACAACTTTTACATTTCTTTTGTACTATTCCTTGACAACATTATTTTTCTAGTAGGCATTTTGAAATGTGTTTCTTGCCTGTGCATTCCAATCTGATTTCTGAAAGATTGCAAGCTCCTTGAAGGGAAGAAATGTGTTCTTGGGTTTACAGCTAAACAATAGTACAGAACTAACTCATTGAACATTGTGCTCCAGAAAAAAAAAATGATGTACTCAACTGAAGGAATGAAGTTGTTGAACATTTAAATGATAACACTTTTTAAATACTCGCTATTCCTTCCATGAACGACCTTTGAAGTCATTTTATTAAAACCCTTATATTTTATGTTGTCCCTGATAGGAGCTTGCTACTCTTATTAGAAACTCTTAAATTTTGGTCTGATCTGATCGCTATTTGGCCTGAGTCTTGTTGACCAGCAAGGACAATGAAGGTTTAGAGTAGATTGCAAGCTCCCTGAATTTAGCAATTTTATTTGTTCAGCACTGTATTTATAGCATCCCATTGTCTTGCTTGGCACATTGTTTGCTAGGAGAGGATGTAAATGGAAGGAAATGAATGAGGGACCATTGCCGGCAGTAAGAACAGCATGAACAAAAGTTTGGAAGCCGGGTGTGTATGTGTTGTTGTTGTTGTTTAAACAGCAAATTGTTTGTTGCAAAAGAAATCCCTAAGGAGTAAGTGTGGGAGGGCAGCTTGAGGACCAGATTGTAAATAGACTTAAATGTGACGCAAAGGAGATTGGACTTTATTCTTATGGGCAGGACCTGGATATAGTTAATCTGATTACTATAACCTGTATTTAAAGAAAATTTCCTTTTTAAAAGAAGGTAAAGTTAACCATCATAGATAAAAGAGTATGAACGGCGTGGGGGAGGAGTGGAGCTTTTCTTCTGCCTTGTAGAAGTACTAAGCGGGGCTGGTAGTGGAGAGGACAACTAAATAATTCAGATGTGCTGGCTGTAATTGCTGTAATAGCTGAGCGCCATTAAAGGATGTGAGGACAGGGCTGTGTTCACAGCCGTACATCAGCTTTGTCCTTTCACAGAGCTTAAGTTCTCTTCATTTTCTTGCCTTTCTCCACCACTGGTACAAATTGGCTCAGGAAATAACCCACTTATAGCCTGGGATCCTCTTAGCCCCCAATGTCCACTTGGGAAACTACTAAGGGGACCGAGGCAAAGAGCTGCAGTACTCCCTCAGAGCTTTAAACCCCACTGTTAAACTCAGTCACCATAATGTGCTTTCTGTTAATAGCAGTGAGTTCTCTTTTCCTGGAGGAGATGGTGTGTAAAACCCCCAAGGGAATCTTCAGGACAGACGGCAATGCTCTTACTAGAAATCTAAGCTTTCTAGAAGGACTAAAAAAAAATCACGAAGTATGACCCTTCTTCTTTGACACTGCAAAATGAACAGATCTTCAGTAGAAGGATCTCTTGGTGGGCACATCTGACATGCTATTTGACCCTGAACCATAGTATTATAAAAGCAATGTTTTAGTGATCTGAATTCCACAAGAGGAAAGCTGAAAGTTTTCCATTAAACAACATTCTTATCTGCAAATGATATGATAACTTCAAGTTGTAATATCTGCTCACAAGAATCCATTAACTTAATACTTGGTACAGAACTAAATATTTATCCTTAAAATTTTCCTACTCCCTCTCTCTCTTCCCCCCTCTCTGCTTCTCTCTTCCTCTTTCCTTTCTCTCTCCCACTCTCCTTCTCCCTCTCTTTCTTCCTGTCTCTCCCTGTTTCCTTCTCTCGCCATCTCTCCTTCTGTTTCTTACCTTCTCTCTCTCCTTCCCTCCCTCTCTCACCTTTCTCTTCTTTCTTCTCTCTCCTCCCCCTTTCTCCCAGTATTGAGCCTTGAAATCAGGGCCTGGAGACTGTCCCTTAGCTTTTTTTTAACCTCAATATGTGTGCTCTACTACTTAAGACATAGCTCCACTTTCAGATATTTGGTGGTTAGTTGGCAGTAAGAGTCTCACAAAATTTCCTGCCTGGGCTGGCTTTGAACCCTGAACCTTAGATATCAGCCTCCTAAAGTAGCTAGGATGACAGATATTCACAGCTAGTTCCGCGCTCTATTTATCTTGCTCTCTTTATTTCCCTGTGCCCGCCATCCAAAGAAAAATGGTTACCATAAATAACATAAGGGTTAAGATGGAAACTCTGTCATGAATTAATCTCTTATTTGGTTCATGTTTTTCTGTCTCCATGGTGTGTGGTCCTTTCTGGATTATAAATGAATGTAAACGATGAGTGGTTTTGCTAAGTTTTATTCAAGTAGTCTAATTATTCATGAGCAGAAGAGAGCTACCTATGGTATATATATATATATACATACATACATATATGTATGTATATATATATATACACGCACACACATACATACTTTGGGTATCTGATTTTGTGCATATGTGTGCATGTTCCCCATTCCTGCATGTATGTGAAAGGAAAGGATTTTTTTCATTCTGAGGTTCTAGAGGAAAAATAAGTTATATTAGTTGAGCATCAAGGAGTGATTCAGCCATAGGACTTATTGTAGTAAATCTCACCATTTCACTAATAATCCATTTACTTATTGAGCTATTAAGTGATGAAAAGGATTTAGAGAATTAGAAAAAAAATCTAATAAAGATGATAACAGCGAAGCATTTTGTAAAATTTGCATGTGAATTTATAACATAATCTGTCGGCAGACAGCGTTGTTCCGCAGAAGGGAAAATCTGTACCATTCATATAGGCATAAAAAATGCAACAGCAGAGTTTCCGGCCAGGAAAACTTTTTTTCCCCATATGGGCATCCATATGTTTTATCTTGAAATCCATATTTTTGGCTTTGATACCCATATGTTAGCTTTTTGCCCAAATAAGATCATGTAATCATTCTTTATTATTTCTGTTTTTCCTAGAAGTTATTAGTCTGAGGTTTAGGGGTGAATGGTGACTTCACTTTATTTTGGGGATATATACAGGAGAAAGAGAGTGGAGTGAGAGAGATATAAGCACAACTGTGTGTACATGTGTGTGTGCATATATGTTCATATGTGTCTGTCTGTCTTCACTTCCAATACTAGATTTCTATTTATTCAATCTGGAAAAGACACCATTATATCAGCAATGTATTACCCATTACATCACAAGTTATTTGCCCCAAGTTGATGTAACGAGGTATCTAACTGGCAGTGCATACTTGTAGGGTGGTGACAGTAAAAGATGTATCTTTTGATGCAAAGGAATTGCCTGGGTTTTGTTATTTCTAGGCCAACAGGAGCAATGATGGGGTCACATAATACATTATATAATTATTGTCCAGTAACATGTCAGCTTTCTAGACAATGGGATTATTTTTTCATTCCTTGTAATATATGTGTGTATGTGTGTCCAAGTCATAAATTATGGTTGGATATTAAAGATTTTAGGTATATTAGTCTATAAAATTTTGTTCACAAGGAAAAAATAAGGCTTTTAAATATTCCCCAACATATATGCATACCATGAAATAAATGTTCTTGTACAAGCAAATTCTTTTTATTATGACCACTAAATGCAAAAATGATTTGGCTTTATATAATCAGTGTGATGGGCTATCTCCATGTAAGATTCCAGTAGTTCCAACTGTTAAGATTTCAATATTCCCAACCCTGGCCTAAAGTCAACAGAGAAGACCATATCATCATTCGCCTCTTTCTATATGCACAAATCAGTAAGAATATATTAGCTTTAAATATCCTCACCTGAATGCATGCTTGATTTATTGAGCTTTATCAAGAAAACTGAGATAAGGGGTATAGGAGACTCCCTACCCATTATGAAACACTGTTGGAAAGCAAAACAAGCAAAAATAGCAAAATTACATACATCCACTTTCTGGAACTTTCTAAAACCAGACAGACCCAGAGTCCTTTTCTTTTCTTGACAGCACATCAAGTGCTTTCGGAAAATTTAGGTGGAAGGCATAGGATGTTACACCATGGGTTTGCAAAGGGGACCAGAATGGAGAAATTCCCCTTTGAAATAATTATATTTCAGTGGGATTCTTTCTGTGTCAGCTACTTTGGATCTTCGTTGTCCTATGATCTATCAAGGTCACAGGTAGGAAGATATCCATGGTCTGGCAGCCTCAGGGCCTTTGATTGACAGACTGCTGAATTGCTTTCTATAAAACAAAACAAAACAGGCCGCTGCAGTGTGCCTAGTATGTGCAAAATCTCTCTGCTTTGAGTATATCCTGTACACTTTGGCTTTAAATTGGTGCTTCAGCATCCTTCTTAGAAATGTCCAGTCGGAGCATGTGTCAGAGCCACCTCTGCTGGAGATCAGTCAGTATGGGGAGTCAGCGTTTTGACTCCCCTCCTACCATACTTGAAAGGTATGTCAGCAGTCTTTCACTTATATTCATAGGAAAACATGCTGAGATAACTCTATAACAGTCAGGGTTGAACTTCAGTTGGTAGCAGAGGAAGTAAAAGTTTATACTTCTCAGTCACAAGGGTTTTATACTCTGAAGTTATGTCATTTGATTTTACCCATTCTTCTGAGGCTTGGGATGTGAGTATGAGCTTGTTCTCAGAGTCCTCAGGGTGGCATTTCATTCCGTGGCTCTTCTATTCTTTGCCGCATTACCTCACTGCATTAGTATTTGTATCTCCCTCTGATGGCATCTAGTTTCCTTTCCATTCACGGTGGCCAGGGATCATATCTCGAATCCACTTAGCAACACAGTGAGCTCTACCCCAGAGAATGGGCACGCTTTCTCAGCCACCTCTATTGATCTCTAGGGCTCTATTTCTGGATCTCCATTCACACACTCATTTGGCATTTGGGATAATGTTGTTCCTTTGAGGTTCAAGTGTTCAGTTAGATGCTAGGGACTGGATGAAGAATAGTTCTCTGATGCTGTATGTTTTTATAGTGATATTGAGGACAGTGTCCGTGAATCCCACACTTCTGTAAGTAAAATGGAGGAAGGTAAAATACAGTCGACTTGTTTTGTTGAGCTTGTTCCTATAGAACAAAATGAATACTTAGGGAAATAAAAGGACTTCAGTACTGTTGCCAATTTATGGCAACTTATTATTATGGAGCCTATGATTGAAATGCAGTAATAAATAAAATAAGAAAACAAGCAAATAGACTCAGCAATTTAATGCTGCTTTTCTTTTTTCTGGATGGAAAGTTCTTTTGCTAGAGAACTGCTGGATACATTCCTCTTTAACAGCCAGTCGTTGCTACATTCTGAAGTAACACGTTTTATGATATTACAAGAAATAGGAAGTAAGGAAAGAGAAGCCCAGAATTGGATTAGAAAATTCTGTTGCTGGAATAGTGAATTGTTGCCATGGGAAAAAAATTTGTACATTAATGAAGAATAGCTGCTGGTCTTAATAAAAGCCAGAATGGAAACTTTTTCTTGAAATGGAAGTAAAAGAAGGGGAAAAAAATCATTGTTGCAAGGCTAATTAGATAGAAAGACCCCAGTAAACTGTGATTGCACAATAAATAAAACCTAGAACTTTTTGGGGGGAGATAAAATTAGTTATTTAGTGGCTAAAAAAAATCAGTTACAAGTGTGTTGTCTTCTTTAACAAATCAGGCAGAGAAATTACCATAATAATAAATACTCAAAGTGAACTGAATATTATCACAACTAAGATTAAGTTCTTTGGGTCTCAATGTAACAAGGAAAACTAAGATTACTAAATGTGGGAAATATTTCTTCTCATGGTTTTGAAGAAACGTTTCCTCTTTTTTCTATGTCATAGGTCTATGGAGTGATAGGACTGTATTTGGGTCTATGTTTTAATACATTTCACTGAGAGTGACTGCCTTGAAGTTTATTCAGAGAGGAAAAACCTAACCATTTAAAGAAAAGGGGCAAGTACTAGGAAATTATTTATCTATTAGATCAGTTGTAATATAGATTGAAAAAAGTGAGCGCTACAAAAAGAGGCATCATATTCTTGAAAACGAAAAATAACATTATTACATTCCAACAATTCCCTCAAAAAAAGGGGAACCTATACCTTTCACCTTTCCCTTTAGGGAACAGTGGAAAATCAGATTGAAAAAAGTAGTGAAGGAGATAGGTAGTAATTGCTCATACCTCTAGTTTTAGCTACTCAGAAAAATGAGATCTGAAGATCACAGTTCAAAGCCAACCAAGGCAGGGATGTTTGTGAGACCTTCATCTCCAAATAATCAGTCCAAAGCTGGAATTAGAGCTGTAGCCCAAGTGGTAGAGCATTAGCCTTACATGAGAAAGTTAAGAGACAGAGCCCATACTCTGAGTCCAAGCCCAACTACTTCCTCCCCTACTCTTCACACTAAGTACTGAGGGAGAAAGAGGAGACTCCCCAACAAAACCTTTCAACCTTACTTGGAAACTTGTAGCCCTAAATTATGGATGGGTAAAATGGAGCTGCTCAGGTTAGGAATTCCACATAATCTGCCAGTTCCTAAACACCTTCTACCCCACATCGCCTTTCCCCGACAACCTCAAAGGCAAATATGAGAGACTGTCTCAATTTTCTATATTAATAAATATTTACCTATCTACCTATTTAGTTCATACATATCTTATACATATTATACTCTATGTCGTGTATGTTCAAACACTGTATGGAGAGCACACACAGGTTATAAGTTCTTAAGTGAACACGTACATAATGAATGTGTACAGATTTTTATATTGATCTGACTGGGCCTCTTTCTTTCCCTGTCATATATTCTGATCCACTCCTGGAGCCATACGTCATCTTGCTGCTGCTCTCCCTCCATGTGGCGCAGTTGGATATTGGTTGGAATGGACTGATTGATTTCCCTTCCTTTGCAGAACCCAGTAAGAGTGAGGGGATGAGGTCAGCTAAGTATGAAGTCATTAGACATTGTCCTGTTTCCTGCACCTCAACAGCAACAACAAAATCTGTAGATTTTGGGCAGTCTCTTTCCTGTAGAACTGTGCAGCTATCCTTACAAATAAATATATTAAGAAATGATTGACCTACAAAAACAAAGTGGCTTTAAACTCTACTACATTAAGAGCAGAGACCAATATAGAAAGTAGCAGATTGGGGCTGTAGACCCATTCTATATGGAGAGTGATGTCCATTTCTCTCTCTGGATTTCTATCTGGGAAGGTTCCAGAAAGGAATCTGACTAGAGAAGACTAATGAGAGAGCTCTCGGTGCTGCAAAACCCACAAGGCAGAGATGTTAGCTGTTAAGTGGAAAGTTTTGAGTGCTTCTGAGAAGCCTTCCCATTGCCTTTCTGATTGTTTCAGAGTTCAAATACAGAACAAGTTTGAGGGAGATACTGGCAGCCATTACACACATGTAGCCTAGGGTAAAGAAATAGATTTTTAGGCAGAGATAAAGTTATCAATAGCTGGCATCCTGCCTTGAACACTGGAGGCTCTCAGTAAATGTTTCATAAATTGAAATACAGTTTTTTCTGGAAGTGTGTTAACAAAAAAATGTATTTGATTTTGTTGGCACTTGAGCATAACATTTGCTTTGCAAATTCACCTGTAACTTCCATACTACCTTCTTACTACCTATTCATAAATCAACAGATTGATGCTTGAGTCTAAAACCAAATTGATAAACCAATTTTTCCCCAGCAGAAATTTAAATGACCTGCTGATGGGGGGGTTCTGGAATGTGTTTCTCAGAAGTCAAGAATAGAAGCAAACTGTAGGAGAGTATAGTCAACAAGGTAAAAAGTTTAGTAACCGCTGATTTATATAGACGCTGTTAACTTTTAAATGTGGATTTTCCATCTGAAGGACTGCCATGGGGATTTAAAATATGACCATTTAATTTTTTAAGAATTACATAAATTAAGTGTACAGCCCATTAGCAGGGCACTATCGGGATCACATGGCCAATTCAGATCAAGTTATATTATCTCGCTTGCCAGATTTGAATAAGAATGAAGGAATTACTATTCCAGAGCAGTGTTGGACATTGATCCTCATTTGCAGTGATATACTTCATAGTAACTACGTGGAACTGACTGCTCTTACAGACTGGTACCTGAATCTGCATGGTGCCACTATTAGGCAGTATTTGAGCTGGCACGAGGTGGTTAATCAATTGTTCTGCCTGCCTCTCTGCACTTCAGAGACTGCCTGCTAGAATGGGAAGTCAGGGCTCATGAAAAAAACAAAACAAAACAAAACCACACATGATGAAATGATCAGCAGACATGGAGCTTTGACTTTTGTGTACCATGTGAGGTTAAACTTTAACTTCTGGACTTCACTGAAGCAGTAGTATCTCTCGTCTTGTCACTATTGACTCTGTCTTGTCACTTATGCCTTGAAACTGTCTATTTTAAGCCAGGGCTTCATGACAGTCAGGCTGTACAGTGTAGCTGTGTTCCCAAGATTTAACATGCCTCCGGGCCTGCCACTGCCTTGGCGCCCAATGTGGGAACTCGGTGCAATTTAAATAAAGAAAGAGGTCATTTTTATTCTCTATAGCCTGATGTTAGTAAGATGGTATTATTTTTATTTGGACAGTGATTTCCAGTGTTATGAGTCTCTAGAATAAATAAATCAATACTAAAGTTACTAATGTATACTCTTCCTTGTGAACTATGATAGATGCTAAAATGTGAAGAGGGTTTGAGTTGGAGTCAACCTACAACTTAAAGATAAAACAAACATGTAGTAGACTTTCTACATTCCATGTTTAATGCTACTCTAAAAGTTATTTTGCCTCTGCTCGTGTGTGTGTGTGTGTGTGTGCGTGTGTGCACATGCACGTGTGCACGCACGCACTGGCAGAACTAAGGTTTGAATTCATGGCCTCATGCTTCATAGGTGCTCTGCCACTTAAGCCAAACCCCCAGGTGTTTTTGCTCTTATTTTTATTGTTATGCTTTTGTTTTTTTGTATAAGGTCTTGAATTTATGACCTGTCCATCTTGATTATGATTCTCTTACATACCTATGTGCGTGGCGGGGGCGGAGGGATGCACATGCCAGTTCTGGGGGTTAAACCCAGGGTCTGTGTACTGTCTCTGAGACTTATTGCTCAAGGCTAGTGCTCTACCACTTGAGCATCAGCTCATCTTCTTGCTTTTTGGTCACTAATTGGAGATAAGAATCTCATGGACTTTCCTGCCCTGGCTGGCTATGAGCAGTGATCCTTGGATCTCTGCCTCTTGAACTAAGATTACAGGCATGGACCAACAGCACTCTTTACACATATTTTATAGCAAGGATGGCAAGTGTGTGCAACCACACCCAGCTTTTTTATTGATTCAGATTATTCTCTCATTGAGGCCCAGGTTGGACTCAATCTACATTCTTGCCATCTTCATATCCATAGTAGCTATGATTATAGGCATGAGCCACCAAGCCAAGATGTATTGGGTGTTTAAGACTATGTTTATCATAGTCACTGCCTCATTAATATGTTAATTATATTCAGATGTACCTGAAATTTTTAACTTCTTTGTAAACCATTCTTTTTTTTTTTTTTTTTTTTTGCCAGTCCTGGGCCTTGGACTCAGGGCCTGAGCACTGTCCCTGGCTTCTCTTTGCTCAAGGCTAGCACTCTGCCACTTGAGTCACAGCGCCACTTCTGGCCATTTTCTGTATATATGGTGCTGGGGAATCAAACCCAGGGCTTCAAGTATACGAGGCAAGCGCTCTTGCCACTAGGCCATATCCCCAGCCCTGTAAACCATTCTTAACTATTCTGGTGCTCGTGCTTTAGGTTAAACAATTTAATATTTATAATTTGTACTTTGCTCTTTGTTTTACTGAGAAACTGATTATTATTAGTTGTTTTTTTATTCCAGCATGTCTGAGGTTGCTGAGAACATTTTCATTTCATCATTACTTTACTCTGTAACAAGCCTTGGCTGTTCTCCCACTGGGAAAGACACTTTTGTGGGCTGGGATGGTTAATCTTGTCAACTTGATTCGAATGAGAAGCACCTAGGAGATTAGTAAAGCACACTTCTGTGTGTCTGTGAAGCTATTTCTAGAGAGGATTAGCTAAGTGAGCAAGACCTTCTGTGGATGTGGGTGTCGTGCTCCCATTGAACCTGGGGGCCCAGGTGGGATGAAAGGAGAAAAAGACAGAGTTCATAGAGCAGTTTTTCCTCTCTCTGTTCCTTGAGGTGCTGTTGTGTCAAGTCTTTGCCACCTGATGGACCTGAATTCAGGTGCCAAAAAATTCCCTTCATGTGATACTTTCAGCTATTCATTGATAGCAATGGGGGCAGTCTTTAACAGACAGGCACCCAAAGTGCCTTTTTGTAGTCCTACTCATGAAAAATTGCACCTACTTTGAGATCACGCTAGTTAGGCAAAGCAGAGGCACCACTGACACCTGACAAAACATATTTGCCTTCAAGACCTACAGTCTTGGGAAGCAGACAAAACAAACAAACAAAAACTGAATTATTTGCTCAGGTTCCCAACTATCCAGCCGTCACTGGATAATTCAAAGCACTAACTGCTCAAAATCCCAATTAGGCCAGCCAGCTCCGGGATAACCATAGAACATCATCCAATGCCCCTCAATCTGTTACTTGTCTGGAAGATGGTGACTGTGATTTGAATGCCCATGCTCTCATCATGTGATTGTTGAGGACTGAATGAGGATTTGATCACTGATCATGTTCAGGGAAACATACAGAATTTTATTTAGAGGTCAATACTATGCCTTTCCTTTAGGATTATTTTTTTTTAATCCCTGTATAGCATCCTCATTGCATCCAGTAGACTCATCAGCACACTTTTGGAATTCCATCCTTTGAAAACATGACAACAGATGCTAATGTATGGGGCTATATAAGTCACTTAGCAGATGGTTCACAGTACGTCTTTCTTATTAGGTTTTTGCAATAAATCTTCATTCCCCTTGAAACATTTGCTTGGATGTGGCCATAACTTTTTACCTTCCTTTCCTATGTTCATGTAGCATGCATCTAGCTTCCTTAATATAAGGATATTAGTTAGAGTCAAGTATTGTTTTCCTTGACCTATGTGAAATATTTCTCCCCATTTTTTGTGGGGGTGGATGGATGGATCAAGGATGAGAAGTTGCAAAAGGGTAGGCACTAGTGGTAAGAAGAACTCTAAACAAGGGATTATTTTCACTATTGATTTTTTAATCTTTAATATAGCTGAGTAACCTCCAATTCCTCTTGCTCCTCACTTCACTATTAGAAGACCATAAGGAGTTGAATGGTGATTCATGAGCAGAGCAAATGTGATTCACATCTCTAATATCTTTGGAAAAATGGCTTTCCATTGTTAGAGAGGCTTGCTAACTGTAATTAATTTCTTCACATGAAAATGGCATATTTGACAACATACTAAGCTTTGTGATTGTTTGAGGATAATGTGTTTTATATAGCTTTTCTACATCTTGAGAGTGCCTTGTTTAAATGAGAAAGTTATGAAATGTGTCAAGGAAAACATGAGTTTGTGTAGGAACTCATTCTGAGTAATTTTTAGCCAATATTTTCTTTGGTGACATTTGTTCATGCCTAATGTACATAAAACTAGAAGAATTTGAACAGTAGCAATTTAATTTATGCATTTCTTTCTTTTATGTTATTTTTCCTGATAATGCAGAACAACTCTGATTTAATGAATATTTAGTTTTTTTTAATCTAAAGGTCAAGTGTTTTAAGGTAGGAAGAAGTATATAAGAAGTAAGGTAGGAAGAACGCAACAGTTCTCCTACTGTGTTTAGTAATAATGACCCAGTCATGCTTTTTTTTATCTTTGTAAGATAGTTACAATAGACCTTTTATTGAATACTTGTATTATAGATTAGAATTCAGTTTTCTCTTGTTCATGCCCTGTATCACTTACCATATACTTTTATGTTTCATGGGTTATTTTTGCTATTATATGAAGGTAAATCAGTAAGTCAACTATCTCATAAATTAAATAAAAGGAAGAGTAAATGATACCTCTGCTATTCATGCCAATATTAAAATTAGGAGCGTTTATTCACAAGAGTCAAGAAACTCATAAATAAGTTGTTTAAAAAGTTATGACTCTAGTTTTGGAACTACATCTAGATTTAGCTACTAGAAATTTGCTGAGTAGAATTTCTAGGTGGTTGTCTTAATGATTACATCATGCCCCTTCCTTTCCTGAGCTTTATATTACTTATTTGTTTAATAAAATTATCCTCCTGGGTTTTTTTCTTTTGGCATCAATTTATCAATATTCAAAATCCTAGCAGGTGCCTCCAAGCTGGTTAAAGCATATGAAAACACTTTTGCTTTATAAAGCAGTTTGCTTTTATTTACAAGCATTATAAATGCTCTGTTTACTGGTAATCATTTCAGATTCATTACTATAAATTTCAAACTCACAAAACTCTATTTAATGAGGTTTTTCTAGATTTGGTTGGGGGCCATAAGCCCCCAGTGTTGCCAAGTGACATGGGAGGTGGTATGAATTCTTTGCAAAGAAGGTATTGAGAGATGGGAGGGGCCTACGGGGGAGAATGTGAAATCCCACTACTTTGGGAAAGAGGATGCACTGAAGTTGAGGGAATTATGGACAGCAACTGTTTTATTGTTCAGAAAATTCCATGACACTGCCTCCAATCACTTTCCAGTCATATTGGAAGACTGAGAAGAAAGACAAAACAGCAAAATAGACACCCTGTTTCTACTGTGCTGTGTTTGCATTAATATGCTATCCTAGCAGCTGGTATCTTTCTTAAACAGCTATTTTTTTTCCTGGTGGCCTTTTTTCCCCCTGAAGGGAAAAACAGCCAGATTTTCACTTTATAAAAGCAGAACAGCCTAGCAGAGGATGAGTGTTTCTGTGAGCTGACGACTGGAGATGATTCTATCAGTGATCAGAGATGGCCAGTACAATGGCAGAGAGAGATGAATTGCAGCAGATGAAGTCAGCAGTGGTTCATTTGTTCTTTTAGGAGGGAGTGCATTGCCCCCCAAAACCACTTATCCAAGAGTTGAGCTTGAGAGGAGCTCCTGTAAACTCTTTAGCTTCAAGTTATTTAGAGACAAAGACAGATGGCAAAACAGATTTTCTAAAGAATCACATAAATGGACCCAACTCCAGTGGCTTTCTGTTCACCTATTTGCCTTTGGAATTGAGCTGTGTGGGAATGCCAAATATGCTGGTTAAAATCTAGTTTCTCTCATATCATCCCTCGTTGTTCCATGCTTAGCTGGCATGGGTTTTGAATGCTTACATCACCGCAACTGAATCATCTAGTTTTTCAAAACTGCATCCTAGATGGGTACTGGTGGCTCAGGTCTGTGATCCTAGCTACTCAGGAGGCTGAGATCTGAGGATTGATTTGAAGCAAGTCTGGGTAGCAAAGTCCATCAGACTCTTAACACCAATTAACCACCAAAAGACAGAGAGAGAGAGAGAGAGAGAGAGAGAGAGAGAGAGAGAGAGAGAGAGAATAAGGATGTGGCTTAAGTGCTGGAGAGACAGCTTGAAGGAAAAAGCCAAGCAAGAACAGAATTCTCTGAGTTCAAGCACCAGAACCAGCAAACAAAAACAGAAGCAAAACATGTATTAAATAGACTAATGTTTCTTGAAGTACTATGCTGTGCAATGGGAAATAGAACCAGATGAACCATCTAAAATTTATATGAAAGAATTAAAGCTCTCCTAACACATCATCTAAACCTGGTGATGTGATGATTTCATATTTTGTTCATTTATTAACTCTATTTTAAATATTTTGAACATAGAAAAGGTCAAAGAATGGAAGCATAGAAAAACTGGTTCATACCTGTAATTCTAGCTAGTCAGGAAGCTGAGATCTGAGTATCATGCTTCAAAGCCAGCTTGAGAAGAGAAATCTGTGAAACTCTTATCTTCAGTGAGTCAGCTGCTATGGTAGAGTGCCAGGCTTGAGTGAAATAAGCTAAGGGATAGCACCCAGGCCCTGAGTTCTAGGCCCAGTACTGGAGAGAGAGAGAGAGAGAGAGAGAGAGAGAGAGAGAGAGAGAGAGAGAGAGAGAGAGAGAGAGAGAGAAAGAGAGAGTTTTGAATCAGGAGAACATAATATGGTCACAGAGTACATACTGACATTTCAGGTCTGGTTATATATATGACAATAGTTTCATAAGATTAGATGGAAACTGAACACATATTGACCCCATATTGACATCTCCTAGCATCACAATGCAAGATGTTGTTCAAATCTTGTACAGAGGCTAGTGTATACAAACCTATTGCATTGCCAGTCGTGTCAAAAAGCATGGTCCTACAATCATGTGCAGCACATAATAGATGATCATGATAATCAATGACTGGGCTGCTAGTTTATGCCTTTGCTATGCAGTGATTTTTAAAAATTATTATTTTAAACCCTACTCTTTCCACTTGTCAAGACATGTATACTGTGGGTTTGCTGCATCTCCAGGTAACATAGGAAACCATGTCTAGAGACTGACCATTGCCATCTACATTTGTGTGCTCACACAATGACAAAATCACCTAAGGATCCATTTCTCAGAACATATCTCCATTATTAATGGATCACGGATCAGTAAGGAACTAGATGTGAATCGTTCATTCTGCATGATTCTATTCCCATGATGTTGAAACACTGATGAAAATAAGCTGGGACATTAGAAGTTAGCATGATAAGCTAGAAATGGAGATTTGGTGAGATGGGAGGGGAGCCCGTGGATGCTTTACTGATTTCTACATGGATTGATTAGTAGATGCAAAGTATGTTCATGTGGGGATAATTGCTCAATTCATGCAGATATGAACTCAGTACTTTTCTGTGCATTGTCTACTTTAAAGAAAATTTATGAAAAATGTAAAACCCAAAAGCCAAACAGCGTCTAGTTTAAAGTTCTGTACGCAATGACAAGACCATAAAGGAATATGAGAAATTATCAACTCTAATATTACATTCCTGATTACTTCTGTAAAAGGGTGAGGCTAAGCATGGAAGGACATAGAGGGTGTCTTAAAAGACTAATGTGCTGAAGGTATTAACTTATATGAAGGAAAATAAATTTTATTATATTATTCTATTCATTTGGGAATGTGGTTCTGAGTTTTGAACTCAGAGCCCTGCACTCGCTAAGCAGCTATTGCCCTTCTTTAACTAAATCCCAGCCCCTTTTTTTCCTTAACATATATATATACATAAATACATATATATATATTTGCATAGAGTCTCATGGTTGTTGTTTTTTTTCTCCCAGGCAGGCCTAAATCACAACTTCTCTATTTATAGCCTCTTGTGTAGCTTTGTAGGCACAGGTGAACCTAGGAAGATGATTGAGATAGGGAGAGGTGGTTTTGCTATCTTTTTGCCAAGGCTAACCTTGAACCGAATCTTCCTTTGATCTGATTCTTGAGGAGGTGGTCTTACAGGAATGAACCACCATGTCCGACCTACTTTATATTATTCTTTGACCTTGATATTCATTCAATCATGTTTTATAGTTTGTTTGTTTTTTCATACATTCATTTCACAATGAAGAAAAATTTCCCTGAGTTTTGCTTCTGGGTATAAAGCCTCCTATAGCTGAATTCACAGCTATAGAGTCTCAACAGACTTTCTGAAGTCACCATATGAGAATTCTGAAGTAGAAATGATAAAATACCAGTGCTGGAAATTCCCATGACGGTAACTTTGCCATTGTTGCCCTGCTTTTATTTGTGTGTGTGAACCCAGAAGTTGGTACCAGAGCCCAGCCAGAGAATCCGCCCCTATGATTTGAGGAGAGCTAAAGGCAGACAGGTCTGTTAGTCACTCTCTGGAGCCACCTCCTCTTCTCCTCTCCAGTTCTTCCTCCTTCTGCCTCACCACCTAAATAGTGATAGGAAGGCTTCCACTGTGGTGACTGTGGTGACAAGGTGTCTGCAGGGGCTAAACTTTCTCACTGTCAGTCACATGTCATCCCAAGTGAGCGGAACCCATCCATGTTACTCTCTCTCTCTCTCTCTCTCTCTCTCTCGCTCTCTTTGTTTTTGTTTTCTGTGACAACTACATGGGTTAAAGGTAACCGAGTAAGGTAATTAAAGCCCAATATCTATTAGTAGAAGGCTGAAGTGGTTGTTTATAAAAATAGAAAATGTCAAGGCCGGGGTTGGGGATATGGCCTAGTGGCAAGAGCGCTTGCCTTGTGTACTTGAAGCCCTGGGTTCGATTCCCCAGCACCACATATACAGAAAATGGCCAGAAGTGGTGCTGTGACTCAAGTGGCAGAGTGCTAGCCTTGAGCAAAGAGAAGCCAGGGACAGTGCTCAGGCCCTGAGTCCAAGGCCCAGGACTGGCAAAAAAAAAAAAGAAAGAAAGAAAGAAAATGTCAAGGCCAATTGAGTGGATTAAGACATTGGGAAAACAACCCCATAAAGGTGTTCATAACTTCCCAGGTTCCCTTCCCTGGAGGTGAGGAGCTGATCCTAATTTAATATATCAAAAAAATTGAAATTAAATGAATGTATACCATCACCTGTGTCACTCCTGGCCACTGGGTGGCACACACAGGAAAAATCCTAGTACAGTGTGAAGTATGAAAATTGACTGAACACTGGAACCAGGCCAGGTGGAATTTGTGGGTTGAGATTCCCAATTTGATTGCTAAAACAAAGATATTACTTCCTGAGATTTAAGTACAACTCATAGTTGCATAATATAAATATTTAAAATACTAAAGGTGCCACACAAAATTTCTTGACATAGGAAGAACCATGGTAAGCAAACCATGGATATCAATGCTGAGAAGGTACAGCTGTTGGAATTAATGGACACAACTTTCTTTATATAGGCTATTATAAAAATGATATTCCAACAGTCACAGACAATTCTGAAACAAAGGTTAAAAAGTTACAACAAAGAAATAGGAAATACAGTGAAAACTTAGATGAACATAATAACCAAAAATAAATATTTCATTGACCAACTAAGCAGTAGAATGGAAACAAAAGAGGAAAGAATCAGAAAACTTGAAACTAGATTAGTAGAAATTCAACATAATTAACAATAAAAAAAAGATTGTAAGAAAAATAAATGTACTACTCTCCTACCCCCTGGCCAAAGACTTGTGTGGGAAAATGGGAGGAAAACCCAACATCTAATATTTGTATCATAGGAATTCTAGAGAGAAAGAACAAAGAATGTGATACTAAATCACAGTTTAAAAACTTATAGCACCAAACTTTCCACAGTGCAGCCAAAAGTAACCTATAGATTTAGAAGCTCAGTGATAACTGGACATTATATACCCAAATAAATTCATATGTAAATATTATAGTCAAATGCTACAGAAATATCTTAAAAGAGGCTAGAGTTGTATTATGCATGTCCTATATAGGAATGTCCACCTAACAAGCATGAAAGGCTGTGTTTAAACCCCAGTACTACACATACACGCTAAAGAACAAAAACAAAACAAACAAACAAAAACCCTACAGGATATTTTCAAATAGGATATAAATGATACCATAATTAAACCTAGCGCAAGAATAAAATAAGAGATAAATAAATAATATTTCCACACATATCATGTCCCCTTCTTCAACTCTTCAAACTAGATTTGACAGTTGAAGACAAAAATGTTATCACTAAATGATAACAGTATTCACACTATGTAGGTTGTTTACATAAGATAACTACAAAAGATAAGATGAAAGGGGTGGTATCAATCAGGAGGCCTTGTACTCCTAAACTGACATATTGCATGATAAGTTCTTTGTACAGCTACTTAAACATAATAAAAATATAATTTTTAGACAGGTGTTCAGATTGGGTTACCTCTGCACAAAAGTTAATGAAATATTGATTTTTTAAAAAGTATCATTCAAGTCAATTCCTTAGAAAGGCAAATTTTATTTTTATGAAAAGGCAAGAGCATAGTTCAAATAAAATATTTGAAAGCGGTGGGATGGAAACAAAGAAAGGGGGTTGATGAATCGAGGGAAGAAAGGGGTAGGGGAGAATGTAGCCAAAATTTCAATGTATATTACAAATTTTAAGAAAAGCCAGGGAAGGTGTAGTTTGGGAGGGATGGGTGAGAATGTTGAAAGGGAAGCCATTGATTAAGAGGCATTATATCCATGAACTGCTTTGTTGAATGGAAACTCCTTTGTATAGCTATTGAAAGATAATAGAGGAGGAGGGAAGGGGGTTATGAGGGACAAGGTAACAAACAGTACAAGAAATGTATCCATTGCCTAACATATGAAACTGTAACCTTTCTGTACATCAGTTTGATAATAAAAATTTGAAAAAAAAGAAAGATAATAGAAATTATCCCTAGAATAGTAAAATGTTACATGAGAGATAATTTAAGAAAAGCAATTGATAATGTATAATGAAATTGTAAGAATAGGCAATGATCAAGTAGGCAGGAAAGAAAAAAATACCGAAAAACAAATAACAGAGAACTTTTTTTAAAGTTACAATTTTGTTAATACAAATCTAGATGCATCTATGTATGAGTATATATAGCTCAAATGCAATTTTTAACAAATGAAAATAATCAGGAAGGAAAACATGACCTAAGTTTACATTGTGTAGAAGAGATGTCTTTCTAATATGAGTGGACAAGGAAAAACCAAAAGGATGTTTCATGCAAACACTAAGCAGAAGAGGATGAAATGGCTTCCAAGACAAAAGAAAATTAATAATAAATAAAGGAAAAAAGTAATTATCATATCAGAAATTAAGAGGCACCTTAGCTGGGTATGTAGCTTAGTAATACAGGGTTTGCCTGGCATGCAAGTGATGCTGGGTTTGATCATCAACACTGCAAGTAAAACCAACAATAATGAAGGAATCACATAATGACAGAGGGTCACTAGGGAGGTGGATCAGTTCTAACTATGTAGGACTCAGCATGAAGCAAATGTGACAGCAGCAGTGGACAAACCCACGAATATAGTTGAGCACTGGGAACCTCCTCTTGTAAGAGACAACTAACAAAGACAAGTATCAATATCCCCAAAGGTCTGAACATGATCAATCAGTTGAATCTCATTGATAACCTTCGAGCATTCTACTTGACAATACTGATGCTTTGCAAGGGTATACTAATCAAAATGGACCAGCTTCAGGGTCACAAAAAACAACTTGAAAAATGTAAAAAAAGACTGAAATAACACAAAATATTTTCTTACATCATGAAGAATCAATGCGTAGGTAAGTATTACCAAGGTGTTTTTTAAATATCCAAACTCCAAGAACAGACAATATTTTTTCTAACTACCCCATTGTCAGGAAGTTTTCTTCTGGTAAAGAAGATATTTTGAAGTGAACAAAACTGAAAATACACATTTCAAAATGAGCACCATACAACTTAACCTAATGCTTACAGAGAACTTTGTTGTATGTGTATGTGCTTGTGCTAAAACCAAGAACCATTCTGAAGTCAGTCCTCTAAACTTTGACTTCAAAGATCTACGAAAATATGAGCAGAATAAATGATAGAAAAGCAACATGAAGGGTATAATGATGAAGCTCTGCCGGAATTATTAAAATTAAGATCAGAAAATTAATAGGAAAGAAGCAATAAAAACAGCACTTTAAAAATCAACATAGTGTATAAATAAATCAAGGAAGGCAAATTTCTGTCCTGGCCATAATTTGTTGTTGTTTTGCCAACTTCAATACATGAATTGAATTGATGATCTTACTCTGACAGGTAACTTGGCTGTATGTAAAATTGGCTAAATTAATATTATTAAAGCAAAAGGGGAGTTATTTTGGAAAATATTATGGATGAATTATTTTATTTTTTCAAATAGCTTCTGTGTGCATGTCATCGTTATGAGATGGTCCCTAGTGATTGTTCCCCATGCCTCAGTTTCCCCATATGTATAATGTAAGGAGCTGTGATTCTATGGCTGAGCTCCCTGAGTCACATTGAGTGCATTTGCTGTACGCATTGTGTGCAAGTGTTGCCCTTGAAAGAACACTTCCACCATTACAAACTTCTATCATCTTATTTCTAAAAAACCAGATACATCTTTGACTCATTTTATCATTTGAACTCTGATGAAGAAAATGACAGAAACTTGTAATCAAGAAACTTTTAAACTATATAAGGTGAGGGATAAAAATATCTATGGGGCAGGGAAAAAAGGAAAGAGAGATTCTTTTGTCCAGATACATCTTTAACTCATTTTATAATTTAAACTCTGATGAAGAAAATGACAGAAATGTGTAATTAAGGAACTGTTAAACTAGGTAAGGTGAGAGAAAAAAAAGTATCTATGGGTCAGGGGAAAAAAGGAAAGTGAGATTACTTTGTGTGTCTTCTCCTTTAAAGTTTGAAATCAAAGAATAAAAGGCAATTTAATCACAGATGCCAGAGTCTGAGTTCTGTAAAGAGGAAGGCACGTGAAGGAAAATATTCAGACCTGCCCGAAGTCCCTGTGGAAGCTAAAGATACTGAGAAACAAGGCTTTCCATTGCACTGGAAGGCTACTAGTAATGATTGCCACGTGGTTGTCTTTGCAAAGGTTAAAGCAGCTCTTCTATGGGAAACAATATTCTTTCCCTAGAAAAAATATGTATTTGAATATTGATGAGGATATCCAACTTTAAATAAAAGTGAGAAGAGTCTGTAATTATGTCACTGTATTTTTATCACTAGACAAACAAAGATGATTTGTGTACCTATCCTAATGTATGTAAATCCATAATCTAAGGCCATTTACAACAATCTCCATTAGAATGTGTGGGGACTGTGTAATAATGATGTTTATTCTTGAAATCTTTGGCAATATTATTTTTTATAAAGTGGAAGTGAAGAATTTACTGCTTTAAAACTACATGCTTACAGTATTTGCACTAACTAAGCAAGAATTAATGGTAACGGAATTTCTGTGTTAATGCAGGTATCTGGCAGCTATTTTAAACATAGTTTGTAATTGTACATTCTAAAGATAAACTAGGGACAGTAAAATGTTAGGTCTACTTTTGAGATTTTTCTTAAAACATTTTTATATGTGTGTATTTGTGTGTGTGTGTGTGTGTGTGTGTATGTGTGTGTGTGTGTGTGTGCTCGTACTAGGGCTTGAATTTAGGGCCTTGAGTTTAATGTGATCTTTTGTAGGTTTTATGCTAAAAGATGGTGTTCTGCCACTTGAACCACACCTCTATTTACAGCTTTTTTTTTTTGCTGGTTAAGTAATATAAGAGTCTCATGGATTTTGCTGCTTGGGTTTTTCTTTGAACAACAGCAGTCCTCAGATCTCAGCCTCCAGAGTAGCTAGGAATAAGGAATGAGTCACTAGCACTGGACTTCTTTAAACTTTTTTTTTTTTTTTGGCCAGTCCTGGGCCATGAACTCAGGGCCTGAGCACTGTCCCTGGCTTCTTTTTTGCTCAAGGCTACCACTCTGCCACTTGAGCCACAGTGCCACTTCTGGCCATTTTCTGTATATGTGGTGCTGAGGAATCAAACCCAGGGCCTCATGTATATGAGGCAAGCACTCTTGCCACTAGGCCATATTCCCAGCCCTTCTTTAAACATTTTTAATGACACCAAATATAATACTTTGTAATATCTATAGTTAGCAAAAATATGTTTCCTATAGTTATTAGAGATGGGAATATTGTCTAATACAGGGACTTAGGATGTAGAAAATGTGAAGGAAAGTTTAGCTCTACCATCTCAAATTGAATTCCATATAAGAATCAATGTCACCAGGTAAATGCCATGTTTTTTCTGCCAGATGGTTTATACTTTTAATGTGCAATGGAATTTTATGTTATTCCAATGGCTAAAGCAACTGCATCATATTTACATTTTTGCTGTCATCTAGTGGGTTTCCTTTGCCCTCTTCTTATTATAATATAAAGTTGCACAGACAAAAATGAACAAAGACCAGGTGGTACCAACATTCTGTGAAGCCAGGCAGGAAGCTGAGCTATACTTCCTCCTACATCAAACTCCATAAGTGCATTTCTTAAACCCTTAAGGTAAGACTTCAGAAAAAAAAAATGGACCATTGTCAAGGATGGTTGATTTTTAAGGCTTAACTACCTGAGCAGTGTTCATTGAAAATACCATATGAGTCTCAATCAAAATGATCTAAGCTAAGCAAATGGCCACTTTGTCCTTCCCTTCCAAGGAAGTTCTGAGGGGCTTAAAAATCTGTAAGAGTGAAATTTCTTTCATTAAGTGTGTATTATTCCTTTGGGAGAAAAACATTTGACCTACATGGCTGTAAGAAAAAAAATCAAGGCTAATGGAAACAAGAATTTTTCCTAGTCAGAGAGTCCAACTGTTTTTCTTTTTCTTCCTTTTGATCAAAAGATAGATCTCCCAAGAAAGAAGGGAAGGTACAAGTGTTCTTTACCTTTGAGAATCAGATGTTTCTGCTAGAGGGATGAAGTTCTCCTCGAGCAAGTTCCTGTGGTTCCAAGAGCTGAGATTCATTATGATCTTTGGGTATGGCCCATGGACTAGCTCTGTAATGGCTATGGAATCTGGAAGTCCAAGTTCATAATTGGCTCTGCTGCTGTTCTTGGTTTATTCAGCTTCGGTATGTTTCTGCATTCTAGTCATGGCTGTCCCTCCCAGAGAATTCTGCGTATTCTCCAAAGGTACTGGCTCTGGCACTGCCCCCTCTCATGGACAGCATTTGATGTTGCCTGCCTAAGTGGCTCCTATTCCAGTTCTTCAATCCCAGGCCCAGAGTGTGTGCAGATAATCACGGTTATCATCAGACAAATGTGGCGCTTACTCCTTTGTTAACTCCTGATGGGAATAAAATCTTCAGGAGAGATTTTTTTTTCTGTATCACTTTTATTCTTTCATTTCCATAACCCTTCTTTTTTTTTTTTAAATCAGAACTACTCCAGAAGTCCACAATAGAGAGAAGGCAAAATTAAGATCCTTAAATGATAACCTGAAACCATGAACAGATCTTGTCAAACAACTATCATACCTGTTTTAAATATCATCTCCTCATAGATAATTCATCCCAAATAGTCTGTATGTGTCTATGTATGTGTGTGTATTGTGTGATTTTCACATCACCCTCTACCATTCCTCTCCAAGTTTATGATTAGGGCTTGGAAACTCCATTCCCTATAATTCATAGGGTCAGGAATGCTGGAATGTCTCAAATACTATTTTATTAAATTAAAGAGAAATAAAATATTTGCTTATGAAATTCAAAGAAATCAAATCCTTATAAAAAGGACTTGAAAAAAGTGGGGATATGGCCTAGTGGCAAGAGTGCCTGCCTCATATACATGAGGCCCTGGGTTCGATTCCTCAGCACCACATATACAGAAAATGGCCAGAAGTGGCTCTGTGGCTCAAGTGGCAGAGTGCTAGCCTTGAGCAAAAAGAAGCCAGGGACAGTGCTCAGGCCCTGAGTCCAAGCCCCAGGACTGGCCAAAAATAAATAAATAAATAAATAAATAAATAAAAAGAAAAGCTTTCAAAGTGCTATGTAGAGACATTCAGAAAAAAACAGGAGAGTAGAAGAGATGCCTAAGAACCAGAAATGATTATAAGCAATGATCTTGGTGCTCAGGCTTAAAAAAAGACAAATGAGAGGGCTTGCATGAAGCTCAGTAGCAAAGTGCTTGCCTAGCAAGTGCAATGTCCTGGGTTTGATCCCCCAGTACCAAAACAGAAAAAGACAAGAAAGAAGAAAAAGAGAGAGGATGAGAGGATGAGAGGAAAGGAGAGAGAGAGAGGAGGGAGGAAGGGAGTGAGGGAGGGAGAGAGGAGGGAAAGAAAGAAAGAGAATGAGCTAGATGGAAATGAACACGTAGGAATAAAAAGTGTTGCTCTCAATGTGAATAGCCATGAACAAAGCCCATGTTGGGTATTTTTGTTTCTAACTTACAGTAGTATCCATTTCTCAGAAGGATGTAGGAGCATAGTAGGTGAAATGCAGCAGAATATGGAACAATGGTTCGACTAGACAGCCTGAACTACTGCCTGATTGATTTGCCACTAGTATGGCAGTTAATTGCTCACTGAGATAGCCATTGTGTCTCTAAGTCACTGTAACTACTATTAAGATCTATTGAAAGGTGAGGAAGTTTCTGTAGGGATATAGCAAAATTCTTAAGGGAAGACATTCTTAGAATAATATAAAATTTCATTCACACAAATTTTGTTTTATATCATTGTGAGCTTAAAGTGGGAAAGAAAATCAGCACTTTTCACAAATGTGCCATCTCTTCTGTATTGTGCCATTCCATGGTATATAGCAGTGGTAATATATCCATTAACTGAGAGCCTGTTAGAAATGCATATCTTGAAGGCCCAGACTGATTGAGAAATTCCAGATATTGGTCCAACTGTCCGTGTTTCAGACTCTCCTAAGTAAGTGTGGACTGAATGGTAATTCAGAATTCTAGCACCAGTATGTGTCTGAGCCAATATAGCAACCATTGCCTAATCTCCATCCTTAAACTTGATAGATACAATGTCTTCTCTGTGAGCAGTACAATGACTTGAATCTCAGCTCTGCCACTTGGCAGATCATTGAATCTTCCTGGGCCTTGGTTTCCTCATTTGTAAGTAGGAAATGCTCATCAATGCTGAACAAATTTTGTGTGTGTGTGCGTGTGTGTGTGTGTGTGTGTGCACGTGTATTGGTACAGGGGTTTAAAATCAGGGTCTGGGCATTGTCCCTTTTTCTGCTGAAGGCTGGCATTCTACCACTTGAGCCATAGTTCCACTTGCATCTTTCTGGTGGCTAATTGGAGATAAGAGTCTCTCCAACTTTTCTGCCCAGATTGGCTTCAAACTGCAATCTTTAGCGCTCAGCCTCTTGAGTAGCTAGGATTACAGGCATGAGCCTCTGACACCTGTCTAGTCAAGAAAGTGTTTGAGAAAATGACATAAAGCACCTCAAAAGCAGTATTTTCTCTCCTTTACTGAAAGCTTTCTGATACAATACAAAGTCTGTCCATTCCTGGCACTTGAGAATCAAACACTATGAACAATACAACACAACACAAAACAAAATACCTCGTAGCTCTATGTCCCCAGTAAAAGACACATGGCATCTTTGTTCGGTTACAATGTGCAGTATTTTAGCTTTCATACCCATCTTTTTATTTCACCTTATAATCTTAAAGGGGAAATAAAAAAGAGCTATATTTTCTCTTTGACTTACAAGTAGAGAAACTAAAACAAAGAGGTTCGAAAATTGAATCATAACCCTGAGATTATCCAGATATGGTGGTACATTCCTAAAATCACATCTCACAGGAGGCTGAAGAGGGAGGATGGTAAGTTTGAGGCCAACTGGGCTAAATAGCAAGACCCTGTCACCAAAATAAACAACCTCAACACTAGCAAATGGCGCTGCATTCGACTGATACTTGGATTTTTGAACTTGGATGACAGATCAGTAAAATCTGAAAAAAAAACTTTGAGAAAATTAGTAAGCTTTCAACTAGGTATATTTATTCTCTGAATGTTATAATTAATGTCCAGTAAATGGGTCCTTCTGGTATTCAGAATGAAGGGATAGACTTTGGGAGTTTGGTTTTGTACAATATTTGCATCTCAATACTACCTAATACTCAGGATGCTCCAAGACTTAGCCATGATCCCCACAGGAGATGAGCTATACAGTGGTTGCTCAATTTGATTTTTCTTTCTTTTTCTACACTTTTATATAGTGTGCACATTAAAAACCATTTCTAATGTTTATCTTTCCATGTAGTACTGTGTGAGTGATATTAGTGCATTGTTTTTTATGCATCCAGAATTTCAACCTTCAGGCAATAGGAGTGTTGAAGTAAAATTGACCCTGGACAGTTAATAAATTCTAAGCAAAGATGCATAAATCAGCAGAGGGTATTTTTTTATAACGTCCTCCTACCATCCTATCCCAAAGGGTGGTTAAGGAAGACTAGGAAAGAAATATTTTTAGAGAATTGTTTTTTTTTTTTTTATCATTTCAGAGGGCAGAGGGAAGCATAGAGCAATGCCCAGCACTGGTTAGCAGATTGTCATTTTTAGTTTTGATGTTCCAGGGTTTAATTGTCTTTCATGTGAACAATAGCGGACGCTCTCTGGTGTGCTATGCTAGCGTGATAAAAGGCGAATGTTCTTGCATAGCAATGCCTTTTTTTATTATTAGCGTAAAAAATTAGCAAGCTGGAAGTCGTTAGAAGGAGTTCCACTGACATTAATTGTAACACAGCCCTGAATTTGTTTGCAGACCAGTGCCAGAAGACAATAGCAGAGAGAAGAAAGAGCAATATTAATAGCCTTCTACTTATTGTATCATTTTAGTGGGCCTTAATAAGGTGTCTGCTGTCAACCAGAATTTATTTTAAAAAAGGAAGACATAGTAATTGATGTCTTGCAGTAAGTATGGATGAGGGCTCAACTTGATTAATGTATGAGTTGGCTTTTTAAGGCATTTTTAAAAGGCTTCTTAACTGGGTCTTAAGAGACTGATGCGAGCCCACTGTAAACTACCTCTTTGCTGTTGGAAAACAGCCTGACAGCTGCTGTCTCCTGTGGGGGTTCTCTCTCTTTCTCCCCCCACCACCTTCTTCCTGATCAGAGAAAACTGAAGTAATATACTCCTTGTCAATAATTGCAGTGCTTAAAAATCTTATAAAGGGATTTTGACTCTTCTCTCTTGAGAGAATTTTCCAAAGGTTAAATTAGTTTTACGTGTGTGTGCTTTAAATATCACTACCTTCAGTAAGGAGTGCATTTGGATTTTAAATAAGCTATTAGTTTGTGCATGCCTTGAACCTTCACCCTTTGTAACATAAACAGTGTTGATGTCAGAGATGGACTTGATGCAAAAGCAACTCTAGGTCAAGGTGAGTTTCTTTACTGTCACCTAAATCATTTTCTTTGCAAGGTGTGGTTATGAATTTGTGCTTGCATGAATGCATGGACAGATAAATGTGTGTACCTATGTATATAAATGTACAGGTGTGTGCATGTGCGTGTACAATTGTGTTATAGGTATCCATGTATGTAGCAGTGTGCATGTGTGCATATATGTTCTTGCTGTGGGCATACACATGTATTGGTGCGTATGTGTGAATATGTGCATATACATTGCATGTGCAAGTGGACACATACATCTATACTTTTGGATGTTCACATGGGTGCAAGTGTGTACGCATGTGTGCGTGTTCAGGGAGACACATACAGGCATGGGCATATGGATTAAACAACTACTAATATCTACACAGTAAAATTAAAAAGTTGGCTTCCCAGGAAATTTTCCTTTATGCCAATCTCAGATATACTCATCCACTTTTCCTTCTACTCTATCACCCTATATCAACTCTATGTTTCTATCATAAAAAGTTATTTTTATAAGTAGCAGAAAACCTGACTTATAATTCCAGAGGAGAAGAAAGGGCCACACTGTAATACTTTGCCTCTTTGGATCCGTAGATGTCAACCTAGTGTCCCAGGTAGTAGCAGTAGCTCACCTCTTTTGATAGTAATATAATAATAATAATTTAATAATAATAATAATAATAATGCTTGAACAAGTCAGCCATCACCATGAAGTGTGGCAGGAAGCACCTCATTACTATTCAGCACCACTCCTAAACTTGAGTTGAGATAAAGTCCATAAACATGAACGACAGAAAAGAGAATAGAGAGACTGGGAAAAGAAACCCTATGCACAGCCCTTTGATCCACTGGGTCCCAAGTCAAAGGCTCCTGTCGTGAGTCACATGCCATGGATGTATCAGGAAAGTGTGTGCAGTGGGGCTTGCCTGTGTGGCTCACAGAGGTTCAACTTGTTTGGGAGCTGTACCTGGTCAGGCAGGGAAAGCCTAATTGGGGAAGGGATGCAGATATGTCACATGGAGGACCCTGCCTCCATGAATCGCAGATTCAGACTCTTTGCTCCCCCTGGCAGAACTGGCTTAATTATCATTTTGCTATCTAGTTCACCTGATCATACTTCCTAGGTTAACTTAATAATAATAATAATAATAATAATTGTTGTTGTTATTATTATTATTTTGGTGGTGTTAGGGATTAGATTCAGGGCTTTGCACTTTTAAGCAAGCACACTACCATTTGAGCCATTCCTTAGTCCTTGTCCTTTTTAGTTTATTTTTCAGGCAAGGTCTCATGCTTTCGCTCTGCTCAGCCTCTGATTATGATCCTCTTGTATCTGCCTCCCAAAGTAGCCAAGACAGCAGATGTACACCATGCCCAGCTCTTAACTTACCTTTTTAATTTACCTAGATTTCTCAATCTTTTAGACTTAACTTTGTAAAAATGTGAGATGGGGAAATGATAGGCACAGATTTTCCTAAAACCTCAATGTGGTCATTCACAGAAAGCAATTATCCTCATGTGACACCAAAGAGCACTGGAGTCAACTCTATAAGAACACCAGCAGCAACTCTAAGCAAGTCATGCAGGGCTCCTGTTTGTTGTTTCTAAAATGTGTGTACCCAGAACATGGCTTTATTCCCTAATCCTTGTTATTATCGAGCCAGCTTTCATGGGTGTGTTTTCTGACTCAGAAAATGTGGAGTCCACACCTCATATTAACTATGTAAGCAAATTTGCAAAGAAAAAAGTTCTCATATTTTCTATAGGATAGTAATACATACACGAGAAATTCTAAAATGCAGCCTCACAATGACCCAAAGAACCTACAGACTAAGCCAACTGATTCTCTTGCCAGGAGCTTCCTGATGGGCTACAGGTTATTTCAGAGGACAGATACTTCCAGAGGGCTGAGCCATGAGCCTGGTCATTCCTGATAGCAATCAGCCAAGAACTATCACACTGCCATAAATAGCTCCCCTGGGTGCCATAAAGACATTACCATTTACACTACATGCTTCCCTTCCTGCTTCTCCTGCCCTGAGAGATGAAAGTAGAAAAGGGCAAATACTCTCAGACTGGGAGGCAGAGGAAATTGTATTTGTAACAACATTTATTGGTGTTCCCATTTGTGCCCATGTTGTATATAAATCTGGTATCTACAAGGTATTTGTTAGAGGCCCTAAGATGTGAGAAGATGGATAAGACAAGTCCCTGATATTCAAGATTACAGTCTAATAAGGAAGACACATCGGGAGACATGGTAGCTGCTTCAGCAACAGCCAGCTGAGCCCCTCTACATCTTCTTCATGGGAATAATTGATAGAATCATGTGTAGCTATCCTGCATGTCAGGATTTGCCTAACATTGCAGGTTTAATAGAAGGAATACATGTTCTAGAAGGTAGAAAAAATGTTTTAAAAAGCTATAGGCAGTTATATATTTATACTATTATTTACCTCTATCCAAGGATGAAATAAGAAGTTGAGTCCTTTCATTAAGAAATTATCACAGCTGGGGGGCTGGGAATATGGCTTAGTGGCAGAGTGCTTGCCTTGTATGCATGAAGCCCTGGGTTCGATTCCTCAGCATCTCGTAAACAGAAAAAGCTGGAAGTAGCACTGTAGCTCAAGAGGTACAGTGCTAGCCTTGAGCAAAAAAGAAAGAAAGAAAGAAAGAAAGAAAGAAAGAAAGAAAGAAAGAAAGAAAGAAAGAAAGAAAGAAAAGAAAGAAAGAAAGAAAGAAGGAAAGAAAGAAAACAAGAAGCCAGGGACAGTGCTCAGGCTTTGAGTCTAAGCCCCAGGAATGGCAAAAAATAAAAATAAAAAAATCACAGCTGGGTATCTGTGGTTTATGCCTATAATCTTAGCTACTCAGGAAGCTGAAATCTGAAGATCACGGTTCAAAGCCAGCATGAGCGGGAAGGAAAAGTGAATGGAGCTTGGGTCAGAGTGACTCCAGTGAGGGCCAAGGGAACAGAGCAATTACTGATCTAGAAGCAACCTTATGGGGAGTAGGGAGGTATCTCTGGAGCTAACTTTTCAGACTTCAAATGTGATTGTCAAAATTCAGGCACTTCCAGAACTAAAAAAAATACAGATTATTCGACTAAGGTACTCATTGTTATGGTTAACAATTTTATGGGTTTTTTTAATATCTCGTGCACTAAGTTATATTATAAATTCAGTGAAATGTATCAAGGTGTCTACTTACCTTTGCTCAAGTCTTCTTATAGGAAAGTGAGCTTATCAAAGAAGATATCGAAGAAAATATTTCTACTCTTCCAGGACTTTACACTCTTGGTGTAGAAATGTCTGCAAAATTTGTTGTTACCATATATACCTAGTAAATAACAAAATGGCAGACATACAAGTTACTTGTAGCAATTGTCTCTGAATACTGTGATCATAATTCTATCTTTAACTGCTAATCTGTGTGCTATGGTTTCTAATCCAAGGAATTTCCTGTATAATATCCAGCCTAGTGTTGTGCTCATTGTCTTACTTAACTAGCATTTTCTGTTTATTGACACCTGTGTAAGGGAGGCTGTTTATATCAGTTCTATCTAAGGAGATGCCAACATTTGCCACTAATCTTTTTAAAGATGATCCTCATGAATATCCAAGGAGTCAGAAACTTTAAGTAAAGAGTGGGCACACAGAGAAGTGTCCTTATTTCTTCTTTACAAAAAAAAAATCTTTATTACTTTTTATTTATTCATTTTTGTGCTGGTCCTGGGATTGAACTCAGAGACCTCGTGCTATCCCTGAGAGTTTTGCTCAAGGCTAGAGCTCTATCATTTGAGTCCTTGCTCCACCGCCAGTTTTTTGGGAGTTAATTGAAGAGTCTCATGGACTTTCTCACTTGGGTTGACTTCAAATCTTGGTCCTCAGATCTCAGCCTCTTGAGTAGCTAGGGTTACAGACATGAGCCCCTAGTGTTTGGCTCTTGAAAGTGTTTGATTGGCATATATTAATTTTAATTAGCATATATTAATAGTATAAAATATTGCCTTTCCATTCTGACGTTTTCATGAATGTGTATAATATACTATGATTTCACCCCTCAGTACCCTCTCTTGTTCCTTCTCCCCACTTCTGCTGGGGTCTTTTTCTATTTTCAAATAGTTCCACTTCTACTTGCATTTTGAATAGGAGAAACAAATGTAATGCTTTTCTTACTGAGTTAGCAAAGCAATATGTTCTTAATGCTAAGAATTTGGTCTGAGTACGGTGACATGCTATATTCTAGTACTGGGAGTCTGAAGCAAGAAGGACCACTTAAACCCAGGAGGCTGAGGCCAGCCTGGGTAACAGAACCTTTTCCCAATGTAAAAGTCCTAAAGGATTTATGAATCAGCACTATGAATTAAGAAAGTTGTAGATGGCATTTATTAGGCAATATGTTTGTATTAAACATGTAGGTTGAAAATCAAACATACAGTTGCTATTTAACACGCATTTTCACAATTCATTTCATTTCATTTTAAAAACCCAACGTTCAAAATGGTGAAGTTAAAATATCTCTTTGCATGATGCTGACAATTCAGCAGCTTGAAGTTTGAAACTGTGCATGTATTTTTGTTTGAAAGTCTCTAAATTATACTTTGCTCACTATAGATCTGGAAAAGTTAAAATATTTATAATAAATCCTGCACCAAAACAAGAAATCTCATGAAATTCTTGCTGCTAAAGATATTCTAGTACAAATGAATTAAGGCATGTCCTATTTTTAACCTAGGGCAGAGCTGGGAGCATTTGGGGTGTAGATAGCTCTTGTGTGGCTGCTGATTTTGTCCACCACATTGACAAAATTCCAGTTCTAATAAGAAGACACTGAAATCTGAATGGGGGGAAGTTTGACGTTTCTCAATGTTTGAAGAACAAGGCACCATTTTATTTTCTTATTAATCTGTTTCCTAAACAGTCAGTATCAAAGCAAGTGTTTAAAGCAGATTATTCTTGTTAGGCAATGTAAGAATGAAGGGGAAAGAATCCTTTTGATCTCTTGGGAGTGAACTCTGCTTTGCAGATAATACCTAACAAGAATGGTTCTGTTCTTTTGCTATCCCATTGTCTAGGAACCAGTGGAATTGGTGTTCAGCAAAAGATAAATAAATAAATAAAAGTCTTACATAGGCTTTTTGAATGCAAACCTTTAAATATGGAAAGATAATGATTTGTATAGCATTGCTGTATAATGCATTTCTTGTCTTCGGTGGAGTTCATGTGACAAATTCCAGTTGATAAGGCCTAGTCTCTGGAGTCAGTTGTCTGGCTAGTTATTAAGATTAAGATAAGTCCTAAGAGGCAAAGATATAGTTCATTGTACTACCTTGACTGGATTGGGGCACCTAGGATTTTTAGAGTAAACAAGGAACCAGTTCACCCTGACCCTCTTTTGGACTTGAGGTGAACACTGTAAATATTGGTGAAATACGATTAAGGATTATGTTTTTCATAGAAAAGAGTTTCAATGATGTTTTAAAAAGTCCCATTATGTATAAATGTACTAAGTTTTTAGAGAAGGGATTCACTTTTTAGAAAAGTTTCTTTCTTTCCTTCCTTCCTCCTCCTCCTCCTCTCTCTTTCTTTCTTTCTTTCTTTCTTTCTTTCTTTCTTTCTTTCTTTCTTTCTTTCTTTCTTTCTTTCTTTCTTTCTTTCTTTTCTCTCTCCTTCCTTCCTCCCTCCCCCTTTCCCTCCCCCTCTCCCTCTCTCTCTCTCTCTCTCTCTCTCTCTCTCTCTCTCTTTCCTTTATGTGGTATTCAGGAATACAAAGGTAATTAATGAGTCCTAATAGCTGATATCAGAAAGGCAGGTTTCTATCCTCAAAAAATTTGCCAAGGAGGGGAAAATAATGCAAATTAGTTAAGTGCAATTAGGAGACCTTAAGATGGAGGATATATATATATATACATATATTCATATGTATATATGACTCAAAATATTTTTAATGCATATTCAAAGCTAATATTGCCTATTAAATAATTCCCAGTCATTTTCCAGGGAGGGGAAAACATGTCTGTCCTGTTCTGTAAAGCTGACAGAATGTTCCAGGGGCATACCAAACAGAGACAAATATTTTCTGGAGTTCAGTCAATGATTCACACTAAATATAGTAAATATGAGCTTTGTGGCAAATTGGTAGGCTGCATTTGCATCCCTGCAAAGTTTAACTGTCTCGGAGATCGTGGGAGGAGTGATCGAGAGGGGTAATTTAGCAAACGTTCCCCAGCAACACGCTGCGCAGTGGAGAGCACTGGGTAGCTATTAATTTTTGTTAATGAATTTAAAACTAGATGTATGGAAATGGTTATATGAAATGTATACACTGCTAAACAGTTAACTAGTCCTTAGGGCTTATGTTTAATTATCTATGTGTAAATCATTTTGAGCAGGGCGACCCTAATGAGTCAAAAAAATAATCAAGTAACTCATATCTAGCTTTGTAATGACTGTAGAACCCAAATTCATAAAAGGGAACGTGTTCTCATTTGTGGATGGCTGGGTTGTCCTGGTGGTTCATCAGTGCTAGGTCACTGGCTCTTGCATGTCATGGCCACATGCATGTGTACTTCTGGTTGATTTCCTTGTGTTGGGGTTGAGGTTCTAGGGTCCTCTCAGTTGCCTGTCCAGGGGACAGAGCAGTGTCTGAAGACTCAATTTTTGATTATCACAGCTGGGTGGCTGCTACTCTTATCTTGTTAGAAGGAAAACGGGGATATTGTTAAAGCATTCTGGAATGCTTAGGGCAATATCTAGCTAGCAACAGAAACTTACCTATCTCTAAAAATGTTAACAGTGCTAAGGTTGGAAAGTGCTATCCTATGCAAATACTAGATTGAGAACAGCATTTATTTATAATATTATCTTTAAAAATACAAGCTAAACACCTGTAATTTATGCCTGTAATCCTGCTTACTCAGGAGGATGAGATCTCAGAATCATGGTTCACACCAGCCCAGGCAGGAAAGTCCATAAGACGCTGATCTCTAACTAACCACCAAAATGCCTAAGTGGAGCTGTGACTCAAGTGAAAAGAGCACCAGTCTTGAGCAAAGAGGCTAAGGAAAAGTGCCCAGACCCTTAATTACAGACCCATATAAGCTCACATTACAGAAAGAGGGGATATGCTTAAGGATAATGAAAACTGTTCCATCTACGCTTGAGATCCTGGGCTGAAATAATTCACGGGATCCATTCCAGCCCCATCTTCTTTGATCGGTTGTAGGAAATGAGATATATTTGTTTACTTAAGAATAAAACATGACAAAGTGAAAGTAAGTGCTCACAGTTAGAAATTAAAATTTCTCCCTTTCGATTCTACTCCAGGGAAATCATGACACCTTTCGAACTTACTTGGAAAAGTATTGGAATTCTTTTTCTGCTGAGACTAAAGATAAAGGGAAAATAGACTCTTCTCCGTATGCAGTTTAAAAAAAAAACTAAAATTAGAACATAATTCTATGTTAGCACAGACTTCTATTGAAAATACGAAACATGACCTGAAACCACTAGAGAGATAGGAAACACGTAGATCCACATATATTTTCAAACTTTGGTAGTGTATTGCTCTGGTAGTAGGAATCATACATAGCCTTGATTACTATAAGGATTGTTGTCACCTTATTTTTATGGCCTGAGCAGGCATGATTAACCACCCTTTTGTCTTACTTTAAAATACAAGAGCAATGATTACTTCCTGCTGGCCAGTATGGCACCACCTACCTGGCAAAATAGACCATTCAAGAAAATGGTCCATTTTGGTTTGTTGGCCACACTGTGGCTACCAATACCTCTGCAACCTATATCTAAATTGGTTATAAAGTCAGTCTCAGTACCAGTGATTCATGCTTATTGTCCTAGCTGCTTAGGAGCTAAGATCCAAAGGACCACAGCTAAAGAGAAAGAAAAGGAAATAATGCACATATAGAGTAAGAGATGATCAACATTAAAACATGTCCAAATGGAAGGCAAATACAAAGAAGTGCAAACTTGAGAGTTTAGGATCACAAATAATTTTTCTTCTTTTTACATGTTATCAATCATCCACTGTGTTTTTGAAAAAAAAATCTACTAACAGGCATCCTGAGAAGTTATATAGTTATTTTAAGAAAGAAAGAAAGAAAGAAAGAAAGAAAGAAAGAAAGAAAGAAAGAAAGAAAGAAAGAAAGAAAGAAAGAAAAGAAAGAAAAGAAAAGAAAAGAAAAGAAAAGGAGAGAAAGGAAAAAGCCCTGGGACCTTCTGCTGATGGTTTTCTTCTGGTGTGCAATGGAAGGGTAGTTTTCCACCTTTGTTCAGAGGGGAGCAGAGGTGATTGGGTGGAGGGTACACTGCTGCGTTTTTAGGAGATTGGGTCATGTTTCTGATTCATGGCAGCTGTTGCTTTGTAAGCTGGGTGTTAATCCTGTTAGCATCTCCAGTCTAATGGAGATGCTGTGGTGTCTGAATTTGAATGTCTGGGCAGGAGGACCAGGATGACTCAGAAAGTTCCAGAGTAGGAGTATTTTTCAGGGGAAGGGAAAACTGAGTCAGGTATCACCATGGAAGCCACTGGACGCTTCAGAGTGGGACTCCAAGGAGCAATACAGCTCACGAGGAGGGACAGGCACAGAAGGGGAGTGGTATGGAGCAGTTGAACACCCCTTCCCAAGGCTGGCCTTAGTCTCAGTCAGTTTTTTCTTTCCTCTTCCTCTTTGTCTCCCTAGCAAAGCTGGTATGGCCTTGTTTTCCCACAGATTATGCTGTACAAACATTCTCTTTATATTATTTATATTCTTTACTGTGCCCCTGGTAAAACTAGGTGAAGAAAATGGGTGTTTCCTGCTAACTCTTGTCTCTTTCAGTACCTCAAACTGAATTAGACTCATTCGCACATAAGAAAGATCCATGGTTCCCCTGCGGCCTGTCAAGTGCTCTTCTGAGCACCACATTATCCAAAAGGAACAAGATGAAAAGACATTTTTCTGTCCTCTGGACTTCCAGTACCTAACAAACATAGCTACACATACATGTGCACATACATGTGTGTTTTAAATACTGAATAAGTACAGGAAAACACTAACACAAGTTAATAAGGTACTGAAGTGGGGGGAATGCCACTTTAGATAAGATTTATCTAGGGTCCTCTGTAAAGAAAATGTTCACCAAGTGCCAGTAGCTCACGTCTGTAACCCAAGCTACTGGGGAGGCTGAGATCTGAGGATGGAGGTTCAAAGCCATGTTCCAAGCCATCCCAAGAAAAAAAGTCCCTGTGAGTCTCTTATCTCCAGTAAACCACTCAAAAACCAAAAGTAGCGCTGTGGTTCAAGTGGAAGAGCTCGCCTTGAGCACAAAGAGCTCAGAGAGCATCCAGGCCCTGAGTTCAAGCCCCACAACCAACCAACATGCATACATATATACGTACATGCATACATACATAAAATGTTCCACTGAGATTGAAACAATGAGGCAGAATTAGCCACACAGTAATTTGGATCAGCTCTACAGGTTCTACAGGTTGTGCAGTTTCTTTTTGGTCACTTGGATTATATCAGTGAATGAAACAAAGTCCCAGCTTGTAGGGATTCATCATCAGTTTTGAGTGAGTGAGAGAGTTGCATATATTACTAATTTGCAAGTGCATGCACAGACACAAAGTAAAAGAGCACATGACTTGAGTAGAATAGAATCAGTGAGTGTTATTTATAGCAGAATCAGGAATGTCTCCAGCTATTTGTATTTCAGTAGAAGTCCTAAAGGAATGGGGTGTTGTTACCAAGCAGAGTGTCTGAGGCAGGGAGCTTTAATGCAGCTTGGACTGTCTCTGTGCTAAAAAGGAGTCCTGGGTTCAGGGTTAGGGTGATGGGTAGTTAGAATACCAATAGTGAAACTGAGCTGGGCAGGGAGGGAGTGGAGGATCTTTTATCCTGGATTGCAGGGTTAGGCTTTATCCACCTTACAGTGAGCATGTCTTGGGGCAGTTTGGGAGCACTGGGAGAAGCGAAGCTGCGTGGTTTTCTGTTGGTTGAGGAACTCCATGGTGATAAAGGTAGAAAGAAGTTAATATTACTTACCGTAGAGTTTCATACATCCAGCCACTACCCATCTACTCACTCCTTCCCAATCTAGAACTTTCACTTGAACTGACCTCAGGAAGAATGAGACTCTTAGAAGGATCTGTTCACTAATTCCTAATCTTGTAATAAATTTTAAGTACTGAAATCTATGTTCATAAAGAAGTTCATCTTAACAAAGTAAAGGAGGAAGGAGAAACACAGGGATTCTTCTCTCCCTCCATTCTTCCCCCTCTCCCACCCCCTTGGTTTTATTAAGAAAAGACGTGTATTTTCATTGTTGAAGTGCGGCATATTAAGATAACAAGCTCACAGGACAATGCACCCAAACAGTTCATGAGGTAAAATCAGGACAATACTTGGATTCCTGTGGGCTGTAATTAAAGCTATCTGGATTCAAAAAAAGAATTATTTCACTGCAGATTTATGTTCCAAAGAAACAAAAAGAGAGAGAATAGCAAAGTGAAATACAGCAAAAAGAACTCTTAATTCCAATGTATTCACCTCACCCATCAGAAGAAATGGCATTAATTCAGGTACCCAATTACAGTAATGTGGTTCAGAGCACCTCAATAGGTGTTTCAGTCTCAAGCCAGGACTAACATTTGTAATCCTTTAAATGCACTTAAGAAATTGATGTTAGAGCCCCACAATCTGTTAGGGGCCTTGCTTGCCTGGTGGCTGCAAAGTATCCCACCATTAATTGGATCATCAGAATGTGATCCGTGTCCTGGACCCAGGATTATGGAAGACTGCTTCTGCTCTGATGTGTTGAACCAGAAGCCCCCTTTGTGAGAGATTTTGACCCTTAATGTAGATAAGTGGTATCTTTCATCAATCTCAGCCTGCATTAAAAAAGGCGAAATGTCAATTTAGTAAGGGGCATTTAATGGAATTCAACATCTTTTAATTTAATACCTTGGAAAAGTTAGTCTTTCTGACCTACCTAATACTTCTGCTGATGGAATATTTTGTAAAGCTCCATTTCAAAAAAAAAAGTTGGTCTTCCATTTATTAATAAAATCGCAGCTTTGAAACTTCCTGCTTGCCATGTAGGGTTAGAAAATATCTCACACACACACACACACACACACACACACACACACACACACAGTGACCCTCCAAAAACTTAGATAAAGAATAACAAGGAAATTCAATTTCTTAACTACTTCCTTTGTTGAGATGATGCTGTAAAAATGCATACAAGTTTAAGAAAGAACTTGAATTGTTGTGGTTTAGGCATGTAATCTACATTCTCAGGAGGCTAAACTAAGGAGGATTATGGTTTGAGGCAAGCCTGGAGAAAAAGTCTGTGAGACTTCCATCTCAATCAATAAGGGTGGGCGTGGTGGCATGTACATATTTTCCCTGCTACATGGAAATCATAAGTGAGGCGATCTCTGCCTTGAGCTAGGCTAGCTTGAGCATACATGATTCTATTTGAAAAATACCTAAAGCAAAAGTGTCTGGAAGCACAGGGCAAGTGGTAGAGGATCTGCCTAGCAATTGCAAGGCCCTAATTTCAAACCTCAGTACTACACCAAATATATTTTTTAAAAAAATCTGCTTTCAGTAGCTCATGCCTATAAACCTAGCTACTTAGAAAGCTGAGATCTGAGGATCACAATTAAAAGCCAGGCCAGGCAGGAAAGTCTGTGAGACTCATCTCCAAGTAAGCACAAACAAACAAACAAACAAAAACAGAAATGGAGATGTGGCCACAAAAAAAAAATATATATCTGAGACCCTAGTTCAAGTCTCAGAATCTGGGTGCATACACACAGGCACAGACAGACAGACACACACACACACACACACACACACACACACACAAACATGCACACACACACACACACACAAACACAGACACTCATAACAGCAACAACAATTTGCTTTGTTAGTTTCTTATTCTTAAGAGTGTGAGCTATGGAGAATTTAAGTGTTCTGTTTTAATGCCTTGTCACTCTGAACTTAAATTGGGAGGGATAATATTACTTTCTTTAAAGAAATAAAGAACCAATTCAGTGTTTTTTCCATATTTTGTGTGGGGGGGGGCGTGTTAGGGAATCAAGCCCAGAGCACTATCTCTAAGCCATATCCCTGGCTGTAATTGCTGAATAGTTCACGTTTTAATAGAGGTATGGATCTAGATTCCAGGTGAGTGGGGATTTATGGGATCCTGCCAGCTCAAGGAACATCCCAGCCCTTGTGCATTTCCAGCCGCATCCAGCACACCAGGTCCTAGAACAGTCTTTAGTGATCAGCTATTTCCTCACAGATTGATGGGGCAGATGCACAAGCGAGCCCTCAGCACTTCTGTTTCTTGGATGAATAGTGTTGCTTTTCTACCAATGGGTAGATAATGTTGCATTTTTCTGGGGAAATCCATTTAAACATCTGTGAAATAGCCAGTATGGCCATAAAAGTGTAGTGCATGCCAGTTAATGGAAGTGTTCAGGGACAGTCTGGTTATTGTAGCATCTCTAGGTGAGGCCGTTGGGCCTCTTACTTTATGGACTTCATGGGTTAGACAGAAAGGTGAGGTTTGTGGTTGAATTACCCAGTACCAGCTCCTGATTCTTTGAAGACAAGTGGAGCCTCACCCCTAGTTGCTGCAGCCAGCATTGTGTGCCCCATTTCCAGGAGCTTACAGTTGAGATGTGAACCTGCCCATCTTCCCTAATGGGGTTTCTTGGGGTGAGGGCCACACACAGTCTGGATGGATGAGAGACCCGAGAGCTGGTGAGTGATCCTCTTGTAAATGTTGTCTTTCTGAACTATGACCCTGGGGCCCTCTTAAACTGAGATAGGCAGATATAAATTCACCTCTACAGGGGCTGGGAATATGGCCTAGTGGCAAGAGTGCTTGCCTCATATACATGAAGCCCTGGGTTTGATTCCCCAGCACCACATATATAGAAAACAGCCAGAGTGGTGCTGTGGCTCAAGTGGCAAAGTGCTAGCCTTGAGAAAAAAAATAAAAATGAAGCCAGGGACAGTGCTCAGGCCCTGAGTCCAAGCCCAGGACTGGGGGGGGGGGGGGAAATTTCACCTCTACACAGAAAGGGGAAATGAAGAACAGTACCAATAACTTGATACAATGATATAAATAGGTTTATATCATAAATAAACTAAGTAAAACCACCCTGAATCAAACATCATCTTTGGCTGTTGGCAGTATTAGTCTTTCTTGTCAATATGTATATTAGAGAGAACTATCTTCTGGCCTTACTTTGTCCAATTTGGCAATAGACTTCTAATCAAATTTAATTTTAATTTAATGATTTTATTCTTTATGGCCAAACTTATTTTATATTAAAGAGTTACTTTAGCTCTAAAAACTGAAAACTAGATATAAATACTGGGCCTCATTACAGAAAATTACCTTTCTTTTGGGGTGGGGGTGTGGGGAAGTGGTTCCAGTACTGGGGCTTGAACTCAAGGCCTCATACACTTGTTTGGGTTTATTCACTCAGGACTGACCTCTACTACTTGAGCTACACCTTCATGTCTGGCTTTTGGTGGTTAGCTTGGAGATAAACGTTTCTCCAATCTCTCTGCATGGACTGGCTTTGAATAGTAATCCTCAAATCTCAGCCTCCTTGAGTAGCTAGAATTCCAGATTTGATTCACCAACCAACACTAGCTATTCCTCCTCCTCCTCCTCCTCCTCCTCCTCCTCCTCCTCCTCCTCCTCCTCCTCCTCCTCCTCCTCCTCCTCCTCCTCCTCCTCCTCCTCCTCCCCCCCTCTCCCCCCACCCCTCCTGTGGGGCTGGTTTGCTGTGAAATCCTGCATATGCTACCTGTGTTATTGTTGCAGTTCCCACCTGTGCTACCATGGTGCTATGAAGGTATTATTCATCCTACCTGGGTTGTTTCTTTATGCTGGCAAACCATCCTAAGTGAGTGAATACGGCAGCTGGTTTTGCCTTGGTGCTCTTGGGCCTCTGCAATTTCCTTCTGGATGGAATCCTTCAGAATCCCCTAGGACACCTAGAATTTGTGAGGCAGTACCACACCAATCAGGCGATCTGGTGTAGAGAGTAATATGTTTACCTTGAACATAAGTTTTTTCTGTGTTTTTGGCACAGAATGTGCCATAAGCACTTTTTTCTGAAAGGCAAAAGTACTGTGGAAAGGCCATTGCTTGAAGTCGACATTGAGTAGGTGCATTGGGAGTGCATTTTTGTGTCTTCTCTCTCCTCTCCTCCATGTTTCTCTTCCTCCTCTCATGGTCTTTGTAGAGATTAGAAAAACAAATCCTATTATCACTTAAAGGTCCACAGTGGTCTTTAACAAAGACGCTACCAGTTCTAGTTGGGGTTAGTTCCAGATGACTTAAGCACATCTTGTTGAGGGTTAAGTTGATTCAAACCTGGAGGACTGAATACAAGGCTTTGAGCTGACCCCTCTCTCGGCCAGTGGCTTCCAGTCTGTGATGGAATCACAGAGTTCCTCTATCTCATTGGAGGTTTCAGCCATGTCTATGTCCCACCCTTGTGAAATCAGAGAAGGGAATGTGTGTATCAAATCCTAGAGGAAGCTGGGTAATGGTGGCCCATGCCTATAATCATAGCTACTGAAGAGGATGACATCTGGGGATCATGGCTGGCTTTGTAAGGAAATTTTACTTTGTTTAAACAGTAGATATATCTGTACATTTTAATTTATTTGATTTTCCCCCTAAGTTTGTTATATGCTTGGTTTGCCCAGTAGTGAAGTCTAGAAGCATTCTTTTTTTTTCCCCTCAATCTCCTATTCTGTGTGTGTGTGTGTGTCTGTCTGTCTGTCTGTCTGTTTTTGTGAGGTTGTACATGTATCACTACTATGGCAGCAGCCTGTTGTATCTGAGATGATGATTCTTAGTTATTTATCTTCTTTCACCTTCTTTGTCGCTGCCACTAAAGCCAGTTTTAGCCATCTCTTAGCTCATTTGGGATATTAGCCTCTCTTTTTGTCACTATCTGGTCATGTTTAATTCGGCTGTACAAGCATTTTACATTAGCCAAAATGTTTACATGCTGGGCTCACTCTACAATCCCAATTGATATTGATGATTGTTCTGAAAAAGAAAGAAAGAAAGAAGGAAGGACAAAGAAATGGCTGGTGGCTGTTGTAAACCTCACTGGTGCCCTGGCCTTGGTACACAACAGAAAAGAAAGAGGCAAGAGATCCCCATTTCCCTGGTCAGCCCATTGTGCTGGATCCAGGCTCCTGCTGGGAGATTATAGGTTTGCTAGGGCCTGTGATTGTAGAAATAAAACAGTAAGAAAGTAAAATAAAATCATAAAAGACATGCAGTTAAAGTCAATGACTTGCTGCTGATGGGTTTTAACTCACTGGGGAGCCAGAAACTTGATTCCCTTAGTTCATTTTATTCTCCTCCAACTTCAACAGATCTTGGGCATCTTTTTCCTCTGTGTCCACAGATGGAAGGAGCCTCAAGCTCAAAGCTTGTCCCATCCCTTTGATATTCCCTGGGATTAACCTCTGTCAGTCTTATCCTTCCATACACAGTGAATTCCTTTATAATGCCAAGGAAAACTGTGAACAAGCAAATAAAGACTTACTCATGCCTTCATAATGATTTAAGTGGTAGCTTCCTTTCCTTATTCCTTCTCTAGCAATTTCTCATACAAATGTTACATGTTACTTGTGGCTCATGCCAGTGATGTTAGCTAGACAAGAGGCTGAGATCTGAAAATCACAAGTTTGAAGCCATCGCAGTTAGACAAATCTGAGAGACATTTATCTCCAGTTAACCAGTAAAAAGTGGAGGCATGTCTCAAGTAGTAAAACACCAGCCTTGAGGGCTAAAGCTAATTGAGTGAGTGAAGCCCTAGTATTGAAACAAATGGAAGGAAGGAAGGAAGGAAGGAAGGAAGGAAGGAAGGAAGGAAGGAAGGAAGGAAGGAAAGAAAATGGGAGGCAAGCAAGAGAGAGCATTGTCATTATCTCCTAGTGTGTACAGAACACCAGAACTTTCACTCCTATCTAATGGTAGCTTAGAACCATTGATGAGCCTCTCTCATGGACATTCTTTGCTCCTCAGATTTCATGACCCTCTTCATGCCTGAATTTCCTTCTATTTTTCAGACATTTGTTTCCTAATTGCCAGCATCTGTTGTCATCATTCTTCCATGAGTTGGAGCCTCAAAGCTTATGTCTGTGCATATAACACCCTATTGTACATTCCAGTCTTGATCTCTCTCCTAATTTTCAGTAAGACATCACAATGCTGGTCTCTACTACCTGAATTGCAGACTGTCGCACAATGCCCCCATTTTTCACAGTGTTTCTGCCTTTTCAAGTTATCCGCTCCTGACTTTGATTTTGTTAATGCCCTATACTTTAGTATACTTTACTATAGTATGTACCTCAAGTCATCTTTGACTCTAGCACTTTTTTATTCAGATTTATAGCTTACAAAAGATCTAAATTTTTACAGTATTTCATTTCATCTTTAGTTTCTTGCTGTTGGACAATGCTGCCTCCATGTTTATGCAACAAACAAGGAGAATCTTAACCACCATTACATGAGGAAAACTCCACAACAGGACTGTTGGGGCCCTGTCCAAGCCAACATGGACCTGTGTTCAGCCCATACCCTTGTTTTTTTCTATACATGTAGAGGTGGCAAGTTTCCCAAGTGAAATTCCTGAATGAACAGCAGCACACACTACCAAGGGCAGGTATATGGAAAGAAATTTGGTACCTGGATTAACTATCTTGATGTAGAAAGATGATCTTTTGTCCTCAAAATTTACCCTTAAGCAGTGTCTACTGGCTCTTCTCTTAAAAGCTTAAGCCAACAAACGAGGGTAGTAATTGGCTAATTTTATACATCAAATATTTCACAGAAACAGTAAGTCCAGATTTTGAAGAATGACCAGACTCCAAGCAGCAAAGACATACCATTAAGCTTTCAGACCTACAATCAAGAGACCTTAGGATAATTATTAGCAAACATAGCCTAGGATGTTGTGGCTAAGGTTGATAACAATACACTCAGCCTTGAAACTAGATAGCATACCCTAATGATTTTAGGATTGAGTTCTTAAGACCAAATGGATTTTTCTCATGTGATGGGTTGTTTTTAAATGACACCTGTGGAAAACTCTTATGTAGCTGAATATTATTTTTTAGCACATTTAAACTGTAACATTTATGTGTTTGTCTGATAAAATAGGCAATTTTCCCTTGGAAAGGTCAACCCACAGGTAGTTTCTGAGCACTTATACTGTACAAGGCCTCACAGGAGATAAGTAAGGAGGTTCAGGCTAATCAGTTCTGGGGTTTCCACGTAATGATGGGGAGACGTGTGAGCACACCAAACCTGTTCATACTGTGAGTTAACATTAGGGCATCGTTATCTTTTAGCTGTGTGGCACTGCTCTTCCTCCCCCAAATACAATGTCTTACAGGAAACATCCATGAAATGAAATTAAGTTAAATGGATGATGGCAGTGAAGCAGATTTTCAAATGAGGGTTCTTTGTCTCCTTCCAGACTTAAAAAAATATATATATATTTATTTTTGTTAGTTGTAGAGCTTGAATTCAAGATCTGAGCCCTGTCCCTGAGCTCTTTTGCTCTAGGGTAGCACACCACTTGAACTACAGCACCACTTCTAGTTTTCTGTGGTTTAATTGAAGGTAAGAGTCTCATAAGCTTTCCTGTCTGGGCTGGCTTTGAACCATGATCCTCCGATCTTAGCCTTATGAGCTAGGATTATAGGTGTAAGCCACCAGCACTTGGCTGCTTCCCGATTTTGAGTGCTGGGGGACTCCATCATGTTAAGATGCCAAGTAAGCTTGCAGGTGTTCATTTCCTAACTTGGCTGATAGAGGATGCTCCTTAGACCATTGCTATTTATATAAATGTTTATATAACATAAGCTCAAAGCGGGATGATAGTTCAATAGGTATCTAACATGATCTCTCTCTCTCTCTCTGTCTCTTTCTCTGTCTCTGTCTCTCTCTCTGTCTGTCCTGGATTAGGAAAATAATAGTATTCTTCACATACAGGAGAATTCTAGCCAAAACTAATAGTCTGAAGAAACTTTCTGCTCAACTTAGCAGCTTCAGTAAATGTTGAGCAAAGAATTTTCAGAAATGTCTAACTGTCCTTTTGTCCATGTTTTACTTTTTGTGAAATAGCCACTTTTCCTGATTAGCAATCATGGTGGCCTTAAAAATCAAGGAGGTGAAGTAAAAGAAATACATTGTGATGGCAAGTGAGCCAAGGGGAAGTATTGGCTTGTAGAGAGGTATGCATCATATTGCCCTGCGTTACTATGTTGTCACTTGGGAAGCCCAAAGAAAACCATAGGCAGGGGAAGTGGAGAAATTAACTTTGAGAAAAAGAATAATGTGGAATTGTGCTCCATTTACTAGGATGCGTGCACACACACACGTGTGTGTGTATATGTGTGTGTGTGTTATATATGCAAGTAAGTGCCCTGTGAACTGCAAACATCCTTTGCACCATTCTTGAAGCTTATCTTCACTCACCCCATCTTTCACAAGTCTCCTTATTTAAAACCAAAGATGCACTTAGTAATAATGAGTCTTGGTTTTGTCTCATTTCATTGCCTGGAAAATTGTTGTGATCAAGAATTGATTAGATCCAAATGCATTTCATGTTGTCCTGGATAAGGATTATCTAAATTTGTTGTCTAATAGCTTGCCTTAAGTAATAGCCAATTTATTTGCTATTTCTAGTCATATTTGGCAATCACATTTAAGCACATGGCTTTCTCTGTGTTGAACAAGAGGCAGAAAACTCCGTGTTTTCCCCAGAGTTAGGTCTTCTCAGGCTTCATTTAGTAGAAGCAAGTTTAGATTAGATAATTTTAGTTCTTTGTGCAAAGCTATTTTTAAATGTAATTTTTGCTAATAATGCAATTAGTTGTGTTTTTTGCATAATTTGCAATAAGGTGTTGAAGTGTAAGAAGCTTTATTTTACTTTAATTAACAACCAATCGGTAATAATAACCAAGCCTCTGCTAACATCCCCAGTTTTAACTCTTTAGAAAATGCATAATGCCTGCACCCTTCCCCCTTGGTAATATTTAATAAGAATATCATGTATAAAATTACCCGGCTGGAGAGAACTGGAGCCACATCCCAGTACAGATCATAGTGGAAAATCACTCAAAATTGCATCCTATCTTCCCTCTTCAATCGCCCCTCCACCCCCCTGCCCTTCTCTTCCTCTTCTCCCTCTAGTCCTTTCCAATTATCTGTCTCATCGTTTGGTTGTATGAGGTGGGAGCAGCACAGGCCGTGTGTGTGTGTGTGTGTGTGTGTGTGTGCACATGCTTGCACACACACACTATTGCAGTTTACTGTTTCCTAACAATCCCTTTGCACATTCCATTAGCCGATTATTTATACCTTCATAAAAGGATTCCTTTTTTTTTCTCCTAACAATATCCTTGCATGTCTGATGGTAGTGCTATCTGAGGATTGAGCTGTTAGTTTTTTTTTTAATCTATTTTGTAAGTTGCCACCTCATTGGCTTACTCTCTTCAAGTTCCATCCTGTTATACTTAAAAGTCTATCCACAAATCCTCTCAAGAGAAGTGGCTCAAATCTAGCAGTTGTTATTTTTTTTTTAAAGTCTCAAAAGATATTGGAAGCTGGCCACTTACTTTTCCAGCCGTGCAGTTTCTCAGGCTGTGACAGCCTGAACTCAGGACATTCTGGAAATCATTTCTTTATAAACTCCTCAGATGCTTCCCCCCTGACAAGCCTCTCAACCCAGAAGGCTGTGCTCCCCCTAATCTATTCCTTTCTGAACTCACTTGTTAGTCAAGCATTGTGCACACTAACTACAGAAAAGACCCTGTGTCTTGGGCATAAATTACTCTTGGGTGCCACTGTCTCCGCGTACCCCAGTTATAGATTACTTCCTTCTCGACTTGACAGCAACATAATTAGAACTGTTGATGAAATCTACCAAATTGTTCCTCCGTGGCCTCAGTGGTCACGAAATTTGGCTGAGTCGTATTTGTCACTGATGCAGCGGCATTAAGCACTTCATATTAACTCCGTTATTAATGTGGACTCTAATAGGCCCATGAATTGGTAACGCTTGAAGAGAATCCAGCCCCGATGGCACCTTGCGATGAATGCATTGTAGTGTTGCTCTGAAAGTTTCAGACTGGGAGATCTTAATAAAATCTCTCTCTCTCTCTCTCTCTCTCTCTCTCTCTCTCTCTCTCTCTCTCTCTCTCTCTCTCTCTGTGTGTGTGTGTGTGTGTTTATCATGGACACAGTGATACTTTTATTTCCAAACATGGTTACTAATAAACCTCTGTTGATAGCTCAGTTAGGGCAGAGCTCAATGTTATTTCCATTCTTTACAAATCCTTCACTCCGTTTCTGTGCCAGTACCAGGGCTTGAACTCAGGCCCTAGGCATTGTCCCTTGGCTTTTGTTTGCTTAAGCCTTGCACTCGACTGCTTCAGCCACAGCTCTCCTAGATTTTGCTGGTTAATTAGAGTTAGGTAACAAACGGTACAAGAAATGTACCCAAGGCCTAACATATGAAACTGTAACCTCTCTGTACATCACTTTGACAATAAGTAAGAAAAAAAAAGAGTTTCATGGACTTTCCTGCTTGGGCTGGCTTCAAGCCTACTGTCTAGCCAGAATTACAGGTCTAAGTCAGGGGTACCTGGTGTGTGTGTGCACTCATTCCCGCGTGTGCGCATGCGTGCGCGTGTGTGTTTGTGTATCTTTTGTTCAAGTGAAAAGATAGTGAATTAAAGTAGTTAAGAATGTGGGTTTGGGGGTGAGGCAGGCTGGGGTGATGTCCTTATTTTGTTGCTTTTGTAACTACAGGCTTCTTGGAAATACTTAAGTTAATTAGGTTTTCTTTTTTCCATCAGTAAAATGGCAACAACTGGATTGAGATTACAGGGTGGTGGTATGGAAATAAACCAAAAACATTTCTGAAAGAATTCATCACAGGGAGGGTCCATGAACAGCCTGCAATAATGGACAATACTCATTGTTAGCAATGCTCTCTCCCCTCCTGTCATTAGAGATGATTCCCCTCCCCCCTCCCGCACCAGGAGTGGATTTAAGGTTGCTAACCCACTCCAGGGTGGTGTGAGCTCTAGTCCTCTTCAAGTAGTGGTCATAACTTTAGGGGAAGTGAAAATGTCGCAGGTAGCCAAAATAAAGGGGCTGTTGGCTGTACATTGAATCTCACACTTTTTCTATGATGATTCATATTTACTGAGCTCAGTTGTCTGAAATAAAACAACAAAACAAATGGCATATGAGCATATCTGTATCCCATTGTTTTTTACATCTGTAAAAGGAGGCTGAAGACCTGAGCCCCTACTTTGCGCAGGTCTTTCACAGGTGGCCGGGGCTGCTGATCCTGCTGACTGGACAGTGAAGTTTGAGCTCTAGACTACACTTGCTGAAAAGATGCTCTATCAAGGAGCTATGCCTCAATTCCACCTCCCCCCATTTTAATGCTGGGTAGTTTTGAGATAAAGTCTTTTCTGTCCAAACATGTGTCTGGGCAGTGATCTACCTATTATATCCTTTGCATCATAGCTGGGACCAGAAACACACCTGATGATGCTGTTCCACGGCTTCTGTAAAGATAGAGTCTCATCACAAACCCCCACCCCTCTACCAGGCTGTCTTGGAAACATCATCCTCTGGATTTCAGCCTGAAGGGTAGCTAAGGTGTGATCTGATCAGACCCACAGGCTAATTCTGCGCATATATATCCATACATACACACACACACACACACACACACACACACACACACACACACACACACACATATATATATATATATATATATATATATATATATCCCTAACTGTGAGCACCAGGGGGCTGACAAAGGTTTGCTGAGATCTAAACCACAATGTGGGCTAAAAGGTGAGAGCAAATGAGACAGGGAGAGAGATTAGCTGCTAGTGAGTTCATGGACACGACTGTTTCATAGATAGGTTCCAACATCCCACAAAGCACAAGAACCAAGGTACCGTTTGCTGAAATACAACCATCAGTGTCATCTGTTGATTATGCATGAAACACTTTTTAAAATGACTTTTTATGACCAGCTGTGTTTTTAAAAATATAATTCCCTGTGCCTGAGTGTTCTCAACTTGCAGGAAATTGAATTGCCAATACAAAAACAACAGTAATCTCTACAACACTAGAAGAAAGAACTGTGTGTATGTGTGTGTGTGCATTTGTTTCTGTCTTCTTGTAACATTATTTTTATTTGCTTGGTTTTAAATGTTTTTGAGTCTCTTAACTATTGCTATGTGCTTGTAATAATAACATTCTGTTGTACTGCTCCTTGGCATGTATAAAAGACACAAGGTACATTGCATGCACTCCCAGCCTGTGGACACTTGCCTTCATAAAGGAAGTACTTTTCAAAAGCCCAAGCAAGAAAACAGGTAAACAAGTCCATACATTAAGGTATTTTCAGAGTTTTAAACCCAAACCAGCTGATCAAAACCAATACTTACTTTTAATTGTTTTGAAGTATCGGGGATTTAACCCAATGCCTCTGACTAGCGAGACAATTCCTCTTAACACTTAAGCCATACTCCCAACCCATCTGTTTGTATTTTGTTCTTGATATAGGCTCTCATTGTTTTTGCCAGGATTGGCCTTGTACTGAAGAGGTTCCTGCTACCTCCTGAGCTAGGAGTATTATAGCTGCACCCCATTACCTCCAAGGCTTGCTTTCATATATATATATATCTCACATATACACATACACCACACACACACACACACACACACACATATGCTTTGCAACAGGTCTACTGCCTCATGTTATAAGAATCTCCTTCCTCCATAGCTAAGAGACACAAGCTCAAGGCCTCCCTCCCTTACAGTGTGGAAATGCTCTCACATAAGAGCTCAGGTTATATATCTCGGGCCACAGATCTTTGCTAGTTTCAACCAAAATAGTGTTCTTTTAAGCAGAGACTAATGAACAATTAAACAGTGGGAAATGATTGAAGAGGCATAATTCTAAGAGAGAACAAAATCGAATTCAAAAGCTCCTGGGTTTTGTTGTTAAACATATATCCCAGTTTCCAGCGTATAAAAAACCTCATCTTTTTGTCTTATTTTCTTTTTTTTGCCAGTCTTGGGGCTTAGACTGAGGGTCTGACCACTGTCTTTGGCTTCCTTTTGCTCAATGCTATAGCACTCTACCACTTGAGCCACAGAACTACTTCCGGCTTTTTCTGTTTAAGTGGTGCTGAGGAATCGAACCCAGGGCTTCATGCATGCAAAGCAAGCACTCTACTGCTAAGTCATATTCCCAGCCCCCCCCAACTCATCTTTTAAGGCCCTAGTTCAAATACCATATTATACACAAAACCCTGATTTTAGTTATATTGGGAATAAATGCTACCCTTCCCTAATTTTCCTTAGCCTTTAATTTGTGGTATAGGAAAGTCAATGGATCTCCTAGGTTCCAGTTGATTGTAAATCTTCAGCTTTTCTTTTCTCCATACATCTACATTACTAGCTGTGTACCCTTTTTTTTAATTTATTAGACTATTCAGATAAACATGTATATACAATGTCAGTTTAAGAAAGGCTATGTCTCAACTGTTTTATATGGAATAAACTCTTTGCTTATTAAGGAAAAGATGATGGAGGTCTAAACAATTTTGAGAAAGTCCACTTATTTCCTAGAAGATGAGTATTATTAATGCTGTGTTATGGGGAAAGAAATGGGGAGAGTCCATTAATGAAGGTGATGTAGTTAGTGGGAAACAGGTAGAATGTTTTAGCTCTCCTCACTATAAGATACTAGAAACCAGAAGAGGAAGCAGAATGCAGTGCAGAAATACAAGGTAATTACAGATTACATTTGATTATTTTAGAGATTTCTTTCTCAACTAATACAATCTGATCATGTTACTATTTGTCCAAATTTTTGAGGAATGTATGATTGAATATCTATTGTAATGTATTTTAATAATATCAACAAACCTAAAGAAGAAAATGAAAAATCACCTACTATCCTTTAGTACTCAGACAGTTACTATTAATATTAAGTAAAAATAATCCATGCAGATATTTTTTTATTGCCACGGAGTCTGGAGATCTGAGCTATTATTTTTCTTAACATTTTGAAGCAATCAATGCTTCAATGACATTTTCCATGATAGACAGCACAAATCATTGCCAATTTCCACACTGCCTTCTGATAGATTTTGGAAAGAAAAAGTTTAAAGTGTCCCTGTGAAAATTTTCCCCCAGTTGTAGGTCCTGAAGGCCAATTGATCATTATAAAGCTCCCAAGCCCTTCTAAAACAAAGTTTAGCAATTTCGAATTTCTTTCTGTATCCCAAGCTAGAAGCAATAATAATGCCATTTCTATTTAAGTCTCTGGGATAGAGTATGAAATTGGAATTTATGGAGTCTGCCCTAAAATTAAGAGCAAGTCCTTTGGACTCAGAAAGATGAACTCTTTTACTCTCAGGTAAGTTCTATATTATGTAAAATGGAATCAATAATGCCTAACTCAGGAATTTATAGGGATAAAATTAAAATGAGAAATGTTTATAAAAGAATTTCATGTGATCACCATTCATACTATATTAGCACAATAGTGTTATTGTCAATAACCTTTGCTTATCGCTTATCTGGCCTTGAGAGCCAGGGTGTAAACTATGTTCCATTCCGTATGGCTGGTGAACCCTGATCGCACAGCTCACACTTGAAAGTCAAGGTCAGTAGGTGTCTCGGCTACCATTATTCCACTCTTTACATTTGATCACAATTCCCCATTTCATCAGACCATTTGTTTACCTATCCAGATAAACATATTTTATTAGTATTGTACTTTTAGACAATATTTATTGACATACTGATTGTACACCGTCTATATGTCTCCATGCCTGAAATGCCCTCATTAATAGGACTAGATTTATTTGCCTTCTGCATGTAACTTCTCTCCTGCTTAAGTTACATTAATTAAATATAACTTAAAAACGACCATCTCAGATTTTCTAGTTCTTCTTTTCTCTTACTTTCTAAAACAATGCTAACAGATTGGAAGGCCTGATTTCTCTTACGACACTTCTTTTTCAAAGCATCTTACAATTTGTGTTTGCCTATATTATCCCAGAACATGCATATAAAAACCCAATGTGGAGGTTGTTATTCATTCTGATGTATTCTGATTTTTTTAATTGATTTCTTTTTACTCCAGTCAGAATTTTACTAACGGGATATTTAAGTAATGTTCAGATGTGCTAGGGATGAGTGGCAGATTTCTGTTCCAAATCCTTCTCTTTTGAAGCTCAGGTCAGTAATTGTTCCATTCAAACCCCACCTTTAAAGGACCTAAAGCATAGGATGAACTTGTCTCCATGCCTAGAGGCTTTTGGAACTGACATATGGAGGTACTAATGCCTGCACTTCCTCGTAGCTTGTAACAAAAGGGGAAGAGATCCTCTCATTATTTTCATGACTTTTATAGCATCCTGAAACTAGTTCATGATGTCAAAGGAAGGCCCTAGCTTGAAGTAGGTAGATCTAGTTGTCCCGGACAGGATTGTTGATATCATTGTGATATTGCTGTACCCTTCTACCTCCTCATCTAGGTCATTAATTGTTTGAAGCGGGACCATATGCACACAGACCATGAGTATATGTGTTTGAACATTATTATTCATTAGGAAAGTAGGGAAGGAAGGCAATAAACACAGTAGATTTTTTGGTTTGTGGCTCTCCATCTTTACTTTTCAGGGAAATACATGCTAAAGCCCACCATAAAAAGACACTAGCTTGGGAAGTGGGTGATGTCTTTATCATTTCTTGTATGGAGCATTATATTTGGAAGGATGACACACAGTTCATCATTCCAAGAAATAGGCTTGCCACTTCATAAACTCTAGGAAAGAATGTTTGCTTTTCTACACATTTAAATTATTCAACCATTTTATGCATTAAAACCCAATTATAACTTTGAATGTCAGAGAAATTCAAAAGCCATTCCTATAGGATCAGGATCAAAGAACTACATTTTACTATTTGGTAGTTTCCCCTCTTTCTAGTAATTAGAAAAAAATTAAACCACAGTAAATCATGTGAAAAGATATTGATATTGCTCCCAATTAGAGAATGTGACGGAAAGAATACCATTTTACAGTTTCATTGGACTTGCCTCCATTATTACTTGTGTTCTTGTCAGAAAAGGGATAAATATAGAACAATTTGAAGTTCCTAAGTCTATAAAGTTCCAGTTATATCTGTTTTGTAAAGTATGTGTACAAGCAGACTTGTGTAATCTTATAATATAGAGTAATCCATCAGTAGCAAAAGATGTGAACGTTGCTTTAATACTCTCTGTTCTATATTAAGAAGGAATATTTGATTGGTAGAAGTCTCAAGTTTCCTTGAGAAACTTCTTTTTGAAGCTAATACCTTGAAAAAGCTTGGATTCTAGCCTGAACTTTAGTGGAACTAAAACTTTAGATATGAAGATATATAGATCAGTTATATTTGAAAATCTAAAAGTTGCAAAGAGCTAGAATTGACATGATGGGGTCATCTTAGAATGGAAAAGTAGAAATAAGGTTATATAGGTTTCTTAACAAGAATGAGTTTTACTTGTTGCTCACACCTCTCATCCTAACTACTCAAGAAGGTGAGATGTAGCAGATGATGATTTGCAGCCAGCTTGGTTAGAAAAATTCATGAGACTCCATCTCCAATTAACCAGCAAAATGCAGGACTGGAGGTATGGCATAAATGGTAGAGCACCAGTAATGAATAAGAAAGCCCAATGAGAGCACTGATACTGAATTTAAGTCCAAATGCTAAGATAATATTTTTAAAGAATAAGTTTTTTTGTATATATATATATATATGTGTGTGTGTGTGTGTGTGTGTGTGAGAGAGAGAGAAAGAGAGAGAGAGAGAGATTTTCTACTAATTAAACAAAGCCATAACCTAGTCTTAACTAACTTAAGATTTTGGAATTCCAAAGGAAGAATAAGGAATGAATCCCTCCATCATCTCTACACGACTACAAACTAACATATAAATCATCCGGGAAACATGAATTTAAGAACTTTCTTGAAGAACCAACATAAAGAATCAACTGCCTCTACTTGGGAATGGTTTCTTTAACTTTTTATACACTACTACTATGGGACTTTGTGTTTTCTAGTACTGGTGCTTAAACTCAGGCCCTTGCAATCTTGCTTGGCTTTTTCATTCAAGGATGACACTCCACCATTTGAGCCATATTTCTATTTCTGGCTTTTTGCTGATTAATTGAGGATCACCGTCTCACAAACTTTTCTACTCAGGCTAGTTTTGTACCTATATCCTCTGATCTCAGCTTCCTGAGTAGCTAGGATTGTAAGCATGAACTACCAAGTGCCTGGCAGTGGCATTCTTTATAAATACAAATCAATCGGTTGTCTATTGTCAACATACTAAATAGAAGAGTAATTGGTTATTTGAATTGAGAAGGCTCTTGGCATCTAGGCATCTCATAGATGAGAACTAGCCTAGAAAGTGCTTGCAGCTTGTACTTATTCATTCAGATAGCAAGCATACCAGGACTGAATTGCAGGTAAACTTACTGTTCATCTAAGTTTCTTTCTTTCTTTTTTAAAAGTTTTGGTTCTTATCACAGGAATTCTCTCTAAAATTCTTAAGCGTTCATAAGTAAATCAAAAATCTAGAAGGCCCAGAAACAAGTCAGTCACACTCTCTCCCTGCTCTGATTGAGTAAACCCCATCTTCAACAAACATGAAGGAAAATACATTTTCAGGCAGCTGTATTTTTCTTTTATACCCCATTTCCAATCAGGACAGTGGATTCTTGATTCGGTCTAAATTTGATCTGCCTAGAGTTGTCTGGCTTCTTTGCCATTCTGAAGAATTGTATTAGGGATCTAAAGGATTTGAGACTTGCCAAGCAACATCCTACTGGTCCATAGTTCTTCTTGTTGGATATTTAAAGTTCAAGAGCTTTATTTGCTTTAGTTAAGTGTTCTGAAGTGTTTCAACAGCCACTAGCCCATTTGTATAAACAAAGGAAAGAACACACTGAAACCCGGAAGATGTCAAAGGCAAAGTAGAAATCCTGGATGACTTAACCATAGCCCTCTGCACACCTGCCAAATTCACTTTACTAAACAACAGGTGTGTTCCAATGTGTGTTTTTTTGTGTGTGGGGGCGGGGGGGTGGCGGGGCAGTCATGGGCCTTGGACTCAGGGCCTGAGCACTGTCCCTGGCTGCTTTTTGCTCAAGGAAAGCACTCTACCACTTGAGCCACAGTACCACTTCTGGCCATTTTCTATATATGTGGTGCTGGGGAATTGAACCCAGGGCTTCATGTATACAAGGCAAGCACTCTTGCCACTAGGCCATATTCCCAGCCCTGCCAATGGTTTTGACTATTTTTACAGGGGACCAATTAGGAAAAAGTATTTCCTACACTAAGTTCATACTTCTGATTTTTGCTTTCTTGGTTTATAAACCTTTAACCAAGAATTGCAAGGATAACTGAGGCACCCCTGGTTATTTTAGAGATGAATTTTTTGGCTGTTATTTATCTCTTTCGTGATTTTTTAAATTTGGAATTGTCAGTAACTATTTTCCTCTGACAGTAATTTTATGTCATTTGTTATTATCAATTCAGATAATTTTGAAGAGTATCAGTATTTATTTCTTAAAGAAAATCCAGTTCAGAATGATGACTTTAAAAAAAAGTCACTGGGGACAATGACATTTTGGGGGGAGTAATGTAGCCATTTATCCATATAGAGTCTATGCATTGTACATTTCCATACATAGGCTAAAATCATGGTCAAATCATTCTGTGTTCAAAATATATAAGAAAAATGTAACTATATAGATAGAGTTGAATAAGCCTGCAGTGAAATTCTGAGGTTTATCATGACAGAGTTACTAAATACTTGAAAGATAATTGAGTTTTGTGACAAAGATCTAGCACTCAGCTTCTTAGCAGATAGAACACGTTCTAACAACTTTAAAAATGGAGAGAAAAGCCAGGTACCAGTAGCTCATGCTTGAAATAATAGCTACTCAGGAAGCTGAGATCTGAATGTCATGGTTTGAAATCAGTCTGGGCAGAAGAGTCCAGGAGACCCTTATCTTCCGTTCAGGAGCAAAAATATGAAATTAGAGCTGTGACTCAAGTGGCAGAGCACTAGAATTGAGACAAAAAAGCAAAGCAAAACAAAACCACAAACCCCTTCAGGACAGTACCCTGGTCCTGAGTTCAAGTTCCAGTAGGAGCACACATGGACACACACACAGACACACACACAGAGGGAGACAGACTAGAACTGGTGGTGCACAGCTATAATCTCAATGTGGTCTTAAGCCACATAGAAAAAAATCAAGAGACCCTATCTGAGAAAAAAAGCACAAGGTTATGATTCAAACTAATGAAAAGGAAAAAGACTAGGAAGGATCTCAAATGACAAAGTACTTGCCTACGAGTGTCAGACCCTGAGTTTAATCCCCAGTACTACCTAAACAAAGCAAAACAAAGCAAGGAAAAGGTAGAACATGAGCGAGTAGATCTTGAAAGAAGAAATCTGAGTTGTTGGGAGGGCTACTTCATTTCTGTCACAAGAAGAGGGGCTAGTTGGCCAGGTAAGAGGTCAGTGACTTCTTTTTGCAATAGTGTATGATGTTATACAAACTCTGGGGTATCTTTTTTAGGTCAGATATTTGCATCAATCAGCATACCCATAGCTGAGTCTATAAAAGCAAGTCAGGCTCTGAAAGCTTCATAGCATTGTTGGTGCTTAAGAAATATTTTCACATTATCCTTGCATAAACATTCTGATATCAGCCCACAAGGGCCAGAAAGCAAAGTTCATGGACTCATTCAGAAAGAACAGGTAGACAAGGGCATAAGTACTTCCATGAGAAAGGGAAGACAAACTTTCATGAATAGAGTTGATGTTAGGTATTATAGTCAAAAAAATCACTCAATTTTACCACTTTTCTCTTCCCCATCAGAGCTGACACCTTGAGCTGTTGTCAACAGCTATAGTTATGGGGGTAATTTATTAACCCTAACAAGTCTAAGTGGATAACTGCAAAGCAGTGTATTGTTTCTCAGAGGCTTAGCCAAATGCTAGATGTACTCAGCAAAGAATCTCACAGTACAGAACCACCTGTCCTGGGTTGACACATCTTGGCTTACACAAGAACTTGAGAACACTTCTGAATTCTTGAATGAGTGCCTAGAGTCAAAAGGCATACTAACTAGCTTGAGAATCTGAGCTGGAGTGGGGAAAAAAAAAAGATGATATCATACTGTAGATAAGACCACTGTGTCATAATGAGAACACAGATGGTTTTCTCAGAAAGAAGGCACGATTGGCCTCTGTATTGGGTGGTCCTCTTCTCCTCTTGCCATTCATCCTGCCATGGTTTGAAGTTTTCCTTCCTTTAGTTTCTTTATGTCTTTAAAGGGAAATGAAGGCATGACCTTAAAACATTCAAGAAGGAATTGGACTTTAGTTGGGTAGTTTTCAGCTCATCTTGACCCTAGAATGCATTGTCGGGGTGGGAAGGGCCTGGGGACTCATGATGGCCATGGAAATGACACAGAGGGATTAGCAAAGGACTTTGTAGTATTCTGGAGTTTAAGAACTTTTTATAGCTTTCTTTTTCATTTAAAATCTTACTGGAGGGCTGGGGATATAGCCTAGTGGCAAGAGTGCCTGCCTCGGATACACGAGGCCCTAGGTTCGATTCCCCAGCACCACATACACAGAAAACGGCCAGAAGCGGCACTGTGGCTCAAGTGGCAGAGTGCTAGCCTTGAGCGGGAAGAAGCCAGGGACAGTGCTCAGGCCCTGAGTCCAAGGCCCAGGACTGGCCAAAAAAAAAAAAAAAAAATCTTACTGGAGTGTGTGTATGCTGTACTCACTACAGGTGGATGTAGAGGTTTTTTTCTCCATAAAGAGACTTTTGTTGTTAGTGAAGAACTCTGCTGTACCTTGTTGCCCCTATTTTTTGGTTCATGTCTTTACATCATTTGGAAGAAGTGGGAGTTTTCATTTCTAGAATTGTCTTTCTGTTGCTGATATATATTTTCATTGTTTTACAGAGCTGTCTATCCTCTTTTCTGTGAGTCTCAATGGTAGCGGTAGTAGGGTGTGCTGATTCCCCTTCGATTTATTTTCAAAGGGCTGTTGTATCCCTCTGCTTAGTGTTATTTATTGGTTAGAACTCATTCTATCTTGCAGTGGTACAATTGGCTAATTTGAGTAGCGGCCTGGAAGGCAGTGTATTTAACATATCAGACACAGCCAACTAGACTCAATCAACTCAGTAAAATTTTTAAAAACTTTTCCTGACTAGGTGCAGATCTGTAATGAGTGAAGGAATGAAGACCTGGCTTCATGCTGAAGGGACATACTTTTAAGGCAGAGGAAGGATAGGATATGAGCATAAGATATTTTCCATCGTAAATGCTTTGGTGTGAATGGAGAAGAGAACGGCTCTTAGGAAAGGACTAGGTAGGAGACTTTAAAGAATTTAGAAGCACTGAAAATAGTTTTTGGTTTGTTGATGTCCCTCTTTGTGAAGAGACACTAAGTGTTCATTAAAGAATAATGCCCCTACACACCTATAGCTCATATCTAGCCACTAAGGAGGCCATGATCTGATAATTGTGATTTGAAGCCAGTCCAGGAAGGAAATTTTGTGAAAGAATTATTGCCAATCAACTAGCAAAAAGCTGGGTGTGGAGAAGTGACTCAAATGGTAGAGCACCAGACAGTCTTTAGTGAAAAAGCCAGGCGAGAGCATGAAGCCCTCAATTCAAGGCCCAGTACTGACTGCAGGAAAAAAAAGGAAAATGCGAAGAAACTAACTGAAAGAATACAATTCAAAACCATAACAGCCCCTGGAAAAGAGCTTGCAGCTAACAGTGACTAGCACATGAGCTGGGGGTCAGGAGAGAAGGGATCTGGCAGGGACCTTGTTTGCTGACACCTGGGATCCAGAGGTTCTTTCCTTCTCCAGAGGTGTCCACACGTACCCACATGTATCCTTTGCAATGTTGTCTTCCGTGTGACCATATTGGATGCACAGTGTTGCATCTCCCTGTGGGGAAGTTGAATGGGGCAATAATGACATGCCAGCTTTTAGCTTTCTTCTAGCTGCAGTCTTATCTTACAGTATGGACTTGCTAATTGATAATTAAACAATTAAAATATCACTTCATTTCTTCCATAAATGAGGGCACCTTTTTCCCCAAAAGCAATTTTGAGGGGTTTTAGTGGAATGAATTTATATACATATATATACACATATACACACATATATGTATATATATATATGTATTAAACAACTTGTGTTGTTTTAAAATGCTATTGTTTCATTTGAGGTGTGAGGAAATGTGTTAACCTTGTCATCATTGGTGCAGTAGTGCAGAAAATGATAACTGTATATACATTTTTTAAATAAAAATAGAGATGAGCAGGAAGGAGAGAGACAACTTATTTAAATCTTGAATACAGTCAGACCTCATATGCATTGTTAAAAAAAAAAGCCCTAAAGAATTGCATATGGATTAGAGGGATGAATATTCTATTATTTCAGTCTGTTCTGCTGATCTTCTTATTGTGACTTTGTGCTTCAGAAATCTGCTAGGAATTTGGCTTTGCCGTAGTAGGCAGTAATTTTAAATGTGTATCAAGCACTTGATAGTGTATGATTTGCGTGCTGTTGCATTCCTATTCCCTAAATTTTCTACCAATTTATTACTTTTTTCATACTGTTTTAATATTTCAGGATGATGAATATATACAGCATCATTAAAGGTAAATAAAAAATGCATGAAATTAAAAAATGGAATATTAGATGTTTCTTTGCTGTAATCCCTAGCCCAATAGGAATGAAATGTCTCTGTTCTGTCAAGTAATCCCTAAACATGATTAGGAAGCTGGGAGTGTTCACATAGCCCACATAATATTTGTATCCTCTAAGCCTGTTTATGTAAGGTTTGAGTAAAAGTTGTTATTAGAAGACCTATAAACCCATTTTACAATTTCTAAAGATATGCTTGCCTCTTAATCTTTTCTACCTTTTGTTATGTTTTGCTGGAGTTGATAGCAGTGTGTTCTTAATTCATTTTCCTGAATGCTATTATCATCTTTTTCATACTTCGATATATACTGGTGATTCTAGTGAAATACATTTTTAACACCAAGAATTGAGTTCAGTGGTTCACTTGCATCTGGAAGCTATTTTTCCCCAATATTTGTAGAAAGGAAGAGTTCATTTTCTAACCTCTTTCACAACTTCCAGGTGTTATTTGATAGATGCCTAGGAGACCATTTTTGTCCCCCAATTATTGCTTCTTCTAAGGAAGTTGGTCGGTATCAACACACAGAGTCCCTGTTTGGTTTGCATGATAATAATTTATACTTTTGAATGCTTTGCTACATGGTTGTTTAATTCTGCTTATGATATTATTTTTTGAAACAAAGAATACAGGTAATTTGTGGGGTATCTGAGTATAACAAGGATAAAGTCATCCCAGAATTGTAAGAGTAAAGCTTGATTCAGAATTTCTTTATGAAGACATTTTTATTTGTTTGTTTTTTGTTTCCTTTTGTTTTGTTTTTATTAGCAAATCTGTGGTGCTGAAAAGGAAAGTTTTCTTTATAAGGAGAAGTTTATTAAAATATCTTAAAAGTCGTATGGATGACATCTTTTTTTTTTTTTTTTGGCCAGTCCTGGGGCTTGGACTCAGGGCCTGAGCACTGTCCCTGGCTTCTTTTTGCTCAAGGCCAGCACTCTGCCACTTGAGCCACAGCGCCACTTCTGGCCATTTTCTATATATGTGGTGCTGGGGAATTGAACCCAGGGCCTCATGTATATGAGGCAAGCACTCTTGCCACTAGGCCATATCCCCAGCTGGATGACATCTTTTTCCCCCCTTCTTCCCTTCAGTTATATCCTAACAGACACTAAGGTTCTCTGAATCCACTTTAGTTCTTGTAAATTTGTGAGTATTGATCTAGCAATTACATGGAAACCCTTTAGAATTTCAGGAAAGTTATCTGTGATCCATTAGAACATCATCCCACAGGAAGTATTCAAGCATCTTCGAAAGTGTGGTTGTTTTACTGTAGCATTTTTGTTTATGACTTATTTATTTTTGGACTGAGCACATAAAGTTTTATTTTATTTCAGTGCTTAACCAAGTCTATGGAATGTGAAGATCAATAGCTCTTTTCTTTACTTGACATTTAAAAATTGTATATTTATCATGTGTAACATATTGTTTGGGAATACATATGCATTGTGGAACATTTACATTGTTCAAATCAATGTGTGTTTCCCTATCCTTAGTTGTCTTTTTTTTCACACTCTTATTAAGTGTACAATTATGAAACATGTTATCAGATGATTATTGTTGCTAATGAACATCCACGAAGGTGTTATATTTTTAAATCATGTTTTCTATTGCACTCCAAATATATGTAGTGGTGAGACTTTTCAAACCTTCTGATCCCGTTTTGGGCATTTGCTTTGATGAACTCATCTTAATCTTCGGAGTGAAAGAAGCATCTGTGTAACTCAAGTTCAGGTTTGCCTTTTCTGCAGATACCAGGTTTGAGCAGAGGAATCCCTGTGTTGCTGTTTTATACTTTGCAAGCATGCTGTTTGGTGTCAGTGCTGTCAGCAATCCATGAAAGTTTCCCTCTGACAGTTCATTTCTTTCTGTTGGCTCTTCAACATGCAAAAAAGAAAAGAAAAACAAAATCGACACCAAATAGCATATGGCCAATAGACCCCCAGATGAACTTTACCCCTAGGAAGGCATCTCAGAGCAGGGAGGGAAAAGTTTTAAATAGATTCTTACACTTCTGCTACAAATATGAACCCATGAGCATGTGCTGTCGTAATGGTCGTGTGACAAAGCTGCTTCATTGTGTTCAGGGTAGCAGAAACCTGAGCCTCCCTCCACCAGCTGCACTGAACTCAACACAAATGTCTTAGGTTCCGTTGACAGATAAAGCAACTGCAGCATGTAGGGGCTGCCAGGTGTGGCAAAGCCAGGGAGACCTCAGTCTGGGTGGTCTTCTTTGCAAAGCAGGTGGCCCATTGCCCCAAGAGGAGAGGGAAAATCTGGGCCATGTCTGGAAATTTTCTACATTTGGTATAGAATAAATTCCATTCTGCAAAGCACTCTAGAGAATACAAAAGCTCACAGAGTAGAAAACAATGCGGCTCATGGGTAGAGTTCAGTAGTTAGGTTCTGGTTGTGTGAGCTCAAGCCACTCATATCTCTGTACTTCAACGGAAAATTAGGTGTTATAATGTTATCTACTTCAAAAGATTAAACATGATAATTCTATTCAAGTTCTTAACTCAATACCTGGCACATATGTGGCATGCGCAATGCTTTTCTGTTGTTATAAATGGAGAAACTGAGGCTGTAGTTTATGAATTCACCTGAAACCATTTGGCCAAGCATAGAATCCATGTTTACTGAGTTCCATGCTATTATACTAATCACTAAATGATACTCCTTCACTGTACGAAGCCTTGAACATCCCTGTTCTTAATTAAATCCCAGGGAGGATTTCAGAAAATAATGGTAAGAAATAACCTCACAGAGATTAACTGAATCTGCTCTATCTCATCCTTAAAGCCAATCCTATATGAAATTAATAACAATCTTTTTAAAAACAGTGTTTTTCTAATCTAAAATTATTAGATTTCCTTTAGAAAAAAACACTAAGTTTTATGTTATTGATGTGAAATTGGCAAGCCAAAAAACCCCATAATTTGGGGGGGTGTTCTGTGGACTCTTGTATATTTCTGAAACTACCTGCAGACATTTAAAATGGGCTCTGACCCTTGAACAGAATAAGTTAGCAAAATGTTTACAGTTCAGAGTTGTAAAGATACATTGCTCTCTTTTGCACTAAACCATAGAGAAACTCCTAGGATAAGCAAAAAAACACATTTTCAGAGTGAAACCCTGAAGAAGGTAGCAGAAATATTACATGGAGAAGGTAAAAATCATTTATAAGGCTAAACTAAAAAGCAGAGACAAAGGATATTTATGCCTCTTCCATGAAGAATGAGTTGGGTCTGCATTCACAAATTTCTTTTCAAGTTAATAGATGGAGTTGACTAAATAATTGATTATTCTTTTTTGTTTTTGAGAAGAAGAAAAAAGTTGAATTCTGGGGTTTCTTAAGTGACTTGGACACACAATTCCCCAAACACACAAAAATCATTTGCAAATGAAAGCATCTTATAATTTCAAGCTCTCTCTGGGTTGTGAGTTTTGTTTTATGGATGAAATTCCCTTCTATTTGTAAAATAAACACTGAGTAAGCACAGGTCTGCTGTTGGAGCCCACAGCTCAGACACGCTGCTAATTTGGTTTGATTACTAGACATGGACCAGTGGTTGGAAGAGTGATGGGGAGGGGGGACGGGGAGGGTGGGCTCACTTCTCAATAAATGACATCAGTATTGTCCTAAATAGCAGAGGAGCTTCCTTCCCCTCTCTTCCTTCTTTCTTTCCATCTTCCTTCCTTCCTTCCTTATTTCCTTCCTTCTTTCTTTCCTTTCTTCCTTCCTTCTTTCCTTCCTTCCTTCCTTCCGTCCTTCTTTCCTTCCTTCCTTTCTCTTTCTTTCTGTTTTTCTCTCTCTTTCTCTTCCCCCCCCTTTCTTTCTTCCTTTCATCACCAAGGAGCAAAGCCTTTTGGGCACATTAGCACTATCTTCAGCAGGAATGCAAAATGGGAGCTAATTGGATTGAGGAGCTCCTGGGATATTTGAGTTGCTGTGGGCAGAAAAGCAGGCATTGGAAAATAAATGACAAATTAGTATGCTTAATCTCTTTATTTTGAATCAGATGCCACAACAGAGGTTCATAATGCATTAATAAACACCATCTAATGCAAGTGAACTATTCCTCACATTCACAAGCACGGAGGCGAAGAACAGTTTGATGTGGAAGTCAGCTTTTCTGGAATTATGCTACTGGAGTACTTAGGAATCGTGCTCTAAACTTAAGGAAAACTGAAAAGCTTGGAACGAGTATAGTGTATAATAACTGCTGGACATTTTGATCACTATCTGCTGTCCAGTGTTACCTGATACCTAGAAAACTATGGAGAGGGGAACACTTTTCTATTTTGTATTTGCTCCATTTTATAGACAAGTCTCTAAAGCTAAGAGGAATGGAATGATTGACCAACTGTTATGCAATGCTAGCTGGGCAAGAACTTAAACCTTAACGTTCAGTTTTTTAAGATTTGTGTTTAGTCAGATAGAGTGGTACCTGACTATAATCTCAACACTCTAGAGCCTGAGACAGGAGGATTAGGAGTTTGAGACCAGCCTGGGGCAACGTGCTGAAACTCTGTTCCACAACTAAATGATTGTATATGAAATTTGTGTTCTTGCAATCTCATCATCCCACCTATGTCAGGTCACATTTTATATTATTGATAACTCAATGTAGTATGAATTTCCATCTCTTCTGAGTTGAACCCTATTCCTTACCCCATTATAAGTAGCTTCTATAATATTACAAGTATAATCTATTCCAAAATATTGCTAAGGGCTGATAATGCAGAGTCTTCCATTAATACTCATTATGACACAAGGCATCTCATGACCTTGTACATGTGGAAACTCTGAGATAGACAGAGGATTTTATGTCCAGAACCATCATTGTCCAGGCTTGGCAAGGTTACCACTCTAAGTGCCCTCATTTCTAGCTGATCCAATCACGGGTTTAACAAGCAATGATATCTTTCTGTTCTAGCATCTCCAGGACATGAGCCAGCCACCAGTGCTCACGAGATTTGTCAGTGACTGGACGTCTTTACAGGAAACTCTTCCAACTTAGCTCTGGTTACTCTGCTAGCTTATACTATGCCAAAGTTAGCTGCTCAGCTTTGCAGTGTTGTTTTGCAACTATTAACATGATGTTCTGCAATCATTCTAATACTTGTCATGAGGCCGGTATTTTTGTTCATGGAGACTTGTTCTCATTATTTGTTTGCCTGGGCTGGTTTTAGACCTTAATTCTCAGACCTCAGTCTCCTGACTGTTGATTACAGGTGAGAGCCACCAGTGCCCAACATAAATTGACACATTGAATTGAAACCCATTTGTACAACACTTTAAAAAAAAAAATTCCAAGAGCAAACATGCCTACCATCATACCATAGCATAAATTAACTCTGCATCCCTGTGGTCAAGAACAGTTGTTCTTATTTATATCCAAACTAATACCTGAACAAATAGCCTTGCAGAAATCAGAAGTCAGTAAATCTTTTAAAATTAAGAATGCATGAAAACTATCCATTCAGTGGTTTGCAGGCATAACTCTACCTCCTTTCCTCCCTCCATGTTCCCAGATACTGAGAATTGAACCAAGAGCCTTATACATGCCAACTAAATGCTGTACCATTGAACCGCATCGCTAGCCCTCTACAACCTTATTTTTTAAATTTGATTATTAAAAGTGATTAAATATACCTAACTAGTAGTGTTGGATAAAAGCAAAGGAAAGAAGGATCATATTCTTCCTACATTTAAAGAAATAGGGTAGAAACAGACCAAGTTAAAAGAAACATGGATTTTTCTTTCTTTGAATAATAACTCCAGTATTTATTTGGCTCTTTAACTTGATTGTTTCTTTCAGTGTCTTCAGAATGGAATGGGGAAACTTCCGGAGTAATTATGCCTCTTACCTTTCTAAGTACAGCTGGTGGCTTTTTTTCTCTAAATAACTTGTGATCATGCAGTGGATAAACAGTATTACCTCTGTTTTAATGACCCTCTGTTTGGGCTTTAGCCAGCAGTGTGCTGGAGTCAGGTCCTTGGACACTGTTTTTGTCTACCTTCCTCAGTACTACCACAAAAACTATTTACGTTTTGCCTGAATAGCTTAAACACCATTTTAGAAGACTTTAGATTGCTTTTGAACATATTTGAATGCATCTTTAGCCATCACTGGGCTTAAAATGGAAACCCTTTTTTCAGCTTATCTGTATTAAACACCTGTAAAAATCAATGGTACTGTATTTTTTTTCTTATAATGCTCTGTTCCTTTAACTAATGCCAGAAATAATGTACAATTTATTCTAGCGTGTTCTTTTCCCTTTGCTGATGTTCTCTGCTAGTAAGTGGCAGAGTGTGTAAGAACTCACTTCTGCTGACTTAATAGTAAAATTGCCCAGTTGATGCTGAAATTCAACCAACTGGAGCCTAATCCTCAAGAACAAATTTGCTGTCTTTCCTTCGGATTTTCAAGCATCTTCCTCATAAAGAATATGCAGAAAGTTCATTTTATTTTCTGAAAGTGCACATATCATGAAAATTACCAATTGGAGATGTTCAAGTTAACTAATGATTTCTTTTAAGCCTTGTTATTTTTTTCCCCTCAAAATCAGAAGTCATTACATTTGTATAGAAAATATTGAGTGATTCATATGTGCTTTGTGTCAAACTAAGATTCGTGTGCTATTGCCCATTACAAATATGGAAGATTGACCATTTTTATCAGTTAGAGTAAAAATTATGATGATAATGTCTGCTCATCATCATAAGAGATGATAATGACTAACTGAAATATTTATATTATCTCATTTTATTTGATAGGTTCCATCTTTTCCCATACCAAATACTGCTGCAAAAGGAACCATTACCTCTTACTTTAAAAAAGAAATAACCTTTGAGGAATTCAAGCTCTTTAGATCTGTACTATTCAGTCCAATAAACTAGCTTATTTCTCTCATAACAAAAGCTAATGATCTAGTATATTTTAATCAGGGCTAAAGTGACATTTCAGCTCTCCTAAACAATTTCTATTTGTCCATATGTTGCTTTTTGGAATTGTGGCCTCCTTTTTTTTTAAATCTCTCTCTCACTCTCTCTCTGTACATATATATATATATATATATGCAGATACACATATATTCTCATATATATATATACAAATATAAATAATGCACTCACAGTCTTCTGTATGCATGCATTTCACACATGTGGATTCAGCTGTGAATAAAAAGTATTGAAAATGCAATTGCATGTGTGCTGAGCATGTGCAGATCTTTCCCCTATCATTATTCCCTAAAAAAGATCCACATTATAACAATTATGGACATAGCATTACACTGTAATAAGTATAATAAATAATCTAGAGATCATTTCAGAGCACATATAAGGAGTGTGTCTAAGTTGTATGCAAATGCAAGGTCATTTTATATAAGAACTGTTTGAATTTGTATATGCATAGGCAATCTTGGAACCAATCCCCCCAAAATACCAAAGTGCAACTATATGTGCATATCTTCTTGATGAAACGCCATACCAGTTTTTGTTTATTAATTAGCCTCATTGAACTGATTCACTTCAGTGGCAAGCACATGGTTTGCACACACAAGAAATTAAATTTACTTGCCCACTAATACATAAGAAGGTAGGTTTTATATTATCATATAACCCTCCCCACACACACACACACACACACACACACACACACACACACACACACACACACACAATCTGTCCTTGATTGCTGGCCAATATCTTTTCGTAGCCTGCATTTTGTTGGAGCTTTCCAGGCTGTGACTGCGAAACTATTCCCCTCCACTCATGAACTGTCTTTTTCTTCCCTGCGGGACCCTTTCCAGGTATTGATACTTCTTTAAGATTTCACATTGAGGATCACTGACATATGGCAGTGTGGCAGTGCGTGCAGATCCGGGCATCCACTGTGTGCTCTGAGCACACCTGTTGCAGGTTGTAACCTGCAACAGAAACACGGTGGCAAGAATCTGTGAGGGTCAGGTCCTTCTGCTGTTTGCACAAAGACATCAGTGCCAACCTTGAAGTATCTGGTGCAAGTTTGGGGAGGGTTCTGAATGTAAGCAGTTGGGTGACCTGGCTCTGCTGCTGCCCTGTTTTCAAGGTCACTATGCTTAAAAGATCCTGAAAGTCCCCAGGAACAGTTACCAGGCATGTGGTGAAGTCATAATGCTTTCATGTGAACTGAACTGAACTTTTCCTCCCCCTCTCCATCTCTCTCTTCTTCATTCCCTGACCATCTCACTGAAGTCAGAGAAAAGAAGAGATTTGCGACGTGTCCAGTTTATTCTGACATACAGAAATGTTTAGCTCCATGAAAGGTGGTGAAGGCAAGCTGAGAATCTGGTATTTCAACAGTGTGTTTGTGGGGACTGCCCTTCCCTTGCGCCTCCACTGTGCCATGCTGGACCCTTCCAGAGAGTTCTCTTCTACAGCCGAGTGACATGGCCCTACATGGCCCACCATTGCACAGGCTTTGTGCTGGGTACTTAGTTACATTCACTAACAGACAGTTTTTGTTGAGCACCCTTTTCTTTTTCAGGAATTGTTCAGATTTGAGTAAAGCCAAATGAAAATACTTCTGAGGGATTTTTAGCTTTGAAGAACTATCTTATGTTTAAAACACACTGATTGCTTAAATATTATCTTACATTTCAAGAAAACATTTTGGATTCAGCAATTTAAAAAAAAAAATAGGTAGCTGGGTGCCAGTGGCTCACAGCTGTAATCCTAGCTACTCAGAAGGGAGAGATCTGAGGATGGCAGTTCAAAGCCAGCCTGGGCAGAAAAGTCCGCAAGACTCTTATCTCCAATTATCCACCAGAAAACCAGAAGTAGTGCTGTGGCTCAAGTGGTAGAGTGCTAGCCCTGAGCTGAAGAGCTCAGGAACAGCTCCCAGTCCCTGAGTTCAAGCCCCATGATAGCCAAAAAATAAAAATAAAAATTTAAAAAGTAGTGATTTCTCAGAGTTCCTTTTTTTTTTTTTTTTTTTTTTTGCCAGTCCTGGGCCTTGGACTCAGGGCCTGAGCACTGTCCCTGGCTTCTTTTTGCTCAAGGCTAGCACTCTGCCACTTGAGCACCACTTATGGCCATTTTCTATATATGTGGTGCTGGGGAATCGAACTCTGGGCTTCATGTATACGAGGCAAGCACTCTTGCCACTAGGCCATATTCCCAGCCCCTCTCAGAGTTCCTTAAACCTGTCATCTGCAAGGCTTCAAATGATAGAAATCAAATACATCATTTGACTTTATGGACTAAAGCTAGTTATTGTTCCCAATTCATTGATTTATTTTTCTGATTTTAATGATGATAATTGCAAGGATTTTGAAAAAATTATATTTTTCTTATTTAATTTATTTATAAATTTATTTTTTGTACAAAGGGTTACCATTCAACATGTCAGTTTATAAGCATCATGATAAATGTCACTCCTTTTATCGTTTTCCCCTTTCTTCCCAATCCAACCCCCCTTTTACTGTTTTCTAGTTTTACAGGATATGCATTGACTATTATGACTATATAACGCATCTCTACCATCACTCAGGAGTTTTTATATTCTCTGATTTTACTGTAAGAATTCAGTCCGACACTTGTTTATGATTTAAAAACGAACACCAGACTTGAGTAGTTGAAAGAAGTCAAATTTTAGGGTCAAATTCAGTTGCAGGGCTTTGGTCTAATTAACCATCCTTTTTAAGTCTCAGCTTGTTCATGTTAGAAAAAAGAAAGACACAGTTGGGAAATAGTACCTGCCTTGCAATATTGTGATGAGACCTTAATAATCTATAAATTTGGCCTAGTGCCTACGTATGTGAGCATGGCAGTCAGTGGTGCTAAACTGTCCCTTTGCTCCCTTTTCCTTTTCTCACTTCTTTCACTCCCATTCGAAAAGGAAAAGTATTAAGAAAATCCTTTGGTAGAGATATAGGACATGAAAACTGATCTTTTGGGTGATGATTTTATTAACTAAAGAAAGGTTAGTTTGGGACTTGACCCAGGAGAAAAGAAATTTACAAGGAAACTTGTGCACTTGGCTGCTACCAAACCCGAAGTGGCCTTCTCTAGATCTCTAACTTTAGATTTACAAGTGATTTTTTAAAAATCAGATCTCATTCAAGTCTCTGATCAGACAGGATATTATTTTCCATTCAAATGAGTATGTGTGGACTTTGTCTTATCCTGCTGAGGAAGCAAAGCTCTGGGCTGTGGTTCCCTTCTACTACCTGTGAGCAGTGATTCATACAGCCATAGAACAGTAATAGCATCCAAACATCAAGAATTCTACATTTTCCTACCAGCACATACCCAGAACCTTTGTGAACTTACCTGGATGTTTTTCTACATTCTACTAAAGAAACAACTTCTCTCAAAGATCTCATTTCAACCTATCAGGGCTGGTATATCAAGTTCACAATGGGGATAAAGGTGGGTAAGTACATTTCTAAGATATTATTCAACTTTTGGGTCTTAATGATCTTTAGATTCCAAATTGAGAAAATGCCAGTATTCAGCGTCTTTATGTCCAATCACAAACTTAATGAATTTTTGTTGGAAATTTAGAAACAGCAGCAGAAATTTTGATGAATAATTAGCAATCACTGTGACTTAATAACCAGAGTTCTGAAGTTACCATCCTTACCTTGCTTTTATCTTCTACTTTTTCTGTTGAAAATTATAATCATAATTCATGATGAATTTTTATACTGCCAAAAGAAACACACTACATAGAGGAGTGAAAAGTGAGCTGGAAACTTGTCTTCTGCCTAGCACAGAGAAAAGCTGCCCCTTCTCAAACACGGTACTACAAATTTTCTTACTCCATGTCAAGAAAATAAAAAATTCCTACTTCAATAAAAAGAAGCATTGCATCCCAACCATTTAACACTCTTTATCCAGGCACCAGTAGATCATACCTATAATCTTAGTTACTCAGGAGCCTGAGCTCTGAGGGTCACAATTTGAAGCCAGCCCAGGGAAAAAAGAGTCCATGAGACTTAATTCCAATTAAGTAGCAAAAAGCCAGAAATCAAGATCTAAAGTTATTTAGCTCCAGCCTTGATCAAAACAGCTAAGAGAGCCAGGTACTGGTGCTGGTGGCTTACACCTGTAATCCTAGGTACTCCTGAGGCTGAGATCTGAGGATTGTGGTTCAAAGCCAGTTGGGGCTAGAACAACTATGAGAATCTTATCTCCAAATTACCACCAGAAATCTGGAAGTAGTACTGTGGCTAAAAGTGGTAGAATACTAGCCTTCCGAGAAAAAGCTCAAAGATAACATCCACTCCCTGCGTTCAAGCCCCAATGTTGGCACAAAAATGGAAGTACTGTGTGTGTGTGTGTGTGTGTGTGTGTGTGTGTGTGTGTGTATTGGTTGGTTAATCTTGAACTCAGGGGTTAGGTACTGTCTCTGAGATGTTTTGCTCAAGGCTAGCACTCTACAACTTAAGCCACAGCACCACTTTTGGCTTTTTGGTAATTGGAATTAAGAATCTCATGGACTTTCCTACCTGGGTTAGCTTTGAACCTAGATCCTCAGGTTGCAGCTTTCTGAGTAGCTAGGATTACAGGTATGAGCCCCTGGTGTCAGGCAGGGACGTGCTTTTTAATAATACATTTTAAGTGCTTTTACTGATAACATAAACTGAAAAACAATGTGGAAAAATGTAACCAATGTAGGCTAGAAAGTTCAAGTTCCATACTCAACTTGGTATTCTTCAAATTGTATTATGATTATGATTATGATTATGATTTTGATTTCTGAGGATCACTCTAACTGAACTTCAAGACCAGAGCCAAATCTACCCCACCCCTCCCCCACCAAAAAAAAAGAAAAAGAAAAATGTCTGATCATCTTCTAAACAGCACTATATATCTCATAGAAAGCTCTGGGACAGACAAGAGGGCCCTTTGCAAGTAAAACAACATTAGATACTGAAAGACTAAGATCAGGAATTCTCCAAAACAGCAGTCAGCTTCTTAACACATGCATGCCAAGCCATGGCCTAAGACGGCCATGAACTCGATCGTTAACTGTCAGTTACTGATTACAGCTACCCCCAGAATGCATTACAGCTCAGAAATGGGTCCTTCATCAAGAATGTGAGATTGCTAGGCTATCATATACAAGTCAGGAAAGTACCCAGGAGTTATGGAGCCCTGGCTTGGCAGATAGGATTCTTTTACAAGCCCACAGGTGCCCATTATGCATTCTTTCTCTACCATAGAGAGGTAAAGGCAATCACATCGTCGTTTGATGATGGGTTTATTCTCTCCAAATTTCAAGATTGAAATGGGAAGATGATGCCTGCATGTAATTCCCAGGGCAACAAAATGCTGTCCAGCCCTAGCAGTTGCTCAAAAGCAAGTGAGCCCTGAAGAAGTCTATTAGGGGATTTGTTTCCTGATACTCAGTATTTCTTATAGTGGAGTCTTACCCAATACTTAATTTAACTCTATGAGCAATATGATACACCAGGGCAGGACTAGAAAGAGGTGAATAGTACTATAGCCTACAGCCTGTATCTGACCTTGAAGCTGAGTATTAATTAATTTGAAGCGTTGGAATTAAAATTTTCTATTCTTTTGCATTGTCATGTTTCACACTGATTAGCACAAAGAAAAGTAAATAAAAAAGACCTATTTCAAAATCTTCCCTACAACCTTTTTGTTTTATGACAAAAGACAGTTAATTAACATACTAGCAGTAAGCAGCCTTTCCCAAACTCATGCTAATTATGTATTCTGTTGACCGTGACTCTAGTCATACGGTAATTGGCTTACAGCAACATGACATTTCAAATCATCTCTTGAAATTACATCAAAAAGCCAGCCTGTTTTGTTTTGATAGGGGAACAATCAATTTGATAAGTGGTAACACAGCTCATTGTTTCGCATTAATTAGACTAATTGCTGCATGTTAGCCTCTGAAACAGACAGAACTTGGAGAAGACAAAGGCTGCGGCCTTTAGCATGCAGTGTGTGTGATGGTTCCACTCCCTTGCACATACTGTAGGCAGAAAACAGAGCTGTTAGGAGGCAGCCTCGCTGGCGGCTGGGTATTAACAGTAGTTTGATGTGTTATGCTCAATACACTGGCATTCAACCATAGCATCCAGGTTTCCAGTCCCACAGAGGAAAGAAAGGATGGACGGCTGGGAAGAAGAGCAGTTTCTCAGCTAAGCAGGTTTGGGGGGTTTGAGGGGGTTGGGGCAATCTTCCAACCATCCTCTCTCCTTCAAAACCCATCTACTCTTAGGTTTCTGCCAAAAAGACTCTATTTCTGTCCTTTGTAGTAGTCTGGGCATAAATAGGGCGAGTGCTGTCATGATAGTCACTGTGCACATGTGAGAATGGAACTAGATAAATTAAAAGGATGGGTGGGGGTGAGAGATATAGGTAGGGGAATGGGGAATTGATCCAAATACATTGTACTCACAAAGCACCTGGCAGCATTGAAACTCCTTTGTACATTGGCTTAATTGTTAAATATAAGTTTTAAAAAAAGGAAAAGGACAAAAATAGGTGGACAAAACTCAAAATCAAAGGAAAATGAAATACCTCAAAGTGTGTGTGGGGGGGGACAGGATCATTTTACAAAAGCAGGGGGTTTAAAGCAAACTGTGGGCAAACTGTCACTACAGAAACCTACACACTTTCTAGTGTGACAGGCTATTTAGTCTCAAGACCACCTGGGTGGCCATTGGACAGTGTGATCTTTATGACACCAGCACATGTTGATCTCAACTGGCAGTCAAGAGAACTTCACTTGTGACCAGGCTGGATTTCTGATGCTCACATAAGTGGACAGTCTCATATTACAGGCAATGGAACAGAACTCTTACCTATGAGGCAATGGAACAGAAATCTTGCCCAAGCCAGAAGCATGTGGCACTTAAAAAAAAAAAACAAAATGCCCCAAACCCAGAAGCACTGTCGCTGTCTCTCTAAGGTTGCCTGTTGTTAACAAGGACTGTCCAAACCAGATCCTTTCCGGTATGCTTGGTGGAACGATTTATAGCTATATTTTTTTAACCTGTGAAATTCGTCTACATATTTGATTCTGCAGTTGCAGAATTGACAAACACAGTGACGTGTCTGGGTAAATCACCTTAATGGCTTTGGCCTGAATTTGATCTAAAAGAGAAAGTATCAAACAACACACTGCTAACTGCAATTGCAGCTCGATTCAAATAGGGTCCACACATTTGTAATGGGGGAAGGAGTTTCTGTTTCTTGTAGTTTCTTCAGCTGTACCAAGAGTAGTGTTGTCTTTGAACTGGAAGGAGATTAAAAAGAAAAAAAAAAGCATATCAATTTCTTTTTTTCCCATAAGGTACACAGCTGCATTCCAAATCCCCAAACTGTAAGTACAAGGCTTTCCCATTCATAAATACATATAGGCTTTCTCTAAAACGGCAGGTGAAATTGAGAGTTGTCTGGGAAAATGCTAAGAAACATTTAAAGGAAAAGTGTTTGCTTCTGTAAGTGGAGCTCTCTTGGGTGGGGAAAGGGTGGTTCGCAGGAATTTATACCAAAGGAGAGCGAGCACTTCTGTTGTTCTGCTTTTTGTCACTCTCTCAAAGGACATATATTTTGCAGGAACTTCAGAGCATAAATTGGTGCAGCAGGTTTAATTTGGTCATACGAAAAAAACATTTTGTGTGGCATAGCAGAAGCAATCAATTAAATGATTGCTTCTATGCATTATTACAATCATTAGCAACCTTCTTAAAAGGTGACATGGATTTGTGATTTAAGTGTGTTAATGTGCTATTTTTCTCAGGGTCTATTCAGAAGGTAAAGATGGGGATGGACAAAGGGGGAGGGTGTCACCAAGACCGAAGCCCTTTAACATTCGGTATAAGTGCTGGTTCCACTTGCCTGAGCACAAGTTGAAAGCAGCTTTGTTAGGATGTTAGCCAGCCACTTTGCTGTCACTCCTGGTTCTTGTATAGTGAAGCCCCACTCTGGGCAGAGCAAATCTTTGCTCAGTTAAGCGAGCCTCAATCACTAGTACACTTGGCTGTGGGCCCAGCATAGTTAGGCTTTTAACCTGCTACACCTGAATGCGATATTGATGGGATACTGCTACCCACTCAGAGTAGAAAAACGGGATAAATATATGAGTGAATGAAATTGTCAAGGGCCTGACAGAATAATTTTGAAAAGTTAGCTTATACTTTCAGTTCCCAGGCAGCACAAGATCACTTGCGTGGCTTGTAGAAGTGTATGTACTATTGTGTCATTTGGGGTTCTTGAATAGCTCTTCTTTTTTCTTTAGTTTAGTTTTTTTTTCCCCCTTCTGTCCTCATACTGTAGATGTGGAATAGGAGGTTGGGTAAAGGGAAAGAGGAACTAGCAGATTATTAACCTGTGTTGAACCTTTTAGGACAGTTATTCATTTAGCTTGAACAGGTTTTTCCTATTAATCAGTTGAACAAAGGTTCCCCCAGACCAAGACACTACGAAATAAAGTCATCAGGCTTTAGAGTGGGCTGGAAACTCTTGATGATAGGTAATTTCTGCTGAGGAGAAAAATAAAAATCAGAGAAAATCAGGGAAGAATAGAAGACATGAAGTAGGAATAGTTTGTAATAGGAAGAGCTGGCAGAGCTATTAATCACCCAGTATATAGGATTGTGCGAATACAGCTAATGCCAAAGGACAGAGTTGATATACCACACATATACACACAAACAGAAGAGGGAAGACACATTATTCCCTTGAAGATCCCAAGGAATTTTAGCAAATATTTAAATCTTTGGATTATTACTGTAAAATTAATATTCCACTGTGATTGTGGCTGTTATTTTCTAGTTTCTAAGAGGAAAGAGTGGATTTCTTTGATGACTAAATGTGGTTCTTCAGCAACATTGGATGCTGGGTGGGGCCAAGGCTGTGCTGAGGTCTCTCATGAACCTGGATGTTGAAATGAGCTTTTGTTTCATGAAAGTATTAGTTGGAGGTTTTCAGGGGGGAAATCAGAAATTTATTGTAGGTTGTGAAGATTTAATAACTTCTTTTGAAATAGATTTAGTATTTCATAGTGTACATGTGTACATATGTACATAGTGTACATTTTCATGCATAATTTCTCATGGAAAGTTTATAATTTCTCCATGTGACTTGGGCAGTTAGAGGGGAAAACGTGGCTGAAATTCTGTTCCCTTCAAGTTCATCCCATAATCCTACCACTGGTCAATTGAGATTTTTCCTTTCATGTTTCAAGGCCTAATTCATGATATGTGCCAATGTATGTCTCTATTCAGGACTCCAGGGTCAGAGGGCTCTTCTGTACTTAATGTGAGTCTCTGAGACCACCATCTTGAAATTCTTAATAATTTCTCAACAAAAGTCCCAACATTTCCATTTTCTATTGTGCTTCACAGATAATAGGGCTGGTACTGAATATCTGGATTTTCTCATGCAACCCTGTTCCCTTTCCAAACTAAAACTCTCATTGCCTATTTTAGGTGATGGGTCACAATCAGGCTAAGAATAAACTGTTCAGTTTATTCTACCATTTTCATTCTGTTGCTGTCACATCCTTCTCAGGAAATGTCCAGCTGGCTGCTGGTTGTATGAACACAATGATTCTTTCTTTTCCTTTGCCACAGACCCAGACCCATTCCTTTGGCCACATGTATATTGTTCTTAATCTCCATGGAGTGCAATGTCCCAACTTATCCAAACAAAAAGGAAGTACACCTGGCGTATCTATCTGGGTTGTATTTTTCTATATTTCCCCTTATGAGTGTATCTCTAGGTTCTTCATTGAATGGTGTGCCCTTTGAGGGGAGGGTCTTTTGTCTTCCATCAATCCCTTGTATCCTACTATGCTGACACATAGTTGATATTCTGAGTCTGTTAACTGAGTAAATGAACAAATGCAGTGACCATCAGAGCTTCTGAGAGGACAAGTGAATCTGGTTTGTTTCACCTTTTTCTACTTTTCTCTACTTTTCTTATGGCAGAATGTTTTTGAGCTTCCGGATGCCTCCAATGGGTAGGGCTGGAGCCAGAGAGAAAAGCAAATAATAGGATTGCTTCCCCTGAGGGGAAAAAAAAATCAACAGTTCCAAATTGACAACTTGGGTGGGATGTGGCTCAGTGGCAAAACACTTGCCTGGCATGCCTGGAGTCAGAAGACCCACACAAAAAATTAAGATAAATAATAACAACTAAATAAACTGGACCTTGAAGAAAAACAAGTGTTCTATTTTTTTCCCCTTTATTGAACTAGGGATCAAACCCAGGACATTGCACTTGCTAGGCAAGCACTTTGCCAGTGAGCTACATCCCAACTGACCTAAATTTTTAAATTGTGGACCTCAACTGTTTTCCCCCCTAAGAAGCACAAAAAATGGCCAGGAGGATATGAAAAGCTGCTCTGCATCACTAATTATCAAAGAAATGCAAACCAACATCACAGTGAGATATCACTGGACACCTGTTAGGATGATTGTTGTTTTTTTAAAAAAAAACACCTGTAATAATAAGCCAGTAATCATTGCCACTCCAGACGCTGAGATATGAAGATCTATTTGAATCCAGCCTGAGAAGAAATGTTTGTGAGAGTTCTATCTCCAATTAACCAGCATAAAAAGCCAGAAGGGGCTCAAATGGTATAGCATTAGCCTTCAGCAAAATAAATAAATAAAAATAAGCCAGAGTGCAAGGCACATAAATTCAAGCTCAGGACCAACCCATATGCAGGCACACACACACACACACACACACACACACACACACCCCACCACCACCACCACCACCAACAACAACAAAGATATATTTGAGCTGGACATGTGGTTCAGTGATAGAGAACTTGCCTAGCATGTACCAGATCTTGTGTTCTGTCCCCAACACCATAAACAAAGGAGTAGCTAAGCAAATAAATAAACTGTTAAGATGGTAGACTTCATAAGTGTTCTTGACACAATAAATAAAAATGTTTAAATTGTTGATAAAATTTTAAGTTGTATGACACACAATTAGTAAATGAACGTTGGCTGTTGTTGTTGTTACTGTTGGCTCCCATACTGGTATTTGAATTTAAGGTTTCACACTTTCCCTTGGCTTTTTCACTCAGGGTTGGTGCTTTGTTTTTTGAGCCACATTTCCATCCTTGACTTTTTTTTATTGTTTTTGAAAGAATAGTCATAAACTTTACCCGGGCCAATTTGTAACCATGATCCTCAGAATTCTGCTTTCTTATTATTTACAATTACAGACATGAGCCACTGGTACCTGACAATAAATGGGACTCGTTATTTATTTTTTAATTAAATTTTATTGACAAGGTGTTGTGCAAAGGGGGTACAGTTACATAATAAGGCAGTGAGTACATTTCTCGTGCTATTTTACACCCTCATTTTTCTTTCCCTTCCCTAGATCAGGTAGGCAAATATACAATATCCAGTGTACCAAAATCTTGTTATTGTATTAGTAAAATTCTTGTCTCAAGGTCTCTCTCTCTCTTTCTCCTTTTTTCTCTATTCTTTCATTCATTTTTTTCCATTTTTATTGGTCTTAAGATCCAGTATAGCCTTCATCTCCTGTTCTTCCTCCCTCCCCATCCCTTGGTGCTTGACTTAATACATGTCACAGTCCCGGTTTTAAGGTTTTAAATATTTATATAGCACAGGGTTTTATGAATTTAGGTGTTCATAAGCTTTTAATGTATGGGCCCATAAAGACGATAAGAGAACACAAATGAGAGGGAGGGATTTTTTGGTGGGTAGAGATGTGAATTAGTAAACTCTAAAGTGGTTGGCTGAATTTGTGAGCATAACAGTTATCTATGAAGAAAGTTCTCAGTTTTCATCAGCTTTTCAAGGAGCCTTTGACCTCAAAGTAATTAAAGACCTCTGCTTTGCTATTTCAACTTGACGAAATGGTGTTTCTTTTGTATTAAAACCTAATACTGTATATAAGATTTATCATTATTAAAAGGACCCATTCATAGCTTTTAGCAACCTCTTATATGCCCTTGTTTATTAACTGTGTATTTTGAAACAAGTTTCTGAAGTCATCTGAAGCACGAACTACATTAGTTTACCTTGCTTTCTATTTTATTTACTCTCTATCTCCATCCTATATTCTAGATGCTTATTCAGTTCCTAGGTGTGTGTGTCACCAGGAAAGGGTAGTTGATAAAGTGTGTGCCATTGGCCAAAGAGGTGCTTTCCTTTTGTTGTTCTGGGTTGATTTGTAGAATTTGTACCGTTGATGAGTATGGGCAAATTGGTGACAAAATGCTAATGGGTTCCTGACTCAGTAGACAGGTATGTTGTGGTGTTACGTTTTCAGTACTCTATTGTATTAGTTCAAATGGACCTGCAATGTGAAATCATTTATGTTTGGTCTAGTTTTCTCACCTTTTGCAACTTCTGTTTCCTTTTCTTTGTTCTAATATTATTTCATTAGAAAGTACATGACTTCCCTCCCCCATACATTAGTAATACATTTATAAATTTGGGGAAATTTTTAGGGTTTTCTTCTTTTCTCAACAATGCTACAATTATCTCTGTTTTATCTACAGATTCAGTATTCATGGTTTAACCAACGGCAGAAAGAATATATTCAGAAAAACAATCTAAAGACTTTTTCTATGTCTTTATTCCCTAAATAACATAGTATAACAACTACATATGTATCACTTACCACTTTTATTCTTCTAGTTATATGATGTAATCTAGAGATGAATTTAAAATATACATAAAGATTTGCATAAGTTATCTGAAAATACTATGCCATTTTCCAAAAGAAACTTGTGTATCTATAGGTTTTGCTATCTTGCAGGTCCTGAGAGCTGGTCCCTCTGAAAACTGAAGAACTACTACACATGGTCATAGGGCTGCATAATTTATAATCTCAAATAATTGACAAATGCAACATTTGCAGTGATCATTACAGATCAATCCACTTGTTTGATGTAAGCACTGGGGATACTGCAGCATTGCTTCTAATTTGTGTTCATGCTAAGAGTGCATTCCAATCAGGGCCCTTAGGGTTGGGATTTTGAAAGGCTTTTATGAATATAAAAACCTCATTGTGATCTAGTGACTCTCTTTACTGTCATTAAACATTTCTTATCCCTCTACTCTAAATTCTCTCCAGTCTATCTAGAGTGTAAATTGAAAGAACAGAACTTCTATAATCTTACACTCAGTCACCTTGTGTATGGGTTAGCTTTACCTTACCTCCATAGGCTGTGAAGTCCCGAAGGATATAATCCATTTACTTTGTTCCATATATATTTAAAAAAATTTTTTGAAGTCCTTTAGTGATATGCAGTGTCACCCCTTCTCTGGTGAGGGGTGGTCAAACCAGCCTTGTAAGGAGAAGCTCTATGGATGGTGTTTGGGTGTTTAAGACTAGCCAGTGTAGAATATTTCCTGAAACATACAGAAAGAGCAAGCTACAGCCACTATATAGCAGATAGAAACAGTCAATCAAATTCTATAGGTGCTGATTATGTTTAGAGCAAAAACAGGATCATGTTAATCAGAAATCATTAGTCAGCTGGACACTTTCTATCTCCATTGTTTGATTTTTTCTTCCCCTTCCTCAAGTACCTGATGAGGGTTGCAATGGCACAGGTTACCTAGGAAAATGTAGCATTTATTGCGTGAGTTCTTTGGGACGAGCATATATAAGAACTTGCAAGTTCATTTGGATAAACATCATTTTATATGATCACATGCACATAGCTGTTGTGTCTTTAACGAAATGAAATCCAAAAAAAATGGAAACAAGAGGGTTTTTTGTTATTTTGATTTTTATCTTTTTTCTCACCTTTATCACTGTTTTTCATTTTGGTACCTTTTATCTTGTATGTAAGTTTACCTGTTTACGGGTGGGTAAAGGAGAGCACAGAAATGGTGAGACAAAGGGTGAGCAAATGCAGCAGGGATACTCACTAGACACTGTGTTGAAAATGAACTCTACAACTTGTGGAAAAGGGGGGTTGGGAGGTAAAAACTGGGAGAATATGAAGGAAGAGGTAACACTGTTCAAAAAGAAATCTACTCATTACTTGACTCATATAACTGTAACCCATCTATACATCACCTTTACAATAAAAAAGAAAAGAACTTACAACATCTTGGAATAGTGAAGAATATTGTCTATTAATATTAAGCATTTACGGTTCAGAAGGCTTTAGAAATTATATAGCCAAGTCCCACCTCTTCTTTTCAATCAAGTTGTTTAATTCACAACTCATTTTGATACCCATTCCCAATCATTTCACAATTCTTAATAGATGCTAATAGAAATCAAGCATTTACATATTTAAACATTTCGTGTGTATTAACTTGTTTATTACTTTACATTTTTGTGTTCTTTTTCATAGACTTCTCTCCACAATTTAGATCTTAAAGGTTTTCCTCTGTAGCTAAGTAGTTTAGCACTTACCTACCAAGCATGGGGCCTTAGGATCAATCTTCATCACCGAACTGGAGTTCAAAGAGACAATACAGACCACTAAGGGATCTTTTTTCTCCCCAAGAAGGAAAAATGAAATGTGTGTTTATTATAATATAGAAGCAAATGTTGAGCAGCTAGTTTTGTTCATATTCAAGAGTGGGGCACTGGAATAAGTGACCATTAGATTCATGGATATGACTTTATAAAGCCAGATTTTTTCATTGTTGTGGAGGAAATCCTAAGATATTGTAATATGGTTTCTTTTAGACATTCTAATTCTCCAGAAGAGAATGTTCCAGCATCATGCTTTGGGGATATGTGATGGGCCCATGATATGTTCTGGTAGCCCAGTGGACAACAGATTGTCAGTCTTTCTTTCATTGCTGTTGTTTTCAGCATCCCTGAACCAACCCTTCACCCCACTGTGTCTGTGATTCTTTTTTTTTTTTTTTTTTTGGCCAGTCCTGGGGCATGGACTCAGGGCCTGAGCACTGTCCCTGGCTTCTTTTTGCTCAAGGCTAGCACTCTGCCACTTGAGCCACAGCGCCACTTCTGGCCATTTTCTGTATATGTGGTGCTGGGGAATTGAACCCAGGGCCTCATGTATATGAAGCAAGCACTCTTGCCACTAGGCCATATCCCCAGCCCCCGTGTGCCTGTGATTCTTGTCATCAGAAATTTCTCTGCTCCGAGTGCCTTACCCTAGGCCTTGCCCTGAGCTTCCTGAAGCCTGCTTCTGGTTGCGCTCTCACTTTTATGGAGTAAACTCTCCATTTACTGTTCACATCCTGCTTGTCTTTCCATCTGTTTTTGCTCTCTACTCTTCTTCATAATGACATATATCGCAGCCTGGGCCATGCTTCCTATTTTCATCAAAGATGGAGAATATGTTTGTTTTTCTTTTCTTTTTTTTCTTATTTCCTTACAGATATTTATAGAGATAAGTGGGTGAGAAAAATCTTTACCTTCTTAAAATCAAAATCTTACCATTCCACATGTAAAAAAATCACCTGCTTTCTTATTATGTATGTGTTCATATTTCTAAAATATATGCTAAAATTTGATGTATATCTTAATCTGACTATGTTGATGAAAGTGTAAAAGAAGATATACCTTAAGGAATGGAGCTGTCAATTTATTTTTCTAATGAGTCTGCTTAGTTGAAGGGTGAGTCCTTGGAGCATATTGCTGTCTGCCTTGGGGCAGCACTCAGATTTTGGAGAAGTAAGCAGTCTTTGTGAAGTGATGCAGGAAACAAAGCTTGTTTTCTGGAATGGAAATTAACTGAACCTGAGGCCCTTTCTTATACCACTATCCTTGGTCCTTTTCTCCTTTAATATTTTAGTGCATTTTTGAAATGACAAACAAAATGATTCTGGCGCTTGGCTTCTGGAACAGTATTCAGTTGTCAGCTAAGCCCATGGTAGAGGAAAAGAAGACAGATTTTCCTGAGTCTTTTTATTCCTAGATTGAAAGTAGAAGGCTGGTATGTTACGCAAGTCTGTGGTCACTCTAGGTATGGCTCAGGGAAATGATTCCCCAAAGAGAGGCCATCCTTTTCATTCATGCAGCTTGAACTTTCCCTTTGGTAAAACTTGAACTATGCTGAATTCAACCTTGAACTCTTACCTCTTAACTCAGTAAACCTTTGCATTAATTCTCCAGAGCAATAACTTCTACTCTCTCTCTCCCAGAGGAGATCAATGTCTAGAAAAAAAGGGCTTAGTTAGTGGGGGTGGGAGGGAAGGAATGTTTCTATGTTAGTAGATGTCAGCTCACACAAGCACATCTCCTAAGAGGTTTCCAAAAGGATACAATTCACTTCTTTGTATGGGAATGGGATTGTTTTACCTCTTTAATTCCCTCTATTTTCCCAGTAGGAATGCTTTAGATTATGAGAGTTGGTGGATTTTAAAGAGTACTATGAAATATTCATCAGAATTGACTCCTGGTACTGCGGGATAAAATTCCCACCTACAGAAATGGAAACGACATTAGGTCCCTGCTTCCTCTGTATATCAGTATGTGAAGAGAAAAAAGCTAGGAATAGAAAGATGAGTACATACAACTTTACTCATATGTGGAACATTCAAAGTTAACTCCTAGCTGGTGGCTCACACTGTAATCCTTGTTACTCAGGCAGATGAGATTAGAGGATTGTGGTTTAAAGCCTGCCTGGGCAGGAAATTTCATGAGACTTATCTCCAGTCAGCCTGAAAAAAGCAGAAACTGGAACTATGGCTGAAGTAGTAGAGCACTATCTTTGAAGCAAAAAAGCTCAGGGACAGCACCCAGGCCCTGAGTTCAAGCCCCAGGACTGGTGCAAAAGAAAAAAATAAACCAAATAAACCAAAAACTAATCTCTTAGAATTTGAAATGACAATGGTGGTTAGCAAGGCTGGAAGAGGAGAAGGGAGATAGAAATGGGGAAAGGTTCATTAGTGAGTACTAAGGTAGGAGTAAGATGTGCTGTTATTTTCTTGTACAATAGGGTGACTATAGCTAAAATACTATGGTAATTATGTATTTTATATTATTGGAAGGTAGAAGAAAATTTTGAATGCTTTGAACATAAAGAAGGGATGGATAGATGTTGGAGACTTAGTTAAGGACAATGACAGGAAGTTACCAAGAGATACCTTTATTTGTTTTTGCCAGTCCTGGGGCTTGGACTCAGGGCCTGAGCACTGTCCCTGGCTTCTTTTTGCTCAAGGCTAGCACTCTGCCACTTGAGCCACAGTGCCACTTCTGGCCATTTTCTGTATATGTGGTGCTGGGGAATTGAACCCAGGGCTTCATGTATTCGAGACAAGCACTCTTGCCACTGGGCCATATTCCCAGGCCCCGTTTAATAGTATTTTCCCTAAGTCATGTACACTCTAACTCCTGTCCCCTCAACCCAAGACCTGTGGGACTTTTACACTGACGTCAGCCTTTAGTCTTTCCCCTGGTGGTATTGTGCCTTAGCTGGTGATGCCAAGTTTTCATTTGTAATCATGAATGCTTATAAGGCACAAGGCCAAGGTTTCCTAAATTGCTCACTGAACCTCATTGCAAATTTATATTGAACTCTTAATGGTGGGAGCATTAAAAAAAAAATTGGAGCTTCTGAAAGGTGATCTCATTCCAGAATCTTTTTTTTCCTTCCATTTCTATATTCTCTGAGTTAAACCACATTCCTGGGGGAGGGGGGGGGAGTCTTTAGTTAAGCCAGAAATCTGGAAGTGTAATTGTCATTGGATTTATTTTAATGATAAAAACACAAAGACGATCATTCATTCAGAAAATGGTTATTGGGCCTGCTGTGTCCTTAGGCACTTGGCACATCCTAAAGTCTATCCTAAAGTCACTTAAACATTAGAAGCAAATCAAAACCAAAAACCTACAGAGGCTTATCATCTGTAGGAAGTTATAACAAGTTACCTGAAACTTCAGGGGTTTAAAACAAACAAACATCCATAATTGTGGGTAATGTCTGGGGGTTGGGACATGGGGAGTGGCTTAGCTGACTGGTTCTGGCTCAACGTTTTCCATGAGGTTGCCTTCACAGTGTTGGTCCTGGTGGTAGTCATCTCAAGGTACCAAGAGGATATGCGCCCAAGATTTGTCACCTGTCCATGGGTCAGAGGTATCTATTCTTTACCACGTGGCTGCTTATAATATAGTAGTTGGCTTACATCAAAACAAACAAAGATGCTGAGAAAAATGAGAGGCCAAAGCAGAAGTCACAGTGCCTTTAATGACCCAGTCTCAGAAGTAACATACTAGGCCTTGTGCAGTCTTGTATTTGTCACATAGACAAATCCTGGTACAGTGTGGAAGGGGCCTTTACAAGGTCGTGCTGTGATGGTAGGAGAATTCCATTAGGGAAAACCTTGGAAGCTTTCTACTTATGTCTTCCATCCCTATACTGACCTACTGAGTTTCTAAGCTTAGCAATGAAGAATTACAATGAAAAATGTCCAGATTTTAGTTAGCATTATGGGGGAGAGGAACGCAAGGAAATTTAGAGATGTAATACTATACACAGATTAACCAAAAAGAAGAATAGACTTGAATATGTCATGTAGAAATTCTGAACTCTTGTATGACATGACTCTGACTTCGAAAAGAAAGGGATTTAAGGTTGCTGATCATATTCCTATCAGCAGCTGTCTAGGAGCAATTCTTTTTCACTAAGGGATCATGGTGCCTTATGAAAATTGAAATGGGAACAGCATGAAAGGCTATATTTGAATGAATTCTCTCTATGGTTCCTATGGAATGGCATCAAAATCAACTGTAGCTGAGCAATTTTTCTTCTTGCACTGCTATGTTAAATGCAGGGTTTGTTGTAAGATAATCTAAGAAAAAGATTTTGTCAGTACATTGGCGAATCATTTCTGATTCTGACTAAAGTGGCATCTTTCATTGCGTGGTTCTCTTCTTAATGACTTGAGTCGTTAATCTATTCTATAGAACAGTATTTTTCCAGTCTGGGAAAGTGTTAGTGTATTTCATGTATGTACTGATTAAAAATGCATATAGAACCTTTTATACATATAGACTGCAATATGCATTTTTCCATATGCCTGCACCCCATCTTGAATTCAAAGTTATAAAATATGCCTATGTAGATCAACTTTTTTCCTCCCTCTGTTTCTCTTGAAGGTTTGTTTTTGACACAGTTGGTGAGGTTGTAAATATCTAAAGCAACCTCTCTCCCTGGCCTTCCCCTGTTATAACCTGGCAAAATCCTTGGAAGTATATAGAGAGTAATAGCTAGAAGGAGAGGAAGAATAAATTACATTGGTATTACTTTTTAGTACTGTACTTATGCCTAGACTGCTTTCCAATCCTTGCTTAATACAAGACTAGGAATAGAGAAATTGACCAGATATAGGGCACGATATGAAATGAGATATTTAGCGAATCATGCATGGGTGTCACAGAGATAATGAAAAATACTGACAGCAGGCTCCTTGTCGTTGTGTATGCATGTAGGTCCTTGTGGTCACAATATTATTAAGTATTCCACTTTAAATTTGATATTTTAGATACCAATGCTACTAGTAAAACATGCTAATTATGGGAAATGCCAGGAAACCTTGGCCCTCTTTCTGAGAGCTCAAAAATAATAGTTCATCCATTTATTTTCTGAAAACGAAAAAGGAAATCTAATTAATGACAATGGAACCAAATGTGATTTACTTAGAAAAGAATAAAGCAAGAGTTTTGTTCTAGGATTTTTAGTGAGGCATTTGATATAATGTCTAGGCTAGAATATTCTCATCTGCAAAACTGTATAGGAAATTGTAATTCATTCATCAAGATTTCTCTAAGTCTATTTTACTTACTCTCTTATGACTGTGTTGTTTATATATTTACCAGTGGTATGAGGCAAATTACATTATTTATAAAATAATGTGAATTGCCTATATAATAAATCTAAATCATCAGTGGAAAGAAATTTGTTGTAAAGCAAATTCCAACTTTATTTTACAAACATATCTTAGAATGTGTGTGTAAAGGTGAGAAAATCCCTGGCTCCAAACTATTGATCATAATGAGCACAGTTCTGAGAAGATAAAATGATTGTTTTATAAGAAAATCTTTTCAGAAATCAAATCTCTCTCTAGTTATGTTGTTCTCTGTTGTACAATTAACTCCTTATACTGCTTACTTCTTAATCTAAGAGTTTCAGCTGCAATAACAGGAATGCCAATTAATATTGAATTTAAAAGAAGCACCTAATTACACCCTATCACAAGGAGCTTGGAGCTGGGTACTCCCAGTTTCACTGCACAATACTCCACACTGCTGAGCTTGTGTACTAATATTTCTTTCCTTTCTATGGCCTTTCTATTAACAGCACAAAGTAGCTGACCCATATCCAGTTAGTACAGCTTTATTAAAAATATCCAACCCAGGTAACTCTTCTCCCCATGTATAGACAAAGGGGAGAAAATGACTACCAGCTCAAAAGCAATCATAACTCATTGTTCTAGTGTTGAAGTCTTTCTTACAGTATTGTTGTGCTCTCCAGTGTATTTTATAGCCTTACTTCTACCTATTCCCTACCAGGTTTCTTTACTATAGACAAACTATCTTCTACTGTTCTCTGAGAACTATTTTATGTAGCTTAAATTTTGTGCCATGCCTTTTCTTCATCCTAGACACTCTCTTCACAAGTTAAAATTCCATCCAAATATTACCATGATTTTCACAAGTTTGTTAATCTGCTGTGATCATTTCAGCCAGAAAAAGAAAATTGTTCTTTCCGTTACATTCCTAAATGATTTTATAGCTGACTTTTGTGTGTAAAAGACTTTTACAGAATGTTATGTCCATGTTCCACTAGGTCAAAAAGAGAAAGGACAAATATGTCATGCCTGTGTTATAGATAGGGAATAGGCAACAAAGTGAGGGATGCTGTGAAGACATGCTATCACAAAGCTCTTGATTCAGGCCGTGCATGAGTTGTAGAGAAGAAGCTTTTACAACAGGCATTCTCCCAAATGTTGTTGAGTGAAGAATATAAATAATAAGCTTTGCTCGGGTGACTCATACCAGTATTCCTAGCTACTCGGGGGACTGAGAACTGAGGATCCCAATTCAAACCCAGCCTGGGGAAGGGAAGACTTTGAAACTCTTATTCCCAATTAATTAGCAAAAATCTGGGAGTGGAGCTGTGACTCATGGTTGAATACTTGCCCTCAGTGAAAAAGCAAAGGGACACTGATCAGGCTCTGAGTTGTCACCAGTACTGACTGGCACACACAACACACACACACACACACACACACACACACACACACAATCATTTTTCATCCAAAAGACCAAAGTGAATGGTCTAGGCAGATGGAGAGCTTTTCTTTTTTATGTTTTTAAAAAAATTTCTAATGTAAAGGTAATGTACACAGGGATTACAATTACATAAGTCAAGTAATGAGCACATTTCTTTTTCAACATTACCTCTTTCCTCCTTTGCTCCAAGTTTTTCCCTCCTAACTCCCATCCCCCTGAAGTTACATAGTTCATTTTCAACATAGTGTCTAGTGAGTATCATTGCTGCATTTGTTCACCCTTTGTCCCACCATTTCTGTGCTTCCTTCCTCTCTTGGTCCCCAAATAAGATAAACTTATATGCAAGAAAAAAGATACAGAAACCAACAACAGCCATGAAAGGGGAAAAACAGAAAGAAAAAAACACCACAAAATGGAAAAATTTTAAATCCTCTTGTTTCAACTTTTTGGATTTCATTTTGGTAAGCATGATTTTATACGACCATATGCACATAGATACGGAGCCCTTGGGCTTCTCTTTCAAGCATATCCTCAACTGGTATCACTGTGTGAATGTTTTGAATACTGTTGAATTTATCATGTCCAAGTGTAATTTCTTTGCCTTTTTCTATCCATTGGGTATACTTGTAGATTGATAAGCACATGCTAACTATTACCAGCAAGGGAAACCAGGTAGCCTGTGTTTCTTTGGGTCTGGATTACTGGGTCTGGTGAATTGACTGGTTTTGCCATGTGAAATACATAGCTTCTGAGGTTGTGATTGACCTAGATCATTTCAGCCAAGGAAAGGAGCCAAGAGCAAAATATATTTTCTCCTTGAGTAAGTGAAGTGAAAATTACACTTTTACTCATAATTCATTAGCAAGATCTTAGTCATGTGGCTTACCCAGCTGCTAAAGTGGGAAGTGCAGTCTACCAGGGGTGCAGATTATGGGGAGCAGAGCTGATGTACACAAGTCCTAGTGGTTGCCACAGACCCAGCATACACATCCTAGACTATACAGACAGGTGACCTTTACCCTACATGATGCTTTATCTTTAAAAAAAAAAAATTCCTTCTACTGAAAACTAATATGAGATGGTCCAAGACTCCATCTTGATTAGCTTTGCCAGGGATTCAGAAATAACCCTTCATCCCCAAACTTTTGTTTCCTCTTTTGTGAAATCAAGACAGAGTCCAAAAATTTAATAAAATACTAAAGTGCTTCCTTGCTGCTTGTGACAACTTCACTGATGGAATAACTTACGGAGGTGCATGGTATGTGTATGGTATGGGAGACTTTGTGCCAGTCAGCTTTGCATTGTTGTCAGAAAATACATGAAGTTAAAGGAGGAGAGGTCTATGTTGGCTAATGGCCGCAGAGTTTTCCATGTGTGGTGAACTTTGGGCCTGTGGCAGTAAGTGTGAGCATAGTGTATGCACTTGGCCTTGGAGACTTGTTCACCTGATAGCAGGTAAGAAACAAAGAGAAAGAAACAGCAACAGAAAGGGTTGACATCCCAACAACCCCTTTACACATTCATCACAACGATCTAACTTCCTTCCATTACTCACCATTCTTAAACATTCTGCCATCTCCCAGTGGCACTACCAACTGGCCAGTAATCAAGCCCTTGACATGTGAGTCTTTTGGGGACATTCATGATCCAGACCATAACAGACACTGTAGGTGTCTTTTCTTACAATAATTATTTTTCCACCTACATATTCATTGATAGCTATCAATAAATATTATCTGGCAGGTTGTAATGACTCTGATGTCAGACTACAATTCCATGGTATTTGTACAGAGCAAGTATGTACTGGCACTATAGAGCCCTTTTTCTACATTTACTTTCTGAGCTCACGTGAAGTGTGTATAGCATACAAGGCTTCATTCTGGCTTGCTCTTTGTGTGTTTCTACTGTTTCAAGTTTTCATTATATCTGTCTTCTCTAGGGCACAGTGAGCCTTTGATGATTCCTCTAGTTTTAACCCAGTGCTGAGCCATTTATTAACTCTAATCATTTGTCATTCCATCGATTTACTTTTTTTTTCCTGGGAGGATTTCAATTTCTGAGATCATATTCCAGTATATTTCATTTGTTTCTGATGCACAGTATTTATCGTTGTATTCTCCCTTCTCCGCCGCACTCCCCCCTCCCCATGCTGTGCAGCTAGACAGAAGTCTGGCGGAGGGCTTCATCCTTACAGAGCACGAATGTCTACACGAATCACAGCATTAGGAGAGAATCCTTAGCACACTTGTGGTAGTCAGAGTCCATCTTCCACTCTCCCAGTGCTCTCTTCCCTTCCAGACACAAGAAGATACACCGCAGATACTGCCACTTCCTCAGTGGCTGACCTGTCAGGAGCAGCCAATGAAACAGGCTCTGTTCCAACCCACTCACAGACTGCACCTTCCTGACTCCCCTGCTGCTCTCATCTAGACCTGCTGTGTGCCATGGTGGCTTCAAGCATGCAGCAAAACATACAAAATGTTATGATTTCTTGCCATGCTGACAGCATCAACTACAGCTGACAGTTTTTAAATAGAACATGTCAGTTCACCATAGTATTTTCCATGTGTGATTTTCCCCCCTTTCCCACATTTAACCCAGAATGTTGGAAGAATGTTACCACAAAAGGTTTAAGTTTCTACTTCCAGCTGCTCCCATAAATGATCTACTAAAAATTTCATGACTGGGTGCCAATGGCTCCTGCTTATAATCCTAGATCCTCGGGAGGCTGAGATCTGAGGATTTCAGTTTGAAAAGTAACCTAGGCAGACAAATTAGGAAACACTTATTTTTAAGTAGTCAGCAAAATACTGAAATGGAGAGGTGTGGCTCAACTGTTAGAGCACCAGTTTTGATTGAAAAAATATCTAAGCAGGAGTCCAAGGTCCTGAGTACAAGCTCCAGTACTGACACAAAGAAAGAAAAAAGAAGGGAGAGAAAGAACAGAAAAATAAAGAAAGGAAGAAAAGAGGAAAGAAAAAAAGGAAATAATGAAGGAGGGAAAACGAAGAAGGAAAGAAGAAAAGCAGAAAGAAAACATAAAGAAGCAAAACATTCAACAGTGATTGTTTGTTTCTATTACGGTGACTCTTCCCTTGCTCAAATATATTGCATTGTCCAGTTTTCAATGCCTGTTTTCTTTCATCTTCTTGCTTTCTGGAGGTACCACTTTGTTATGAACACTGAACTCAACTTTTCACACCCATGCTGAACACAAGACCTACGAAGTTCAGAGAGCTCTCTAAGATACAGGCCTGTGCCAACAGCATGCCAACGTGACAATGTCTGCATCATGGGCCATCCTAGGGGCATGCCCCCCGGCCCTTGATGAAAATGCTGAGAGAGCAAACTTTCCTGTTGTCCCTGCTCAGATTCCTTCCAACCCTACCTCCCCACATTTACGGAACAGAGAGACCGACATTGCCCATTAGTAACTTTAAATGCCAAAATCACATTAAGACCCTTCCATTGTGTTTTAAATGATGTCTTGGGTGTACGCGTGTAATAAAAATATAGAGTAACAATGTAAATCCTCAGAGGCCATTCCTCTGATGGTTCAATTTTGCTAGCTTTTGTGATACTACAGATTTTTAAATTCTAAAGAAATTTGATTTTTTTTTTGAGGGGAAAAAAATTCTCATTAATGCTCTACTTTTCATTCTGGGCAATGAGGGTACTCCTTGCTGTTTTCCTGGTTCAGGCTTTAGCTGTAAGGGTTTGGACATCAGCTCAGAACATCGTGAAGGAGGGAATGTTTTTCGAGTGTTATCTCCTTGTTTGCAGGAATCCAAGGTGGACCTGGTGGAGAATTGTTTAGTGATAGAAACTGAAATTGCAATAAAAAGAGGGATGGCCAAATTATGTAAAATCAGAATGCATGAATAATTCAGTGCTTGCTTGAGTGCGATTTTTATTTTTATTGTTAAATAATACCAGCATTTCTATGAACTAATAACAGTGGCTAACCAACTGGTAAGCTTTTTTGTGTTGAGGGTTTGGGGTCACAGGGAAAAGAAGGAAGAAAGGAAACCAGGGCCAAAGAGTCATCTTTTAAAAATGGAATGAATGTCCTCCAGTAAAATTTTTGATATCATCATCTGGCCTTGTGTTTCTTCATCTAGTCACAAGTTAAATAAATGAAGTGGTGAGAATTTCATTTAGTACAGCTTTGTTTTTAGATCATGTGAAATAACTGGGATATCTTGTGAAGTCTCTTCTCTATTGAATCTCAGAATGTGAATCTCCAGCTTTATGATTTTTAAAATGTGCATTATAGAATAGAGGTGTTCATAAAATGTAGAGAAGTTTCTTTTACAAGGATTCAAATATGTAGCTTAGGTGTATAGTTGATGTGAAAAAATAATGAAGAACTATAAGGAATTTATTTTAATTCTAAGAAAAAGTTATTCTAAACTAAAAACAAGCAAACAAAACTAGAGGAAAATGTTGACTGCTATAAACTCTATCATTGTGACTGTTGGGAGTTAGACAGGTTAGGAGAAGAGAAAAGTGAGTGAAAAATGTTAACAATGTAAAATTATTAAACACTGGGCAGAGAAAAGGGAAATGCATGTTAAGGGAGGAAAACTGTCAAAGGACTGTTAGATTTTCAGTTTGTATAATGTATAGGCAGATACAGCTTTGATTTATTTTGAACTTGAACCCCCGAGCCTCCATGCATGCTAAGCTCATGCTGTACCATTGCGCTATACCTCCAAAACCACAACTGAAGATTTTTATTTATTTATTTATTTTGCCAGTCCTGGGTCTTGGACTCAGGGCCTGAGCACTTTCCTTGGCTTCTTTTTGCTCAAGGTTAGCACTCTGCCACTTGAGCCACAGTGCCACTTCTGTCTGTTTTCTATATATGTGGTGCTGAGGGATTGAACCTAGGGCTTCATGTATAGGAGGCAAGCACTCTTGCCACTAGGCCATATTCCCAGCCACAAATGAAGATCTTAATGGCCTTGTAAAGTGAATGAAATGATGATTAGCCTGGAAAAAATATCTCTAAAAAGATCAAGAAATAAAAGGAAGAGGTAAGGTGAAAAACAAGGTCCCCAAATGATGGTGAAATCACCCAGAATTATAACAGAATGTAAGTTAATATGATTGTTTGTGTGTGTGTGTGTGTGTGTGTGTGTGTGTGTGTGTGTGTGTGTGTGTGTGTGTGTACCTGTACTGGCTTTGAACACAGGGTCTGGGTGTTGTTCCTTAGCTTTTTCACTCAAAGATGCCACTCTACCGCTTAAGCCACAGCTCTACTTCTTGCACTTTTTGATGGTTATTTGGAGCTAACAGTCTCATGGATTTTCCTGCTCTAGCTGGCTTTGAACTGTGATCTTCAGATCTGAGCCTCCTGAGTAACTAGGATTTTAGGCATGAGCTACTAACACCCAGATTTAATAAGACTTTTGAAAAACTGTGTTACTTGTTTTATCTAATTATTGTAAGAAGAGTAAAAGGGATTTCATAAATTAGTAGTGGGAATGTTTTGGACTGATTGTAAATTCAAACAAAATATCAGGAGTGTCAGAACCAAGTGGAGGCAAAAGTCTTAGGGACACATTATCTTGGGTGGTCCCTTAAGATGTAGTCTGGTTTTCCTCTGAGTCACAAAGTATTTCTGAAATCTTGAAAGGTACATCAGGGGCTCTGCATCCCATCAGAAATTTGTGGCCAACGAGATAGGAGTAGATGAAGTGACTGAGGTTGGGGAATGGAATTGTGTACATAAACCACTTGTCTTAGGATGACAAGATAGATTTATAGAGATTCTACAGAAAGTAGAGTTAGAATTAGAAACTGTGATTTCTTATGATGTAAAAATAATTTATTTTAATTAAAGATTAGTTATGAATGAATTGGGCCTATCAATGATCATTTCTATCAGGTATCTTTGGCTTATGCCTATATTTCTACCTACTTAGGAGGCAGCGATCTAAAAGACTTCAGTTTCAAGCCAAATATGGCAAAAAAAAAAATTATGAGATCATATATCAACAGAATAACCTGGCTGTGGGTGATGGAAACCAACCTCTGTGGGAAGCATGAACAGGAAGATTGCAGTCCAGATTGGTGGCCTGGTCACAATGCAAGACCCTATCTCAAAAATAACCAGAGCCGGGCTGGGGTTATGGCCTAGTGGCAAGAGTGCTTGCCTCCTATACATGAGGCCCTGGGTTCAATTCCCCAGCACCACATGTACAGAAAATGGCCAGAGGGGGCACTGTGGCTCAAGTGGCAGAGTGCTAGCCTTGAGCAAAAAGAAGCCAGGGACAGTGCTCAGGCCCTGAGTCCAAGCCCCAGGACTGGCCCAAAAAAAAAAAAATAAAATAATAATAATAATAATAAATAATCAGAGCCAAAAAATAAAAGGTTGAAGCCATGGCTCAAGTGGTAGGATCCCTGCCCACCAAGCCTGAAGCTTTATGGAAAAAAAGCAAAATCTGAAGCTCAATGAGGATGCAATTGATATGTACATTTGTATTAATGATAGTTCAGCTCAAAAAAGTAACATATGTTTGGAAACATCCTGAAGTATGTCATATGTCTGCGCTTGATTCCTCACACTAAGCAGATCCCTGTTACACGAGATGTGAGCCAGTCACACTGTGACTGAGACATATGACAGGGCAAAGTACAGAAATAAATTTTAAGTTCACAAGCAGAAGATATATTAAAAGCACCTGAAAACTAGTCTCACATACTCTGAGCCCTCTTTTGCTCCCTCTGAGATTCTAATATGCTGGTAACTACTTTTTAGGGGAAATGTAAAGTTGGAGTATATTTCTTCCATTCTTTATTTCCTCTATCTGATAACGCTACATGAGATTATTTATAATGAACATGGGACAGCCACGTTGGATTTTTTTTTCCTATAAAGTTGCAGACCAAAGAAAGAGAAAATATTTCTCCAAATTTCTCACTGGTTCGAAAGATTGAATACCTGTTAAAGCTGACAAGGGATGTATATATTTTTTATTTTCAACCACACACTTCCCATCATTTTCTCTGGCTTGCTTGCTTTATTTATTTGTAAAATGGGAAATGATTGTGATAAAAACTGTTTTTGTTAGGATCCCAGGCTTTGATGAAATTGGAGACTTCAAACTCATGTTGAGTCTTCATTAATGATAGTCATTAGTCCTTTTCTGAAGTATTGATGAAATGTTCAGCATGCTTGAGAGCAGAACTTCTATTCTTTTAAATAAAGAACTTGTTCATTAGAGGCCCTTTCTAATGAAAATGACCTAATTCCAGCTGCTAAATGCTAACTTAAAAAAAAAGGAAAGAAAACTAAAAGATAGTTTGCAAAAGATGCATATTGATTCACGTGAATCAATGTTTAAAGCATGATTGAGACTTGAATTCCCCTGGAGTGTCTGAAATGCCCTCTATCTTCCCTGCGCAATAGCAGAAAATGTTTGCCTGCATTTTGATATCCAGCATGGAAATTAGATACTAATATATACAGGGAAGGACAGAGACAGAGAGAAAGTACTTAACAGCCCAAGAAGGAAGGAATCATGCCATTACTCACAAGTGGCAATGCCATGACTGACTTACTTAGTCATCTTCTAACAAGTACAGGTCTGTCTCTAGGACCAACAAGAAGTGGGATTTAAAGGGCAGATCTGCCAGGCTCATTATAATAAGTGTTCTTATGTGGCGCTTCAAAAACGAGGGCCTTTGTAATCTGCCCATCACTATTTGCTCACAGAAGGCTTGCCAAGAACAGAAAGAAATATCAAAAATAGTTCTCTTTAAAAACAGCAAGAAATCATATATCATAATTATTTTGGATATGGGGATTGAGCTTTTATATATTAAAAAAAACTTATTAGGATTTATTTTCTGAAAACGTTTTGGTCATCTGTGGAGACAGCAAGGCCAGAGGGCCCTAGGGAAGACTGTATTGACCTTCAGACTTTCCAGTCAGAGGAATGTCACCTCGAACTTGCTACCATTTGCAATTATGTGTGCCTGTCCAAATGTGTAGGGAATAAATATGAGTCTGGTCAACCTGGCTCCTACTTGGCAGATCAGTCAATTTTAAGGAATTCTCTGGAAATGGTCTGAAGAGTTAGGCTTGTTATTCCTCTATGATTTCTGTCTCACCTGGTGACATGCTTGGCATTACTAGGTCATTAAGAGTCTCAGACTTTCCTGCCTGGGCTGGCTTTGAACTATGATCCTTAGATTTCAGTCTCCTGAGTAGCTTGGATTATAGGCGTGAGCCAGAGGCACCCTGTGTGTATTTGTTCTTACATGTGTAATCTCTCCTATATTAGGGCACGGGGAGTGGTATATATGTTGACTGACTTCTTTTTACTTGCTTCAGTTTGTCCACTAAGATATAAGCTCTTTTGAACTGTAACGGCATATTTGGCTTAGTGATTGGAATGCCAACGCCAAGAACTAATGTTGATTGACTTGTCCAGGGACCCTTTTCTGTATATACTCAGATTGTTAAGTCTATTACTGGACATTGGGAAAGAGGAAGAATTCAAAAGCTATTCTGAAAAGCTAGTAAAGTATCTGTTATCTTCTATTCTTTTTTTTAAGTTTTTATTGTAAAACTGATGTACAGAGAGGTTACAGTTTCATACGTTAGGCATTGGATACATTTCTTGTACTGTTTGTTACCTTGTCCCTCATACCCCCCTCCCCCCTCCCCCTCCCCCCCCTGTGGTGTTCAGTTCACTTACACCAAACAGTTTTTCAAGTATTGCTTTTGTTGTTGTTTCTCTTATTTTACCCTTTGTCTCTCAATTTTGGTATTCCCTTTGAATTTCCTAATTCTAATACCAGTACACACTGTTTCCCATACACTCAGATAAGATTACAGAGATAGTGTAGATACAATCACAAGAAGGTGATACACGAACATCATCAATAGTAGAAACTACAGATACACATGGGATGTTGAAAGTAGTTACAACTGTGATATAACAAACATTTCCATAAAATGGAGTTCATTTCACTTAGCATCATCTTATGTGATCATAAGGGTATAGCTATTGGGCTCTTGTGATCCTCTGCTGTGACTTGCCTAAACCTGTGCTAATTATTCCCAATAAGGGAGACCATAGAGTCCATGTTTCTTTGGGTCTGGCTTACTTCACTTAGTATAATTTTTTCCAAGTCCTTCCATTTCCTTACAAATGGGGCAATGTCATTCTTTCTGATAGAGGCATAAAATTCCATTGTGTATATGTACCACATTTTCCTGATCCATTCGTCTACGGAGGGGCATCTGGGTTGGTTCCAGATTCTCGCTATGACAAATTGTGCTGCAATGAACATTGTTGTGCTGGTGGCTTTACTGTGATTTTGTTTGTGTTTTTTTTGGATAAATACCCAAAAGTGGGGTTGCTGGGTCATAGGGGAGTTCTATATTTAGCCTTCTGAGGACTCTCCATGCTGCTTGCCAGAGTGGCTGAACCAGTTTACATTCCCACCAACAATGAAGTAGGGTTCCCTTTTGGCCACATCCCCTCCAACAACTGTTATTGTTAGTTTTCTTGATATATGACATTCTTACTGGGGTGAGATGGAATCTCAATGTTGTTTTGATTTGCATTTATTTTATGGCCAGTGATGTAGAGCACTTTTTCATATGTCTCTTGGCCATTCTCATTGAGAAAATCTAAGTAAATTTACTAATTCCTCTACAGTGTTACCTTCCAGGAAAGATCAAGATAGGAGATATTTGGCTGTTCCTCTGGTATACATCCCTAGCATGAACATAGTGTCTAGTCCAATAGTAGATGTTTAATAAATCTTTGATGATAAAAGAGTGAATGTTATGCATATGATGAAGTTAAGGCAGTAATAAATTATCCTCTTATATAGTTATCCACAGACAAGGCATATTTCCCTCTTGTTGTGGATGATGGCCATATTGCTTATTGATTTTAATTTGAGTTTAAAGAATGAGGTTCTTGGGCTGGGAATATGGCCTAGTGGCAAGAGTGCTTGCCTCCTACACATGAAGCTCTTGGTTCGATTTTCCAGCGCCACATATATGGAAAACGGCCAGAAGGGGCGCTATGGCTCAGGTGGCAGAGTGCTAGCCTTGAGCAGGAAGAAGCCAGGGAAGGTGCTCAGGCCCTGAGTCCAAGGCCCAGGACTGGCAAAAAAAAAAAAAAAAAAAAAAAAAAAAGAATGAGCTTCTTAGTTAACATATGAGGCTATATCATGAAATTGCTGATTTAAAACTTGGCTAAATCATTTGATTTAGTGCTGAAAACCAAAGGTTGTCGACACTCTTCTGTGCTGTTGGTCTTAAAGAATGTTACATTAGACAGGTACTGATGGCTCATGCCTGTAAACCAGCCTGGGAAGGAAAGTCCATGAGGCTCTTATCTCCAATTATCCACCCCCAAACCAGAAGTAGAGCTGTGGTTCAAAGTGACTGAGTGCTAGCCATGAGCACAAACCTTAGGGGCAGCACCCAAGCCTTGAGTTCAAGACCCACTACAGACAAAAATGAAGTTACACTGCTTAATCATGGACATATGAAACCTTGTCTTCCTGAAAACATACTAATTCTTGTACCAGAATCACCATTTTGAGATTGATATAAGGCTCATGAGGAAGACCATGTGTCTGGGATCTTAGTTCTTGTCCTTACCAGATCACTAAGTGCAGTATTTCCTTCTGGACTCACACTTGTTCTTTTGTAAAAATTGCTCTCACTGGGAGGTTTGTTGTATTGGGAAGAAGGGAGAAATTAGAAGAGATTAATCTGAAATCAAAGGCACAGAGCCCTAGATCTCCCTCCACTCTGGTTTTCTCTTTGATAAATGAAAATAATTATAGTCATACACCCATCCAATTTCTGTGACAATTAGATAAGGACTTAACTTCATTCTTTTAGCAATATTTGATAATGACTAGCTCTTATACTGTACTCAAATACTTGTGCTTCCATGTTTACAGCAACACAAGGCTTTATACATCATCCCAAGTTATCAATAACTCAACTTTTAAAATGTCCAGGCATTCTTGAGCACCACTTCTGTCAGGTAAAGAGAAGAATTACCAAGTTTTTCTATTTCAAATCTTATACGCTGAGCATTTTCAATTTAGAAAATGTCAGCGCATTGACAGTGCTTCTTTCAAAAGCAGCTTTGTTGTTTTAAATTACATTTGTTAAGCTTTCAAATCCAAAATATGAGAGATAGGCCCTAGTAATATTTATGTAAAAATTAAAACTGTCAAGTTGTATTAAGGTCTAATCATTGGCTGGGACACATGAGCTACAGTTTTCTTGTATGAGCCCTCTAGATGGGGCTTTCTTCTTTTTTTCTTTTTAAATCTCAGCCATAGAAATGTGTATACGTTAACTTATGTTCTTAATATACTATTTTTAACTTATGTTCTTAATAAAAGTTTCAATTAACTTATGGAAACCACAAGAAATAGTAAAGTGACATGAAGTGCATACAATAGAGTGGGTGCTGGTAGTTTTACCCCTGGAATCTCATTTGATCTTTAGAATTAACCCAGTGGTTAACTATGATACTCTTCACATAGAAGAAGACGTTAGGGAGTTTTAAGCCAAACCGTTGGGGGTCATTCATAAAATTCTGAGTCCTAACCTTGTATTCTATCCTTCTATTTCTTGCCTATATGAATCTTGACTCCCCTCTTGTGACTACAGAGAACTTTCAATCTTCTTCAACCTTTCTTACTAAATTATCAAAAAGATATGTTAAGATAATTTTAAATACATCATAGTTCAAAAGGTAAGACTTGCTGCATGCTGGTGGTCCACACCTGTAATCCTAACTAATTTAAGGGGCTGAGATCTCAGAATCAGAATGGTTTGAAGCCAGCCCAAGCAAAAAAGCTTAGGAGACTCTTATCTACAGAACTACCAGAAAGCCAGAGTAGGGTTGTAACTCAAATGGTATAGTGCTAGCCTTGAGTTCAAAAGCTAAAGGACAGCATCTTGGCCCTGATTTCAGGTACACACACACACACACACACACACACACACACACACACACACACACACACACACACACAAAAGATGAGACTACAGGTAAGAGTACCTTCTCGAAAACAGTGGGAGATTTTCTGAGAGAGAATGGATATGGATGGTTATGTATGTATAGTTCAAGTTTAAGCCTGCACACAGTAAGAGCATACAAATAACATTTAAATAACCACTGAAGAAGGAATTGTCTCCACAGTTCTGGTGTGTATACTCACTGTGTTGGTTTTATTATCTAAGAATTCACTGGAATGGTGTTTGTGAACAAGGTTACCGATGCCTGGACTGGCAGAGCTCCCCACATTGTTCGTCTATAATCCCTAGTGCCACTGACAGGTTTCTGTTCAGCAATGTAGGTGCCCTCTCAAGTTCAGTGTGTTTATCAGATGTTAGTCATGAGCTTCTGTTCTTAGCATTTCTTTCTCTCAACACAATGCACTTAGATACTGTTATTTCCTTAAGAGTTTAATCTAAATTAGATGACCTTTAAGGCAGGAAAAAAATAGTAGTTTTATGCAAGTACAGCAGATCCTTGGTATGCATGGATCTAGGAAAAAACCTATGGATGCATGGGATGAATATAGTTTGACTCTATAACATTTTTCAAATTTACCTATCTGGTAAATATAGTAGGGGTCAGCCTCTATAACTTGAAACTGCATAGAGCAGGGTATTAAGGATATTATCTCACACTTCTCTTTTTTTTTTTTTTGTGGCCAGTCCTGGGGCTTGGACTCAGGGCCTGAGCACTGTCCCTGGCTTCTTTTTGCTCAAGGCTAGCACTCTGCCACTTGAGCCACAGCGCCACTTCTGGCCATTTTCTGTATATGTGGTGCTGGGGAATTGAACCTAGGGCTTCATGTATGCGAGGCAAGCACTCTTGCCACTAGGCCATATCCCCAGCCCTACCTCACATTTCTTAATGTGAATACTGTAAGAATGCTTGATTCGTTTTTCCTGTAAAATCATCCACCTTCCATTAAAGGCATGTCATCATCATTCAATGTATGTAAATTTTTTACTTTGACACTTAAATGAATCATGTTATCTTATACATTGTTTTCAGGGTATTATTTGTTTGGGGAAAAGCTGATGTGGAAAAAATTAAGGGCAAGGAACACTCAGAAATTCACACAACAATGTGAGAAAAACTGATGATAATTGGTGACTGGCTGTAAGCTTCACTACATCAACCGAGATATTTAATGCATATATGAGAATTTAAACTTTTTGTTTCTGAAAATCTCTGATTTAAAAAAAATATGGATTTTTACCACCCTTGGAAAAATTGCATGAAATAAATCATAAATAAAGTGAGCTTACTGAAGTAAAATTGTGAAATATACGTACTATATATTTCAGCCAGAAATAAAGGTCCACCTTTATAGCTGTAGTATATTGGGGTTTGCTTAAGTATTCTTTCATCAGAAACTACTTCAGGTCACTGGGAACCCAACCTCTGTCCACCTCCGGGGTCCACTAAAAAACGTAACTAGAAATTGTTCTTCTATGGGGTGACCTAGAGATCAATAGATCAGGACCTGACACAATGTGTCTGTAGTGTGTGGAATGCTATTCAGATCCCCTTTTGGACCAAGAAATAGTGTTCTACTGTTGCAAAAAATGACAGTCCATAATTAGGTCACTACACAGGGATGATCTCTTGCCTCAAACAGGGAAAACTCTGATGGATAACCAAGTTCCTGGTTACATACATTGTACTTCTAACTCCTCTCTGTGTGCATTTCTGCTTTCCTCACACTCTTTTCTTACCAAATTCTTCTTGTAGTGTGTGTGTGTGTGTGTGTGTGTGTGTGTGTGTGTGTGTGTGTAGGGGGGATTCTTGTATGTGCAAGTACTAGGGCTTGAACTCAGGGCCTCATCTTCTTACTCAGCTTTTTGTTCATTGCTGATGTTTTACCACTTGAGCCACGTCTCCACTTCAAGTTTTACTTTCCTGATTAATTGGAGATAAGATTCTAGTGGATTTGTCTGCATGGTCTGCTTTTGAACCAGATCTCAGCGAGTTTTAAAATTTCCACAAATCTGAGACCACATACCCCAAAATGGCTGCTAGATATTTACTCATTAATTAATCTCTGCATGTTGCTCTTCGGTTAATTAATTTGAAGTGATAGATACCAGGCTGGGAAAACATATTATTTGAGTTTTAAGCCAGCCGACAATGCTAGGGTATATTTGCACATCAGCATCAAAGTGGAAGGGATAACAAAATAGAAAGTATATATATATATATCAACCCACGATAAGAGAGGATAAGTTCCTACTTCTCAGGAAAATATGTTTGTCTGGTTATTCACAATTATCAGTACTAAATTGTGGGGGGAGAGCAGAGGGGAAGAAAAAAGAGGAAAGGAAAGAATGTGAATCGTTTGCAATAGGACTATTTCACTGGTAGCAGTGCAATTGTCTTTAGAGATGAATAAGACAATAAAGACTTTAGAGATGAATAAAATAACATTCTCACTTTCAAGATTAGGGAAAGTGTGTTGCCATGAGGATTGGCTGTGAATGTGTTAATTCAGTGATAGAAAATTCAAACTTAGATTTTGATCTGATTCTGTTGTTCTTTAAAGACCACCTTGTTGGTTTTTATCAGTTGTTTTCACTCATCTGTAGCATATTGCAAAGAAAAGCTTTCTGTGAGGAAATGAGTAGAATAAAAACTGAAATACTACTCTGGGTGTTCTATTAGATAACGTAAATATTTGTGGAGACTCTTCATGAGCTCTTGCCGTGATGGTCTTCATGTAGAGCTGGCTGATAGCTAGACTGCTGGGCCACCACTGGGTAATGGGATGAGTTGCTAGGCAGAATTTTCACTTCCTTTCAGAAAGCCATCACTCATGGACTTAAATCCTGGATCCTCACTGCTGGAAGAGTCTATCTGTAGTGCTTTATATTCTATTACCCCATAATATACAATGCATTTTATTTATGTTAGTCATCTTTTATATCGAACTGTCACAAAATACGTCACTGGTGATTATAGCCTGTATAGGCAAGCTACACTGGGTGAATTATTTTTCTTTACTGTAGATCATACCAGACTACCTGGCTGGGAAAAGAGGAGAATAAATTTAAAGCCATGATAGATAAACTTCAAAAGGTTAAGAGATGACTGGGTGTGGAGACAAACCCGCAGTTAAAAAATGCTGAGTGGGACCCACTATGATCTTCTTCTTAGGCTCTCATTTATCTTCTTTGAACACACTATTCCCAAACATTGTGAACATCTGTATTACCTGTTCCTCTTCCAGCCATGTCTTAGCGGGACACTCAGGATTGACTGTCTTTCAATAACATTAATGACCATCCTCATTTCCTCCTTTAACTTTGTCAGGATGTAGAAGTCTTGAGATTTTTTTTTCCATCCCTGAGAAGTTGTGGAAGGTTCTATAGACAGATTCTCTCTATTGGTATATTTTAAGGTGTTTCCATCAAGTGCTGTCTATACTAACTACTGGATACTTCAATGGACCTGGGTCTTTAGAAATTTCTACTTAAGATTTATTTATCATCTGGTAAGCAGTACTAGGAGCCGTGTTAAGGTTACATAATGAATAAGAACAGCCCTAATCCTCCAAGACTATGAAGGCTAAAGAGAAAATGCAGATGCATGAATGGTAAATTGTAAACATATATGGTAACCAGGCATTGGTAGCTTACATCTGTAATTCTGTTTTTTCAGAAAGCTGAGACCTGGAGGGTCTTGGTTTGAAGCCAGCCAGACAGAAAAGTACATAATACTCCATCTCTAGATACTAGGAAAATGCCAGACTGATGATGTAGCCCAAGTGTATATAGGCTTAGACCTTGTACCCAGGTGAGATACCTCTGGAGATAAGGAAGAGATCCTGACATTCACTAGGATAATTCCCGGCAAATTTGTGTCAAAGATGGAGAGAAGAATAGTCGGTGTGTTTTTGCAAGAGGGCAGAGGGTTGTTGGAGAACTGTCGCCACTGGTTACAGTCATTGTGATTTGTTATTGTAAGGTTGGTAGGGAGGAGTAAGGCAATGGCAATGAGAAAGGAGTCTAAATACAGGCTTAGGCCTGGACAAAAAGGACCTTTAAACACCTGACAAGCAGTTCGCCCTTAATCCTAAGAGTAACAGGGAGCTATTACAGGGATTTACATAGAGGAGTGACAGGAAGGGCTTCTTATTTAGAAATGATCAGTCTGGCTTTGTTAGATAGAATTGAGGTGAGATCAGAAGCTGGAGCCATTTATCAGGATCTTGTAAAGTGTTGCTGGTGAAAGGCAAGAACAGCCAAGACAAGGCAATGGATAAAGAGATAAGTGGTCAACATGGGGGAGTATTGTAACAACAACAAAGATGTGCCATTCTATTTATGTAGGAGATGTGATTGGGGATTGAGTAACTGGGAACAGAGTGGGGCTCACCAGCATGGGTAACACCAGAAAAGGGGCGTTGTGAGGAGGGGCTGGTAGCAGTTGAAGTTGTATTTATTGAGTAGTCAAAGCATGCTGTCCATCTGGGTACAGGTTGCATGGCTACAGAACCAAATAGCTAGACAAAGAACAAGGATGTACTAGAGGGATGGGCTGGACACGGCCATACACAACCAAGGCAAGATTGTGCTGTAACACAAGTATGGGAACAAATGGCAGAAGGCAAATTGGAGTTAGGGCAGTGTGTATCAGTCCCTTTTTACTAAAGTACAAGGAACATTTTCAACAATGATGAAAAACTAAGGGGAGAAAAAGGTTGTTCTTTCTTCCACCACCTTAATTATTTCTACATTCCATTTTAGATCCCGTCCAGTCAGTCACCGTTTTCATAGACATTAGTCAGAGTATAAATTTAATGCTACCATCAAGCCCTGTTCATTAATATAAGCAGTTTTACGCTCCTTCAGAATGTACGTTTAGGAAATGATGGCTTTGAAATACAACAGTGTATGATATGCTGGGCTCTGTAGGTGGGGGAGAAATGGATTTGGGTGGTCAAGACATCAAGATTTTCATTCATAAAGTGAGAGTGTGATATGATGGCAGAGGAGACTGAAGTTTAGAATTTCATGTGGCTTTTGTGATTCTTAAGCTCTGGCCACACTATACTAGAACATCATGTCCTTTGACATCCGTGTCTGAGCAGGGCTTAAATGATGACATAAGTGTGGCTCCTGCTGCAGATTTGTAACCCAGGATAAACCCTCATTTTTAGAGGAATCAAGGTGATTTCTAAAGATTTTCTACATTTATTTACAGTGCACAAAGAGACAAGAGATAGAGAGAGCTGCATAACACCTTGGCTGTTAAAACAATTTCCATCAAGTTCTTTTGTTTTGTGTTTGTTGAGGTACTGGGGCCTGAACTTGGTCTCAAGGGCTGAACTTGGCTCCAGGCTGGCACTCTACCACTTGAGCCATACCTCCACTTCTGGGTTGTTGATGGTTAATTGGAGGTAAGAGGCTCACAGACTTCCCTGCCCAGACTGGTGATTTTGGTCTCTTCAGTAGCTACAATTACAGGTGTGAGCTACTGGCGCCTGGCATACCAGCTTTTGTAATGAAACACAAAGGCACAGTGCATGCAGCCTCATGTCAAAGCATCTGCCTTTTGGGTCAAATTGTACTTCTACTGTTGTTCAACTCTATGACCTATGGCTTGAATGCAAGCATCAGTATATTGTGGCTGAGTATTCTATTAACAGAAATGAGGAGCCAAAACGAAATGATATATAAACAAGCCAAATTCCAAAGTGTTAGACTTTCACTATTTTTATTATAATCACTTACATTTTATTATAAAATCTCTTTAGTATCTTGGTATATTGTGATTAGCATGTTATCTATGATGAGGGTCTTGCCTGCATCTATTCTGCCTGATTTATCAAGGCCTTCTCATTTCCCAAAGTGCATATATTCTTAATATCCTTTATTCCCCACTGCTCATCTTATCTTTTTCAGCCTCAAAACAAGCTGGTCTGTATCTGCTTTCTCAAAAAGACAGCTGTTTTCCCTTATATAAAAAGATAGTTCTGTCCTTTTTTTCAACAAAGATCTTAGAAGCTCTATGTTGAGGATTCATACATCCTTCTATCTTTTGGGTTGTTGAAGCCCTCATCCTTTCTTTTTTTGTCCATTTTTCCCCTTCGGATTATGTTTACCTCATAACACTTGTGCAAGAGCATTTTTATAATTGTCTGCAATTAACAATTTTCTCAACAGTAGAGAGAGCCCTATGGTCTTCAGGGGATTCAATGATGTAGAAATGAATTCCCTTAGTAAGGTCCCTCTCTCCATCAAGAGAGGCTATGGAGTAAATAGAACTAGATGTTTCTTAAATTGGATCAGTATGTTTCTAGCGGAAGTTTTAAGCCTGAGCCAACCTCTATTTGTGTGCACAATGCATGAACTCCATGGTGAATCTCTTAACTGCTTGGTAAGCCCAAATTTCCAAATTCTGTCTTGAAACAAAAACGTTTTGTACTGTTTCTTTTTACACTGTGACTATTATAGCAAAGTGCTCCTATTTTTAGACTAAGTTGTTATTACTCTTTACTTCATAGAGATTCCTTGGTTGAGATTGTTGTTGTTTTCATACTTTATTACTTCGTTTGACTTTTTGGTTCAAATGGTCAGCTCAAGGGCAGGTTAGACGCTATCTTGAGTGTTAAAATGAGTTATTCATGTCCTATTTTCTACCTAAAGAAAATGAAAAATGGAAACAGTAGCAAAGTATATGATTAAGTATTCAGTGAAGTCCTGATCCTTTACCTATGAAAACTTTTGTATAGAAAGATCAGACAACAGTTTTTTGTTTTTTTTCAGAATGAAACAACAACATTAGAGTTCCTAATGTGCTGCTGTTGGAGCACATTTCTTAGCTTCCTTTAGGTAAGCTGACCCTCAGATTACTGAACTACTTGGGAATCTAATTCCAAAGCCAGACGGTGTTGATAAGAGAAAAATATAACTATCTTATACTGTTGTATAAACTTACTTTCTCTGGGATCATTGGCAAATAAATGATTCAAACTGTTCAAGCAAGAGATACTGTCTTTAAATGTTGGGGAATTATGAAGAACATTTTCTGAGTTTAAAAATGATGTATGTGTTAACATAATTGTGTCAGAATAATTATTTCATTTTTGATATTAGACAGAGATAAAGCCACACAAACCTAGAAGTTTTATTTTTTGTTTTTCTTTCTCTAAAGTTACAGTATTGAATCTTCTAGAGGTAGTCACCATGTGAAGCTTCTACCAAAGCTGCTGAATTCTTTTGTGATGTTAGAGTTGAGGGAGAGTGAGTTCTCTGGGGGAGATTAATGTCCTAGCAAGGCTCATGAGTTTAGAACAGGAGATTGCCTTTGCCATCACTCCATGTAGATCTTGTTTTCTTGTAATTGGAATGCAGATAGGCATTGCTTGTGTTAGATTTGCTAGATGGAACACCAAGTGGCTTATGTAGAATTTGAATAGGGTTAGATGGGTCCTCCATTTTTCAGCTTAGTAGGGTCCTTTACTCCATATCCCATAAATGTCTCCCTTGCTCCTCTTGGATACATAAGTTTGTAGAACTTCCTTATGGCAGTACCATGGGTTTAAATCAATGCCATCTCCTCTCTATAAAGAGATAAGCCCAGGAGCTGAGAATTGGTAGGTGTTCATAGTCACTCAAAGACAGATCAGAACCCAGGCCTCATGATGACCACAAATTCTTTTTTTTGGAGGGTGGGGGTGTCTAAAATTTACCTCATATTGACAAATGGTAAATATGACTTTAAAAATAAATACTACAGGTTACCACTTGTATATATAATGATATGACAAGCAAAACACTATAAGATAGCCTATAAACCTAGTAGGCTAGCTGTTCAGTATTATTTTCTAAAAATATTCATAGATAGTACTAGGCCTATTAATTGTTTTCCTTGCAGTGCATGAGGAAGCTTTTAAATAGAGTCTATGAGCATCATGAAATAAAGACGTGATTTTTTTCTGTGGCAGAAATATTTTAGATGCATACTTGGACATAGTTATCAGCATCTCCCAGTTACAAAATTTTGACAAATTCTGACTTTAGATGTATATTTCACACACCATTAGAATACATTAGAATATATTACAAATTCCCTTAGGGCAGGCCTCCTCTTTCTTGTTCTACATATTTTACTTATTAGATAACTATGCACAGGCTCTGGCAAAGATAATAAGGCATTAAATTAGAAATGTGCCTAATTTTAATTTTCCAATTGAATTTCTTTACATACTGCTATAAATATGTGTATATTTATGTTAAGAAATTATTGTGCATCTTTACTAAATGAGCAAAATGAGTAGATAAACTGAGTATTGTTTCATTTATTCAGACATTTAAAGAATCCTATTAGTTAGAATATGATATTTTGATTTATTGATCACAAATATATCTATGAAATCATTTTTACCGAAGTATAATTGATAAATCAAGCATGATAGTTTATCTTATCCAGGACCTCACATACTATAGGTGGATTTAGTAAATCAAAGAGGGAAAGAAAAAGAGAAAACAGGGAAGAAGGGAGGAAGGGAAGGAAGGAGGAAAGAAGACTGGAAGGGAAAGGAGAAGGAGAAAAGGAATGGAAGAAAGAAGAGAGAAAGGAAGAGTGGGATAAAGGGAAGGAGAGGAGGAAGAGAAGATTGCAAGGGTGAGTAAGTGGATAGATGAATGGATAAGTCGTTGTAGTTGGGCTTCATAATTAATTTATTACCAACTTTTCAAAATGGACACACATTTTTGAACTATTGTATACAAAATATAAACTAAACAAGTGTACGCCTTTAAAGTGTGGATTTTAGAGACTAAGTAATTCATATAGCAATGTGTTTGTACTCTGTGCTTTCCATTCTTAACTGTCACTTGTTGTCATAATTGTTATCGCCTCATTTTCTGTTACTTCTTAAATTGAAAAGTCTGAGAAATATATGGAGAAATGAGGTCAATGAAAGAAAAATACTGATCCTTCACAGTAATTTCAGACAATGTAAAAAAAACAAAAATAGCTTGGCCTTCAAGTTGGTTGAAACATATAATGGTGAATAGACATAGTCATTTGTAGAAAAATAAATACATCATAAAAATAATTACATCATGAAAAAACACTATTTAATGCTGAAGAGTACAGAACAAAGCAATTAGCTCTCAGGTTACTTTTTTCTCCTTTTTCTTTTCCCATTGTGGCGCTGGAATTCTGGGACTGGGGACTGTCCTTGAGCACTTCAGCTCTAGGATACTGCTTTACCACTCTGAGCCAAAGATAAGAGTTTCATGGACTTTCCTGCCTGGGCTGGCTTTGAACCTCGATCCTCAGATCTCAGCCTCCTGAGTAGCTAGCATTACAGACGTGAGCCACCAGCACCCAGTTCTCAGATTACTTTCTATTCTTACTTGTTCAGGTGTCCTTGATGCTTATAAAGAATATACTCATTTACATATAAACACATCAATACCAGACTTTAAATTATACTTCAGAGCTATAGAAATAAAAATACCCTGAAATTAGCACAAAAAGTTACTTGAAGAACAACACAACAGAATAGAAGTCCAGGAATAAAAAAACACACCACTATAGCCATGTAATTTTCAACAAACAGCCCAAAACATATATTGTAGAAGAGATAGACTTTTCAAAAATGGTACTGGCCAAACTGGTACATATATAAAATGAAATAACACTCACCTATTAAAACTAATGAAATCAGATCATCTGGAGCACAATGGATGGAATTGGAGAACATCATAATGAGCAAGAAAAGCAACGCTTGAAAAGCCAACAATGGCATGTTTTTGCTCATATGTGGAAGCTTCATCTAGAGAGCATATATATTTAGGTATATGTACATATATATTTATGTACACCTCTGTGTGTATATGTGTGTAGAACAGGATTCTAACTATGGTACTGTTTAAGGGAATGAGCAAAAGAAAAGAAGGATAAAGAAAAAAGGTTAATAATTATGAAGTACAGTGTAACTATGTATGAAAATGAAATAAGGAACCTCAGTGAAAAAAAGCTTCAGATCTATTGAGGGCTGGGGCATAAGGAAAGGAGAAGCAAAAGAGAGGCTTATTCTGGGGAAAATATAATCTATGCATTCTGAAATAATGTGGTGAAACCCTAGGTACAATTCCTGAACATTAATAAAACTATGAATGACAAGAAAATCAAAGAGGCTCTTATGGGGGTAAGAATATGAGGCTGAGGGCTAATGAAGACAGTGAACAGTATGAATATGTTCTGAGTATTTATTTGCACATATGAAAACAGAACAAGGAAACTTACTGAAATTGTTTCAAGAAGGGAGAAAGGAGAGTGACAGAGGAAGTTAGGTTGGGGTACGTTGTATGTATATATGGAAATGTCATCATGAATCCCTCTTTCTACAACTAATGTATGGTAATAAAAGTGCTTTAAAAATATATATTTCTCTACATCCAGCCATTTTCTCGAGGCAATTCTGTTTTATTCTTTCCTCATACCACCAGATTTCTTCAAAGCAATTGATAATCATTCAGCTATCAGCACACCAACAAATATCAACGCTTTCTTATTACTTAGCTGAGTGACCTTGTGTTTCTTCTTATCCTTTATTCTCTTAATGTCTGCTGTGTTTTATATCATAAAACCTCTCTCACCAAGCTTCCCTTTGTTCCTTTTGCCTTGCCCTAATTCACTTCTGTTTCCTTGGTTGGGAAACCTTCCCTCTCCTTTTTTTTCTGCTTTCTGCCAGTGGATTCATTCATTGTTGATATTCCTTTTCTATTCCTCCATCATCTTTCTTAATGATCTGATGGTATTTGCTCCCCAGTATCTCTGCAGGAAAACTCTGAAGTAGTAATTTCTAAACCATTCTATATCATCATTTAATTTCCCCTACTTTAAGGGACTACTTAATTCAGGTGTCTCTCCTACATTTCAAGTTCAGCTTGAGTATATTTATACCTCCATCACCAATCATTTGAAAGTTCTTGGCAACTTATCTTTAGCTTATCATGTTATCATCTATATCATGTTATCTATCTATATCCTCATTACTAGACAGTCCACCTATTTAGAACACAATTCACATAGTTATATAAAATATTTCAGTAGTCTTATATTTATTTTCTTGAACTAATATGCAAACACTCAGGCTGACTTATGGTAGCCTGGGGCCTGCTCTGTACATACCTATATTACTCTTACATGCTACGGTATGTTTCATGGCACAAAAAAAAAAATCTATGCTCATATATTTTAGCTTATAAGCTGAAGCCCTTAATGGTTTTTGTGAAAGTAAAATAACTGAAAACTTTCTGAAATTGATCTTCCCCTATACTAAACTTATTAATATGGCATTTCATAGGATAGTTTACTGGTAACCAATAGGTAAAGATAATTCCTCCAAAAATATGTTCTTTAAAGGATTATATGAGGACATTACAGACATTATTAGGGTATTAAAGCAAAGCTCATTCCAGAAATTCTAAAGCAATCCTTTCTCAATGGTAGATGGATATTTTACCATATTCATGAGATATAGATGGGTCTTTGGAGCAACACTTTCTTGAAAGAACATGTAGATTCTGTACATTTCGTACCTATTGGCCTTCCTCTGACCACAGAACAATTCTGAAGTTAGGTTTCCTCAACTGGAAAGTGAGATTACTGTACTTTTAGCACTTTTGTGACGAGTAAAGGCAACTCTTTTGCCACAGTGACCAACTTCAATTTAAAAAGCATACTGGCAATTGGGTTAGATGTCAAGGTTTTATTGGCTTTTACCTTGACTTCTAGGGTTTTTTGTTGTTATTTTTGTTTTTGCTCTTTTCCCCCAGCAATCTCAGATGTTGGTTTATTTTCCTCTTATGAAAAATGTTGATTCATGAACAAAATCAAATAACATTTTTAAGTCACATTCTTTGTGTGATATTCTACAACTTCCCCTGTTTATCTTGTCCCTACTCCCTATCCCCAGATCAAAATGCATGCTTAATTTGTAAAGCCCAGGATAAATGAAAGCCAAGAGAAAAAATCCCTTGGAGAAGGAAACCACGTGAAAGACTGTCCTGTGCCATTCACACTTCACCTAGCCACAGGCATGTGACTGTAGCTCAGCTCTCCGAGCTGCATTGCACAAGTTATTCATCTGTATAAGTAAACTGTACTAGTTGTAATCAAAGGCTTAGAGATTGCTTATATTTTTCCACCATGAGATATATTCTAAATTACAGACATCATGGAGCTATAGCTGACAAAAACCCAGTATCTTGTTATTCAAATAGCTTTAAACTCATTGTTACCATAGGCCACGATAAACACTGCAGGTGATTAGATTAAGGTTAACCTATCTGGGTGGCATTTTAGACAACAAGTTCAAAAATTTCCCTCTGCTAGGAAGGACACACATGAAAATGTCCACAGACATTAGTTCTGAATGTTAGCACTGGGGGCCAGGGGGAAGTGATTTCTTGTTTATTTTCTATGATAAATACAGAGTTTATAATTAAGAAAAATTCCCTTTGTATCCTTATGCTCTGACTTCAGAAATAGTATCTTTAATAATTTAGCCAGCACCCACTCCTGTTTAGTTTTGGTTTTTTTCTTTTTTGGGTTCTTTTGTTTGTTTATTTGTTTCATTTCACCTTTTCTTTTTTAAAAACCAAGGTGACTTTCAAAGCATCAGGAATGATGGGAAAACTGTAGTTTGCTGAGTCAACATGATGAGAAGAATTAAATTTAACATCTCAGGTTAAGTTCACTACTTATTATGACCTTGAACAATTGCCTCTCTCTGAATCACCCTCCATTTTCACATCTCTTAGAGAGTTGGAGTCTATAAATTTAAGACCCCCTTCTGTTTGTTAAGCTCAATGACGATAAGTGATCTAAGCTTCATCAGGTTTTATATGTAGGGAAAAGGAAATTGGTTTAGAACAGAAAAGAGGTTATGTAATAACTACAATCAAATATATAACATCCACACTAACTGAATAACCGGTCAGAGAATGCTGGGTCTACAGCCAAAGGCATTTGGTCCCAGTCATGTCTGACCCCAGAGCACAGAATTGTTGAGATCAGTGATGGATCACAGTGTGTGCTCAGAGTGTGCTTGCAAGAGGAGCATCAAGTATCATACTGGTTTTCCTAGGAAGTCAGGGGGAGCCAAACAGATTTTCAAAGTGTTGAGATGTTTTAGCACTGAAGCCCATGGACTATGTCTCCCAACAGGACATACAGCATTGGGGAACATTCTACTAACTAACTAGAGCATGTTTTTTTCCACTTCTTTCTCCTCCTCTTCCTCTTTCCCTCACCCTCCTCCTTCTCCTTCTTCTCTTTCTGCAGTCTTAGTAACCTTCCTCCTTGGACTGGAGTTGTGAGAATGAGGAGGACAGTAAGGCAAAGGGAAAGCAATAAGAGTTAACCTTTTATTCATTGATGAGCACCAAGACAGATTCCATATTTGGACTATTATGAATAGTACTGTGTAAATAAATATATGTTTGTATGTTGACTGCATGTTTACTTGTCTTCTTTTGTATATATGTACTGGATTGGGCAGGATCATATGAGGTAGTTCTATCTTCAAATTTTTAAAGAATCTCCGTAGTGATTTCTGCAGTGCTGAAACTAATTTACATTCCCCCCCAAAGGTGTTATGAAAGTATCTCCTTTCACCACATCCTCATTAGCATTAGTTATTGTTTATTTTGTAGGCCTTAATAAAATGAATGACAAGAAAAGAAATGACTGACGGGATTATAAATAAATTCTCTTTAGGGGGGCATAAGTACCAGTGGGAAGGGAAGGAGGACCAAGGAAGAGTATAAAGGAGGGATGAGCAGGGGTGCCATATCATATACATATGCATGAAAATGAAATACTGGAACTGCTTTGAGGTGGGAGGAGGAAATGAGAGGAGTGAGAACAGGACAGCTTTTATTGGGGTACAATATATTTGTACATGAAGTCACCACAATGAAACCCCTTTGGCAACTAACAAGTAAATTTAAAAATTAATTTAAAAAAGACTCGAAAGGATGATGGCAGTTTTCCACCTACTTCCTCTGAACATTTTCTTCAATCCTTCTCTCTATAAAATTCTTTCAACATACACATCTTGACATAACTGTACCTCCTCAGTGCCCCAACAAGAGCAGCTATAAATTCAGACAACTCATTTGAGGAGTTATTTTCATCCTTGTAGTTGGCTTAGAATTTATTGAGCAAAAACCAGAGGGAGGGAGATCTAATACTACCTTAATCATCAGGATTGGGTCTTCTGTCACTGGTTTACATGGGAGTGCTTCACTTCTCCTTGAGGACAGGTTTACTGAATGAAGAGATCAAACCCCGACAGGTTCGCTTTACAAGATCTGTGTCTAAGATTGCTTTCCTTTACTATTACATTCTATTTTTACCTCCACTGCCCTGAGATATTTTGAGTTTGTGTTTCTATTGCTACTGACATAAAAAGTTATATCAGTAGCAAGAAATGAAAGGTGAAAAATAACCAGAGATTCGTAATACTCCATTTGTGAGTAACAATAAAGCTGTCTTCCAGCTCAGCATGTGGAGTTCAGCTGAAGTCGGGGGGATTAGCTGAGTCCCACTGTTGTGGGAGCAGCATGTTCAAAGGCTTTGTAGGGCAGTAGAGTGCCATACTGCCAGGATGAGAAAGAACAACTCCAAGGTAGGACTCGCCAGACTTCCTCCTCCCTTTTCCTCCCTTCCCTCTCAACCTTCTTATCTCCCTCTCTCCTTCTTTCTCTTTCTGTCTTCTCAAACTTCTTCCTCCCTCTTTCCCTTCTTCCCTCCCCATACGGTGTGGTCACACCACCCTGTTTAACGCTTTCTCACACACTGAGCACTTGGGCTTCTTCTTCTTTGGCTCACATTCTTCCTAAAAACAGCTTTTGAGAAAGCAGGGAAAAAGAATTGTCCCCTCCAGAGTACCAGGGAGCCATGTGCTTAGATTCCTCAGCTTGCTGCTAACTAGCTGTGACTCTGGGTAGCTGAGTTAACCTTCCTTATCACTGCTTCTTCTTCAGTAAGACTGGGGTGGTAAGAGGGCCTCTGTTTTGAGTCCACAATGAGGATTAAACTACATAATGTATACACAGTCCTTAGAAGAGTAGAATACAATAAAGGCACTGGAAAAGGAGCCATTTTCATTCACCAATACTGGGGTTAAAATATTTCCCCAACCTCTATAGCTGTTCCTTTTGTGATACTTTCCCACCCCCACCGCCACCACTTTTTGTTTCTTTTTCCTACCATAAATGGCCCTACCTACCATCAGTCAGCCCCTTACCTCTCCCACCGATGAATTCTTCCAGACAGTAACTCTGCACTCCCCATCTACAGGGCTCCCAGGAGGCCAGTGGGAAGGTTCAGTAAGAGAAAAGTGAGAACGAAATGTTTATTTTCCCAATACCCCAATGCCCACCAAACATGTATACCTCCAAGCCTCAATCAAGAGAGTTCATCACTTCCAGGTAGGAAGGATACTGAACACAGTGCTCTCTTGACCAAGTTCTCCACATCTTTCCCTTGGTCCCTGATTCTCAGCCTGAGTTCTACTTGTTCTGTGTGCATGCATCTTCCTGGCTCCTCCACTCCCCACCATGATCCCCCTATGTATTGTAATTCAACCTCCAACAAAGAGTCTCTCTGCAGGTTAGCTCCCCTGGTATTAGTCCAGGTTGAATGTGTCTTTCAGCTCATGCAAGATCCTTTAGTGATAGGAATCTTCTTTCTTCCTCTTAAGAGATTTTTCAACTTTTAGTGAACACACAAAAATCAATTAGGGAATTTGTAAGAAAATGCATATATATATATACATATATGTATATATATATATACATATAAATCCAAAATCTACAAAGGATTATTGCCCTATAGATATAACCTGGGTTCCAGAAATCTGCAAAATTAGTAAGATCCCCAGAGGATTGTAAGAACTATAGAAATACCCATGACTTATAGGACTTTACTTTGGGCTGTCAATGGCATTTATTTAAATCTGACTTAAATTTGTTTCACTTTTCCCCTCTTACATTTGTCTGGAATTCTTTCAGAGCTAAACACCCTCAGATACTTTTTACTTGTTACAGTTAACCATGCTTTACCTATGTGAGCCATTAATATTTCTGCCTTACAGGAAACAGAACCTGAGTACCCAGAGCTGGTCTTTGCCTCAGGTCATTGCTGAGGTCATTCTACCTGTATACCTTCAGAGTGAAAACCAAATCTTAGTGCTTAATGTTGAGTAGATTTACATGGATAGCATAATTGTAAATTAAAAATAATCAGGATTGAATTTAAGTTCAAAATATCAAGAGAGTAAATTATTGGTTTGTTTTTTTTTTCTTTGGCCAGTCCTGGGGCTTGGACTCAGGGCCTGAGCACTGTCCCTGGCTTCTTCTTGCTCAAGGCTAGCACTCTGCCGCTTGAGCCACAGTGCCCCTTCCGGCCATTCTCTGTATATGTGGTGCTGGGGAATCGAACCCAGGGCCTCATGTATACGAGGTAAGCACTCCTGCCACTAGGCCATATCCCCAGCCCCAATTATTGGTTTTTAACTAGCTAAAAACATGAAGCAGATACTTTGTAAATAGTTTTCTCTGATGATTTTTCAGGTATCCTTCATTCTCTTGCTATTCTTGCTTTTCCTTCTCTTCTGTTTATCTTCTCTTGTCTTTCTTAGTCAGAAGTGGGAACTAAAATGGAATTTGTAAAATGGAAAACACTTGAAATTGGCATAATTACTGCAATAAGAAACAGAGACCTGTTTTGTTTTCTTCAAATAGGAATTTGAGTTTTTTTCATATTGATTTATTGTAGTTGTAGTACTTTGTGAAGAATCCTGAAATACCCACATTATGGACATTTTAAATTAAAAGGTATGTGCAAGTTTAATACATGTAGGACAGAAACCAGAATGAAGAACTCAGAACTCTCAACCAATTTTCTCAAAAAAACCAAAGATTCCCTGAAATAATTGTGACCCTTCTAGCTTTATCTAGCATATGTTATAAATTGTTTTTTAAATCTAAAAGCAATAAAACCTGAATAGAAAAGGTTTCCATAGACATTAATATTCTTACATAGTATATTAGTTTAATCGAGAAGGCATTTCTTAAATGCATGTTCTGCCCAAAGTGTACAACTTGGGCATTTCACTCAAATAGTAGTTTAGGTATTTTAGTAAGCTAATACAATACTATAAATTGCCATTCAGTATGTATTTTGAGAAGAACATTTTGGGTCTCAAAAATTAAGTTTATGCCAGTTACCAGTGGCTCACACCTACAATTAGAGCTACTTCTTAGGCTGAGATGTGATCAAGGTTTGAGGCCAGCCCAATCAGACTTAATCTGAGAGAGAAAGAGAGTCTCTTATCACCAATTAACAAATAAAAACACAGAAGTGGAGATGTGGCTCAAGTGCTGGATTACCAGCCTTGAGAAAAAAGAAAAAAAAAAAAAAAAAGCCAAGCAAGGGTGGGAGGCTGTGATTTCAAGCCCTGGTAGTACCTGAAGAGGAGGAAATAAACTTTGTAAACAAGAGAATTATTGGAAGAGCAGACCTGGCCTAATTTAGTGACTGCATGACCGTAAGCAATTTACAGCCCATTCTGTTCCCCATTTGTAAGAAAAGGGGTAATTAAATAACATAACATCCTACCTAAAGTACAGTGGAGAATTAAAGCAATAGGCCTAAAGCACTTGGCAGAATTCTAGTCTTTTTGTCACTATTGTTAATAGCCACTACAAGGTGTCATTATTGTGGCCGTTTAAGAGTCAGACAACTAGTGAAAACTCCATATATAACCTTAGGCTGCAAAGCCTGAAAGGAATTCCCTGCAACCTGGCCAATGCACTGAAGAGCTGGACAGCTCCAAGTCCTAAACCTTGTAGGAGACTGCATGCAAGTTGAAAGGAAGAAAGGATTTGTAAATGAACCTAATCACTTCTTTCTTGTCAAGAATTAAGGTTCTTGAAAATTATTTCAGAATGAAGTCATGACTCAGCCTATACAAGAAGCACAGACATTAAATGCTAGATTATATAGGTTAACCATACTAGCTTTACTTGTTCTCAAAATAATTAATTATTGCCATTACTATTGTTTTTAAGTATTATTTTGTAAAGCAGATACTAGCAGGGAAAGGAACATAAAATTAAGCCAAATCTTCCCCTTCCTTTTAGCCACTCTAGTTAAAATTATCTGGGGTTAAATTATTGTATATATTAATAAAATATGGATCATTTATATATACAAAAATATTTACTTGAAGGCAAGTCATAAAATTACTTCTAAAATTTTTCTTTTCTTTTTTTTTTGGTTCCTATTACTGAAGTTGTCCACTTTAAGGGTTTTTTCTTTGCTTGATCATGAAAACAATCCAGATTTTGCTTTAATTGTATAAATTAGGAAATAATCATTTCAGTCAGAGCTGAGCCTGGAAAAACATGGAATGGATTAGAGAAAAATGCCAAGTAGTATGAGAAAGGTAAGTATAAAAGGAGGTAGAATTCATTCACTTTATCCTTTTGTTTTCTATCTTTGTGTCTACCAGCTATCTATCCATTTATCTATCCACTCATCTGTCTATCTTCCTGTCTGTCTGTCTTGGGAACCCAGGGCCTTATGCATATTAAACAGGCACCCTTCCTTATGAACCATGCCCCCAGTCCTTCTGTTTATTATTGCTTTTGAGATAAGATGCCCTTAACAAAATCCCTCTTGGTTGTGTTATAAGACAGGTGAAAATTCAAAAGTAACAAAAACCCACCAAGAATATGAAGCCAGCAAAAGATGAGTTAGGCAATCAGATGTCTATTGAAAGGAAAAAGGACCATGTGAAGGGCACAGGAGACACTGCAAAGGTTGGGTGGGGTACATGCTATAGCCCATACCCAGAGAGTTTCCACCAGTGGAAAGCATGGTTCAAGCCCCTCTGTTTAGGCATGATGGTGAAATTGGAAACATAGGGAGGCCTGAGTGGCAACAGGGAGCCTTTGTCCCTGGAAATCTAGGACCATAATGATAATTTCCACTACAAGTCTGCGATACACTAGCTGGCAGACATATAAAAATTTATAAAGTAGAATTTCCTAAAAACTTCAGAATCTATGATGGTTATAGATAGGAATTCTGTGCTTGGTGTGGTAACCAGTTCTAGAAGGACCTATGGCTGGCAACATATGCTTTGAAAACCACTAGACCTTGTCCTATGTGAAGGGGGTAATCCCCAAACCTTACTCCTCAAGCCCCCGTTACTTTATTTTAAAAATAGAAATAATACTCAGGCCCAGGTGGCTTAGGCCTGTAAACCTAGTTATTCAGGGGGCTAAGATGAAGATTTTGGTTTGAAGCCAGCGCAGGCAGAAAAGTCATTGTCTCCAATTAACTCCTCAAAAATTGAAAGCGGAGCTGTGGCTCAAAGTGGTAGGGCACTAACCTTGAGCAAAAGAGACCAGGGACAGCACCCAGGCTCTGTGTTTGAGCCTCATGACTGACAAAACAATAAATAAATTAATTAAATTAAATAGGGATTATTTGACTGACTTAGCCAAGTTATATTTAATGTAATATAAAAATTAATATTCCGTAAGTGCTCGGGGCGATACATGACAAAATCAGTATTAAATAATGACACAATTGTTATTTAAGATCATAGTAATGGGGTTCAATTAATGTGGTTAGCATTAGACCCTGGTGTAGCTGAGAAACCCTTGGCATCTTTGCCTTTGCCAGTGCCCCCACATTCCCAGGTCTCCACGTGTGTTTCTGTTCTCAGTTTAGCTTTTTTATCAGGCAGGATTCGCAAACTCACTGATTAGGCTGGGATGTCGGCACCAGCCCTTCAAAGAATTTGACTTTGTTCAATATTGAGAAAATATTTGCAAAATAGTACAGGTCATAAATAAGTAATACACTGTGGACTTGGAGTCACTTATTTAAAAAATGCCCAGGGGTTCAAAAAAGGAAAAAGAAAGAAAAGAAATTCTGGATGCATAATGTGAACTGGGTTTGGTTTAGTATTTGGACAAAGAAATCCTGCTCTGAACTGAGTAGAGATAAGCGACTTGACTTGCACTAGATTAAGAGACCTGCGTTGGTGAGAACAAACCACGTCTGGGCGCTCCCTGAGTGCCGCCACATTTAGATTTAAGATTAACTGCAGCCGCATGGTAGAGCGGCTGTTTGTTTTATGAAACAATCGCTAATGACATTAAACAGACGGAGCCCCTTCCAACATGATTGTTCATTTGCGATAAACTGAGAGAAGCCCACGAGAGATTGAAAATGAAAACTCAGAAGTGCTTCATTTCCAAGCTCTTACAATATTCTATTGGAGATGACAATTAATGGAAGTGAATGGGAATCTAATTCAGACCACATTTAGACCCAACAAGGGGAGATATGGCAGCAGAGACTCAATATGAATTTGCTTGCTTTTATATTTATATTAGGGAATTGAATAATCCTAATTTTGTGACAGGTTTATCCAAAGATTTCTTTCTCTCCCTTTCCTTCCTTCCTTCCTTCCTTCCTTCCTTCCTTCCTTCCTTCCTTCCTTCCTTCCTTCCTTCCTGTCTGCCCTCCATCCTTCCTGTCATCTTTCCTCCCTCCTTCTTCCTCTCCTCCCTTCCTCCCTCCCTTTTTCTTTCCCTCCGTCATTGTTCCCTCTCTCTCCTTCCTTCTTTCCTTCCCATCCCTCTTTTCTTCCCACCTTCCTTACCTCTTTTTCTCTCTCCCTTCCTATCTTAGCCTTCTCTCCTTCCCTACCTTCTTTTTTTTCCCTTCTTTCTTTTCAATGCTACTTCTGTTCCTTTCTTCTCCTGTCCTAAATCACTGGTTGTCAGAGGCTAGCACTAAGCATTAGCTATAGTAAAGAGTACTATTTATTAATTAGATATTTGACAATTACTTTTCAGTGTACATGTAGCCCAGCTTGATTCATGTACACTTATTTAAAATTAAGAGAAGAGGGCAGTGTGCAGAACTGTGTACAAATATCTATGGCTCTGAAGTCTTTAATTGCAAATTCAGATAAGGATTAGGCAGGATTGTATCTCTCTAGACCAAAGGCATTTGCTAATACCTGAGACAGAAAGGTTAGAGATTCTGTATTTACTAATTCATGCTTTTGCCTTTGCATTTTTATTGAACTTTAATATTTTGGTGGCAAACAAGACAATATGGCCCAGTGTTGAGCATAGATGTGGGTGAAATTTCAAACAAGCCTCACTTACGTTTTCATTATTTCAGTCTAGCTAAAAACTGAAATAGTGTTTATTTAAAAAAAATTGTCAAAGGCCATGTTGCAGCATTAAGCTTTTGTTTTATACACAAAGAAATATATTAATGAAAAGTGTTTTAAGTGCTTATTATGGAGATGGTTTGTTTTGAAACATGGGCTTTTCCCTAGCAGTTTTACACTTCATTGTGTACCATGAAAGACATTGTAAGTAGAGGTTGTCAGTCTCCCGTCAGAAGTAGAGTACTGCTGGGGAACGGAGCCATTTAGGATGTCACTCATGCAGGACTAATCTAGAGTAGATATCTTATAAATAACCAGTAATGAAAACACACACACACACACACACACACACACACACACACACACACACACACACAACAAAAAACAAATCATTCCATTCCCCACCCCAGGGAAGAGAATTACTGCTTAGGAAAAAGGAAATCTTGATAATAAAGATTTATAGTTTGAATGACTGAATTGTTTGGAGGAAAATATTGCAGCAAGTAGCAATGACAACTTTTGCACAGATATCAGGGGAGCTGTTGTAATTGCCCTGATGAGGCAGGGTATATCTTATAGAATTGCATCTCTCTGGTCCTGGTTAGAGACAATCTGTACCCTAGAAATCTATCAGTGACAGTAAATGGGTTCATGATCAGTTTTCAGCTAGAACTCTAACATATGTGCTTCCCTTTGCACTCCAAAAATGTGTGTGCGTGTGTGTGTGTGTGTGTGTATGCACTATGGCTTGAACTCAGGGCCTCATGTTCTCTTTTGGCTTTTTCACTCACGACAGCATATCTGAATCACTTCTAAGGTTTTGCTGGTTAATTTGTGGTCCAAGTCTCTTTTCTTCCTAGGCTGGTCTTGTGGCAGGATCATCCTCAGATCTCGGTCTCCTGAATAGCTAGGATTATAGGTGTGAGCTATCAGTGCCTGGCTAGAAGGACAGTTTCTAAAATGTATAATAGTGAGCATTCTTAGCCTAAAAATTATGTAATTGAAGTGAATTGAGTGCTATAATGTAGCAATCAAGAGTATTTTTCTAGCTTTATGCAGTTTTGTCATTATTTCAGTCTTCAATGTTTTTTAAATAAATGCTGGCTTTGTTAGATACTTTCAAGTGCAAAGCATTGAGTATTGTGCTCATATACCCTGTTCCTCGTCTGATTCTCTAGCTAAAAGGAGCTTCCCTCTTCCAGAGGAAGGGAAAAAAAAGACTTCTCTAGACTCATTCAGGGAGACCTGGATGTCCAAGAGAGGAGAAAGCTGATTTTCTTGGGTTGTAATAAATTTAAATTCCTCTTGCTAAACTTTCCACATGCTGAACTTTTGAATCTCTACCTAACATATCACCGGGAAATCCTAGAATACAGATAGAAGGTCCCTAATATTTTACATTTTTTCCCAGTCGTTCAGTTTTGATGGCATTGTTGGGGGGGATGGAGGGGGAGCAAAATCGATATTATTGAGGCCTAGGCCTTCCATTTTCTTGCATCTATTTCCACACTGATTGTAAATTAGATAGAGAAGATGCTATCTACATTTTTTTCAGATGAGAAAATTAAAGTACACAGGCTGCCTTTAGATCTGACAGCAGAAAGCTAGCTAGCTCCATCTGAGTCTAGAGAATGCACATTGCTTAGAGTTCCACACCACTTAGAGGTTGTGAGGTAAGTCAAACTTAGGTTTTCAGTAACATATGATGGACAAGGGTTAGGCTGCATCCTTAGATTTGTTCCTTGAGGGCCTGTTCACCCAAGAAGAAAGCACCCCTTCTTTGGAATTAGCAGATGCAGATATTTTCTGGCACCAAAGAAGTTGAAAAGCTTTTCAGCATTATATCTTAAGAAATAAATCCTTATCATAGAATTGCATACTGTTCGTTCATGCCACTATCACTGATCATCTATACCGAAGAGAGAAGTTTCAGTTCTCTAAGCATCTACTGATCTGGGTGTGTTGGTGCACATCTGTAATCCCAGCACTCAGGAGTCTGAGGCAGTGGGATCACAAGTGCAATGTCAACCTGAGCTATGTAGCAAGATGATAAACTATTCTCCCATAATAAAACAAGCCTCACCTTAAAACATCTACTGCCTGTCTGCTCAGATCAAGCCTGAGTATCTGTATACCAGACAATCTAGAGAATTTGGAGATAGGGCATAAGGAATTGAATGTGTGTGAGGAGTTCAAGGTCATTTTACCTGGTATATGGAGGAGATCAAGTGAGGGCTGTATAAGTAAACATAGGTTTTATTTTCACCAATTCGACCTATCTGGTGTTCAATATAATCACTCTTATATATGCAGATATGTAGTTAATGAGATAGTATATACATACATATAGACTGGACATGATACGTACATACCTATAATCTCAGCACTTGGGAGGCTGAGGAAAAAGAGTTGAGGTTTAGGTCAGCCTGACCTACAGGGTAAGATCTTGCCTCAGAAAGGAGCTCTGTATAAAAGATAGTCAAATTCCTCTACAGGCAGCTGGCCACTGTGGTTCTGAGTACTGGGTAGGCTGAGATCAGGAGGACCTTTGTTGCTTCCATATTTCCTTCTGCTTCTTTTAAGGAGGCCTAGTCACATGTTAGCAAAGTTGACATGCCCACTTTCATCTTGAAAGCTTTCTTGAAGTGATGGATGCCCTCCCTAAAGTTCTCCTGTAGATCATTGACACACCTTGATTGAAATGTGACACAAATGGCCACCTGTGAGCTCTTTTGCATGGATTTAATTCTTGTAGAGGTGAATGCATACTATTTTATCAAGGATTAAAACACGTTTCTAGATGGAGCATTGGACCCTAATGATTTTCTTTGAATAATTGCAGCAATAGCTTAGGCCTAATTCATTGCCCTTGTGTAGAATTCAGTACAGAATTTTTCACTCTTATTTATTTATTCTTTTAGTTGCTGGTGCTGGGGCTTGTATTCAGGACCCAATTCCCATCCCTTAGTCTTTTCTTTTGCTTAATACTGGCTCTCTACCACTTGAGACACAGCTCCACTCCCAGATTTTGCTGGTAAATTGGCGATAAGAGGCTTGCAGACTTTTCTGCCTAGACTGGTTTTGAGCCAAAATCTGATCTAAGGTTCCTGAGCGTCTAGGATTCATAGGTGTGGACTCTGATCCATTTGCAGTTAGTGGTAAACCTGAAGTAAACATCAGAGGAAAAACTTCCCCCTAATTTATTGACTGATGAAATTTGCCTGTCAGTCTTTGTAAAGGACTCAAGAGAAGAAGGCCCCACCATTTCTTGGGAGTCCTGATATAGTGCTGGGCTTGGGAGTAAAAGTTTGAGTTTCTGTTATTTTGTACCTGAATCCCAAGACAGGACTTCAGAGTGGGAGCTGATTGAAAGGGGCCCTGGGGGAAGATGTGAGCTCCCCACAACCCTGACCTCTTGAAGAAAGGCTGGGCCAAGGTCACATTCTTTCTTGGTCTTCTGCTTCAAGATATTTGAAAAAGAGGACTTTTCTTCTTCTTTCTCTTTTAAAATGTCCAGCTACTTTCCATTAAGTTACGTTTTTTTTTAAAAGCTTTTACAGTTTAGCAGAAAAAAAAAAAATATCTGGCAGTAAAATCTGCATGGTGTTTGGCCAAAGGCCTCCAAGCAACAATGGTAGGATAAGCAAATGTGGAGCACAGATGCTAATAGCCTGCAGTCCCGGCTGAGCAGCCCAGGCCCAGGAAGCCCAGCTTTATGTTGCAGATAGGATAAGATGGAGTGACTGGTTTTGTTCCTACCTGGAAGGGGAGGGTGAGTAATGAGAATGTCTACTTGTGGTCTTTCCTGCCCTGTCTCACCTCCGCCCTCTGGTGATATGTGAAATCTAGGTCTCCTAGAATCTGAATCTGATAGGAAGTCACAATATGCACTCTTAACTGCTTCCAAATAACCTTTTCTTTTAGCTAGGAGTATATGTTTTCCTTGAGATTATTTGGAATATACATATATATTTTATAAAATTCTTATGTGTTATATGAACCACAGGATGTGTATGTGTGATGTGTGCGTGTTCTGTGGCTTGAACTCAGGGCCTGGGGGCTGTCCCTGAACAATTTTGCTCAAAGGTAGCCCTCTACCACTTGAGCCACAGCCTCCAGCTTTTTTTGTTTTTGTTTTTTTTGGTTTTTTCTTTGGGGGGGGAGGGGATTGGTACTTAATTGTGGATAAGAGTCTCATGGACTTTCACGCCCAGCTTGGCTTCAAGCCAGGATCCTCAGATCCTCAGTAGTTAAACAGAATATATATTTTAAAAAATTTACATATAATGTAAGCATGTACATTGTTCTGTCACTTCACAAATATATAATATGTACAAAGCCCAAATATACCTATGAGATTAACTAATACTTCACTATCATGGGTGTCAATTAAAAATAAACTTTAAAAACTTAAAAAACATAGACTTGAAAATACTTATAAGCAGTTGTAGTATTCCTTTGTTGAATTCTTTTAGTGGCCATTTTTATACTTTTGGGAAGGAGGTAGCAATAATGTAGTTAATATGGACTTTAAAGATACTTTTTAATGAGTTTCTTTTCTCATAAACATTGACTTTTCCCTGATAGTGAAAAAACTGTGACATTATAGACCATGCCAAAATTTCTGAACATTAACTTAGAACATCCAATTAAATTATCACATCTTTGCAAGAAACAAAAAATTGAACATCTCTTTATAAGTATTAGTGTACAGTTTTAAATGGTTAATATAAGAACACCTGAAAGTATGTACACACTCTAATTAGTGGTGTGTGTGGGGGGGGGGTGTGGGTGGGTGGGTGGGTGTGACTTTCTAGCTGAATATATGATCTTTTGTCTTCATTTACCATTTTTCCATGTTAAATGGTAGTATCTGTAGGTTCTACCGACAGTAAAGTCAAATATATATGTATTTTTTTGATTGATGAAATTGAGTCATTATCCTGGCTTACATTTATCTATGTTTTCCAGTCTTGCTTGGCTTTAGTTTGATGAATTTTAATCTTGAGTTATTAAAAGAAACTGTGAAGTAGGAAGGCAACAGAGGCTTCTCTCTGGAACAATTCTGTTTTGTGTTTTGTGCATGCTAAGAATTTTGCTGTTTTAATCTTCCCAACCATCTAGTGAACTAGTGCCTATTATAAGCGCATTTCATAAGAGTGGGTGCTGGTGGCTCATGCCTATAATCCTAGTGTCTCAGGAAGCAGAGATCTAAGGATCTCAATTGGAAGCTAGCCCCAGTGGAAAAATCCCCGAGTCTTATCTCCAACTAACCAGCAAGATATTTGAAGTGGATGGGTGGCTTAAGTGTTAGAGTGCCAGCCTTGAGTGAAAAACCCAAGTCAGAGTGAGACAACCTAAATTCAGACCCCAGTCCTGGGATTATATCTATATCTATATCTATATCTCCACAAAAATGCCAAATGAAGATCTGTGAGTGGAGCTCCATTGGAGAAAGTTTGCTTGGTATGCCTGAGGCCCTGGTTTAAAGCTTAGAGTGAAAATCTCTCTCTCCTTGCTCTCTTCTCTCTCCTCTCTCTTCTCTTTCTCTCCTAATCTGTGGCTGAAGGTCCCTTGAAATAACCAAGCCACAGAGCAAAGATGATGGCCTTTATCATGTTGAGAGTGGACCGAGCAGATGGCGCAGCCCATTCTACATAATGACTCTCACTCTAGTGGCTTGTAATTTATGAAGTAGCCTTCTAATCAGAGGTGCTGTTGGCTGCCAGCAAGCTCAGCCACAGCATGGAACAGCTTCTTCCAAAAAGAAAAAAAAATCAACTTAATATTCCTCCCCAAATGTGATGAACAGTTTAAAAACAGGATTAAAAAAAAGGACCATTCTGACTTTTATAGACACCGAGGAAAGAAGATCTCAGGGTAGCTTATCTAGAGAGACCTTCCCTTCTTTACTTTGTAAAGCAAGAAATAGGAAATTATTTTAGCCATTTTGCAGTGCATATCCTGAGGGTCTACTCTTGGCACTCGGACCCTGATACCTAGACAGGAAAGGTAAAAGAGAAAAGCATCGTGGACGGGCAGGGATAGACAGAGATAGGGCAGATGAAAGGAATGGATATTTAGTGGTGTAAAGGGTTTATACAGCTGGACTCAGGCAGAACACCCCCACCAAATGTCAGTGATTGCCTTTCCCACTCTGAATGAGATTGCTCTTATTTCTAGAACCATCATTGTTTTAAAAATCAGATGTATTAGCCGGACACTAGTGACTCATACCAGTAATCTTATCCACTCAGGAGGCTGAGATCTGGGGAGGATGCTTTAAAGCCACCCTGGCAGGAAAGTCCATGTTACGCTTTAACCAGCAAAAAGCTGTAAGTGGAGCAGTGACTCCAGTAGAGTGCCATTATTGAATGAAAAAGCTCAGGGACAGTACCCAGGACCTGAATTCAAGCTTTGGTACCTGCATACACACACACACACACACACACACACACACACACACACACACACACACAGTAAAAGTCTAGTAACCAGGGGAATAATTCCATCCCCTCTTCACATCATCCCTCAGATTTTTCCCCTTTATTTCTTTTGTTAGAGCAGGGATGCCTGTCGTTCCTGATCCCAGGTCTTTTTCTAACCTGACAATATCCTTTCTAATCTAGCACTAGCTGAAGTCGTAGTTTCTGAAGAACTTTGCTTGATACAGAGCTATATGCTGTCCCATTTTCTCTTAAGTGTGTAAGAAGACTAAGAATAACCCATCCACTTCTTGGTGTTGGATACATTTTCAATCTGGCATGCCAAAATTCCCAACTCCAGGGTGAGAAATAAATCTGTTTCTTTGAATAGCAATGAGAAAGATGGCTAAGCATTTTAAGAGGGTAGATGAAGAGAACGGGTTATGGTGCTAAATGGAGTTTTATGTTCTTATGAACTATTCCAGGTAAAATAATGGAGTGTTTTCTGATGAGGTGATTTTAGCTTTTATGGGGAGAAAATGGTTAAACAGAGCATTTCCCCAAAGTATTTTATATGAATGTTTAATGGATGATGCATCACATTTGATTCAAATGAAATACTTCACATTGTTATGACTTTGAGATTTGTATTTTTAAGCTATTTGCTTTGTAAAGAACTATATCTCAGTGTGTTGATTCAAGCAACTTATTAATTTGTGCCATTTGCTAAACTAAGACCTTAGGTTGTAGACTGTTAGGACTTAAGATATTTTTAAAGGGTCCTAACCTATGAACCTTTCAGTTTTTTAAGGCAAGGCTCTAGTAACAGCATGATCTTGAAATGCATTGCTTCTAAATGGAATTAGGAAGGAGAGCAAGAAGGTAAGGAGAAAATCCAGGCGATGTGTGTGTGTGTGTGTGTGTGTGTGTGTGTGTGTGTGTGTGTATCACAAACGGTTACTGAGTACTCTTTAAAGCAATCCTTTTAAAACTGGAAGTAGAATATATACTAATAGGGAATAAAGGCAGCTTTCTCAAGAGAAGGGAGAATGTCTATAGCATAAGAGGTAACCCAGCTGCCTAAGCAGAAGCAGTTCTAGCTCCCCGTAGTGATGTCTGCCAGAGTAGAAACATCAGCGCCCTCTGTTGTTCACAGCGGAACTGCAGAAAGCCTGGGAAGATAGGCCAGGCAGTTTTTGTCTTGTTAACTGATTTCCTCTGCAAACTGTGATGAGCAATGGTGATGGAAGGAAGGGATGGAGGGAGGGAGAGAGGGAGGGGGAGAAGGAGAAGGAGAGAAGAAAGAGAGGGAACAAGGAAGGAAGGAAGGAAAGAAGGAAGGAAGGAAGGAAGGAAGGAAGGAAGGAAGGAAGGAAGGAAGGAAGGAAGGAAGGAAGGAAGGAAGGAAGGGGATAAGACAGATTGATTTGTGTTTTTGATTAGTTATATATCGCCCAAAAGGTTTAAAAATGAAATGTATTCAATGTGATTTTCTTGACAGCTATTTGAGTTGTTAATATAGGTAATATTCTTGATAAGAAAATTGCAAATTAAGTTTAATAACATGAAAGACAAGGCGATCAATGGGAAAGTTGTTATGTGAACTTTTATTTCCTCCTCCTGTCTGAATAGACCTCCATTGAGACTTGAATTAACTTGGGAGGAAAATGTTGATATTAATACTCAGTTTTCTCTTTTCCTTAATTTCCTTAATGTGTACTTCTCAGTGATGGCTTTTTATAAAATTCTATTGTCAATGTGGTGAATGCAGCGGTTGGAAACTTTTATAAAAGCTAAAATAAGATTTCAAAGAACATGGCTTGGCTATGTGTTTTACTAAATTAAAGATTACTGCAAGAATGACAACTTCATTCAAGCGGATCATTCGGAATTACATTAAACAGCTGTTGTTGTGCCACTGAAGACGAGGGGACCGTTTTTGATCTCCACAGCACGGGGGCTGGGGTGCTCTCACAGGGCGCTCCTGTAGGGGGTTGGGGGGCGGGGACGAAGAACACATTGTACTCTGCGGCTCCCTCCCCTCCCCACCCCCACTGCGCACTCCCCATGGAGCTTGTTGTCAAACACTGGGCTTTCTAAACACTCTGTATTCAACCAGAGATCCAGGAAGTTCAGATCCAGCCAGGCAAATGCACAAGAGCTTAGCAGAAGCAGCTTTAACAGGTGCCATCAGTATGGTCTCAGGGAACCTGAGAGACAGGATAAACAATGAGGGGGGAGGGGGGGGGAATGGTCAATTCGTGTCAGACCCTGGTCCCCGAACAGCAGTTTGCCACAGGGGCTGGCTAATTGGTCCTTAAGCAATGGCAGAACACTGCAAACGGATGTTTAGTCACAGGTCCTCCACGGATAGATTTCCCCGGCTACTTGCCCTGCCGGAAACAGGGTGGACTGGGGTAAAGAGTGAGTACCTGTTAAAATCTCAAAGGGATGGGGGGAGCGAATTGCGCTAGGCAGGTACTGTGCTTCCTGTGTCAGAACCGGACCACAGATGACTGCCACCACGGTGCCCAGCTATGACCACACGGGTTGCTGTCCTGTTCTGTTCCTGTCTGCGAGGCCAGGTGGTGGGCCCAGCAGGCCACACTACAGCACCACGGCTTTGTGATTAGTTCCTCTTTGCAAGGTTCCCTCCACCCAGTCCTGGGTCTGCCTTTCCTGTCACATCCCAGATCACAAGCCAAAAATCAGAGAGCCCTTGATTAAAGTGAGTTGGTGAAAATGAGCTGACCCCCACACCATCCTTGCAGATCTCTTCACTTTAGCTGACTCATTAAGGAATCAGAAATTGTGGATGGGCAAAAGTGCATGAAGTTATTTGTGTAGCTTGAGTTCATGCTAGAGAAAAACTTAATGGACCTGGTGTGTTTAGACAGAGCAAACAGCAAAAAGCATTTGAGACATCTGCATTAATGTGGAAAATAGTCTGTAAATAGCTCTATTAATATTCAGACTCTTAGTTTGATGCTGATTGTGTGTGTATGTGTATGAAAAAGAGAGAGAAAGGGGGAGACAGAAAAGCAAAGCTACATTTTAAGTTCTGTTTTTTGCTTGTTTGTTTGTTTTGTCAATCATGGGGCTTGAATTCAGGGCCTGGGCATTGTTCCTCAGCTCTTTTGCTCAAGGCTAGTGTTCTGCCTCTTGAGCCACCCACGCCTCCACTTCCAGTTTTTGAGTGATTAATTGGAGATAAGAGATTAGAGTCTCATGGGGGACTGGCGTCAAACCCTGAACCAGGATCCTTAGATCTCAACCTCCTGAATAGCTAGGATTACAGGTGTGAGCCACTAGCACCCAACTCTTAACATTATCGGAAAGTGTTTGCTTTTGCACCTGGTACAACTGTCTTGTAATGTTTGCAGAATTCTGCCAATATGATAAGAAAAATAGGGACTGGTTCAAATTAGAGAAAGTGGGTATGCTTGTGACACAGAACATCTTTCTCTGTGTTGTCCAGATAATGTAGGTTAAAAAGTGCATGTGATACTTATAAATTGTTGTGAGGAGACATTGATCAAGGATGAACATTTATAAGTAAAATAGGAGTTCATTGCTTATGGTAGATTCTAGATTTACTCTCTGTCTCTGTCTGTCTGTCTCTATCTCTGTCTCTCTTTTTCTCTCTCTGTCTCCTTTCTTTTCCACTGCTGAGTTTGAATTCAGGGCCTCACACATGCGGGACAAGGTCTTTACCATGGAACTAGTCCCCCAGCCCAAAGCTTTATTTTCTAAACTATATTTGTAAATCAATAATCACATCCCAGTATAAGCCTATTGAACAAATGCATTAAGTGTTTAAGAGTATTAACTCCATTCCAGCGATATTATTAGTCAAAGTTCACATTAGCAACATCATAGAACTAATCTTCATACAATCCCCTTTCTAGTTCAGTTGCAGGAGACTGAAGCAAAATGGGATTAATAGAATAAGCATGATATGCCTCACAACCGTGAATATTTATTAGATTCTACTCAATGATCATATTCTGGTCTCCTAGGCACTAGTGTTCTGTACCAAAATGACATTTTCACTGATTAATATTGTTGGTGGACTTGAATAGATTCTTTGTATAAATTAGTCCTTTCTTTCCTGGCAAAGACAGTATTAGGTTGAGGCTTAAGGAGAATGAATGATCTACCCAAGGCCACATCGTTGTTTTATTGTAGAACCAGGATTCTGTACTCGCTAGCTATCTGTAAGTACTGTGGTATTACGTATTTATGGGTTGTTTGAGAAGGCCTTACTATTTAGTTAGGAAGGAAGTGGTAATCATTGAACCTCATATATCCAATCTGGAAAAACTGAAGTGGGGTTGTTGGACATGTGGGAGGAGAAAGAGATCCAGTTCTTCTTTATACTGTCATGATGGCTTAAAGGAGCTGGTGTAAAGCACAGGGTTGCATGGGTAAATTGAAGACTAAGTACCTATAATAAAGATGTAAACTTAACATTGGCGTGTGTGAGCGTGTGTGTGTGTGGCTGGGGATCAAATCCAGGTCCTCATGCATGTTAGGCAAGTACTACTACTCACCTTTGTAACCCACATACTAGCCCAAATTGGCATAATTTTAAACACATGGTGTTGCTGAAAGAGTAAGATAGAGAGTGAAGGCATAGCTAAGACAAAGAGTAAGCCTGGTGGGAGGAGGTAATCCCTCTAAAGTCTGTGCCCCTTGTCCCAGGCAATTTCAACAATCGCTAGAAACCCAACCCAACATCATTTATCTTGCAGATAAGTAAAAGGACTAAATGGGATTGTAGGTGTACAAGCAAGTTGGGATGCTGTAAAGCTATATGTTTGTGCTAGAAAGAAAACAAGTAGGCCGATAAGATTTATCTATTTCCCTTAGCCTGTTTTACAGGTTTTTCAATGAAATATGCTTGCTAACTCAACCTGATAATCAGTCATAATAATCCAAGGTCTTTTGAATATGTAGAAGGAAAACCCTAAGTTAAATTAGGCTATTTTAAGAAAGCTATAAACCATGATAACATAAAATGAAGGATTATAGTGTGGGAGTGTACACACACTCATGCACGCACACATGTACATTAGTCTGCTTTCTTTTTGGATGAGTAGAGAGTTGGTAGAATTAAGGGCTAATATGTTTACAAGTTGGTCACTATCTAAGATCTCCAGTTAGGAATTAAGGAGCTGTGGGCATTTTTATAATTGCTTCAGAAATTAGCCGGTCATGGCTGTGTACATCAGTTATATTCTATTAATCCAAAGCAGGTATTGGATAAATGTTCACACTGGCCAATTGTCAGCTGTGGAATCTAAATAAATGATGTAATGTTCTAAGTAATACCTTAAAAATGCATATATCTCCAAGTTTCCCCAAGTATTCAGGTTTGATACAGTTGTTCTTCTATTCTTAGGCAAGAAAAACATGCTATGAAAATGAAGAACTTTAAGCAATGAATTCTTTTAAAGATTGGCTTTGATAACTTCTATAATTCGCAGGTATGTGAATTCCATCCTGTTTGAGATGTTAAACACTATAAATATAAAACTAATATTTTGCAGATTAGGGTATGTTGCCTATAAGTATGAACATTTTATCATAATTTCCTTTTTATTTGTGTATTTTTTTCTAGTACCAGGGATTAACTCAAGTGTTATGTTCTTGCTCCCTTTGCTTGCTCACAGCTGGAGTTGTATGTGCTACTTGAAGCAGGCATCCAGTGCAGTGTTTTGCTAGTTAATTGGAAATAGAATCTCATAGACTTTATTGCCTGGGCTGGCTCAGATCTCCATTTCTCAACATCCTGGGTAGCTATGATTACAACATGAGCCACCAGCACCTAGCCCAGTTTTTCCTTATCACCCTAGCTTGAGCCTGCCCTACTCTTCTACATAAGAGAAGCAGCTTGGGGTATGGCAAAAGAGAATACTTCTGTCTCCCCTAGTCCTAGAGTCCTAATCGTGGTGATGTGGCTTACTGATCACTTTCCTTGGGTATCAATATTCATGCTTTCTTTCTGCATATTTGTTCATAAAATTCAAATCATCAACACCATAATATCTGGCATATATATTATATATACATATATGTATATATATATAGTTACACTAGAGAATTTCACAAGGAAATTAAGCTGTTATTATTTTGCCTTATTGAACTTGTTTGAGGTTAAACAGTGTACTACAAAGCAAGTGTGTTATGTGATACTAGGGATAGCAGGTGTCCAGCAAATATTTTCCATTTTTCTTTGACACAAACTCTACATTGAGCCCTAAGTTAAGTGCTACCTTAAGTACTTACACCATCTTCCCTTTCTACCCCTTTTCATAATAGACAGAGTTAAATTTATTACATGGTATCTGTCCTGATTCAAAAGATTGAAAGATACATAATGTGTCACCAGAGTATGATAAAAAAAAGCTCCTTCTATGAAATATTTTTTTGAAGAGAAGTAAACTAAGAACAGAGAGATGGCTAAGTAACTTTCTCAAGGACAAATTTCTATTAAAGGATAAAGCAGACATAGACCCTCAGTCACCTACCTGGTAGGCTCCCCAGTCTGGCTGCTTAGATGAAGTGAGGGAAAGTTGAGAGGGAGAATCCTTAGCCTTCAACTCAAGAGGGTGAAAATTAAGAGCCTCACACAGTGTCTGGATCAGAATAAGTGCTGGACAGATATTACTTCATTGAATGAAAGAGGAAAAACAAAATGCAGATGAGAAAAAAATGCAGGGACACATACCACAAATGGACACCCTATAACAAAATGGAAAAAAAGAGACCCTAAGTTAAGTCCCATATCTCATATAGTAATTTATTGAGGAAGCTTATACCCCATGTGTTCTACTTTAGATTTTGTAGGCTTCAAGCTTTGGTAAATAGAGCAGAAATATAGGGAATCAAAATTAAATCCTGTTCAAGAATTACAGGAAAAATAATATATGTGTGTACATATATATATAGATATATGTATGTATGTATATATGTATATGCCTGCTTGCACCTGCAGAGCAAAGCAAATGGGTACTAGGGAAAATCTAGTCAAATGACATCATGAAGGCTGATGTAGCTACAGTGGCAGTTGGCCAGCGATATTGCTAGAAGAACAGATGGAAGATGGGACACATTGGTCGCCAAAAAGAGACTACTCATAGGTAACACAGCATGCATTGCTAGGAATAAAGATGGGAAGATGTAGAAATAACCTCTAGAAGTCCTATGTCTGCACATTTCTAAAACTCAATTTTTTATGACTGCATGTATTTTGAATGTCTTTGGGTAAAATCTGTACATTTGTGTTTGGCCTGGAGTACATTTTTGGCATTCAGGAATGTACTCAGAGGTGGGCATAGATGGATGTGTATGGTCACGTAGTCAAGGGTTCAGTACTAGACTCAGTTGAAGGTGAGTTACCCAGGAGTTACCCAGGAGCATTAAATGGTTGATACCTAACTTTCTAAGGAAAGGGTGTAGGCTTGTGTTTTTCTTGTGTGTAAATATTTTGTTTAGCACTCAATGCAGTGCTAACAGCAATGTGATAAATGCTTGCCAAATTTAGTATGGATAAATAAATTGAACTGGCACTCACACATTCCTTATTTCATTGCCACTTGTTTACAGAACAAGGTAGAAGAGGCTCCAACAGACAGTATGTTACTGAATCCTTCATGGGGTCGGCCTTACCTGATTTCATTTGTTAGTTTTCTTCTCTTAAGGCATCCCTTTCAGAACTTCCTATCCACACTCTTCTGTGCTGCTGAGCCGAAGGACACACTCTGTGTGCCTCACTCTGGAGAATCACTAAGGAAATTGGAAAGTGTGGTACTTGCTGGCAGGAAACATAATAGTTAATAGCAACAGTCAAATGTCCTGTGAGCAGGGTTAGAATTGATTCAGCCAATTATCCATGATGAAAGCTGTAGCAAGATGTCAGTGTTCAGTTCCCTAATCAATAAAATCTCTCAAGATGATGCTGCAGGCCATGGTGGTGGTGCACACCTGCAATCATGCCACTCCTCTGCTGGTGGCTGAAGCAAGAGGATTGGGAGTTCAAGAGCACCTAGACTGCTCAACAACTCTGTACAAACAAGAGAACACTGAGAGGCAGAGATAGAAACAGAGAGAGACATATATGGACAGACAGTGACAGAGATATTAAGAAACAATGAGATTACTGTGAAATTTCAAAGATATTAATGTTGAACACAGATCTATCACATCCTAAACCTGTAGTATTTACCAAAACTGACCATGATGATTAAGATCGCCATCTGTCAATGGTATTTAGATGATGATAATGATGGTGGTGGTGATGATGATGATGATGATGATGATGATGATGATATTAGTGGTGTTATTGATACCACTTAATGGCTAGTAATTTGCTTTAAAAACGATTTAAAGGAATTATGCTGAAATCTATTTTTCTTACTTTAAAAAATTGCATAATATTTGTATTTCCATTTATTATACCCCATAGTGAAAAATTTGAGACAGTAAGTCCAAAACTACTCCAATGAATTCAAACTCAATTACAGGAACATCGCTGCCTACAGATAAGTCTCTTGGGATAGCCAGATTGAGGCAAGTAAGAGTTCAAAGCCTTGAAATTTTTGCTAATTTTTGTTTATTAGTTATATAAAAGCATGACTTTTCAACAGATCCACACTGAGGTTTCTAGGTTCTTTTTTCTTTCTTTCTCCCTTCCTTCCTTCTTTCCTTCCTTCCTTCCTTCTTTCCTTCCTTCCTTCCTTCTTTCCTTCCTTCCTTCCTTCCTTCCTTCCTTCCTTTCTTTCTTTCTTTCTCTCTTTCCTTCCTTCTTTCTTTTCCTCTTTCTTCATCATTTAAAAAATATGTTCATTATGTTCCTTTGCAGGCCTTAGACTTCTCTCTGGTCCAAAATGGAGCAAGAAAGAGTTCTCCTTTAGACTAGGCTTATGAAACCTTATAGAAATGTAAATGAGACATAAGAATGGTAGTTGATGCTATGTCCCAAGCATCTCTTGTTATAAGGGCATTTAATTAGCTAGAAGTTGCAACAAAGACTTTTGAAAGGAAAATATATCTGTGCCCAGAGGCCTTTATTTCCATTCATGGGACCTGGAGGTGTTTAACTCCCTGATCAAGAGCTGCGGTGAACTGTCTAGACTAAAATAGCAACATCTCCACACTGTTGGATAAATGGATTTTTTTGGTAAACTGATTTAGGCTTTTCTTTGTTTGCATTTCATTATAGAGCACTTCATGTCACAAAATCAGTATTCATTCAAAACAGAGAATTTAAAGATAGGAGAGTTGCTATATCTATCTATCTATCTATCTATCTATCTATCTATATATATATATTTTTTATTTATCACTTGTCAGGGCTTTTAAGCATAGAATAATACCAAATCAGTGATCTAAAGGACTGTTTTTCAGCAATGAAGGGGCTGAGGTCAGGAGACCGGCTTAGGATTGTATCATTTATTTGGCCATTTATTTCTAAAACCATCTGTAGGAAAGTGTGAGGAATGAAGACCTGGGAGATGAACTGTAGAAAAGAAATAATTGTTCTTGACATCTATTTTGTTTGGTGGGTTCTGTCCTCCCCCACCCCCTTCCTTTTCTTTTAAAAAAATTTTTAGATGGTGCCTAATAGACCAGACTGGCCGATTCTCCTACTTCTGCTTCTCAGGTGGGGATTAGAAGTTTGGACCACCACACTAAACCCTACACTTTGCCTCCTTAATCTGATTTTCTTAAGGGCTAGAGGTGGGAGTGTTAATGATTCTAATATGTTGCAGTTGGTGGTGAAATAGCTGCTTATAAAGGGTTTGGGATTTTGTGGCTCATTTGGAAGAATCCTATTAGGGAACTGGTGTTAGAGGTTAAACATTGAGGTTGATTTTTCATCTTGCCTTTAAATACTTTGATATTTGACCAGTGAATCTTGAACTTGAAGTGGGAACCATATATAATCTCTGGGGAGATTTGATAGACCAGATTGCTGGGCTGCACTCCCCAACGGCTCTCCAGCTAGAACATGAGAACTTGACATTATGAACCGATCTCAGGTGATTCTGATGCTTCATTTGAGACCTATGGTGGAAATTCTATGTACCCATCTCTTAGGATCACATTACTAGCATTTCCTAACATATATCATTTGTGCCCATTGAGTATCATCCCTGAGAAGCTCCTCTCTGTCCACCTTAATAAGAAATATGAAAGATTGAAGAAGAGTTTACAAATAGGGATGTGTTCCGTTTTAATTAATTAATTGTATATAAAAGGGGGCGGGAGCATGTACCAGTCCTGGGACTTCAACATGAGCTTTTATGCTCAAGTTTAGTGCTCTATCACTTGAGCCACAATCCACTTCTTGGTGTTTTTTGTTGTTGTTGTTTGTTTGTTTTTAGTGGTTCATTGGCAATAAAGGTCTCATGGACTTTGCTGCCCCTCCTGGCTTTGAACCATGATCTTCAGATCTCATCCTCCTAAGTAGCTAGGATGACAGGCATGAGCCACTGCCACCCAGCATTAATTTGTTTTATTAAAAATAATAAGCAGACCTCTGATTTATGACATCTTATTTTTCCCTCTTCAGGAATTCTTGCCTATTTCCCATGGCTGGTAAAAATACTTGATTCACTTGAATGAGTCATCAGAGGGCACCTTTTATGCATTTGTCCCCAGTGTCTGGATTATTTATCATGATGCACAGGCTTCTCAAGAAGCTTAAAGTTACAGGAGAACCCAGAACAGAATGGTAAAATATCAATAGTATCTGGGTTCTGGGATGATAGAGGATGCCGTCCTATAACAAGAGTTCCTGACCATGACAGAGTGAACCAAATGTTAGGACTTTCCTAGGCAGAGGAACAGGAAACAGTATGAGCACATGAGATATTAGCATGTGACCAGGAATCTGCCAGCAGTTTGAGTTCTAGATTTTTTTTTTTAATTGCGCATTGGGGGATGCACTCAGATTCTCTTACTTTTAGGAAGATTCTTTGTAGGCTAAGCTATTACCTGTCCATCCCTTTTAACTTCTATTTTGTAAATAGAATTTTATGTTTTTGTCTGGGGTTAGCCTCTGACTCCAAACTTCCCTCTACTTCCACCTCCCCCATCCTTGCTTGCCACTGTATTCAGCTTGGGTTTTTGAGATAGGGTCTCCTTAACTTTTTGCTTTGTCTAGCTTCAACCCTGCATCCTCCACTCTCTGCATCTGAAGTAGCTGGGATTATAGATATGAGTTGTTGTGCCTGGCCATATTGTTTTTACTAGTGAGAAAGCCATATTTTTTTTCTCTTTGATCTGGCATATATCCACTGTGTCGCTGTCAGTGCTTTCTCCCACCTCTCCCCCTTAATCTACTGTCTTCCCCATGCCAAATTCTATTTGGTAATTTCCGTTAGATAAGTAACCCACACCTTTGTAATAGCATTCAGAGAATTCATAGGAATATAGGAAAATATCTCAGTGGTAGAGCAGTTCTGGCCTGACACATGTAAAGCTCCATCCCACCCCCACTCCCAAAATGTATGTGCATGCACACACGTGCACACATGTGCACACACACACACACACACACATTTTGTTCCGTGGATAGAACCCAGGGCCTCATGCATGCTAGGCAAGCACAAGTGCTATACCAGGGCATTATACCTCAAGTCTTAGAATACACTTTGAAATTATACTCAACACCTCAACATTTTATGGTACACCGTTTTCTCCTAGAGGAGTGGCTATTGCTCAGATTATGTACCCAAGGAAACCTTTCTGTTATTTTTATTGGCCAAGATATATTATATTCAAAAACTGTTCTGTTAAATGGTAACTCCTCCATAAACTAGTGATAATAAAAAAGAAAAGAAAAAATGGAAAGCAAGCAGACTCTTAAATACATCTTCCCAGTCAAGGCAACAAGAGTATGTTAGTTTATTTGTGACTATGATGTTAAAGATTGAAAACAAGTGAGAAATTGTTGTGTGAGATCGTTCATGGATATCAGGGATAGGCCATGGCAGGGTTTTGTCATTGCCCTGAGGCCTGTGTTAAGATTGACCACTGAAAAATGTACTCATGCTATTCTTATCCACACAGAGGTGCTGATTCAACAGTCACAACATTCCTTCCTTTGCAAGTCAAAATAAGTTTCATTTGGTGGGTAGCTAATTGAGAAAGAGTAAATATATTAGCCCCATTAAAATATTGACAGGATTTCTTCAGTGAAACATTGAAGCTCACCAGCAAATCAAGCTGCATGACCGTAAATAATTTTGGCTCAAATCAGTAGTGTGTTTGGCAGATTATAATGCTAGGCACAGCTGGAATGACTGAGGGCCTTCAAGAAGTTAACAGAAAGAGACACAAGTACAAGGTACCCTGACATAAACCAGTGAGACTAGTTAACACAAAGCATTGTGGGACCCCCCCCACCCAGAGAGCCATGGGTTCTCTCTCACAGAATGGAGAGATTTGAAAGAATTCCATCTATCCTGCAGACTGTGTTGCTAAGTATTGCAACTGACTAAATTAGAGCCAGAATCACAAGGAAAAGCACGCTATCTTTGCAATACTACCCCACTTATTTATAAATATTTAACTTTCTCCCTCAGTCAGGGCCAGTGAATTAAATCTGTTAAGAATAAACTGAATGTTTACATTTAGTTTCTGTACATCTCTAACGATTGATTAGGATTGAGTAATTGAATCAGTCTATCTGCACACTTGATAAAAATGAGGCCAGTAGTGGTACAGGACTTGGGCAGTACTGAAAAAGCTCTGACCACAGAAAGAGACCATTAGGGCAAATATTGTCTCATTTAATCAAAATTTAAGCAAAATGTGGCCATATTTCCTTCGAGGATCTTCTTTGTAAGAAGCCCACAAGCACCTGACACTACTCAGTGAAATATTTTCCTGCATTCTGGAAAGATTAGAGCAATGGAATAGAATAATTCAGAAAACATTGATGTTTATATAGCTATTACATTGTATGAGACCATCCGAGTTCCTTTTTATTATGCAAGAGAAAGTGGGAAATTCCAGGGAAATTATAGTCCCTGGAAAACTGAATTTCAATTGCGGGTGGTGGTGTTTTTATTCTGTTTTTATGTGTAATCGCTGTGGTTTTCTGTAGGCCTCTTGATCCGTTGGTGTGGATAGTTAATCTAGCATTGTCTTTGGGTAGCACTGCTATAAAGTTTGGGGAGTACCAAAGCAGCAATGAGGACTCACCCTTTCTAAATGAAATCTATGCCAGAGTTAGGGAATTGAGAGCTTGGGGTTCCCTTCTTGTCATCTTCATTCTTGGTATTATTGGGCAAGTTTATGCCAGAGACTTGACATAGGACCTAGACAGCACAGGCACCAAATAGTGTGTGTTTTCTGAGGAGGAAAAGAAGTGTAGGATTTGGAATGCATAGGAGCCGCTTTGTAGTTTCCTGAACCCAAATTTGCTGATGAACAAACATGCATTCTAATAAAGCATTTCTGTACCTACTGTGTGTCCTTTTAAGAGAATACAAAAAAGACTTATAAGAAATAGCATGAATTTGGAAGTGCTACAGAATTAAAAGGAAATTTAAATCGGGTCCTTATTTTACAATGTAAGAGCTAAAATGTCTTTTGGCAATCAGGTAACTTTGAACCTCCAGTCTAGTTATAAAGATGATCATCATGATGATTGTGATGATGAGAATGATATACCTTCTACATATCACACTGGATTGTTATGAGGAGATCCCCAGGTAGAATGGCATTGCTAATATTAAATATTAACATTTGTTTCAGTTCAAATATATGATGTCCTACTTAGGAGTTATAAATGTTCTAAACTAAAGTTTTCTATCTGGGTATATTATTTTCAAGATAAAGTTAAAAAAAATCTTCCTTTGTGAAATCTCACTTCTTTGTTTAAGGATCTCATTTATCGAGGAGTGAATTACATTTCTTTTCTCACTAATGAAAATTGTCTTTGATTTGTTTAGTTTCCTAATTCAAGTGGTAACTGAACTCTAGGAATAAAAAGTGGGGTCTTTAATTATGTTATTTGCTTTTGAGCTACATAGACGTTGATTGGATAAACCTTCATACTATAAATAGTTCTGAGTAGTGAGACACTGCAGGTGAGCTGAGAAGGATTTCAGCCTCAAATACTGTGGTCAGCTCTCCTTTTGCCCATGACCACTCCTGTTCTTGTTTTTTTTTTTTATTTTTTAATCTACTATGGAAATGGGGAAGGAGTTCTTTGTCTCACTCTCTTTTAGCATCTCAAGTATGTTTTCTTAGAAATAGCATTTGACTCTTCAGTGTGATATATTCTCATCAGAGTTTTGCCTTTGGGCATGAAACCACTAAACAAAACATACCAGATTTTTTAAAATGAATTATAGGGAGTTTTCAGGCCCTACTGGTTTATGCCTGCAATCTGAGCTACTAAGGAGTCTCAGATCTGAGGCTTCTCATTTGAACCCAGCCTGGATAGGAAATCCCATGAGACTTTTATCTCTAATTAGCCACCAAAAAGCTAGAAATGCAGTTGTGGCTCAAGTGGTAGAGTCCCAGCCTTGGGGTTGTAAAAGCAAAGGGACAGCACATAGGCCCTGAGTCCAAACTTTGATACTAGCACATATAGTGTGCATGTGCACATGCGCGCGTGTGCACACACAATTGCAGGTAGTAAAGATGGGAATTAAGAGAGCAAGAGAGGGCTGGGAATGTGGCTTAATGATAGAGCACTTGCCTAGCATGCAGGAAGCCCTGGGTTCGATTCCTCAGTACAGCATAAGCAGAAAAAGCCAGAATTGGTGCTGTGCTGTGGCTCAAAAGATGGAGTGCTAGCCTTAAGCAAAAAAAAAAGCCAGGGACAGTGCTCAGGTCCTGAGTCCCAAGCCCTAGGACTGGCAGAGAGAGAGAGAGAGAGAGAGAGAGAGAGAGAGAGAGAGAGAGAGAGAGAGAGAGAGAGAGGACAGGAGAGAGAGGAGGAGGGGAAGGGAGGAGACAAGAGGAGATGAGGCAAGGAGAAGCAAGACTTTGCTTATTCTGTTGATCATTTTGTTCTTTTGTTGTACATAAAAAGACAAGTCTACCTCCATTCTCAAAGTATTCAGGGTTTTCTCCAAGCACAATGAATGCCCCAGATAAATAATTTTGTGGTCATTGTTTATAAGATCCTTCTCAACATTTGATCAAGGAAACTTATGGAATGAAAAGTACCTATAAGCCTTGATATAGAAAGTGTTGCATGGCTTATGAGCCATTATGGATATTTGGTTTCAAGGCATATACCTGAAATAATGATTCTTAGAAGCATTCTCTTCTTCAATGAGAAAAATGTTTACAGGGTATCTGTGGAATATTTGGTTGGTTATTTGAAAAGCATAGAAAAATGAAAAGTCGAGAAAGAAAGCAATCAGAACAAATTGTTCCTCCTCAGCTATCCTTATCCATACACACACACACACACACACACACACACACACACACACACACACACGTCTTGGACTTGACTTTTTATTTTTGTCCTTTTCTATCAATTTCTTGTGCATTGATGGCTTTTTAAAAAAGTAGTCATTTAAAAAATTTTCCCCGGGGCTGGGGATATAGCCTAGTGGCAAGAGTGCCTGCCTCGGATACACAAGGCCCTAGGTTCGATTCCCCAGCACCACATATACAGAAAACGGCCAGAAGCGGCGCTGTGGCTCAAGTGGCAGAGTGCTAGCCTTGAGCGGGAAGAAGCCAGGGACAGTGCTCAGGCCCTGAGTCCAAGGCCCAGTACTGGCCAAAAAAAAAAAAAAAAAAAAAAAAAAAAAAAAAAAAAAAAAAATTTCCCATTCTAATAATTTGGCAGACTGTGTAAACAGATTAATAATTAACTGTGAAATAACATTGGTAAATTGTTCATTCATTCATGCGTTCATTCATTCATCCCAGATATATTCTATGTGAGCCAAGAACATGGGCAGGAATATTTATAAAGTCACATTGTTGGCTTTAGGATTGCCATCAGCCTTGGCCAGTTTAATTGGGTCAGGTTGGAGTGGGGAAAGGAGTGATAGTTTAATAAAAACTAAATCCCTAAAGGAAATGATCATCACCAGGTACTTATAAAAACACTAATTAGAGATTGTTATATGCAATAGTATACTGTCCACAGTAGTGGGTTGATATTAGTAGCTTGTTGCTAAATACTGGAAAGAGCAGAAATGTACTCTTTTCCAATATGACATTTCCTTCTACCTACATATGTAACTGGGGATGAAACTCTTAACTAGTCTAAGACTCATTCTCTGCACCTGTAAGGTAACCAAACTGGACTCCATTACTATGGCCTTTCCAGCTTCTAATTCCCCTTTGCCCAGGCTCACTGCTCCATCATTGATTAGTGGCCATTCAATGTAACAAGAGCAAAGCCTTGTGAATAAATTGAGTTCTTGGGATATCTGATCAAAAGAACTCCTACATGAATGAGCTGGAGCTTGGAATAGTAATAAAATCAACAGCTTTATTGACTGAATTGCTAGGGTGGGGAAGAAGTGCCTTTAAGGAAGAGAAAAGGAATATAGACCCATGTTTCTCTCTCTTTCTATTGGGAAATAATGTTTAGATAAATTCTCTGCAGAGTCAGCAGAATCAGTTATCTTTTATAAGTCTGTCTTTACTCATCAACAATGACAGTAGCTGATGATAGGTGATGAGGAAAGGGAACAGCTTTCATTGCAACCTCTCTTTACATTGAGCCAATGAATATATGATGGTATAGCCAGTAATTCATAGCATCTTATGCCAAAATTTCCAATACTTTCCTAATGGGAACACTGCACTTATTTGTCTTCTCTGTATTAAGTCCTTTGAACTAGTAAGAATTGAAGTCCAGTTGAATTACAGCATGATTCTCTCATATCTTTTCTTTTCAGTGAGATTTAAATATAAACATTGCTGCTGGGTTTGGTGGCTCATGCTCGTTATCTTAGCTAATTTGTAGGCTGAGATCTGAAGATCATGGCTTAAGGTCACCCCAGACAGGAAAATCCTTAAGACTCTTATCTCCAATTAACCAGAAAAATGCTGGAAGTGGAGGTGTGGTTCAAATAGTAGAAAGCCAGCCTGGAGCCAAAAAAAAAAAAAAATCCAGACAAGAAAAAGAGGCCCTGAGTTTAAGCCCCAGCACAAGCATACGCACAAAATTAACATTGCTAGTATTTATGCAGAGTTCACTATGTTAAGAATGATAATAAAATTTATAATCCAAACGGGAGCTTTTCTTCTTTTTTGGTCTGTCCTAGGGCTTGAACTCAGGTCTGGGTGCTGTCCCTCAGCTTTTGTGCTCAAGGATGGTGCTCCACCACTTGAGCCACAACTCCACTTCCTACTTTTGAGTGGATAATTAAACATAAGACTCTCACAGAGATTTCTGCCCTCACTGGCCTTGAACATAGATCCTCAGATCTCTACCTCCTGAGCAGCTAAGATTACAAACATGGGCCACCAACACCTGCCTAAACTTGGGCACATTTGAGGGAATAAAATGGTTACTATAACACTGGGATACTCAGCCAGGACAACAACGGCATGGCCCACTAATGGGGCCACATGGTTTCTACCCACAACTAGGGCCAAAGATTGTGCTTAGTTAGTTTAACTGAAAAAACTGACACCTGAGTGCAGGGTCTATGGTCTGAAGCATCATAAAGGTAACTCGAATCTGAGCTCAACACCTATAGAAGAACAGGTTATGTCCCTTTCCTGTACTGTTTTTAAGTCTCCTGACAAACATTTCATCCCTCAAATATATTTTATTTTTGGCTGACGAAAGCAGAATTTAACAAACATACTTTTCTACAAAATGGAATATTACTAAAGTGCTAGGCTGTAACATTGCTTTTTATGTGTAATAACCTCTTTAAACCTGCTTATGTGGACAATGGAGGTTAATGTGTCTTTTTTTCTTCTTTGTTAGCAAGTTCTTTGAAAATCTGGGCAAAGGGTTAATGACAATGACAGGACAAAAGAGAGCTTTGAAATTGTGTTGAACATTTTAGACACTTTATAAAGTACACTTAATAAAGTACACTTTATTAATGATAGATAGATTAGATAGATAGATAGATAGATAGATAGATAGATAGATAGATAGATAGAGAGGTAGATGGGTACAGATACAAATGTATAACACACACAACTTCAAATGTACTTTATGCTTAATGGGGTGGCTAAGCTGGATAATTTGATCATTGTCCTAGTATCAAACCATTCATTGCTTATTCTGAAATCTGTCATATTTGTTCCACTGCCCCTTTCTCCTCTTTGCTTGTCTTCCCCTCCTCCCTCACAGAGCTAAGCTACCCTTTATTTTGAACAATACTATCACACACATGATTGAGTCAACAATTTATGGCTTTTAAAAATAGGAATTTTGTCCTCTCTTAGGTTTATTGTTTATCATAATCATCTTTCAAGTGAAAAGGCTAATTTACTCTTTCTATAGGAATATTTTAAGCTTGATTATCATAATATTACCGCTGCCTGCAAAGGTCTAAAATGGGACATTGACCTTGAATGTTTTCTGCATTTAACTCCTGGTGCTTAACATGCAGGAAAGAATATAACTGTAACTCATTTATTAATGGATAATCTCAAAATGTTAAGTATTACTCTGTAAATACATGCCATGCAGATTATGGAAAGCCTGCAGAATAATATAAAATACATTTGTATTTTACCAGGCCAAATCTAACATAACTAAAGTCAGTTTTCCCATTGGAGACAGTGTAGTTTATAATTTAATTTTTTCTGACATTCCACCGTGTATATTATTAGCTTGACAAAATGAAAGTGAAATAATCCTGAATTAATTAAGCAGAAACCAAATTGCCTCTATTAGTTTTTCTGTCTCTCTCAGATTTCTTTTCCTCTCTCTCTTTCCTTCATTCTTTTTTTTCTTTTGAGTTCCTACTTTCACAGAAACACTGGAAAAAGAGTTTGGTGGGTTACAGAGGTGAGACAATTATTCCCTAGAAAAAGGGCATTTTTTTACATGGACGCCATGATTTGGGAAGATGTTTGTTAAAAGGCAAGTTTGTGGGGGGTTTTAATTTTTATTTTTTTTTTAGTGTTTCTGTGGAAGGGATCACTTTCAGCAGAAATGATTGCTTCTTGCCAATCGAGACAATAATTTAAATATCAAAGCCTGTGCCCTAGAAATGAAAGGCAACAGAAAATGAGGTATGATGAATTGATAGAGGTTTGCTGGTAATATGAAGTAATCATTCTGACTTGGAAAGAACTCTGCATGCTCTCCATGGGCAAGGTGTGTTCTTAAGCAGGTTTGTAGCACAATAGAAATCCTAGTGTATGGATGAAGGAGCAAGGGACAGATAAGTAGGGGTCCTCTTGAAGGCCACACAGCTCTTGAGGGAGTTTTGTACCTGGCCCTCCAGGCCTATTCTTTAAGGGATGCTCATGGTGATTTTCTTTTGGAATTATGGATAGTTTGTAATCGTCCTGGCTTGCTTTTCTGTAGTATGATATATTATACCATCCACAATCTATCAAATAAAAAAAAAAACAGCAGGGGAAAATGATTCCAAAAGCTAAAGAGGTTTTCAAAGGTTTATGATCTTAAGAAAAAAATAAATTTGGAGTGATAGATTACAAGGCAATTGGATAATTTAAATTTGTGTACCTTGTTTAGTTTTACATATTTGTCCAGTTTGGAGCGGGCATACAGTATCAAGTGAGTTTTCATAAGTTCTTGTGATTTTAACATTAACTTAATGTAGAGATTTATCCCGTTAGTTTCCAGAAAAAGAGGAAGAGAGCAGAAAATAGTTTTTAATCTGAAGAAGCGCAAGATTGAATTTCTTGTCACCTTATACACAAGAATTCACTCAGAGAATAATATTTCTGCTATAGACCACTCATAGGAATCTACCTTTTGTTTGCACTGGAGTTTTGCTTGTGACTATCCTATTCTTCAAATGACGAGGGTGTGTATTGTTTGCTTGGTGCCTATGCATTAGTTGGACATAAAAGCTTTTTGGATATTTATGGTTGCACTGTGTAAGGAACATGAGTAGTGTGCATAGACCCAGAACCTGATGAATAATAGACTGATACTAGCTAATTTATTTAGATTCCTTGTGAACGGTCCACAGAAATCCTTTTGTTTGCTTCATTTTTTTTCCTCCTGATTTGGGTAGACTCCTGGTGGCAAGATTGTGAAGTGTATAGCCCCTTTAACCATATGTGCTAAGCCTAAGGCTGTTTATGTGTACCCCCACTCCCAACTGTCCCCAATTTTTTTTATAGTTGAGATTCTGGAGGTTTTCAGCTCAGAATGCACGTGGTGTATGTCTTTCCTGTGACTATAGTCATCCCAATCTCTTGTGAGGTGAGAAACTTGTGATTCAGGGGAAGCTGTTGAGATGACTTGCGCTAGGGTATTTATGCAATATTCTGGAAGCTGCTTCGCAAGTTTAGTGCCGTAGATATGATTTTAAATTTTTTAATTGGTTAAACTGAATACAAGACAGTGAAGTGGCATTTTAAGTCCTTGGCTTGTGCAGGTGACAATTGGATCCCCAGGGGGGACATGGTCAGGCTCTCCACGCCTGCTCTATTTCTGGTCATTTCAAAAGCAGCCTGGCGCACTGAACACCGAGCCTGATGGATGAGGGGGATGACTCGGTGAGTGTTTGCACAGGTTTCTCTGTGGGCACGGACAGAGGAAAACACTGGCACATGAATGTGAGTCTAAGTATGTGTAAAACACACACCAGAGAAATCAGATGGTTGCTAATGAGGGCAAGTAAATACTCCAAGAAAAATAAGACGATTCTAGGAAATAAAGGATCACTTTCTAGCTTTCTATGCAGTGTGATGACTAAAGATCACTGGTAAATAACTGGCTATGAAGCTTGTCTTTAAGAAGTCATTTTGAAGGAGACTAATAAATGCATTCTGTCAAACAAGGATAATGCAAAGAAACTGAATACAGCACAGGAGGCAACACTAGCAGAATACTTTCATTGAATATATTAAAGAGTTCTTTTAAAAAATAAATGTTCCTAGTTTAAAAAATGAGAAGGAAACTTTTCTGAGAGTGTATATCCTTTTTAAAAATGCATAGTATTGAACTTACAAATTGCCTTGAGAAATTTCATTTATTGAAAAATCAGGACAGGAATATTAGAAGTCTAAAGATGCCTTTCTTTCTAATGCAATATGAAGTTTTATATTTCTTGGATTGTATTTTAGAAAAAAGTCAGGTTTCCTTTGTAAAATTCCTTTTTATTTTTTTAATATTGTAAACTGATTAGATGTCTGATTTTAGACTGAATAGAGAAATCTTTTCTTTCTTTCCATTCTGAGTGTCTGCAGAATGCTTGTATTTTCTTCTACGTCTCAAAGCTCTTTTAATTCACTGCTCACAACCAAATTTACATCTTAATTGCAGAGTTCACATTTAACAATATAGACAGCATAATGCTAGTGGTAATTAAGCTTTTACTACCTGCTTTTATACAGTATTCTCAAGCACAGTTGTGGATTTTTTTTTCTATGTGGGTTCTGATCTGGAAACTTGTGTGTATTTATACCACAAATAAAACGAATACCACTCATACCTTAGATATAGTTAAATACGTGGCAAGGAAATTGCTTTTTTTTTTCCCAGTGTGTGTGGGGAACCAAATCATGTCTGTCCTTTTTATGTTCTGAATTTTAATGTGGATGATCTATTTCAGTGTTTTGTTTTTCAAAGGCATAGAAAACTTGAGAGGGCTGAATCCTGATTGAGTGAATGTAACACATGCTGAATATCTAAATTGATTTATTTTGATCTTAAAGATTATACTAGTAAGACTTGGAATGCAAAAGTTGATAAGCAACCTAGCTGGATTATATCAAAATTGTTGGTCTTTCACTCCCATAAGCTAACAGTTACCTCTGCCATAAATAGCTGGTATCTATTTCAACATACATTTGTTAGTTTAGAAATGCTTATAGTTTAGACAGACACTAAGTTTATTTCTAGTTAACCAGAAATTAAGAGCCAGCTCAGTGCTATTTTGAGGGAAAATAGTTTTCCTCTTACCCTCTCTTGCTTTTTCTTTATTTTTTTTAACGACAGTTGTAACAGAATTCAGTTTTCTAAATTTTCTGTTTTAAAACCACTTCCTATAGTGACCAGGCTGAGAGATGGTTTATATTATTTCTGCTTTGGTTTTTTTTTCAATTTTCAGCATGTAGAATACATTATATAAATAAAAATGAATCCAGAGTGTTATTTGAAAGCTAAATATTGTGTACAAAGTCGTATGTCCTAATGTATATCTATCTCCTGGTTTGCACATTCAATATTGAAATAACTGTATAATGAAGGATACTTTTCAGTGCATTGTTTATTGACACCTTTCCTACCATAATTGAGTATTTAATCAAAATGCATTGAGATACAATTAGTACACTGCTTTCCTTTCAGCCTTGGTTCCCACCCCAACGCGAAAGATGCCCATTTGCTCTGCAAATGTTTTGAAAGATGATACTTTGTATAGAAAGGGGAGCAGGTATAGAGACGTTCATACATCGAACTTGCACAGGCATTCCCTCAAATTGTTACTCTTATCTCTTCTTGCAGCTTATAAAACTGCATGCCACCTCAGGTAGGGCAATCCAACCCACAAGAATGTCTCTCTCTCTCTCTCTCTCTCTCTCTCTCTCTCTCTCTCTCTCTCTCTCTCTCTCTCTCTCTCTCTCTCTAATGCCCACTACACATCAGGGCAGCAAGCCAGGATTATAAACAATTAAGGAAGTACACCACTAAAGAAGCAGTCACCCTCTTCCCCCCCCCCCCCCGCAGCCCCTCGCCGCCCTCCCACCCCCACGAAGGGGGACAAACTCAATTCTCTACCTTCCGCAGAATCCTTGCCCAAATTAACTGACAGTCTGCGTGAGTTCTTCTTGTCAAAGCAAAACAGATCTTAGGGTTAGCAAACCAAAGACAAACATCTCCAGTGCACAGAGAGTTAAATTAGTTATGTTGCTTTTGTAGCGTCGGGGGGGGGGGTAAAAAAAAGAAAAAGAAACAAAAAGAAAATGGAAAGGGAAAGGAAAAAAAATGCTTAGATTATCTATTGGGATCTTTTCTGGGTCTCGGGTCCTCCCTTGCTTTCGCTCTTCCCACCCTCCAGCTTTCAGCCCCCTTAGCGGCTCTCTGCACCCTGCCTACCTGCCTGGCTCTGCCGCCGGCCCGGTGCAGCCTCCCGTCGCCTCCCTTCTGATTGGGCAGAGGTTCCCCAATCAGCTGCGCGCCTGGGCCGGTGGGATTGCATATGTAAAGCCCTACTTCATATTCATAAGCTCCAATCGGGGCTTTAAGTCCTTGATTAGGAGAGTGTGAGAGCTTTGGTCCCAACTGGCTGTGCCTATAGGCTTGTGGCTAGGAGAACATTTGTGTTAATTGCACAGTGCCCTGTCAAGGAAAACTTTGATTTATAGCTGGGGTGCACAAATAATGGTTGCCGGTCGCACATGGATTCGGTAGAACTTTGCCTTCCTGAATCTTTTTCCCTGCACTACGAAGAAGAGTAGGTACCTTTTTCCTTTCTTTTTCAAACTCGGGGTTTGCGGGGGGCGGGGGGGGGGTGATGCTGGGGTGGACCGAATGGATCTGTGCACAGTGATACAGGTAATGCCCTGGGGGGTAGTGTGTGTGTGTGTGTGTGTGTGTGTGTGTGTGTGTGTGTACGTGTGTTTGTTTGTGTCTGTCTTGTGCCTTTTGTGTCCAGGGTTATCTCCTAATTCAGTAAGTGGAGAATTGTTCGCTGACTACAGTGTTACCTTTGAGGCAAATCTCAGGAACTGTCACTAAAACAGCTGTGTGACAGCTACTTCTTATTCAGGTGCTAAGAATAGACACTTGGCACAAATGCTTAGTGAACTGTTAAAATGCATCTTTTACTAGGATCCATTCTCCCAAGGAAAGATGTTTTAAAATACAATATTCAAAATGATTTATACTATTGAGTGCCTCTTATGTATTTGCAGTTTGACAGATATTTTCAGCTCCCTGTCATTTCTTACCGGGCAGAGTTAGAGGCAAAATTGTACATTTACTAATTCTCCTTCAGAGAACAATTTTAAAAAACTAGCCCTGTGCAATTCACAGCTAGAATAATGTTATTTGCATGGTTAGCGTTCAGTCACCACTTAACTGACAAATCAGTCCATTAAGTAACATGAGATTTTTCACACGTTATAAATATTTAAAGGGGGGGGAGAGGAACTAAAGGAGAAACAGTAGTGACTTTTCAAATTTCCTCTTAAATATGCAATGGTCAGGTTGTGGGTTTGTTTTCAGGAATCCTGTTCAGGAAACGTAGAGAAGAACTCTTATAAAGAGTTAATTTGTATTTATGAATATCTTTATGCACATGACATATACTATCTTTCTCTCTATATAAAGATGACTCAAGGTGGGGTGAAGTGGGGGGTCAGGGGAAGTCAATTAGACATTCTTATGTAAATGAATAGGTCATAAACTTAATTTCAACCCAGCTTTGGGATAAAATATTCGTAGATCAAGGGGGCTGCCACTGGTTTATCTCTTTCTGTTGAGTCAGTTATATTGTTTGCGTTTACATTACATTACAGTAATACTAATTCTGATAATTCTGAAAATAGTGTTCTTGGCAAATGTATTTCTTTCTAGATTGTAAAGAAAATATAAAACTCTGGAAGACAGGGCTAGTGTTTTATAGGTAGGCGTCCACTAGCTGTCCTTAGTGCCCTGCATAGTGCATGGCTTTATAATTAAGTAAGAAATGAAAAGTGACCACAATCTCAGTGGCCGCTCGTGTGTGTGTGTGTGTGTGAGAGAGAGAGAGAGAGAATGTATATGCATGCTCACACACAACTACATTCACACTGAAGACACTAGTCAAGAGAAGAATTCAGGAGGACTGAAAGATTGTAAAAGCTATGCTTATATCAGATTGAAATACTAACAGAAGAACCAACCTTAAAATGCATGGGAATAAAAATGGAAAATAAAGGTAGGATTACCTACTCCAGTTTAGTTTGCAGGTTCGTGCACCTGGGGTGGTAGCACTGGAGAATTTTGAAGTGTGTTCATATCCGAAAGCAAACCTTGTCCCAGCTCACTCAGATTCGGAACTTTTTCTTGTAAATAAATAAACAAAGCAAACTTTAAGGAAAGAAAAAAAATCCCAGAGAAAGGTTCTTTCTAAAGTAGTTTCATTGAATTTAACTTCTTATAGCTAATTTGAATAATTAGTTTAGATAAGCCTCTTAAAGCAGATGCATTTAAATGAAATCAGTGCACATGCCTTTTTGGCTTTGGCGCAAGATTCAAACTAGCTTTCTTTTTGGCTCAATTAAAAGTCATCTTTTAAAAAATATATATATGTATATATATATATATACACACAGATTTATTGTCTGGATGCAGTTGTGATGGTTACGTGGTTCACTGGACAGACAGAAAGATCTAATGCTAAGCAACGCATCTGCCTCTCTGTCTCAATTAATAAACCACAGAATTTATACAAGCTATTAATATTCATCGTAATTGTGCTGGGTTAAACCCCATCACGTGTGTGTAGACAGAAATGAAACCAGAGTTAGGCAGTTTCTGAGGGAACTATGGGGTAATTTCTGATTTGGAGGCTGTTAAACAGATTCATATAATTTATTGACTACCATAAAGAGAGCTGAAAATGTTAACCTCTTGCTATGTTTTTTTTTTAAATTTTGGGAAATGTGCCAACACATTAAAGAACAAAATACTTGAAAGCTTGTTTCACGTTTAATAGCGGTAATAGTTGATAGCATAAATAGATGAAAATAATAGACCTGCTCATTTTGACATATGTGTCAATGTAATCATTCTAAATGAGTGTGCTGATCACATGCGTCCCTTCTACCCTCTGATTAAAATGTAACATTCACTACAGGATTATAGAGCGGACTTAATTTTACTGACTGTTTTAACAGTTGTCACAGCTGTTGGAAGAAGGAAAGGCAATTGAAACACTGAAACAGACAAGGCAAGCAGGGAACAGTTTAGTGAATTCCAGCCTGATCATTGAAATCCGGACATTGAACATTTAAGTTTCTCCTGTTTAAAGATTACGGCTCTCAGCCATGCAAGTTTTCTTTTGTATTGTTCATTCTTTCTGTTTCAGGACTTTGATTCCCTCCCCCCCATTTCCTCTGCCTCATATCTTGTGATTAAAAACTAAGACTAAATTGAAATACGACTAACTCAAAGTGATACATATTATCAGGTCAAAATATAAGAGATAAAAAGAGACAGGAAGAAAAACAATTTATTTACTAAAAACAACAACAAACTAAGCCTAAACTCAAGTGAATACAATCTTTAAAAGAAAGATAGAAGCCTTCTCAAGTCACTTTAGATGTGAGATTATTTGAGAACTATGAAGAGACGCTTTAAGTTTATTTTCCTAAGAAAGAATATTCAAAACTCCAGACTTGAGAGCCTCATTTTACTTTTTTTTCTGCTTCTCCTCTGTCAGTCTGTTGGAGACACCTGCAGCCTCAAAGGTAGGTGGCAGAGGTGGGGTTTGTCTGATGATTTCTCTGTAAATTACTAGAAGTGACAAGGAACAGCAGTGAGAGTAGCGTTCCCAAAGCTACACCCCCTCATAACCTTGCCCATGACATCACAGAATCGGACACAGTCATTCTGGTTTTCTAAGAATTAAATAACTATGGGACATGTCCCAAACTATAGAGAATTGAAATAGCCAGAAGATGTGTATTATTATATAATGTGATTTCTTTGCACTTCGAAGTAAGCAATTAAAATAAAATAAAACAACAACTGGACAGAAAAGGAAATCAAACAGAAAGTGTCCCTAAATTAATGGAATACATGTTGAATAGGGGCGGTAAGGAAAGGCACCTGTCTTTTGTTTAAAGGTATTTATGTATTACTCTGCATGCAGTTGGTAAAGAGTTTAACAAACACTCTTTCCACAGACAGAACTAGACAACAGCTTTCCATTTCTTTGGTAGAGGCAAGGGTGCTGGTGTTGGCTGGTTCTTACAGTGATGGTCTCTCATCTTAATGTGTTTAGGGTACTGCTGTTCTATTTACTGAGCCTAGTGTGTTGCAGTGGTAATTAACCCTTGTTATTAGCAAAGCCCTTGAGGATATCCATTAATTCCCTTGCATGAATGATAATTTTTCTAGTGTTTTCCCACATAAGGCTTTCTTCTTGTTTTTATAAAAAAATTCTAAATTGATAGCCTTTGATATTTTCTTTGATTTAATCTGATCTGTAGTATGTATTGGCCATCTCATGAAGAACGCTGTTGTAATTTAGCTTTTAAAAGAAGGAAGAACTCTTTTTGTGGTTGTCCTTTTGGAAGTAAAATAGACAAGAAAAGAAATTAATGCTCGAAGAGTGAAATAATGGCAGAGATCAATTTTAACTCCAAATATCCCAGACCCTAGAATTTATGAGCCTCTGCATCTTTGAGTGCTTCTAATCAGGTTTTTATTTAGCTAATAACACTTTAAGGCATTTTTGTAAAATATTGAGCCAGCAGAAAAATACTTGTGCTTCCTGTGGTAGGAAAAGATAAGAGCCATCTCATTAGCCAGGCCATACTTTGGCAATTAATTTCAGATACCTGGTGCTATTCATCAAAGAGGGTAGCTAACTTCTGTGATTCTATTTAACAATACTTTGACAATACCTCATTCCTGACAGAATACAGACAAAGAGGAGATGATTCTTTTGGAAGATAGATATAATGTCCAATATCAGTGATGTCCAATATTACTTGTAAAAAAAAATCTAACATTTGGTTTAGCCTAGTAATGAAACAAAACATTTCTTTGTCTTCTTTGTAAAGTGATACCCGGCCCTGAGGAATTTTCCTTTGTAATTATTTCACAGAAGAAATTAAAATATATGCTTATTATGGCTGATACTTTACCTGCAAGAGGCAATTAATAGCAACGATTTTTATTAAACCAATTAAGATTAAAAAAACTTTTTAGACTTACATGTGAAGCATTTAGAAGGAAGAAGAGAGCATAGGAGAGATAACATTAGAACTTTAAAGTTGAGACAGGAGACAAGTGATTGTTCTAAATTTGCTTCAAAGCAAATTCATAGTAGGGAGAAACAATACAGCGATACAGCGTTGATCTCGTATAAGTGTATATGAGCTCTGGCCCTAGCCATCTCTCTGGAGAAAATCTTTGATTACATTGGCCCAGTTTGTCCAGGTTTTTTTCTCTTTTACATCCTCTGGCATTGTATTAAATTGTCATTGTCCTAAAGCACACGAGATAGAAATGAATCGCAGGTTTCTACATTCTCTGACAGTGAAATATTTAGCCTCTCCTTCTCCAATCATACTTATGTGTCTATTTGACAGTGCAGGGATGAGAGAGACCAAGCTATTCTCCGGCATAGCTTTCTTATTGCATTTTGTATGTTTTGTCATTGATTATTAATTTCCATAGCAATGCATAAATTTATATATATATATATATACATTTGTGGATATATGTGTGGGTACACATCTTACATATAATTATTAATAAATAAATACGCAAGTAGTTCTTTAAAATTAAGCAGTTGTTAGAATGCAAACATATGTATCAGTGTGCATGCATAGCTTGCATGGGAAATATGTACATGTATGTTTATATCTATCTCTACACACTGCCTAACAGTGTGTGTGTACATTTCTACAAGGAGATATATCTCAAGTATTATTTAACTGTGAGTTGCAAGTTAATTTTCCAGGGCTCAATTTTAACCTACAAATACATCTAGTAATTACGAGGTCCAGTTTAAAATTGCACAAATTTAACTATCATATATTAAACAGGTTAACAGGTCACCTACTATGTAAATTTGCTTCCAATTTTACTTTTTAAAATTATTTTCATTCATGTATTTAGCATCAAGTAGCCATAAATAATTTGTAAAATAGGAAATTACCTGCTGATATTGAGTGTGTAATTTAGTGAGTTGGGCCCATCTCCAACAAACAATTTTGGAATTTCTTATACAATTGAGCCTGACATAATATACCTTAATGCAAACCATGATAGCTTTTGAACAGTTGTAACATATGAATTTCATCTTTCTGCACCAAATACCTATGGGTTTTTTTGCCTACTATTTTAAAGGAAACATATTAAATTAATGAATGTTTTATTTGTGTGAAATATTTCAGAAATATTTAATTTTATTCTAGAATATAAGTTAAAAATTCTGTGATTTTACTTTAATAAACCTGAGTAATGAAAGAAAACACAGTTGCTCTTTCTATTCTTCCAATTCTTGTCCTAATTTATATTCTTATTTAAATTTCTATGCTCATTTTCTACCTTTATGTGTTGTGTAACCATTTAAAATTTTACTGTTACTGTGTTTATAGAAAAATATCCCGTTAACTGCTCTTGATGCCAATCTTTCAGATGAAACTTTGTTCCTTTATTAGCTGAGTAAGAGCCTTTCTGTGTTTAAAGGATTTACCTGGCCTTTTATTCTTGGTTCAAGTTCATGTTAGACTTTGTAAGGTCTTGGAGGCCTCAGTTTTGTGTGTGCGTGTGTGTGTGTGTGTGTGTGTGTGTGTGTGTGTGTGTGTGTGTACATACACATATATAGTTCCTCTTATAACTTCTGAAAAATATTTTTGACTGTTGGCGGAAACTTGCTGTTTTGTGTTTTAATTTCTTCCAGTAAAATATGGTTTTAATTTATAGCAGCTCATATATATTGAGAAGGCTACTCACTTAAGGCAAATCAAGGGGGAAAAGGTACAGTGTTTCAGAAAAATTGGTGTCTTACTAGCCTACATCAATGCCAGTATACTGGCATAAATCTACACATGCATTTGACTATAGATACACTACACACAATTCTAACTATGAGAAATACAGCCCATGGCTGTATGGAATTTTTATTTTTACACAATATAGTAAATGAAAGCACCAGCTTTGGGCATTTCCAATCTATTAAATATTTTATTGAAGTGTTAAAACTCATGGGGAAGCTACTTAAGATTAGATCATGCTCTAAGAATAGAACTTCAAAGTGATTTTATAGTTTAATTATTTAAAAAGCCATTTTGTCATATCCCATATGTACGTACATACAGACATATGGATATATGCACGTACATTCCTCTGGGCCTTCTCAGATTGCTTTGAGAGAGACAGAATTGCATATATACTTTTCATCATTTTGATTGGGAGTACCCATTATGTGTAACATGCTTTGGCAGCAGTTACCCAGCCAAAGAAAACAAATTAATATTGGCCATACTGAGGGGGCTGTCAGGCAGCAAAGACATGACAGCTTAACTTGGCTTCATCATATACCTCTCCACAAATAGTTGGTTAAGATGGTACTAAATAAAAGGAAAGCGACCAATAAATCCTCATATGATAGCAGAGATAGACAGCTAGTCTAGGTGCCACAAAACCTAGCTTGCTTGCTTGCTTCTCTTTAGAATGCAGATAGCAGAGACTATGATGAGTTTTGTATAAATGAAGTGCCTACAAATCATTCTGGAAGTAAAATGGGATGCTTCAACTTCTCACTTTTTGTGTGTGTGGCTTATTCACTATGCCAAAAAAAGTTAAAAAGACAATCAAGAATTTGGGTATGGAAAATAAAGGTGCATTTCATTCTTTTTTTTTTCAGTCTCCTTAATCAGAATGGTATCTTGACAATAATAATTCCATTTAGATCTATTCTAAAAATGTTTTATTCATTGGGGTGGCATTTAAAAATTTAAACAAAGGGCTTATTAAGTAACTATATTTCTTTTCCTTTTAATGTTCACAGTGTGTGCTAAAATGTTTTAAAAGTTGTACTTTCCAAAGCAGTTGATATGCAATAATATTGATAAGAATCTTCTTTGCTTTCAAAGGAATGATAAAAGCATGTCATTCATACATCCAAAATTATACTAAGATTTAGCAAGAATAGAAGATCATGTGAAAAATTATTGAAACTAAAGTACTTATTCAAAAGAAAAAAATGAAAATAGGAGGTTGCTCAGTCAAGTGTCTTGTGCACATTATAAGTCTTCTGCACATTGTGAGCTTCTCCAAAAATACAAGGTGGTCATGTTAAGTTGTATCCATTTTTCCATTAAAAGAGGACTGTTCTGATGGTGCTTCCTCTATAGCCACTACTCAATGAAATCATATCTAACAGTTGGAGAACTGTTATACCTGGACCTAAGTAGTCATGATAATAGAAAGGTACATGTAGTTGATGAAAGCCATGTCTTTTTCCTCGGAGAAAATGAGTGCATACAGTTGGTACTGAGCCCTATGAAATGACAGAAACATCCCTCTGATCCATAGACTTGAATGAGATGCACTTCATCAGTCATGGGATCCTAGTGTCACAGATGGGAAGGCCATTGTCAGCTGAATTACGCTGAACTACACACTTGACCAATTTCTCTTACTGCTCTACACATCTAAAGAAAAGCCCATTCTGCTCTGAGAATCTAGACAGCATCGGACATTGGGCTCAGATGTGAACATGTGTCTGCCCTTTCTTGGTCTCTTCTAGCTATCCAGTAAAGGGAGGTGAGGAACAAATGTACATTTTATGCATACAAGCTCAAACAGAGAATTCTTTCTTAGAACCAGGAATTTGTTGTTACTTAGTTGCTTAAGTAAATTTCAAATTTCTCGTATGTTCCAGAAATGTCACTGTTGCCTCTCATGTTCCAAAATCCTACCCCAAATTGAGGTGTGTCTTCCAGATTCTATGGATGATTTCTATGAGCATTATTTTTAAAAGATATAACTAATGAACTGGACATCTACTAATGTTCATCCTGATGGTGATTCTTTTTAAAGAACCATTCAGTTGATTAAGACTGAAGAAGAAAACCAACAAGAGGTTAAAAACTCAAATTGTATTTTTTTTGTTATTTTTTATTTCCTTCTAGTGAACAAAACTTTAATGTCTAGAGCATGTGTGAGGGTTTTAATGATTGGAATATCCAGAGAATCTAGTCACCATATGTGACAACCTTGCTTTCTCTGTTGTCTTCAATGTCTGGGGTAAGTTTGGTGAAATTGTCTATTGTCTGACTTTGCTTACATTGTCAACCTCTCTACCTGCACGCTGACATTTCCTGAACTTGAGGTGAGGGGAGGGAGTTAAATGCCTGTGTAGTTGCAAAATAGTTCCCCAAACACCTTCCATTTCTTAAACCCAGCAATGTATTCTTCCTAAATTTCTCTTTCTGTTCAACTGTTTTGCTAAAGGACCACTTTACTTTTGGCAAAAGGTAAGTGCATGCTATCCATCCATATTTGCACATACAGCACACTTTATTTTTCCCCGTGAATTCCAAAGAGATTGCCTTCTACTTTTCGTATTTGTTTTTTCTTTTGTTTCTGTTTGTAGTCCATTCTAGCTGAATGCTTTTATAGTGTTTTCTTGATTGTTGTCAGTTTGGGGGTATTCGGTTGCTGCTGACATTTTTGTTAAGTTAATGTCACAGGAAAAAAAAAAAGAACAACTGTGGCAAACTAGAATCTGGCTTATAGTGTGTGGAAGATACAACTTACGTTTGATTATGTGTAAATACAGTTAGTTAGTTGGAGATTTATCAGATAGCTTGGCAGAAAGAAAGAGGAGCTGAACGAACTGTTTTCAGTAACAGTGCTGTTCATACGCCTGATAAGATTGAGAGAGCTTTTCGAAATACCGATAGGCTTTGAATAAGAAAAGAATAATCACTCCTACTGGCACCAGCTTATCAGGAATGAGGTAAAATGCCAACACTTTTACATTAGCAAAAGTAAATGTTTTAGACACTCTGGGCCCCTTTTTTTTTTCATTCAAGTTAAATAGGAGGTGTGCTTTTGAGTGTGCAGTAATGAATAGAAGGATTTATTACTTTGACTAAATTACAGGTGAATATGTTGATAAAGCATCATCGGCCGCGTCTTTGATAAGCATGCACATCCATGCTGTGCATTCTCTGGAGAAATTAGGCTCTGCCTTTTCCACTCCAACTCTATTAAACATCATTTCTGATGTTACAAGATGCAGTTATGTCCTGTGTCAGTCGAGACTCCCTTTTCCCCCCTGCAGATGGGTGACAGGCATTTGAAACTTAGCTTATCAGACTTGTAAAATGCTGATATGCTGTGGCTAACATAGTTTGGGCATCTCTTAAGTTTCTCTTGAGTTGTGCTGACCCAAACAAACTCTCAGAAAGGAAATCCTTTCAATTTTTCAGGAACAGACTAGGACTAATTATAAATTGAGATGCTTTAATGAGAAGATAAATGTATTTGTCCAAGTAATAGTCCAGTTTAAAAACAAAAAAAGGAGAGGGAGGGAAAGACATTGGTTTTGTTCTTCAATATAAACTATTAAGTTTCTCAGTCCTACCATTTTCTTTTCTTTGAAATGTGATGCCTACAAATAATTTGGTGTATTCAGATTTGATAAATGATAGTGCAAGAGCAGATTGATTGATTTTGGATTACTATTGATTACTCTCAATGAGATCAGTGTGACACACTCGAATCAATAGTATTCGATTAAGCGAGGCACCAGTGTTCTATACATCCAACAGCAGTGGGGAATTCAGGAACAGAATGTTCACAAGCTGATAAATTGACAAAGCGTTCAGCTTTAAATAGCCCTTTGTTCAGCACTAGTTCCTTAAAATATATTTCATTGGAAAGTTCGTTTTTGCAACTCAGGGACCTTTCTGTGGAAGAAAGGTCATCAGTTTTAAGGTTTATTAAATTTTAACTAAAAACAACCAGGCTCCGTTTAGGTATAAAATAATTTAAGTACTTACCGCAGGCAACCTTCATGCTTTTGAGCTGTCGCTCAAAGGTTTCACTCTTTTATGAAGATGTCAATTGTAAACATAAAAATGCATCGCTGGAAATGGAATGGTTTAAGATTCAAAACTGAAATAAAAATTCCTGCCTGAGGAAAAAGCACTATAATCAAAATAGGGTGGTCTTAACTTTCTTCAGAAGTGGGCTTGCTTAGGAGCAGTGCTCGAAGGCAGCAAGCAGAGAACCTTGATCAAGCACAGCCTTTTCTGCTTTTCCTTCTCATCTGAGCGTGTTCATCCCGTCACTAATACTATATACAAAGAGCTGTGATTACTAGTGATGCACTGAAGTCTTTCTGTCCCGAGAAAACTTACAAAGTTGTTAGGAAAGAATAAAAGAAACCCATGTTTCTAGTCCTTTAGCCAACACCCTAAGGGAGATTTTATATACATATATATACACACACATATACCTACACACATATACATATATGTATGTACATATATATATATATATATTTATCATCTTCCACCGGGTGCAGTCTTGACACTTGGAATGTGGTCATGGCTCACAGCTTTACATGGTTCTGTCAAGAGGCTTGCCCCAATATAAGCATTATCATCTTCAGTCCATTAGCTATGTAAATGTCCTCACTTGCAAAACCAATGAGATTTTGACCACCAAGTGCCTGTGAATTCAAGGCCTTATTTGGTTGAAGTCTTTTTTTGTTTGGTTTTGTGGATCAAACCCAGGGTCTCATGCATGCTGGGTAAGTGTTCTACAACTGAACTAACCCCCCACACCCAAGCCCAGACGCAAATCTGAAAATATGCTTGCATAACTTCTTTCAGGTTGATATCGATGTGGTTTTTTTTTTTTTAATGAAAAACTGGTGGTGATAGATGGAAGAGCAATGTGAGAGTAAAATTTGGAATCAAGACATCACCTGTTAAGATATCAAGCTCTTTTGTCCTTGTTATTATTGTTGAATGAAAGTCATGTAAAAGTATTGTGATTTTGTTAGGTCAGACCATATGGAGCTACTCATTTGGTAGGACAAAAACTAATCAAGTATCAACAATTTGGTATGAGTTGGCTGAAGAGTTAAATTTCTTTGTATAACAGCTTATATTCTATCATCAAATTGAAAGTGACAACTGAATTTTGTTTTCTGATGGGATGTATCAGATTATGAATGCCACACGAAATCTATCTCCAACCATGGCGAATACATTGTCATACCATTTGTAGTAATTACGTCAAGTTACTCCCATCTTTCTCAACATTAGAGTGTTGCCAAAGTGTGGTGTTGTGTACACAATGAAAAAAGTGTGTAGTTACCTGTTCTGTCCTTGGGGAGCCAAGGTTCTTGTGGGAGTTTGTGTAAATATTTTGTCTGTTGAGGGAGACCTTGCCACCCATAGAGACTGACACTGTATCAGGAAGGTGTATTGACCCCCTACCCCAAAGGGACCAGTCCATTGGAGACAGGTAAATGCCTTTAAAGGGAACTGGAGAAAGTTGCAAGCTCAAATATATCATCTTCATATTTATTCATTAAGAGTACCTTAATATGCCATTTATGGCCCTTCTCCCTTTTTTTCTTCTTTCCTTCCTTCCCTCCTTTCTCTTGCTTTCTCTCCCTCCTTTCCTCCCTCCCTTCTTTCATTCTCTTTTCTTCCCTTTTCTATCTCTTCCTCCTTTCCTTCCCACCCTCCCTTCTTCCTTCACTTCTTTCTTTTCGTCTTTCTTTCTCTCCCTCTTCCTTCCATCCCTCCCTTCCTTCCCTCCTTCCTTCCCCTCTCTCTCTCCTTCCCTCCCTCCCTCCTTTTCTCCCGTTGTTCCTTCCTTACTTCTTCCCTTCCTTACTTCCTTGCTTCCTCTCTCTAGTACTGGGACATGAACACAGGGCCTCACAAACTCTCTTACCATCCCTCCCCACCCCCCAAGGCTGTGTTATACCACTTAAATGATACCTCCACTTCCAACTCTTTTTTTTGGTTAATTGGAAACCAAAGCCTCCTAGAGTTTTCTTCCCTACTTGGCTTAGAATTGAGATACTCAGACCTCAGCCTCCGGGGATCCACCAGTGACCCTCATGTTCATTCAGTAGGGACACTTTAATATGTGAGTAAGGGTTTTGCTTACCCCCCACCCCCCACCGCCCCTTGAGAAGTATTAAATCTGCGCTCCATTAACCATGCACACCGCTGTGGAGTAGGCAGATGGGAGTCTCTCAGAGTTGACGCTAGAGACTGGAGTGCTTTACTGGCCCTTGCAGCCAGGAAGGGTTTGGAGGGGTGGGGGGATGTCAACCAGTGATCCCAGAGCAACTATTTGACCCTCTCTCCCAGATGTGTGGCTGCTGTTAGTGTTGCCCTGTGCGGGGCAAATAGAACTTTCTTTGCCCACCCGCAGGTGGCAGATGCTGGCTCCCAGCTAGGAAGGAAATCGGCTGTGTGTACAGAGAGGAGGGAGGGGTGCTGATGCCACGGGTGGAAATGTGAACGCCAAGTGCATCTTGACATGGGGTCGCATCAGGACGGGGTAAGTTTTCGTCACTCTGGGTAAACACACGACAGCTTAGCTCTGGTGTCCGAGAGGCAGAGGGTGGGCATCCTTTATTGGAATTTGATTGAATGAATGCCTCACGCCGGTGTCCCACAGTCAGTCTTGGAGTTTTCTCGTCCGAGCGCATTCCCCTCCCTCCCCTGCCGTCTGTGGCACTGGGTTTGATTTATCGCTGGTACTAAGATCAAAAAAGAAATTATTTCTAGGATGTTTGCTATTAGGCGCCTGCAGTGCTGGGGGTGAGGCCAGGGCAAGGCAGTCTTTACATACATGTCAGTACCCTAACCACACTGTGGTCACTGATGGAAGATTCTATATTCTCTGCTCTTCTGGGGAAATGGAATAGAGAGGCTAGCCTCGGAGTGTTTGAAATGACTGCTTTTAAGTTACATATCTCTTGGGTAGGAGGAGCACAAAGCTGTAGCTCACACGTTATACCTGATTAGAATTTTCTTTTTTTTTTCTGTATCTCATTATTTGTTATTCATTTTTATCATTATCATTATTATTAGTATACCCCCAAATCATCAAGTGCTCAGGCACCTAAATAGCCCAATGGAATTCAGTCTTTCTGTGGGGGGAGAGGGGGGAGAGAGGAAGAGGGGGAGGAAAGACAGCAATGGGTTGCATTTTTTGTGGGTGGCAAAGTTGGGGCACTGGAGGTTTTGTTGTTGTTGTTGTTGTTTTGTTTTGTTTTTGGCAAAAGAGAAGCAAGATTTTGTGAGGTGTGCTTCTCCTGGATTCTGGAGCCCCAATCAGGCCATTTCCAACTCAGGATCATAGCTTTTGTCCGTTTTCTCCATTCGTGAGATTTCTCTGAGCAGCATGAACCATCAGCAGGCTGCTAGTCAGCAGCAGGTGTGAACAACATAAAACAGGATTAACACGGAACCAAAGTGTGTACTAAAAACAGAACTCTCCTGCCTTGCTTTTCAAAGGACTGCAGGAATGGAAGATAGAAGCCACTCCGGGCCTGTTCACTATCTGTTTACTAAATAGTGCTCAATGGGCTATGGAAAAAGCTCTGTTTGGGGGCAGAGAAGGCAAGCAAGGGAATCATGTATGCATTTTCTCTTGTTCTTCTGAAGAAAATCATTCTAGAACTTTGCGGGGGGGGGGGGTGAAACAAAAATGGACCTGTGAATCTTGAAGCAGGATTACAGATTAATATTGCAAAGATATAATCCTTCCCTAAAGATTAAACGTTGATAGTTATTTATTGTATTTTCCATCTCTAAAAATATTATTGATTGATTTAGAGTGTGTGTGAGTGGGGGCTAAGGTAGTTTGTATTTTCAGCAAAGGCACAAATAATTTCATTAGAGATTTGATTTCCCTTTCAAATAAAATATTATTATCTACATATGAAAAAGGAGGCTGGTAAAAAATATATATAGTTACTATAGAAGCCTGCAGAGTTTGGAAAATGGATGTTGTATTGAAGTTATGACATTCAAGGTACTTTTCTATACCTTGCTTTGGAAAGACAAAGAAGATGTTTGAAATATGTATTTCATTTGATAATAAATCCACTATGTACTATGTATTGGATTAAGTCTGGGAATCTATTTTCTTTATTAGATTTAGGCTAATGTGAATTTTGAAACTTTGAGGCTTGATTATATGCAGTAAGCTATCTGAAATAAGGAGATAATAATCCAGTCAGTTGGAGAAATTTTAGATCGCACGTGTATGCACACACATAATCTATGTCAACTCTTATTTTTAACACATGCAAATGTTGTTTTCTTTCATATATAATGTTATAGCACTGACTGTTACGGCTCCACAGTATGTTCAAATATAAACATTTATAAAGATAGATTATATTGTTCAATAATATCATACACACCTCTTAATATATTTTCAGTGTCAACAATTAAAAAAAATTAATCCTCTTTTAGCATCCTGTTGCTACAAGTACCTTTGTTACCTTTGATATATCCAAGTCTTATACTGTAATGACTTACTTATTCCTTCATACTTATTATTTTATGTTGCTTATTTACGTATTAGGTTTTTTATTTTTAAAATAGTTGTTTGATTCTGGGATTTTATTTTAGAAGAAGTATTGTCTGTCAATTTAACTTTAGAAGTCTTGATACAAATTTAATTCACCAAGAACATCCACATTTTTATGAATTCAAAAATCTTATTCTAACTTTATGGTACCTATCACTTGCATTTTAATGTTGTTCTTCCCCAGGAATGCCCATTCTATTCTACTTAATATTTTAAATACCGCTGTTATGAACATTAATTAAGTTGTGGGCTCATAGTTTAATGATAGTAAGGGAAATCAGAGTTAGCAGATGTTCATTTAAAATTGACTTCTGAAGTGTATATAACCAACTCTCTGGTGCCAAATTGATTGCTTAAAGTAACTTCACATCCTGCATCAAAAAAGATGACATGCATTCCTTTACAATTTTTTTAAATCATTAAAGTAATCAATATAGTGCCTTCAAATGGCATTTTCCTAATCATTCCTTTAAAAACACTTGTGGTGCAGGTAGAGTGTCAGTGACAACGATCCTGAAGTAAAGGATCACAGGGTAGAACGAAGATGAGTGCCTATAAAACATTATAAAATGAGGCTTTTTATACTTAACTCTTTAGTTCAATTATGGATCAATCTTCAAAACATAGATTTACGATTTTAGTTTGTTACATTTAAGCAAATTCAAGTTCTCCTCTGTACTCCCTAGTGTTTGTTTTTTTTTAAGCTGATGGGAATTTAGCATCATCAGCATAGAAGGAAGACCACATTTAGAGCCTTATTCTCAAAGGTTTAACTTGGAGTTTCTGGAGCTAAGGATCAAACCCAGGAACTCACATGTGCAAGATACACTTTGCCGTGAAGCCATAGCTCTAGCACATGAAATCCGGGTCCCCTGTCCTCCTCTAGCTGATGAACTTTGAAAATTTTGTCACTAAAGTTGTCCTTAAAATATAAGTTACATATATATTTAATATGTGCAATATCAAATTACATATGTGTCATAGAATAATCGTGATTATATATCATATATGTGACAAACAAATGCTCTAGAAGATAGTAATTCCCAGGTTGTAGGGAAAGCAAAGAGGATTTCTTTGAACTGGAGGTTGAGTTTTTGGACTTTGAAGAAAAGGCCTGAATTAATAAACATATTCTAATCAAAGTAAATGACTATTGAAAATAGTGTTTACTAGGTACCCTACCCCTTAATCCTCACCTAATCTCTCAGCTATTGTCTTTGTCCAGCATTCCTGCAAAACTGTTCAGTAGAGTTCCCCAAAGCCTGGGATTTTCATTTGCCTGACAGGACTTGAAGGTGGGATTCAAAGCTGTTCTCTCTCTTCTCTCTGAACCTCTCTCTCAGGATGCATTTTCCTTAGGTGTTTCATGTATTAGGTTTCTTGGAAGATACAGATTGCTTGGCTTCAGAGCATTAAAATAACTCTCACATTTTTAGATGTTTATAATGAGACCATCAGTGAACTTAGGCAATAAGATTTATATTGGCACCAGTTAAGTTTATAGAAGGATTAAAATCATACTATCATGGTACTATTGCCAATCGAAATATGCCAGAACTATCTCGAGAGAGTTTTTGTCAAGTGTTTATGCTCAATTAAAATTTATACTGCATGCAACTGAGTACTTGTCCTGTGATATCTTGGCATCATTACGTTGCAAGTTTCCAATTGCAAATTATATACAAATAATATAAATTATATATTTATATATAAACTATATATTAACATATTATATATACATATTGCAAATCTTTTTTTGTTCCAATACCACAAGATCACAAACTTTGGAAGGGCAACAGTTTTGGAAATGACAGGAGAAAAACATGACAAAGAATTATCTCAATTTGAGCCCAGCTAGGATTTTTCACAACACACCAAGCTATGAAAGTATGCTTTAAAAAAAATCCAGCACTCCGTATATTGGAAGGGAATCTTGCTTTTTTGTAGGTTCTGAATCATGTGCTGAATCATCTAACCCATCTTTTCTCTTCATGAGGACTTCTAGCAAATATTTGCGAGAATACTTCTCTTTCCCATAGTCTTTCCCCACTTGACCCTATTGCCATGAATTCTCCCCACTTTTTGAAGCTGAAATGACACGGTGAAAACCCATGTGTGCTTTCTTTATTCATAGTGCTGGGATAGCTTGGGAAACGTTTCCCTGTAGTCTTAGGAAACCCACTAACAAAGCGATGGCATAAAACATGCAAGGTTGCTGGGGATCAGGGAGCAGGGAGGAAGAGGGCAGCTGGTAATTTATGATTCCTCTGGTCGTGCACGGTAAAGAATTTGTCAGTGCCCCACTTCCACCCCACCCCCAAACCACACACTGCTCCGTGTTAGGATGATGATAATGTACCTGGAAGGAAAAGGCAGGCTATGCCCAGGCAGTCAGCATCAGACAGGGCGCCATGCCATCTGCCCTACCTGCTGCTTTCATAAGTCCATCTGGTGACTGCATTCGCTCATTGTAGGCCTCTTCTAAGGAACATTCGGACTAAAAAGCCGGCAGTGTGAATTATTTGGGTAGCGGGTATAAATAAACAGAGGGAACAGAGAAAGTAATGGGGGAAGGAAGTAAAGAACGCTGGTGCTTTTGTGCTGCATGTGTCGAATATAATGCACAAAAGCGTTCGTTTGCACTGTAGATTTAGATGTACAGATTGCTGCATATAGTTGACAAATCAAGGAACTCTGTCTAGATTGAGAAAGTCTTCCGATTGACTTCGAGCTCACCAGCAGTGCCAGGTAGGGAGTCTTCCAGACTTTCAACATAAAAAAAAAAAAATTCAGAAAAAGCCATTGATTCAGTAGGTGTAAAACAACAACTCTGTGTCCAATGAACACTACTAATGTTTTCTCAAGGTGGGGGCAAATATCATATCTGACTTTTTAGTGAGATATAGTTTAAGTAGATTTGTTTTTTCTTTCCTCTCAGATATAAAAATGTAGAAAACAGTAGTTTATTTTATAGGTGGCCCATCAAAAATAGTTTAATGAGGTACTATCTACAAAGCACGTATAGAGATTCAAACACACACATTGATATTTACTAAATATGGAAGGAATTTCTTCAAATATATAAGTTTGTATATAACCAGCGTGGGTTTATGAGTCTGAATAAAGCACATGGCCAGGCCCATGTCCTGGGAATTGTAGATTGAATGCCAAAAAGAAATGCTTAAATTGAAAGCTGAAATCAAATCACTTATTTATATTAAAATGGACTATGAAAAGCAGGAGAGTGTAATCAAGATGGTTTTTAATTAACATCTCCCTGGAGATGTTTTGTATCTATCAAGATTGTTTGGGACCATGAGAAGGCCCAGAAGGAAAAAGGTAGTTTGTGAGCAATGACTATAGGTTTAGAACCAGAGATGCAATGGTACCATCCAGACTAAAGGACAATTCCTACCTTATCTAGTAGTTGGTTATAGACTGAAAGCTTTATAATTAAACTAATATATGCTTTTTAAAATACATTTTCATTTTTACCTTATCGATTGAATAGTTTTGTAGATAATATTGTGTTGTATATAACCAGTTTATTCTTTCCTCCCTCCCTCCTTCCTGTCATTTCTTTTCCTCACCTCCCCCCTCCCCCCCTCTTCATTTGTTTTTGGTACAAGACCAAGACTCAAACTTGGTACCTAATGCTTTCGTTCACTGGCTGGTACACTACCAATTGAGCCATGGCTCCAACCCCAAGCTAGTTTATTTTTTAACTGACTTACCTCTGATGAAGCCAAAGCAAGGAGAATGGGTTTGTGACCATTTCCTGATTCTGTGTATTCAAAAAGAAATGTGAATCTCATTGCTGACTCTAAAGGTAATAACTCTGCATTTTTTCTGCTTTAAGGTAATTGATTTATACTCAGTCTCTTTGTGAAACATATTTGGGATTATTCCTTTTATCTCAATTCAAAACTTTATTTTCCAGCACCAAATACAATGAGATGTCTGGCTTGAGCCAGACAACTCTGTAAATATAAGGCCTTCTATTACATTTCAACTAGATTGAACAACATGGAGTTTATCCTCACCTAGTCAGTATTGAGTCTCTCATCTCCCCGCCTGGTATTTCATCTCTCTTTTTCCCAGCCACATATTAAATACAGCCCTCCTTTAACGACCTTTGAAAATACCCCCAACTTCCATGTGTCCAGGATTAATAACAGGGACCTTTAAAACTTTTTCTTAAATTATCTTGTACACTCACTCCCTATAGTTACTGGGATATTGTTTGTCCCTATAGCTAGACAAAGGATGGAGTTGTCAGAGCTTTGACTATATTAAAAGCAAGTTACCTTTTATCTGATCTGAGTAGGGGTTAGCTATCAGTACTGGATTAGACTCACTGTGGAATTGATGTCCTCCAGGAACATGGAGCCATATGTCAAGGCTCCATAGTTAGCCAAAGCTATCAAATATTTTAGACAATTTTGAAACTCTTTCACCATAAGAACACTCAAGGATGGTATTTCTTATTGTGTGTTGCCGTCACAGTGGCTTGCTGCACTTGTTTGTTTTATCTCTTTCTGCATCCTGATATGAGGGTATTCAGTTTCTCTGACTTCATCTGGACAGAGCTGGGGTAATTCACATGGTGATATTGTCAGACCATGGACTTGTGTCCACTTTGGCAGGAAGAGCACACATTATCCTGAGATACCACCAAACATGTCTGTCTCAGTAGGGGAAGCCTGGAGTCAGTTTATTTCTATAACATGATGACGGGAACTTAGGAAAGCAACACACATCAGCACATCATGTTTGTTCCATCTACCTTTTGTTGTTGTTTTAGCATTTTATACATTGTTTTCTTTCTAGTCTTATAAGACTAGACGCATTTAATCTGGATATTAATTTTATTTTTTGATCCACATTTTCATTGGTGATCTGTTTAAAGACATACACATCAAGCATTTTTTTATTGTTTTATATTATTACTATTGCTTTAATGATGATACAGTCACTTTAAACTCAGGCCCTTAGATGCAGTTCCTTATCTTTTTTACTCAAGGCTGGTATTCTGTCATTGGAGCCATAGCTTCACTTCTGGGTTTATGGTGGTTTATTAGAGGTAAGAATCTCATGGACATTCCTGTCTGAGCTGGCTTTGAACTGTGATCCTCAGGAGACTGAGGTCTCCTGGATAGGTTGGATTACAGGTGTGAGCCACTGGTACCCAGTTTCATTGAACACACACATTTGTTAAGAAGTCTGACAGACAAAAATTCATGATTTCTTCAAGGAGACACCCAGAAGGAAATCAATTAGAGTAACTCTTTGATCATCAGAATGGCTTTATGATTGTGTGGTAAATCAGTGTGTCCAATGATTTTTATTTTTTTGTTGCTTGCAGGCCTCGAAGTCAGAGCCTGGGCATTGCCTCTGAACCTCTTTGTGCTCAAGGCTAGCGCTCTACCACATGAGCCGCTGTGACACTTCCGATCTTTGAGTGGTTAATTGGAGATCAGAGTCTCATGGGTACTTTTCTGCTTGGGCTAGCTTTGATCCACGATCCTCCAATCTCAGCCTCCTGAGTAGTTAGTATTATAGGTATGAGCTACCAGTGCCCAGCTAAAGACTTCTTTAAAACAAAAATTAAAAGAGTGAAAGTCTTTGCATAGCACAGTATACATCTCAAAAGGAAATCTCCTTTTAGTGGTTCTCCTTGTACTTTGCTGTTGACAGTTAAGTGAAATCAGATCTATTTATAGCAGGCTGGCTGCTTTAAATACGGCTGTCTAATGCAGCTATGGTATTATTAATGATACAGGGTAAGTAGCAAATAGTAGCATCTATGTTACTTTTAATAGCCTCTCATAAAGAACTTCATTATCCCATTCATAAAAAAAGAGAGTGAAAGAGAGATGGCACAGTAAATCACAGATATTTTTATGGCTGCCTAAGTGGGGAGGTAAGGTGACCATTTGGGGTGTTCCCAAAGCAAGGCTCATGAATAGAATGGTATTTATTTAAGCATCCAAAGCAGTGTAGCCCAGTCATCTTTTGTTCTGGGATATCACACCAAGTTTTAGGGTTGATATGATGCTAGATTCCTTTAATTTCTCTCAAGGAAGATAAAACCTAGCTGTATGGGACAGGAAATAGGCCCATAGTAAAAAGGGGAGAGAGATGGGTCTACTGATGAGTACAAACAGAAGGAACATTTGTGCACAAAGTAATGAAGAAGTTAAGGAAAATCTACCAGCAATATTCTATTACCAAGACCATGCAGAAGGTTGGACTGTTAATCTCAGTTTGCCAATTGAGTGTCATATTGTTTGGGGTTATTTTTGTTTTAGTTTTTTTTTTTTAATAATGCACTTCATTTTGGGGATCAAGATAGTCTGGTGCCGACTGTGTGGGTTTGAAAGCCAGAGAAATTTATGCTGCAGCTTAAAGTATGTTAAGCAAAAAGTGCTTGGCGGGAGCAGGCACTCAATAAATATTTCACATAACCCCCTCCACCCGCCAGCTTTTGCTGTTAATAATGGGGTTGTTAGTATTACTAGAGAGAAAGTACAAAACTGAGATTTCACTTCTCAAAGCCAAATTAGCTTCTTACCTCAACCGACAAATTCTGAAGTTGAAATGAGTCATAATAAGGATTAGTCAGGGGAGCTTGAATTGAACCTATTTCTCTTGCATGTGTGAGTCCTTATCAGTCTCCGACTACTTATAATTGCTGGCTTCACTTTCTAGAATTAGCAAAGAAGAAAGCAAAGTAAAGACAGAAGCCCCTTGCTGGTTTCTTCTTGGCTTGGAATGTTAAGGCAGAATAGAACTATAAAAATATAATAATAATAATAGATTCCTGCCTATTATTATTGTTTTTGTTACTATTATTATTGTGTGTGTGTGTGTGTGTGTGTGTGTGTGTGTGTGTGTGTGTGTAGAAACAATAGCCAGTGTCTAGTAAGGAGAAATTCTAGGTTCTTTTATCTCTACTTTTGCCTCTCTTTTGTAAAGCAAGGGAATGGCTTGGCTTTTATGTTCATCAGTGCTGTCAGATTTGACTCTAAGAGTCCCTTACAAGTCTTATGGGTCAGTAGTGGAAGAAGACAGGTCCTATTTATAAGGTTGTGAACAAATGAGCGTGTGAGTGTATAATGACAGAGAAGGAGCAGAGAAAGAGAGAAGGGGGAAAGACAGAGGAAGAGGAGGAAAAGGAGAAGTGGTGGGGGAGAGTCAGACAGAGAGTGGAGTCCTTAAGCAATTTTGGGTTTCAAGTGAGTTTTCTTTAGAAAGCATTATATCTAACGATTGGGCTGATTTTATCCTCTTGGGGTGATCTTTTATTTATCTGATAAAATGCTTAGAAAGTAATTTGTCAGGGGAACATCTTGTTACTGTAAATTTGCTGAATATACAATAAAATTGCCATATCACAGATGGGAAAATGAAGAGCTCAAGAAACTAAAATAGCCAGAGTCTTCTTTCAGTTTGATTTTTCCGATTTTTCCCTTTAAAACAAACACTTTGCAAAACTCCCAGCTTAGTAGGAAGCATCAGAGGCATGTGTATATATATGGGGGGGAGGGAAGGAGGGAGAGAACCATCCCCCAAAGTGAGAGAGTGTATAATAGAAGAAGCAGGTAATAGTAGATATTGGTGCCTAGTACTTTCTCCCTAGGCCAACAATGACTGATCCAACCATTAAATTTCAGTCCAAGCTGATTGACTGAGTGGATTTATATAAATTAAAAAAAAATACAGGTCAGATGCCTTTTCTGATAGAGTGCAAATGAGAAAGAGGAATATTCCTTTAATCTTCAAAGGAGGAAATCCATGCGCAAGGCTTTCCCATCAATAAAGTAGGACAGCATCACTCTTGCAGGCTTTGTCCCATAAGTTTTAGTTGATGGATAAATATTACACTAGACTTTCCCCCAGTTCTTCAGCAAGAGGCAATTTCTAAATTAGCACACGTGGTAAAGATTTTTCCCAGCTTGTGTGGCAGTTTGTTCTTCTGCTTTCTAGAGAGGAAAGGGTAGGATTCTAGTTCCATTTTTATTTCCAGTGTAACAAGTGAAAATGGCATTAGTTAAGGAACAATGACTTTTATTCATACTCATTGTCACTGCCTCATGTCCATTTGTCCATTGAAATGAGCCACTTATCATTCTTCCAGGATTTTCCTCTTTCAATATCAAGAGTTATGAAAGGAAAATTCCATTTTTCCCCTGGCCCTCCATGACAGGCAGACTGAAGATTGTGGTCATTTGGATTAAAAACATATCCATCACCACCAGCCGGCAGGTTATTACGATGTCTCCTTTGAATATATGAATGCATACACTGCATGGTGGAAGTCTAAGAATGCCAACTTTTTAGATAAATAATTATCCCATTGGTGATATACAGCATACTGTTGCCATATTTTCTCACTTTTACAACATTCTTGCCCTTATCACCCATAACATAAATCTTTTGCTTTCATATTTAATAAAACTACTAGGACAACAACCCCCTGTTCCTCAGTACACTCAACCAATCACACAGCATCATTTGACTGTCATTACTTGTTTTTATTTGTGACACATATTTTAGTAGTCTGTCTAGTTTAAGCTTGACAGGACAATTGATACCTCAAAGGCAGGTAAATAAGCAGATGACCTTACTTAGGTGCTACCTATGACCTCTGCCTGCAGCCCTCAGTTTCTGAGGTTCCAAATACAGAAAGATGAATGGAGGAATAAAGTTCTCATTATCAGTCAGTGGTATTATCTGAGCCTGCTTATCTGTCAGCTGAATTTTGGAGATGGGGAGAAATATGTGCAGGCTAAAGAAGTAGTGGCCATGTTGCAAGAGACTCACTTCTTAGCTGTACTTCCCCTAGTCACAGATTCTTAGCTATGGGAAATGGGAGCATTCCTCCATGTCTCCTGTACAAGATTAGGGAATTGTTGAACCAGGTTGTTCAACAATTGTTGTTTCCTATTTTCTCTGATCTCTTCTAAGTTTGTTTCTCACTATCAGCCTCAATTTTCTTATCAGGAAAGTTACTACTTATACACTGACCATTATTTACTATTTATTTATTGGTTTTCCAGTAAAAGAACAGATCTGGCTCTGAAGGTGGAGTCAGCAGCAGGTCACATGTGTTCCAGGAGATCTGATTAGTTAGCTACAGAGCAACAACCGTGGAAAGTTTCCAATGTTTCCTTTTCTTCTCAAAAACCCTCCATTGGATTTGGAAAATAAAAAGAAATAGCTTTGTTTTGCTTCTGGAAAACAGTGACTATCATGGCAGACCTAAGGGACATGGGTCTCTGGGATGTGACTGCAGAGCCAGTGAGAACGAGAATGGTGGTCTTCTGTACTGTGCATGACACAGGAATTGCACAAAGGCAGTTTTCATGTGTTGGGTTTTTTTCCCCCCCAGAAATCACTTGTTATTCCTGAACTGGTCAGAGATTCCTGAACTGAGATGTCTAGTTTTCCCTGCGCTGAGTGGCTATGATGGTCAAATGGACTTGTAAGATGTTGTCTCTAGTTGGAAGTCCCTCAGACTTCTGTAGGTGTTGTCTAAGTGAAATATGACTCACTAGGTTTTTCGTGCATTACTCATTTCTAACACACACACACACACACACACACACACACACACACACACTCTTTGTGTAGCTTTTCTTGTATGTATGGCATTCGTGGGGTTTGAACTCAGGGCCTAATTGCTCTCCCTGAATTTTTTTGGCAATGCTCTACTACTTGAGCCAGTGCTCCACTTCTGACTTTTTTTTGCTCATTAATTCAAGATAAGAGCCTCATGGACTTTGCTGTCCTGGCTGGTTTTGAACCATGATCCTCATATCTTAGTCTCTCAAATACCTGGGATTATAGGCATGAGCCCTCAATGCCCAGTCTCTTTTTTGTAGCTTTTTGACCTTTCCTGAAATATCACATTTTCCTTTGGGAAAAGACCTCATAGTCCTCCTTCCCTGGCTGTACCATGCTGTGCACAGATGTGTGAACTGACTGAATGAAAATTGCTGTATCATGAGTTTACCGTAGTAATCTCAAGCCCTGAGAAATTGTTATTGTGTGCAATACCCTTAAATAATAATGGTGGAAAATTAATTTGTCTCAGACTATACTTCCTAAGTATTTCAACAAACCCAATCCACCTCTAAAATCATAAGCTCAGTCATATTTTATAAGGTATCTTTTGTATTGGCAAAAATAATATATAATTTTAGAAATAATTTAACTTTGCATCATGTGTTAAGATTTCAAAAACTTTTTATGTCTGTTTTTTGAAATTTCAAATTCCTGTGTGCTACACATGATGGTACCAGAGATTAGTACCACCATTTTAATAATTAGATAAATAAGACACAGTGAATTAGTATGACTTAATTAGATATACCAATATAGTTAATTGATCACAGCAACTAAGTGGTCAGAACATTCTACCTAATAGCTAGCTCCGATTTTCCACAATGTGTAATAAATCCTTTTTTCCTTATTGGAAGATAATTATTTTATCAGGTGAATGGTAATCATGATTCAACCTTTTTTCTATGATATAAATAATCATAATGTTGTCTAGGTTGCTAACATATTTCAAGTTTTCAATATCATTCTTTGTTCTTAGGCATTTTAAGAACTAAGAATTTTTTTCTTTACTGCATATTATTTTGGTCATGTTTTTGCTATGAGTTCAAATAGCCATGATAGGAACATCTCATCATTTCCTGAAAGAAAAATTAAACTATAGAAAATAATAAATTTAGGAGATTAAAAGTGCACATTGCTCTAGGTAGACCACAATTGGTGTAATATGTTGGCTGTTATTAAATCTTTTTAGTGCAGCATTTTGTAAATTAGAGGAAATTTAGACATTAATAATTCAGTTTGTAGTTCTAGGTCTACCACAGCCCCATTTCCTCCTCTGTAACATGGAAATGAAACTTGCCAAACAGAATCGTCTTGATAACCATTGGAGAACTTTAACTTCTTTCTCCAACTGCAGAGGAAAAAAAAAGACTTTCAAGCTATACTGTAGGGACATGTGGAAGAAGGTCAGTATTTCATGAGAACATTATCTAGACAACCACAGTTGTCTCCAAGACATGTCTGGAGAGAATATTCTCAAATCTATCTGTACAGCTTCTTTGCCTCCTGCTCTCTAGAGTTTAAGATTTGGAATTCAAAGGAAAGGCACAGACAGAACAGACACAGGCTCTGGTGAGACTGGGTTTATAATATTACTGAGAAGCAATGTTTTCATCTGATGTGTTACTTTGCATTTTATTCATTCTTCCACTAGTATGTATTAAGTCATTTATGAAGCAGCAAATAAAGTAACCTCATTCCTTAAGAAAAAATGTTCAATGTCTTTAAAACCTTTTTGTTATGTGGTAATTATAGATTCATATGCATTTACATAAAATAATGTGGAGAAATCCTGTGTAAACTTCAGGCAGTTTACATCAGATGTGACGAGTTTCCTAACAATAGTATAAGGCTGCAATAATAAACAGGCAAGTGACCACAATGTAATCCATAGTTTTCAAATTTCCAGTTTTGTATACATTTGTTGCTCTGTCTATGTGTTTAGTTCTGTTTTTATTTTATCATGTAGAAAATTCCATTGACCATGAATACAGACAGGAAACCAAAATCTTAGCATGTATTTATATTCTGCTTTAAATATCACACTTGGTTAGAGCTCCAGCCTTGCTGGGAAAGTGAGACTCAGTTGAACTTTTACTGATGAGTAGGAGCTGGCCAGATAATGAAGCCAAGGACAGAGAGGATGCACTCGGAGTGAAGAAAAAAGGCATTGAAAAGCAGATTGGCAAAATGAATTCCAAATCCTGAAGCATTCATTGTGTAGATTGAAGGTTCAAGGTTCCCTTCTCTGCTAACAATGCCATCTAGGTATTCCAAGTTAAGAAACATCTGAAAAGTGAGCACTAGATATGTGTGTGTGCATGCGTGCGTGTGTGTGTGCCCACATGCACGTGAAGGAGCTCCAGTTCCAGCATATGAACTTAAACTCAGTACCTGAGTGCTATCCCTTAGCTTTTTCACTCAAGAATAGCACTCTCCCACACGAGCCACAATTCCACTGCCATCATTCTGCTAGTTAATTGGAAATAAGAGTCTTACAGACTTTTCTGCCCTGGCTAGCTTCCAATTGTGAGCCTTCTATCTCATCTCCCTGAGCAGCTAGGATGACAGGAGTGAAGCACTAGCCTGCGACACTCTTGTTCAGCCGAAATCTTTTTTAAATTTAAGTTAAAATGCAAATGCTCTTTCCAGGTAGATTCCTAGAACTGCATATTCTTAGAAATGTATGCTTTTATCTCCTTGGGGTGTCCAGGCAAGTTCAGTGCTTTGCCATTTGAGTGATCCTCTTAATTCCTTTCATCTCTAAATGTTGCTTTGAAGATAGGTTCTCTCTCACTTTGCCCAGGCTAACCTCAAATCTTCTATTTCCCCTGCCTTTTAGTTCCTGAGTAGCTGAGATGGTAGGTTTGTGCCACTATACCTGAGTTTACTCATATTTTGTAGATTGTGCTTTTTAAGCTATTACTTTTTACTCTGTGTATAGACTTGTAGCTGAACCACATATTAAAGTCAAGTGATTTTCTTGTTCCCACTTTCCAAATCTCATTTTTTGTTTTGTTTATTCTGTCTCGCGAGACATTTCCTTCTTTACTGCAGAAACAAAGCAGGTTTTCAAAGCACATTTTGCTGGACGCTCATTGCTCATGCCTGTAATCCAAGCTTCTGGGAAGGCTGAGATCTGAGAATTAAGGCTTGAAATCAGCTGGAGCAGACAAATCTGAGAAACTCTTATGTCCAGTTTTTTGTTTTTGTTTTTGTTTTTTTGGCCAGTCCTAGGCCGTAAACTCATGGCCTGAGCACTGTCCCTGGCTTCTATTTTGCTCAAGGCTAGCACTCTGCCACTTGAGCCACAGCGCCACTTCTGGCCATTTTCTGTATATGTGGTGCTGAGGAATCGAACCCAGGGCCTCATGTATACGAGGCAAGCACTCTTACCATTAGGCCATATTCCCAGCCCCTTATGTCCAGTTTTTAACCAGAAATAAAAGTAAATAAAAAGGTGGAACAGGAGGTGTGGCTCAAATGATAGAGTGCCAGAAGTGAGTAAAAGATAATGTGTAAGAGCTTGATGCCCTGAGTTCAAGTGCTAGTAACATGCACACACAAGTGAAGTAAAGCATCTTAATTCAATCATGTTGATGCATTATGACAACCTAAATGTGGCTTGTTCGTGAGAGCCATTTAATCTTGAACATATTTTAGGTGACAAATGGAGAGTGAAGTCAACTAAGTTTTCTTGACCTTGAAAATATGCATACAAATGTTTGGAGTTATTTTCCATTGACATACAAGTATTAGAAAACAATACAGAGGAGACTGTATCATTCAAGTCAATAGGATAGCTTTCCTTCTGGTCATAAATTAGATAAAATTCTGCCTAAGAGACTGAAATTTGAAGTTTGCCGTGGGTTCTGCCTATAATTCCGGAGCAATTGCCTGTGCTTTTGAATAAGTCATCTCTCTCTTCAGTCACTGTGTCTTTGGGCATAAATGAGAAAGAAAAGTAGGTACTGATGGAAAATCCACTAGATCCTGCTGTTCTAAGGACCAATCCAGGGCATAAGACTCACTGGAAATGTCTGGGAATGACATATAATTACAGTCAACCTCTTCACAGTTCTGGTTAAATCAAGTTGACTGAGATAAAATTTACATGCAATGAAAGAGATGTATTTAGTCTACAATTCATGACAAATGTGACTCCTATTTGCCACCCAGTAGCCTCTTTATCATCCCATCTCTTGTTCTAGACAAACACTGGTTGGTAGGTCAGTTTTCTTTGCTCTAGAACTTGACCAATCAGATTTTTGTAGCATCTAGTTTAGAACTCTAGCTTGTTTTGCCATTTTCATTTATCCAAGTGTTCTTTTATTCTCCTCCCAACCCTTCTCTACTCTCTCTCTCTTTCTATATTCTATATATATATATATATAAATATATATATCACATATGCATCGTAATGTTCTCTTCAGATATGTATTTATGGGTGATAATAATACCTGTGATAAATATAAATAAGAAATAGATCAGAATCTCCTAATTACTTATGAAACTTCAGGAAAAAGATATGTGTATCCAGTTCATTTTCTATATGCCAATAATTCTTCCCAATGCTCATAGAAATATTGAGTAGTGAGCTAGCAGGCTAAATGTGTAATCAAAAGCTCCTATTGGTGTCCAAAACTTATTATACTTTTCATTTTCTACTGTAGGCCTGTGGATCTTTATGTACTGTTGCCTTTAGAGATAACAAATTTTCATAGACTTAGAAGGCAATAAAACACATTTAACACTAAATCTTTACTGAGCATAGTTTAATCTTTCTCTGATGCAGGAAGCACTTTATAATTTTATTGCCATGCAGGCTCATTATTGTGAATGCCAGTTATTATACTGGGTAAAGACAGAAGACATGGTCCATCAAAAGTCTGTACTCATGAAATCTTAGATGGAAAAAGGTTAGTGTGTATTTATCCATGTACATCTCCTTACTTTCAAACATGCATCCCCCCCCCACTTTTCCTTTCTCCTAGTTTTCTTTGTATTTTCTCCCTACCCTTCTCTTCTTTTTTCTGAATATATATATATCACCTTCTTGAATTTCCTTAACAAAAACCCAATTTCAGGCTTTCTTGGTGTGAAAACCATGACAAAGTGATTTTATAGCCAGTTTTGAAAGTGACTAAAATTTGACAACAATTGTGTCTTATGACAACCTTTGCTTTCATGTCGCTGGCCTACTTTTATATCATCAGGTTTTTTTTTTAAACTCCCAAATATGAACAATTTTGTATCTCTGCATTGGCTGAAAACAAATCCCCTTTTCCAGGAATACATTTTAGTGGAAGACAGTCTAGTTCTCTTAAGTCATCAGAGCCTTAACACTTTAACTCTATAATATTCAATTTCTCACTCACTGAGAACCAAAGCCTTTTTTCTTTCTTTTTTTTTTTTTTAGTGGTCTGTGTTCATAAAGGTTGGGGAAGAATTAGTATTATGGAACTAAACCAGATTAAGGGGGAATGTGAATTAGATTTGGTAACAGATGGTGCTGTGGAAATTACAGGCTCTCTGTGAATGGCTGGGACGGCAGCTTGCCTCTGCTCTGTCTCTCCTGTTCGCACACTTGATAGACGGGTATAAATCACAGCAATCCTGTCTTGACAGCCAATTTCGAGAATTTGATCTGGTTAAAGACATGGCTTTCCTGCTCCACTCACAGAAACCTGCTTCTATTTTATTTTATTTTTACATAGCATCTTGTCATATTTAGAAAAGTGGTCTCACCTGTCTCTCCTTAATGAAATTTTTCTTAATTACTGTTTTAGCTCTTTAGTGTTAATTACTTTTTCATTCAGCCTGAATTTTCCTAATATCACTGAGGGATTTTTTTTCCCCTTTCTCTCCCACCTCCCTCCCTGCACACCCCAGCTCAGACTCTTTTTTTATTTCCACACATATGTTTCTATTATTTTTCAAAAAAATGCTTTTCATTGTCAGAATTTACTGTCAGAGGCACTATTTGGTAATTGATATTTGAAAATCCTAATTACCAAAATCATTATCATAAGGAGACTTTAATGTGATAAGGTTCCAAATCAGAAAAAAAATTAAGGCGTCAGAAGCAATCACTAAATATAGCAATTATTTTGACAAAATTGCATTTAAAAATGTAAATGACAAGGGCTGGCAAGCCCAGTGAGTAAAAAAAGAAAAGAGAAAGAAAAGGTTTTTATTTTTACTTAGACTCAGTTCACTTCTGGATGCTCTTGGAGAGATCCTGGAAATCAGAACTAAAAAGCAGTCTCTGCCTGGTGCAGGGCCTCTAAATAAGAGGCTGGAAATATTGAACAAATTGCATGGCCCCTTTCCATGCTGGCCCTCCGGTCTACATGCTCAGGAGACAAGTCCCAGGGTTGCCTTTTACAAATCCATGTGTGGCAATGAACTGGAGACATATCAAGGAAAGGGAAATAAGAAGAGAAGGAAAAATCACTCCAAAAATGAAGTGAAGATTCTTTGAGCCAGCCACTAACAGTTGGTAGAAATGAAGCCTCCTACTGGCAGTCAAATCAAATGTAGTAACAACTCAAAGGCTCCCTGCGGCTTGCTGACAGCGTGGTGTCCCAAGCTGGAACAAACATTCACTTAAACACTGATTGCAGCCAATTGCCCTTTACACCAATGCCTCCCACCAAATAAAATAAAATAAATAACAAATAATAATAATAATAATGAGCAAAAAAAAAGAGAAGCCTTCTAGGAAAAATGAAACAATAACAAGACTCTGATTCCCCAGTTTCCCCCAGCTGTTTGTCCCTTTGTAGGCCACTGGGGAGCAATTTCTCTGTTGAATGTAGTTGTGGTTTCTCTACAAAATGTATAATTATCCTTACACACACTCATACACACACACATACACATGCATATGCACAGACCCACAAACATGAACAGATGCACACACATATGTGCAGACACACACAACCACAGACATACACACACATGCCGGCGCACACCAACACCTCTTCACACATGGGTCTGCTTTTATGTGCTTTTAGGCCAGAACCTTTACTCTCAGAGTCTTAATCATCTTACTCAGTATATACACACACACATAGATAGATAGATAGATAGATACTCAGTATATATATATATATATATATATATATATATATATATATACTCAGAATATGTATATATGCACACATATATGTGTGTATGTATACTTATACATATTCTGAGTATATATGTATACACAAACACATATAGTCAGTGGTGAGGCTTGAACTCAGGGCATGGGCCTTGTCCCTGAGTTGGTCACTCAAGGCTAGTGTTCTACCACTTTGATCCACAGCTCTGCTCCCAGTTTTTCTGGTGGTTAATAAGAGATAAGAGATAAGAGTTTCCTGCCTGGTCTGGCTTCCAACTATGATCCTTAGATCTCACCCTCCTAATTAGCTAGGATTACAGATGTGAGCCACCAGCACCTGACCAGAGTGGTTTTCATTTGAGTAAAATGTATATTTTAAGAAATGGCATTCATTTTGTCCGGAAGCATGGTAGCAAATTCTGTTACTTTACAAATGAAGAAAATCAAGGGGGGCCCAGTAACTCGTCTTATCTTAACCAGTGCCAGGGCTAACGAGAGAATCCTGCCTTCTACTTTGTCCACTGGTATGAGTAGGGACCTCTGAGTAGGCCACATGGCAAGCATGTTCCTCTGACCTGGCTCTTTCATGGCTTCCCTGGATATCATCTTACACTGCCCAATAATCCCTTTTTAGAAAACCCATCCCGTCACAGAACAAACCCTTGGTCCTTACCTTCAAACTGTCATTTGTGTGCTTTAGCTTCCTCTTTGATTCAGGCAGCTAGCTCATCGAACTGTTTTAAAAGAGTGCAACCAAGAAGAATGTCCATCTCCCCTCCCCCCACGCTCTTCTGCTTCAGCTGAACAACACCTGAGTATCCCCGCCCCCCGCAATATAGAATATAATCCTAACCTCTGCTATCATTAATCACCCAAGACCAGCTGCATTGGCATGCAGATGTTAGCCTTTGCAGACTAAGCTAGTAAGTAAAAACTATAAATATACTTAACTACTGCCCGGCAGATATGTCCATTATGTCCATTTGCACTACAAGTCCTTCTCTGATATACACATTCTTCTGTGTACTCAATTCAATCATTTTTTTTTCTACCAAGATCTCTTCCCAGCATTTAGATGTAGCTACTGTAATTCACCCAGTGTCAGAGTACGCTTTGGAGTCCCACGCTAAGAACGCTGTGCTGTCTCAACGGGGCAATTGCTTTATGGGTAATTGTAATGGCTTTTACAAAACATTTTCTTAATGACTAAAGGGTGGCATCAATATTGTAATCTCAATATCCTAACAGCAACTCCTGATAGCATCCTTCTTTCCTGTTTCTGCGTAGCAAAGAGAAAGGGAGAGAAATTCAGGCACCCTGGGCTTTCATTGACCTGGGTTTGATTTGTGAACTCTGTCACTGGAGTATGTGGGAAAAGCATCTATATTCAATTGTCATTTGTAAAGATCAGTTGCATAGACTTCCCATGAGTTGAATGTCTGTTTATTTCTTCTCCAGCGAGAGATGCCACGAGAAGGTCTTCATTTAGCTGTCAGTCCCCTGTTGTGCTGACTTCTCTTCCACTCACTCCTTGACTGCTTGAAGACAGAATTGTCTGGACACAAGCAAACTTTATTGATCCATATTTCTGTTTGAAAGACTAGAGATTTGTAGAAGCAAGAGACTATTTCTTTCCTCTGGAAAGCTTACTGCAGAGGAGGGCTGTTCCTGGCATAGTAAATCTCTAAGATGGAATAAAATGTTACCTTCAGCATATATTGTAAGCTTCATTTGGATGATTTATCTTATGGAGTTTTTCTTTTCTTTTTTAACCTTCGAAAGCCCTTTCTTTTTAGTGATGGTCCCCACCAAGAGCTCAGAGCTATTACCTTCCATGCCAGGCACATGGGCCCACCTAGTAAACTCAGGGACAATACCTGGGTTGACCCTAAGGCATTCTACTCTGATGGCCCTTCTGCTCCTTGTACTTTTGGTTTCCAGAAGAGTAACTTGCGTAAACCAAGAAATGCCCTTTAGTACTTGAGGTAAAATGCTTGTTTCCCCATCTTCTAGGCATCAAGTTTCTGATAAAGCAGAAAGTTCTCTTTTAAAATCCACAGGTATCATCTTGTCAGATGGTTGGGAGGACAGAGTTAATTAAGCTGCATTAGGGCAAATATACACACTTGTTAAAACACTTAATTTGCCTCGATAGTATTGATTCCATGGCAGAAGTTTGTTTAAACGAAATGGTATTCCCCCCCCCCCACCCCGCAACTGTTATAGTCCTTGAGTACAATCTGGATAATAGCTAATTGCCACCATCAGTTAAATATCATCTTAGTTATAAAATAATGTCGTAAGAATTGATTTGGACTTGGCAGTAGAGACCAGCGCTCCCTTCAAAGCTGATGTAGATGATTAGCCAGAGTTTTAAGCAGAATCATGGTTCATATAAACTGTGTGTATTTTATGGACTTATAGCTACTCTATTACATGAGTGCCTATTATATTAAAGAAAAGCTCAGATGGTTAATTATGCAAAACATCATGTATGCAATTACCTAGCATTATTATACATTTAACAGTTTTATTGATTTGCCAGTAGCTCACTTACTGTATTTAGAACCATAAACAAGAGATGCTCACCCCTAGATTGAAACAGGGCCAAGAGAACAAGCTAAGGATAAATGACACTACTAAGTGCCTCTACATCAGATGGAATCCTTATATACAGAAACTGTCAACAACCACAATGCACAATACATTGTGATACCACGGGGCTGGTTTCTTTTGCCATTAATAAAGTTTATCAACCAGGAAGTGTAAAACATCACCTGGCATTACAAATGTAAGCCACTGTGTTTTCTTACATATAAAATAGTACAGATAAGCTGACCAGGTGAACAGCAGTGCATAGAAGAAGGGATACTGGTGTTTCTCAATGTATTGCCTAGCACGCACGTGTTCACCACACCGCAGCCCTCGCTGCAGTTGATAGTCTCTTTAGCATGTTATTCTTGTCATTTTTCTGGGCATTCATTGCTGTAAATGAATAGACTCCAAACTGCCTTTGTTATAAGTATGACAGCAGGGCTCCCTGGGTATTCTGAATGTCCAGTTGGGAGACTAACCATCATGGATTAACTGGGATTTAGAGGTCGCTAGCTAGTACATGGGATTTCAGTGTTTAAATCAGGGTAGTTGATAAACCTAAAGTCAGAACGAAGTTGAAGACCTGCCTTCTTGAACTGTAGGATCCTAGGAAGGGATAAAGTATCAGTATGTAATCTTTCCTAATAAGGATTTAGTCATTAGATGCAAATTCTTTATTCATGGAGCACTTTCCTTGAAATGCCTATCTAGACAGGAGGTGAAAGTAGTCAAGTAGTCCCTTCTTTGTTATAGTTGCCTTTTTTCCTTTTTTTTTTCTTTCTTCTGTGTGGTCTTAAAGAGTTAGTAGAGCTTTCAGCTTGGATAAGAACTCAGATTCAATTCACTTTCTTAGGGGGCTGACCTCATGTCTCCATAGTACATAGCCACATCTCTTGTCAGCAACTAAGGCACCACTTTGTACATAAATGAGTCCTCATTTCTGCTTCCTTTGTAGTACACATGATAGCAGAAATGGTCACACAGGATTCTTAAGGTCTGCTGAACATCCAAGTAGGAGGCCAACCACCTTGCATTAACTAGGACTCAGGGGTCCCTAGCACACGGGATTTAAGTATTTAAGTCAGTATAGTTGTTAAATTCAAACAAGTTGAGTCCTTTGCAGTAAATTCATAAAATTTTTGTTCAAAAAAAGATTTAACACTGAGTCAGGTGCCAGTGGCTCACACTTATGCTTTTAACTACTCAAGAGGCTTGAGATCTGAGAATTGCCGTCTGAAGCTAGCCAGGGCAGGAAAGGCCATGAGACTCTTATCTCTAATGAACCACCAAAAGTTGGAATTGGAGGTATGGCTTGAGTGACAGTGTGTCAACTTTGAGTAAAAAAGCTAAGGGACAGTGCTCAGGCCCTGAGTTCAAGCACCATTACTGGCACACATGCATACTCACAAAATAGGAACACTGAATAAGTGTGATCCAATTACAGAGAAATCTGTTCTATTAGTTGGGCTCCAATGTTATCCAAGATGGCCTTAAATTATACATAAGTGTGTGCATATGTGTGTCCATGTGTTTTTATCTTTCAGAGCACATGGGTCAAGATGTACAAGTCTTCCTTTACAATTAATGATCTCCTTCCATTAGGTTAACCAGGCAGACCTTAAGATATTTCTTATTAAAAGAAAAAATCCTTTCTCTTCCTTCCCCAACTAAGCCAGTGTACCTTAATGCAATGATGATATGTTAGACCCAGCAGTTGTCAAAGCATCGTATTACTGTGATGCCGTAATGACACCCTGTCTCTGTAAAGTAGTCATGTTTTCTCAAATCACACGTTGCACGGTTGATTTCTGACATGACACTTCATTCGGTTGCTTTCCCTTTCTTCGGCATCACCATTCTCTGACAATAGCAGCTGGTGCCCATTTTGTTACTAAGTGATTCACATTTTGCCACTTTACTAGAGTGCAATTAGTTGAAGCAGAGGGAGAAAAAAAAAGCTCATTGTAAAGTAGAGGCTTGAAGTTCTAACTCAGGCTGCCATGGTTGCTGCTGGGGGTCACAGGTTCTGAAGCTGGAACCTCAGGGAGCTGTAGCTTTAATCTGGAAGTTTTTCTCTAAAAGCAGAGAGGGGTGGGGTGGGGAGGGAGAGAGGGAGAGAGAGGGAGGGAGAGAGGAAGGGAGGAGACCAGGAGGGAGGGAGGGAGACGGGAAGGGAGGGAGAGGGAAGGAGGGGTGATGGAGGGAGGGGAGCGGAAAGGGGAGAGAGAGGAGAGAGAGGGGAAAGAGAGAGAGAGAAAGAGAGAGAGAGATGAACTACAAGCTACTAAAAGCTTTGTGCTATTTTATTTTAAACAAAAATATTTTAAGTAGATAACCAACCACACAATCGATGGTAGAGTTAATGATCTTTTTTCCAGTCCTTACATTCAGTTAGGGGAGCTTAATTTGTGAACTTGCAGTTTGGCTGACTTCTGGGTCTTTTATATAAGACACATTGGAAAAATGTTTGGAAAACATTTGGCGTTTCTGATGGTGATAGTCACCTTTATAAGACCTTCAGGATGACAAAAGCAAACAAAAAAATAGTGACTTCTTGAGTTGACATTAATTTAGCCTTGAAGGAGTATGCTACTGATATAAGCATAAGAGAAGTTTCAGATCTAAACAAACAAGAAGGTATAATCAAGCTGCATGCACTTAGAAGAATTGTTTTTCTTCTTTACCTCTCTCTTTTTTTCTTTCTTCCTTTTTGAAGACATTCTTACTATGTAGCCTGGGCAAGCCTTGAACCTGTGATTTTCCTGCCTCAGCTTCTATATTGCAAATTATAGGCCTATGGATCCTTCTTTTTCAGAGTGATCAGAAATAAATTCACATTTTGCAGAAAATTGACACAAATAACCCATCTATTGAGCACTTTATGAAAAGGTTAAAATGCACAAGTCTTTGACACATTATTTTATTTATTTATTTTTTTTGGCCAGTCCTGGGCCTTGGACTCAGGGCCTGAGTACTGTCCCTGGCTTCCTTTTGCTCAAGGCTAGCACTCTGCCACTTGAGCCACAGCGCCTTTCTGGCCATTTTCTATATATGTGGTGTTGGGGAATCGAACCCAGGGCTTCATGTATACGAGGCAAGCACTCTTACCACTAGGCCATATCCCCAGCCCCACGACACATTATCATCATCATTATTATTATTATTTTTTGGTTGTGGGGCTAAGATTACAGGCATGAGCCACCAGCTCCTGGCTTAGAAAACATGTTTTTAAGTTGAAAGTCAAGATTGTTTGAAAATGTCTTAAACTTCATTGAAAATGGTTCTTCAAGCACTGAAATTTTATGAAGACTGTTGAATTCATAATGTTTAGTTTCTTACATTCAAAATGTGATTTTTTACATTTAAAAATATGTACAGCGATGAAGATTAAACCCAGGGTCTTGTTCATCAGCGATGGACAGATTGTCTTCCACTGAGCCCCACAGCTTTCTAAATGTTGATTTTGATCTAAGTTCCCTCAATTTTTTCTCAGAGTATTCTGTGTATTCACAGATTTGGGGAAAACAGCTTGTCTTGTCTTACTCTTTTCATCAGTCTTTTAAAATAAGAAAATAAAAGTCACTTATATTGAGCCTTTTAAATAAATATTTCCCACACATTTCAACACAAATTATTTCTATTCATTTCTTTCTTAACCAAATTTAGGCTTTTATTAATCCAATGTGACCTAAAATTTCTGCATTAACAGCACAATGTGAAATTGGGCTTATTCTCTTCGGCTACAGATAAAGCCATCATCTTGAAAATGGCTCTTTCTGACAAAAAGGTGTTCTTTTGAAATAAAGTCTTATTCACTGCATTCCTCTTAGAGTTAATGTGAATTTTAGTGCCTCTAATTTTAGATTGAAGTGAAGTCTGGAATAAAAACCCACCAGCTGACAATTGAATTTATAGATAGTTGTGAATATTTCAGGCTTGAATAATAGAGCTGTAGAATTTCAGAGACAGAGCGCAAGAGAATTAAGGCTAGCTGTAGTTTTAGGTTCTAATATAATGGTGTCTAGGAAGTGTTCAGTGTAGTGAGCTAAGTAGTAATTAGGAGACAACTGTGTGTTTCAGAGATTCTGTTTAGGTGTCACCGGGAACTGTGGGGAGGTGACTTAGCAGGACAGGCAATGTGATTGGTCCTTTCTTCTCACTGGGTGCAAGGTGGAGGAAATTGCTGAGAAATGAAAGTGGTAGATCTGTGTGTCCCATCTCTTCCATGCTCAGCCTTTTAGTTTATTGTTTATATTTTTCTTTAAATCAATGAGTACCATTTGGATCTATCTTGGCTTTGAGGCATTTCTACTCTGGGCTTTAGAGTCTGAAATGAGTTCACAGCCCACCTCTACTAGTTCCTTAGCTGTCTCTCTTTTAAGTTTCATACCATCTGGGTCTTAATTTCATTAAAAAAAAACTTACCACTTGGATAGTAATGGAGATCATATTTGTACAGGACATAGCTCTGTGCCTGGCACATAAGAATCATTTGATGAACGGAAGCCTTATTTGTATTTACTCTGGGCAAAAGGCATTAATTAAGGAGGTACTTCCTGGTGAGAAAAGAAGCACTTACAAACTCTGAACAAATCCAGTTTACTTTGTTCATTTATGGGTAAGTGGGCAAATCTCCATGAGAAGGTACTGTCAGGGTGGCCAGGACATCCCTGGAAGCTGTAGTTAAAAAATTATCCTGCTTATATCTAGGTTATTGCAGAGTTATAGACAGACATTTCGGATGAGACAGCTGATTTGAAGAGTCCCCAGTTTTTGGAGATTTGAACAACATGCCTTTGGCATATATTTCTGGTGGTTTAGCAAATAACTGTTGTATAAATGAGAGGGTAATTTCTGACCTTCTCTTTCTTAAATGGAGAATCTGCAAATTTTTTTAGAAGTCCATGCAAGTGATGAAAGCGAACCTAGAGGTGACAAAGAGGGACTGGCCAGGGAAAGCTAGAGGAGCTTGGAGAAAATGGTGTGTGTGTTCTGTTCAAGTGGGGCAAGGCAACTCTCTTCTGGGGGGCAGGGGTGGGGGAGGAGAAAGAAAAAGAAAGAAGAAAAAAAAGATGCCTTGCAGGCAGATGGTGAAAGAGTTAATTGTCATTGCTGTGAGAAATTCAGTGCCAGAGAGAGGACAGGGGAGCAGCCATGGTTTAGTAGCCTAATAACTTCTAACTCTAGTCTAAGATCATAATGTATGTGTGAGCAGTCCGGTAATTATAAGGTAATAAGTGAAGTGGTGGTATAAGAGCTCTAAATTAAAAGGAATTCACAGGGCTGCTGTAAGTCAGTGCCGACCCGCTTTCTTTCAAACGTTGACTTGAGGAAAGTGCTTCGCCCTGAGTGCAAGCAGGGAGACAAGGAGAGCGATCTATTAATTACAACGCTCATTAGCACTGACGGGTACAAGGCAGCAGATGCTGGGGGGGGGGGTGTCGAGGAGGAAAGAGGATGCTGTCTTTCGGGCTGCTTGAGGGGGAGACTTTATTTTGCTTGCTCTTTGAATACAGGGCAAACACAACTGGGTGGGCAAAGGGAGATCATTGCGTGTTTTTATTTTTTTCTTCCTCATTTTGGCACACCCTATTGACTTTAGAAAGCAGTTTCCACAATGTTTGTGCAGAAGGAGATTCTTTTTCGTGCTTGGACCGGTCCATCTCTGACGGGAAATTCCTTAGTGTTCTCCCTTTTGAAGGAGCACAACGATGGGGGAAGGGAGATCTGGAGGAGAGCCTAAAATATGTGCAATAGTTAAAAATATTATTCGGTTTAGAGTGGTACATCCTATCACTTGATTCTAAGGTGACTAAGTCCCCGAAATTCCAGTGAATTACACAGTGGGATTCCTATAAATCAACTTTCCACTGGGAAGCCATTATCTAAGTCCCTCTCTCAATTGTTACTTCTTCCTTCTATCCTGGGTTCTTAGAAGGTTCTTAGAAGCTTGTTGAAAAAAGGTTTTGCTCTATGGCTAAGTTGAAAGACAATGACACCAATTCTATCTTTGCATCTAATTACCTTTTGAGAAATTCAATGGCTTGTGGATCCAACAAAGAATGAGAAGTGATGTGTTTCTTTTAGATAGGAGGAATATTATGTCAGATTAGATACTTCATGTTCTTCCCTCCAAGAGATCTGATATTAAAAGACAAAAGGGAAAGAGAAAGAGAAAGGAGGGAAGGAGCTCACCACAGATCTTTTCTTCATGACAAAGTTTGATACATTTCTGCACTACTATATATGGAGTGGGAAATTTATGACTTACTGAAAGCTCAGATGGCTTTTAAAGATTCATCTCTTAAATAATGACAGATCACAAGTAAACTCTCACACACGTACACACTCACAACTATGCACAAATTTATTGATCAGTGCTGGTGGTCATTCAAGAAGCTTTGGGAGCTTAGGAAGTAATCCATAAGTACTAGCTAGAATTTTATATTCAATGTCTTTATATATTGTGAAATGGCTATGAAATGGGGTGATTTAAATAAAGAAATGACATGATTGAGGATATATTTCCTGATGCGCTTCAGTTAGATCAATAAAAGACACAGTTATGCTATGGAAGCCTGCTGACAAATAGTAATTACAGAGCTGAGAATCATCTGTTCAATCTTGAAATAAAAGCTTGGTTCTGCTCATAATAAAATGCATGCAACATGAGAAAGTAGAAGGAGAGGTGGAGTGAGGATAAATGAAATTTTTAGAAATGACATGGGCTTTGCCAATCACTACCTCTTCCATTGATAAATTTAGAATCCAGAGTCTACTTAGGTATTGATAGTGTACTCCATGAGAAAAGGTAAAATAAAAGCAACGGGACCCTTTAGAGCTTTTGTTTATGGCTTGTCTTGGTACTTGGATGTAACCCTGGCATGCCCTTATGCTGATTGCCTTCTTGTAGAACAAGAGATATTGACTGGGCAATGAATGATGTGTAGTCCCCAGCCCTTAGAAAGCACTCTCAAAGAGCAATGTCTTTAACATACAAATTCTTCTTTCTGTTTCCCTCTCTCCATCGTTACTCTTTACTGTCTCTACTATTTTGTGTGTGTGTTTCTTTCTTTCTTTTTTTTTTTTTTTTACTTCTATTGGTCTCTATTTGACATGCTCCTCTCTCTTTCTCTACCCCCCTCTCTTTCTCCATCTCAGGCTTCTCTGCAGAATGTCAAACAAAGATCGACACATTGATTCCAGCTGTTCGTCCTTCATCAAGACGGAACCCTCCAGCCCAGCCTCCCTGACGGACAGCGTCAACCACCACAGTCCTGGTGGCTCTTCAGACGCCAGTGGGAGCTACAGTTCAACCATGAATGGTCATCAGAACGGACTGGACTCGCCACCTCTCTACCCTTCTGCTCCTATCCTGGGAGGAAATGGGCCCGTCAGGAAACTGTACGATGACTGCTCTAGCACCATAGTTGAAGATCCCCAGACCAAGTGTGAATACATGCTTAACTCCATGCCCAAGAGACTGTGCTTAGTGTGTGGTGACATCGCCTCTGGGTACCACTACGGGGTTGCATCCTGTGAAGCTTGCAAGGCATTCTTCAAGAGGACAATTCAAGGTGAGTGTTGGACCTGGGAATAAATATATCAGCCCCTTACAATCTTACAAAGTGTGTTTTTCTTCTCCTTAGTTCTTATTCTTGCCAATTATTTCACAGTATGAATTCTATCTTGAGTAGAAAGTAGAGATTAAAATTGATAGTGGAGGATTTATAGAGTATAGTCTCCCTAAATATGCCCTATCCATTAATTCTACTTCCACTATTAAGATCTTATGATGATGCAATGATATTAAGTGTTGAGTGGAGTTTAAAAGAGTGTAGCAATTATTACAACAATGGGAGTCTATGTAGCAACTGAGCAAATATGCATTTCCACATTAGATTAATAGTGCTCCTTAATCCACTGTTCATCTTATAGATGCAAGGAAAGGGTAAATACTTTAGACCAGTAGTTCTGAAATTGGAGCATGAATTAAAAATCACTTGGCAGTTGTTTAAATGCAGATTCCTAGAGCCTGTCCCTGGAGTTTCTGAATCCTTAGATTTGGAATAGGGGCCTAAGAATTTATAGTGCTAGGCAATTCCAAAGGGATTCTGATTCTGCTGGGCCAAGTACTACACTTTGAGAACTGTCACACTGAACCAATTTAGTGGTTTGAGAGAACTCAGTCTCCTTCTTTCCATGAGCTTTGCATAGGCTTTCCTCATTTTTAAATGAATTCACATAAAAAGCCCTCTAAATCATACCAATAAAATTCTATTAAATTATAAGATGTGCCAAATTTGTGAGTGATGTGAGCTCCAAACTTTTTAAGTCTTCAGAGTCAGATAAACATTATTTCCCCCACTAAATGTCAATAAACACTTTCTATGTGCACCTTTAAAGTAGTCATCTACAAATGTGGAACTCAGAACACTTTTAAAGATGTATATATTCTGACAGAAAATTAGATTGCATTTTTTTAGTCTGTTGTGATAGAAACATGGGGAAAGAAAAAAGAAATCATTTATTGAGGATCCACAGCACACCAATGAATTCTACTCATACTTTTTTTTACATATATATATATATATGTATGTATGTATCTTACACAGTTATGTCTTTGGTGCTAGTGATTGAAGCAGGGGCCTTGCTCATGCTAATAAACATTAAGCCTACCACTGCCAGCTTTCTAATCTATCTTCTCTTTTCTTTTCACTTCTTTCTTTTCCTTCCTTCCATCTTTCTCTCTCTCTCTCTTTCTCTCTTTTTCTTTCTCTTTTTTGTGACAGTACTGGGGTTTGAGCTCAAGACTTTTGCTAAACGCTAGCATTCTATCATTTGAGCCATACCTCCAGTTTTGAATTTTTGTTGGTCAATTGGAGATAAGTATATCATAGACTTTCCTGCTTGGCTTGTCTTTAAAACACAATCATAAGTTCTCAGTTTCCTGCTATTCCATGGCATGTCAGTATTATAGCCAGGATAATGCTAGTGGCATGAGCAACCAGTGCCCTGCTCTATAACATCATCATCATCTACTCCTCCTCCTCCTGCTCCTTTTTCTCCTCCTTCTTCTTCTTTCTCCTTTTTCCTAATTTTTTGTTTTTCTTTGTACTTGTCTTAGAGCTTGAATTGAAGGCCTGGGCACTGTTTCTGCGCTTTTGTAATCAAGGCTAGTGATCTACCACTTCGAACCACAGCTCCATTTCCAGCTCTTTAGTAGTTAATGGGAGATGAAAGTCTTGTAGAGTTTTCTTCCACAGCTGGTTTTGAACTGCAATCCTCAGATCTCACCCTCCTGAGTATCTAGGATTACAGGTATAAGCTCTCTCAATGCCCAGTGCGCTCTCTCTCTCTCTCTCTCCATATATATGTATATACATACATATATATATATATATACTAAACACAAGTCTTCTGAAGAAACAGCATTTCTCAAGCTTGCCATCTCATTGAAATTACTTCAAATAAAATTTTAAAGTACTCTTACCAGAATTCATGCTTCTAAATTCCACATTAATTGGTCTGACATATGGTCAAGTCAAGAGGTGATTTGTTTTTAACAGCTTCCTAAGTGATGGTGTTTAATGTAAAGATAAAATTATAAACTACTGCAAAACACTGTATTAAATTCTATATTAGCGGCCTTTGAGATGTGGTATCTGAATCAGGAATATCAGCATCATTTAGAAATTTGTTAGAAATATTAGAATTTGTTAGAAATCTATATTTCACCAAGCCTTCCAGATAGTTCTGATACTTAAGTTTGTTTTTTTTTGTTTTGTTTTGTTTTGTTTTGTTTTGCCAGTCCTGGGCTTGGACTCAGGGCCTGAGCACTGTCCCTGGCTTCTTTTTGCTCAAGGCTAGCACTCTGCCACTTGAGCCACAGTGCCACTTCTGGCCGTTTTCCATATATGTGGTGCTGGGGAATCGAACCCAGGGCTTCATGTATAAGAAGCAAGCACTCTTGCCATTAGGCCATATTCCCAGCCCCCTGATACTTAAGTTTGAGGCCCACAGTTCTACCATGTTGTTACCAACTTAACCACTGAGATCTGACCAGTCATCTAATCAGTTAATGGTTCCTTACTGGAAACCTTATTAGCTATGTGATAACCTTTGTTTCTGTTTTGTTTTTTCATGTTTTGTTTTGTGTCATTCTTGGTGCTTGAACATATGACCAGGGAGCTGTCCCAGAGATTTTGTGCTCAAGGAAAGGGCTCTACCACTTTAGTCACAGCTCCATTTCTAGCTTTTTGGTTGGAGTAATCGGAGATGAGTATCTCATGGACTTTCCTGCCAAGATTGCTTCCAGCTGTGATCCTTAGATCACAGACTCCTGAGAAGTTAAGATTAGAGGCATAAGCCATGAGCAACTGGCTTTGATGCTGGCTATTTTTTAAAGGTGCTAAACCGGTAGTGTTGGTTAAGTTCTAATACTTTCAAATGTTTTAGTACAAGATGATTTCAAACCCCTTATGTAAAGTAGTTCCTTCCTCTTCCCTTTTAGGAGTGTCAGACAGTGCAACTCTTCTTAACCAGATACACTGAACGATCAGGAAGACTGTTCTTTGTGACAAAGATTATGCCATCTTCCACTCTGGTTTTGGTGTTGTTTAGTTTTGGGTGTTTGGGATGGAAAACAAAGCTTTCATGAGTACTAAGCATGTGATCCAGCACTGATCTACAACCAGCCTCTCTCTTGCTCTTGTATGTTTTACACCACTACATGGATGTGTGACTGAGAAAAGCAGCAAAGAGTTTACTTATAGCACAATTTGGAGACTGGGTTATATTTAGGTGCTATATTAGTATGCCTGAAGCCCTGGTTTCAAATCCCAGAACTGAAAAAGGAAAAATCCCAAATGAAGGAAGAGAGAGAGAGAGAGAGAGAGAGAGAGAGAGAGAGAGAGAGAGAGAGAGAGAGTGTGTGTATGTGTGTGTGTGTATTCAAATGCATGCCCGATTCTTATATAACATACAAGTAATAGTTCATAGCCTTGTGTAAATTCTTTAAAAAAAATATACAGTCTGAGGGCTTGAACTCAGGGACTGGGCACCGTCCCTCAGCTTCTTTTGCTCAAGGCTATATTCTACTGCTTGAGCCACAGCGCCACTTCCTACTTTTTCTGTTTGTGTGGTGCTGAGGAATCCAACCCAGGGCTTCATGCATGCTAGCCAAGCACTCTACTACTAAGCCACATGCCTAGCCCATGCTTTGTGTACTTTTAACTGAGGAACCCCAAGTCAAGTTAGTCTAGACTATTAGACTATGTATAAACTCTCTACACAGCTGTATCTTCATATTTTAAACCGCCATATCTTCCTTCATATTTTCTGGTTCACCATTGGTATATTGTATGAATATTTCCTTAGGGGGAGAATGTTTTATTCACTGAAAATTATTTTCTTTATCTGCTTCTATAAAAAGAAATTACTAATACCTACTTCTTGGTTCATTTAAGCATAAAATAAAAAAAATAAAAACATGTGGAGGAACCAGGCTATGACAGTTTATGCCTGTAACCATAGCTAATTAGGAAGCTGAGGCTTGAAGGACCTTGGTTTGAAGCTAGCCCATGCAGTATAGCCCTTTGGACTCCATTTCCAATGAATGAGAAAAAAAAATGTATTAAAGGCATGATTCCAGTGGCAGAGTGTCAGTAGTAAGCAAAAAAGCTAAGTGCGAGTGCAAGGCTTTAAGTGCAAGCCCCAGTGTTGGCACACACACACACAGACACATGCACACACACTCACGTGCATGCACGCACTCATCCACAAAACACATCAGGGTTAGAAATATAGCTCAGTGATAGAATATGTGTTTGGCAAATATGTATTTCCCCAAATATATGTGAAAAATAAGCTAAAGAAGCAATGGTGATTGATAGATCACCACCTTTGGAGCATTGGAAGAAACTTCTGCTTACCTACTAACATTGCAAACTTCAGTATGAAAACACACCTCCTCAAATTTCTGGTTGAATTGAGCTGTTATTGTTCAACAGTATTAAAAGCCTTGTGGTTACAGGCTAGAAAATTTTCACCATTAGTAATATTTATTAATTCGTCCTACATGGCTCTGACTCTTACTGCACTAAGATAAGGAATTATTTTGGGGGTACATTAACAATTAGCATATAGGCTAATATGGATCAAGAGGTTCTCAGGGTGAAAAACACTTGCTTTTACTTCATACATATTTTCAGAGCCCAGTGAGACAGGTAGTTTTTGTTCTAGCTGCAGTTTCATCTTCTCAGCACTATCAAAGTAGTGTATCCCTGAAGGTTGTGGATTAAAATAAGTTCCTCCTACAAATATCTCTTGCCTTGAGAGATTAACAAATTTTGAGAGAGAAAGAGAAGAGAGAGAGAATAAGAGAGATAATGTATGATTAAGCTCTCCATCTTCAGAACTTTTAGTGGAGAAAGAACAATAGCAACTTTGTGAAAGCATAGTTTCTGACAGTTTATTTTTTTAAATCATATTCTTACTAAGTGGTAACTAGAATAGAAAAAAATGGAGTTCTATGCACGATTATTTTTTAGAATGCCAAATGGCCATCTAAAACTGAGCAGAAGAAAGCACAGGATGATTTCTGGCAATTATATGCAGTGCTTGTTTCTTCTCCATATTGGAGAGAGAGCAAATTTCTAGGATTTTGAGCAGGTGACAGAGATGTCACTGTCCAGATTAGCACTCTGGACTTGCCCACCTGGCTGTGTTTGTGGCTGGCAGCTGGGCAGCACTTGGTAAGGCTACCCTGCTAGCTATATCATCAGGCCTCACACTGTGGTGCTTACTTAGCTCCCAAAAGGCAGTGAGGCAGATAAAGGGATTAAATTGTGAAAGTATAATGTAATGATTAGGGCGGTGATTGTAAGGAAGATTGGAACAGCCCCTCCTTTTTGTGGCCAAAATAGTGAGAGCAATTGAACCCTCAAGATGTCCAAAGTAGCCGGAACATATTGTATGATCACAGACTCTTACTCCTACATGGAAGTGGCCATATAAAGGATGGTATGACTGCAGGAAGCATTGCAGCCAAATTACCCTTGACAGATAGCAGTCTTTCCCTCCTTGCCCTTCCCTTAAAACTCTCCAGGGAATGAGAAGACATTATATAACTCCCCTTGAGAACCAGTCCTGCTACTGTCTGACAACCTTAATGGCCAGGGTATTATGTAAGTGTGACTGCATAGCCAGGCCCTGGTTCTGGTCTCCTTGACTTGGATAAAGATAAAGGGACAGATGCAGCCACAGGCATGTTTATGAGCATCTTAAGAATCATTTCCGACTGTGTATTTGAAATATTGGCTGTTAAATATGTAGTAACTATTCAGTTTTGAAAGTTTGTGCAAAGAAATGTTTAGTCTATTTTCTGTACTGGAGTGTTGTTCAAATCTAGAATTAAAAAAAATAAAGCCAAGTATTGGCTTCAAGAAAAATAATGAAATCCATGCTTTTTGTTTTTAGGTGGTTTTTCTCATTGTTATTTTTCTGTTTAAAATACTGTTTGTTTGGTTCATTGGTTGGTTTTGTTTTTTGGTGTCGCTCAAACCCAGGATGGGTGACACCTAAGATCCATAGTTTGTCACCTTGAATGGCTCTTTGTACTACAGATGCCTTGAAATGCCCAGGGCCCTTTGGCAAGAGACTTTTCTTGGCTAGATAGAGTTGACACCAGTGAAAGCCTAAATCCCATTTTCACCATGAGACTTTAAGGATGAGCCATTTGTCTGGAAGCCGTGTGCTCAAGGTGATAGGCACAGAGCTCTGGGCTCTGTTTCTATACTGAACTGCCTGACTTTAGTGCAGTAGGAAGTAGGAAAGTAGTTCCCAATGAAGCACTATTCTTTGTGAATTTTATTTTATTTACCATGTGCGTGTGTGTGTGCATTGTGTGTGTGTGTGTGTGTGCGTGTGTGTGTGTGTGTGTGTGTGTGGTGTGTTGGGTCCTGAGGGTTCAACTCTGGGCCTGGGTGCTGTTCCTGAGCTCTTTTGCTTAAGGCTAGCACTCTATCACTTTGAGCCACAGTAACATTTTTGGTTTTCAAGTGGTTAATTGGAGATAAGAGTCTCATAGGGACTCTGGTTGGCTTTAAACTGTCATTCTCAGATCTCAGCCTCCTGAGCAGCTAGGATTAGAGGAGTAAGCCAGTAGTTCCTGGCTCTTTGTGTACGTTAGTCTTAGAATATTTTGCCATCATGGAGAAAATCACACCTCACAAATGCAAGTGTCTGTATATCAGATGAACCTCCCAAAGGAAAATCACCAAAAAGTATTTTCTACTTAGTGTTTATAGAAAATAGTTTTCCTGGCTCATAGTAAATGTCAACATTAAAACTCTTAGTATGTCCTAAAATTAAAATGCAAAGTAACATGAAAATGTCTAAACTAACTTGATATGAATCAGAGTGATTATTAGCTGTGGAGCACTGATAAATGAAGAAGTAGTGTTTTTTAAAAGAACTGTCTACAGTTCCTTTGCTTCAATGCAGAACGGCTTTTGTCAGAAGTTTGACTTTTCTACTTTTCCTTGTGACTCATGCTAATTTTGTCTGATTTTTAAAACTTCATTAATTAATTTTTAAAATAGCATTCATTTAAAAAAGGGTTTAATATTGCCAATTTACTAATGACAAATATTATTCTACTTCTGCGATTTTACTTCTTAGATTCAGTGTTTAATAGTGTTAGCAGTGCAAACTTCTTCAGGTGGGGAAGATATATCATGTGAATGGGTTTTCTGAAACAGAGTAATTTACAATTCTATTTCTTTCAATTTTGACTTTGTGGAACTATTTCTTGTGATAAATGAATAGTGATTCCTTTTCAGTGGTTGCCCCTGACTTTTAGGAATTGGCATAAGTTGTCAGATTTCTTAAGTTGTTAAAGAACTGCTCACCAAAAGACCTTTTCAAATCATAGACTAGATAGTAAATTAGAATTTAAATATCTTAGGATATTTAATGATTTAGGATCTATGGGCTCCAAACCTTTACTGTCATATTTGATGCTTTATTTTTTAAACTGTTTAAAAATCTGACAGAACTCTCAGTTTAGGGTCTTGGAAACACAACCCTAGGGCTAGTTTTGAATTGTTGGCCACAGTTTGGCTAACTCCTAGACCCAAAGACCCCCTTTATCTTCTGTGTAGTTGGCATTGATTCACAAGATTTTTTTTTCTGGAGGAAATTTCCCAGCAGGTTTATGTGAAAGCATAGGAACACCAGGTTGCCTAAGGAGGGGTGAACTGGCCCAGGTCGGAAACGGAGCAGGTCAAAACTCCCGGGTTTCGGCACCAATGAAAGGATATGTCTTGGCCATCCCAGAGGACCATGTGGAGATAATCACAGGCAGGAGAAGAAGGTTCATAAAGAGGTTTATTAGTGGGGCCATAGTTCCCACAGAAGAGGGAGCTACATAGCCTCTGCACCTTATCCAGGTGGCAGTGTTGTGCCAAGTCGTAAGACCACCCCCAAGAAGACCACCGAGATTCAGACACTCCGAAATGCAAAAGCAAGGCAAGGCTTTATTTAACGAGCTGCCAACTCGGGCCTCGTCCTACCCACCGACACAGTGGAGGTTAGGAGGAAGCCTCGAGCTGTGATTGCACAGGGCTTATAAAGGCAAAGAACAAGGTTACAACAATCAGCTGTGCAAGCAAGATTAGAACACAGGTACAAATCTGATTGGCTCAGGGTTCGATTCTAAAATGGGGTTCACGTGATGGGGCCTGACTTCAAAGTCTGGCACCTCATTTCCCCCTTTTTCTTTTTGGTACCTTGGGAACCAATCATGGCTCCATTCTGTCCATTTCAATGGCTTGCATGTCTAGGGGATGATATAGAGGTAAGGCATGGGCCAGTAGGGCCCAATGTACTAACCAAAGGGCCTGTCACCATTTCTTACAAGAATAGTCTCTGTACCTCTGTTTTGCATGCCTCTAGTTTATCCTGCCTCATCTTCACAAAAACAACTCTGGTCCCTTGATTTTAAAGGGGGGCTGATGGGTGAAGATCATCCATCTTCTGTAACTTCTTCAGGCTGACTCAGGGGCGTAGACCTTACCTAGCCAGGAACCTATAACCTTAGTCTCAGTCTAACTTTCTTTTCTTGAGGCAAAGGCAAAGCGGCTGAGTTGGGTGCTTGGAGACCTCCCATGTTCCATCACGGTAGTTGTCATCCAGGGCAAAGGGGTCAGCTGGCCTGGCGTGGAAGCAATGAACCCAAGTGGCGATGCCGTCTAGGGTCCCTTCCACCATGGTTAATCTGTTGATTGAGGGCATTGGCAAGCTGACAGGCCTTTAACAGATCTCAATAAGGACACAACACAATCTCAGGTCTACAAGCTTTCTTTCCTAAACAGATGTATCAGCTTAAAATTCTTACTGCCAGTCAGGGCTTTGAGTAAATGTGGGGGGTAAGATTTTCTCATTTGACAAACTTACCCTTACTAACCACTATCACAGATGACTGGCAAATTCCTGCCCAGTAGACAGACATGTGCATTGGAAAGGCATGCTTATGAACTATTCTTCTAGGACTTCCCGGCTTTGATTAACTTTTGAAAGGCCAAATAGGAGTGACTCTAGGATCTGACACCATCTCTGCCATCCAAGCAGTGGCTTACTGCCTCTGGATGCTCCATCACTTTTGTCCCAGGAGTGACTTTCGACTTGGACTCAGGGCCTGAGCGCTGTCCCTCAGCTCTCCAGCTCAAGGCTAGCACCCTACCACTTTTGGGCTCCACACCACTCCGTTCCCAGCACTCTGCTGGCTGATTAGAGACAAGTCTCTCACAGGGACCTTTCTTTGCCCGGGCTGGCTTTGAACCGCAGATTCAGATCAGTGAGTCTTATAAGGGGCCACTTTACTCCAATTATAAGCAACAAGGTGGTCCACACAGAAGTAGTTTTTAAGCATGCTCTCTTACCTGGAACTTATTAAGGGTCAGTATTAGATCTTGACAAACTTGTAGGAATCACCTGTGCTTCTCTGTGGGCCTGCTGGAAACGGTTACAAAAAAACCTACAAAGAAGCTGGAATGGCAATTACACATTTTGGTAGCCATAATTCTCCTTTTCCCACTTTGCAATAATTATTTAGGACAATTTTACTTCCAAATTTCTTCCAAAAGGCTACAAAAACAAAACAATTAATACAAAAGGAGGAAAACACACAGGCCTAAGAAAAGCTATGAGTTGGAGATCTCCCAAGCTGGCCCACAACCTCCTACAAGGGTGCAGAAGGAATGGACCCGAGTTGGCCCACAACCTCCTGCAAGGAGGAGTGGACCCGAGTTGGCCCACAACCTCCTGCAAGGGTGCAGAAGGAGTGGACCCGAGTTACGCGTTGGAGATCTCCCAAGTTGGCCCACAACCTCCTGCCAGGGTACAGGAGGAGTGGACCCAAGTTGGTCCACAACCTCCTGCCAGATAAGCAGAAGGAGCAGACCCAAGTACAAGGTGGGCGGGTTGAGTCTCGTTTAGGAGGCCCTCCTGGTCAGTTCCGGCCAAAAACCAAACTGACTCGCGCCCTACAAGTATAAGCAAAAGCAAAACAGACAAACAGACAAATTACAGGACAAGACAAATGAACAGCGCTGTTTTCTTACCTTCGGAGTCTGGGATCTCGGGGTCTCTGGGGCTATCCCGGACGAAACCCCAAATGTTGTGCCAAGTCGTAAGACCACCCCCAAGAAGACCACCGAGATTCAGACACTCCGAAATGCAAAAGCAAAGCAAGGCTTTATTTAACGAGCTGCCAACTCGGGCCTCGTCCTACCCACCGACACAGTGGAGGTTAGGAGGAAGCCTCGAGCTGTGATTGCACAGGGCTTATAAAGGCAAAGAACAAGGTTACAACAATCAGCTGTGCAAGCAAGATTAGAACACAGGTACAAATCTGATTGGCTCAGGGTTCGATTCTAAAATGGGGTTCACGTGATGGGGCCTGACTTCAAAGTCTGGCACCTCAGCAGCTTCTCTTCTGGGGGTAAAGGGGAAGAAGTGATAGAGAGAGAGAGAGAGAGAGAGAGAGAGAGAGAGAGAGAGAGAGAGAGAGAGAGAGAGAGAGAGAGAGATCTCCATCTGCCCGAGCGCTCATAGAAGTTATGTCCTGTAGAAATATTCCAAATTTGTAATTGGGCTCAAACTTGAGCAGCTTTTAGATTGTGCCCCTCCCATGGTAAGTGATTAGCGGAGCTGAGGAGTTAAATACCAAGCGTCCTTGGTATTACTCTGGTCAGCTGAAATGTAGGAGACAATCAGCAATGGGGTCGTCACCCCAGTTCCTGTGTCTCAGAGCGAGCGCGGAGTGTGGCCCTGTGGCCCTATGCTACGGTCATTGAGTGGGGCTCAGAACTTGACGCCAAGATTTTTGGTGTGGCCCAGAAGCCACGGCCCTGTGGCCCTACGGTAAATCAGAAAATCAGAAAATTGGATCCGAGCCCTCGTTTAGATGATCACTTACCCTGGGTGTGAGGGCAAATTTGTAGATTGTCATGGTGGATGGAAGTAGAGCGCTCAGTCAGGAGAAGTTACCTCGGTGGTCGTCTGGGTGGGCTTAGGACAGCAGAATAGGTCCCAGAGGCAGCTTGGACCCCCCAGAAATGGGGGAGCAAATCCACCAGGGAACCTATCCCGGGTTCGGCACCAACGAAAGCATAGGTATCGGCCATCCCAGAGGACCATGTGGAGATAATCACAGGCAGGAGAAGAAGGTTCATAAGGAGGTTTATTAGTGGGGCCATATTTCCCACAGGAGAGGGAGCTACATGGCGCCTGCACCTTATCCAGGTGGAAGCTTCTCTCTCTGGGGGTAAAGGGGAAGTACTTAGGTAGTGAGTAGGAGTGGCTCATTAGGTATGGGTGGATCTGGGGGCTAGTGGGAGGAGCTGAGGACCTGAGGCTAGGGAAATGCTAACATTATGTACATCTAATTTATTTAAACTGAAAGCAAAGTCAAGGATTCAAATTTTCTAGTCTTTTTTTCACTGTTTGTATTAACCCTTTTCATTGTATAAATCTATGAGCACTAGTATATAGATAAGTATGCACGTGTGTGTGTGACTAAGTATGATACAGAACCAATATAAATTAAGAACATAACTAAGCCAGATGCCTGTAGCTCATGCCTGTAGTCCAAGCTACTCAGGAGGTTGAGATCAATGGATCACAGTTCAAAAGCAAGTCCACAAGACTCTTATCTTCAATTAACACCTGAAAACCAGAAATAGCTCTGTGGCTCAAGTGTTAGAGTGCTATCCTTGAGCAGAAGAGCTCTGGGACATCACCCAGGCCCATAGTTCAAGCCCAACCACCAACAACAACAAACACAAAACCCAGTGACTACTATTTAAAAGTTAGATTGTTGGATTATGTAAAATTAGATTTAGACATTGAATTGCATGTCCAATCATGTTTTCCATTGTAGTTATTTTGCTTTGAGAGAGGATGTTAGCGCCTGTCTCAGCCTCTCTAGTGCTGAAATTTATAGTATCTATCACCACTGCTGGGTGCATAGTTGAATTTTGATCTAGAAAATAAAATTTAAAAAGTAGAAAATATAGTGATTCTTGCTATATTCTTGTCTTTCAGATGTAAGTCAACTTCGCCAACACTAGAATCTCAAGTGTTATTTACATTTTTTATTAAATTCATAGTGTTATGTTACTGTGTTTTGAAAGTCACTTCACATCAACATACCATTTCAAACATTGTGTGGCATATTTTCCAGTTGGATAAAAACCCATCCCATATGGGGGGCATATAGCAATGATATTCAAGGAGGAATGAATTTGTATTGCAACTTTTAAGACCATATTAAATGCCCAACTCTAGTTTATTGCCAAATTAAGCAAACAAAATTAGCAATTTGTTAGAAAAATACTTGATCTTGCCTCCTGCTATTCTGTTACTTCACAGTTATAGTACATGTGAGAAGTAAAGAGTGATAATATATGTTTTATGTCACTCTGTCAGTATTACATTTGCTCTATTTACTATTTTTTAAAGGCAGTCTTAAGGATGAGAGAATGTACCATGATGATGATAGAATATATTTCTTGCTGTGTTCCATCCCATGCAAACAGAGAGAGAGAGAGAGAGAGAGAGAGAGAATAAGAGAGAGAGAGAGAGTGAGAGAGAGAGAGAATAGAAAGTTATCAGCCAGGGTACTGGTGGTTATAATCCTAGCTACTAAGAAAACTGAGATTTGAAGGGATTGTAGCCACCTCAAGCAGACAAATCTGACTCTTATTTATAATTAACCAGAAAAAAGCCTGAAGTGGCCATAATAATAATGGACTTCTTAGTATATTAATATAAATATGTTCCATTAATTAGACCTATTTATGAAATACAGAAATTAAAGAAATACATTTTTTTGGAATAAATTATCTTTACATATGCCCATTTAGTCAGAATCTATGGTCTTACCTTTTTTTTTCAGATACTAAGGCTAGAACTCAGGTCTTGGGTGCTGTCCTTAGCTTTTTTCACTTAAGGCTCTGTCATTTGAGTGACACTTCCAGCTTTCCAGATTTTTGCTGGTTAGTTGGAAATAAGAGCCTCAGAAACTTTTCTGCCTGGGCTAGCTTCAAACCTAGATGCTCAGTTCTCAGCCTTATGAATAGTTTAGGATTACAGGCTCCTGGGGCCTGTCTTTTTTTTAATAAGGTGAATATTAGTAGGAAGGGAAAATATTTGAATTCTCATTTTTTAAGAAAAAAAGGACATACCCTTTGGTGTCGAAGCTAGTTTTACTTTGGTAAACAAAGTAAGGATCAGTAATTTTTTATGTACTGTTTTAAAGGTATCTCTGAGTAATACCAGAAGGATTTCTTGATTAGAGTTGAGAGCTACCATTGTTTATGTATCTTCTCAGTGAATCTCCAAGCCTGTTCCCAAATCTACATTCTGATAACTACTTTTGTGCACACTATTTGCATAGTTTCCTTTTGAGGAAGATCAGAGATAAGTACAGGAATCTTCAAAGGAATGAATCTAGCCCAGTATCATGTCCTTGAGCACCTGTGTTTTCTCTAACCTCTGAAGTTTGTGGAGAGGTACTGCTTTGTTTCTGGAACATTCTTATTCTCCTTCAGTATAGTCTGTAGACTATATTTTATAGAGAACATAGTTTCAAATTTCACAGATACTTCATGTGATAGCCCCTCAATTGATTCTTGCAGTTGATATTCTTGGAGTCAAAGTCATCCCAAGCTCCTAGCCTCAGCTTACCAAAAAGGAGTATAGGCATGTACCTCTGCACTGGTTCCTCCCACTTGTTCTTTTCCAGATATTACTAATTTACAAAGAGATTATTTTTAATGTCTACACTTAATTGGTAGGAAACTATTAAGTTATTAACAAGAAAATAAATAATAAGAGATGGTACCTTACTGATCAATGGCTTAGACAACAAATGGACAAATTAAAGTATTTTGTTTCTTTTTTAAAATTGAGAATTGATCTCAATCTCTAGTCTTTCTTCCTCCTCCTCCTCTTCTTCCTCCTGCACCTCTCCCTCCTCCTCCTTCTTGTATTTTATTTTTGAGATAGGGTTTTGCTAACTCTGCTCAGTCTGGTCTCAAACCAAGATTATCATAGTGTACACCATCATTGCTTTTTGTTAATGAGAGTTTTTTTAATTTTTTATATTTTCAGTCAGAGTCTTTTTGTTCAGTACTGGCTGGTCTGGAACTCACGCCCTTCCTGCCTCAGCCTTCTTTGGGCTGAGACTGCCAGCCTTCACCATCACACTCATCTGTAATGATGGTATTCTTGTTTCACATTTACCATTCCCCTTTAAAATAGTTTGGATCACACCCTCATGATTTTGGATTGTTTTTCTCTTTCTCCTCCTATCGTGAACAATAGCATTATTTTAGGATCATTAAAATGTGTTGTGTACAACCGGACACCTGTTGCTTTGGTGACATTGCTCTGTTTGGTTTCTGTGGCATTAAACTGGCCACACACCATAATGATACAGAGACAAGTTGAAGGATTTTCTTTTTGAGGTGTTGAGAGATTCCATTCTCCCAAAGCAACCCTATCCTACCCCACAGCTGCCTCTGCGCCGTAAGCCCGATCACAGCAAAGGACAATGCCAAGATCCACCCTCAGCCTGGCACTCCCAAGCTCCTGTGTCAGGCAATCAAAATTTCCTTTCCTACCAGCAACAGTCGCGATAACAATAGATACACAAAGAACCCTTCAGAAGATGGAATTGGCATGTTGCCTTTCTATTCTTAGTGACATTCAGGACTTACTTTTAAAAGATTAGCATTAGACAGCCTAGCATCCTAGTTCAGAGCACAAGCTTTGGATTTAGGTTGTCCTGGTTCAAATCTTGTCTTTGGCACTTGTTAGCTGCGAGATTGTGCTAGGTGTGTTATCTATTCTCTCTGCCTATGCCATTCACAGAAAAGAAGTCCATATGTGAGCAGCACATTAAAGAGTATCTTATATTTACAGTGTTTATTACTCTTTCTTTGCTATTGATAACTAAGTTAGTCAGGGTATAACTATCAAACATTGTAATGGATGTCAGCATATATTGTCAGAGAGGTTAATGTTCAGGTTATGTCAGTACACATTCCCCTCTCTGTTGACCACACTAAGTGAGGAGGCTGCTACTGGAGTTTAGGATCTCTTTGATATATAATTTCTATAAATCTCTGTTGCTTTATGCCAAATGATATGTTATTGGTGAATCATTATTAGGTTCCTTGGCACCTCTGTTCTATAATTCTATCAAGTTACTGCCTTCTATTTTATGTCTACATTTGGCAAATAAATGGGAGTAAACTCTAAAGTGATACAACAAAGAATAGAATCACTAAAATCAAGTAGACAGAGATGAAGACATGAGTGGATACTTGTAATCCTAGCTCCTTGGAAAACTAAGGCCAGAAGATTACTTAAACCCAGGAGTTCAACTTCAGCCTGGGCAACAGAGTAAGATTCTATCTCAAAAGTAAGTAAGTAAATAAACGAATAAATATTGAGCTGGATTTGATGATACATGCTTATAGTTCTAGTTATGGAGGAGGCAGAAATAGGAGGACAGGGAGCTCAAGTTCAGCCTAGTCAAAGTTAGTGAGTCTCTGTCTCAAAAGGAAAATGAAATGGAAAGTGCTAGTGGTAGAGCTCAAGTGAGAGGGTGCTTGTCTACCATGTGTCGGGCCCTGGGTTCAAATGTTATAGTACACGGATGCACACTGACTTATGATAAATGCTTCATTGCACTGTGGGTCATTCACTTGATTGTTCATTCTTAAACTCAGGAGATTCTGAATGGAGCCTATCCCTAAACAGATGTATGGTTGAGAATGGAGCATAAAGAACTGAAACAGGAGCTTGAGATGAGATGAAATAGTGACACATAAACAAACTCCTAAATGGAAATCCTTGGATGGGGGCGGGGGGAACACACCCAAGGAGATTGTACCAGCAGGAAAGAACATGCTAATTCCCAGGAAGCTTCCAGCTTCAGTGTGAGTGTCAGAGGAAGCTCGGGGATAGAGGTAGAAATGGACTTGAGACTGTGGCAAAAGACCAGGCTGTTTGGATGGGTGAGCTTTGCAAATGCTTTTCTCTCAGTTATCATGAGATCACACTCAGTGATAGGCAGTGGATGGGCTCCAGCATAATGATAGGAGATGGTCATGAGAAATGTGGTTGGTGTGTCAGAAACTCACCTAATTTGGAACTTTACCAGATGATTAAGTCTTCCAAGTGCTTACCTTCTCCCGGCATCTGGAAAAACAGAGCCATGGACTCTGGTGTTGTTGGCAAGATAAAATTATATCATCTGGAGTGAGTGGCAAATTCATTTTTATTCTCTTGCAGAAATTTGAAGAATGTTTTTTTTTTTAAATAAACAATACCCCCAGTTCCAGGTTTATACCCTTGGGTCAAGTGACAGAATAATCTACCAAATCTTTGACTGTGTGACTCTTGGTTTCTCCAATGGGAATTTTAATATCTCTATATCCTATAACTCTCACATTAAAGCAAATAGGACTGTCCTTTTTTGTATTTTAACAAAACAAATAATAGGACTCACTAGTTCAGTCCCACACAGCTCGTAAAATAGCTGGGAATTTGAACCTTGGTCTGACATTTTCTGTTTCCCCTTTCTTTTCCTGTCCTTTCTCCTTTCCTCCTCTCACTCATTCCTTATATTTTTAGACACCATATGCCAGGGAGTGTGATAAAGATGGATGGGCATGATGACATACATATGTAATCCTTGCTATTCAGTAGTTGGACATAGGAGGATTTCTGTTTGAGGCCAGCCTCAGCAAAATTAGTATAAGACTCGTCTCAAAAAGGGCAAAAGAGCAAGATGTGTCTGCTCAAACGGCAGAGCTCTTTCCTAGCAACTGTGAGGCACCGACATAGCCTTCCTATGGAACTTAGTTTAAATTTTGAAGTGAGTTAGAATCTTCAGTGAACAACACAACAGCCTTCATTTACATGTGCATTGATGTAACTGACATTTTATAAATGACAGATTTATAATTATAAGCCCATATTATGTAATTCCACCTGCAAATAATACTATCTTCTGTTTTATGTGGAACAGGCTGAGAGTGTCTAGAAGCAAAAGAGCACCCAAAACAATAAAGGAAAAAGGAAAAGTTGTATCTCTTTGAAAAATGGAATGGCTTTCAGAGCTATGCAATAAAGAGCAGGTTTTCTTTTTCTTTATTTTTTTTGACATTTTAGGGCATTTACAAACAAAATGCTACCGATTACTGCATGCATGCTTTCCATGCTCTGTAATCGTGTGCCAAGGCAGATCCCAGTATTTTTAAGTTGCTTAATGTTGAAGAACAATTGGATAAATTCCACTTTTAGTGCCTTGTGGGTCATCGCAAATCATTTGGTTCTGTTAATAAAATTATAACAATTGGAGGAAATTGGTTTTGTAATCCTGATGTTTGTCTAGAGAAGAACTAAGGCAACTCTGAGGGACTCCATAAATCCAAATGCGTCTCATTACTGTGTAGTAAGGATGTAAAGTGAGAGAAAAGACTTGACATATACTTTTATTTTGCAATGCCATACTAATTTACATCATTCAGCCTTTTTGCTGCCAAACTGTAAAAGTCCATTAAGTGACTGAAAGGAATATACAAATTATCCACTGGCACTCCAGGCTGGAGTTTTACATATACCCTGTGATTCTATCCGCCAGCTAGCTCTGCAAGATTCTATTAAGCTGTAAGTGAGAAAATGATATTGCCTGCAAACTAATTGTACAAAAGACTCTGAAATAAGTAATAAGAGTCCAGAACTTTCTGAAAAGACGCCAGGAGATATTATAAATTGTCCCATCATTCTTGTCAGCCCGGTTTAAAAACTCAGAGTTTCACGTTGACTCCATTCTTCTTCTGTCGCAGAGCACAATTTCCTACCTATTGACAAATGAGGAAAATTCCAGTTGGGTCATCAGTCCACAATGCCACATTACAAACGTGACCCAGAAAAACAGCAAGAGAGCTTCTAAAAAATCCTGTGTGTACATGGCAAATCCCAGGCTGTGAAGAACTCTTGTAGCCTCTGGAATGACTGTCCAACATTAGCCATCCCTGGGCACATAGTTGTTATTGGAAATATTTTTGTTTAGTGCCCTCTTTTAGGAACTTGGAAGAAAACAAGTTCCCTGTAGAGCTGCTAAGGTCTAGAGGGAATATGTCTTTGAAGCATCACCAAAATAGGTGAAATATCGTTAGTTATCTAGGTACTCATGGTAATACATTTTAGGATAAGATGTGCTCTTTAAAAATTTTTTTTTAAACAGAATAGAAATAGCAACAGGAAGTCTTTTCAAAGGCAGAATCTCTGTAGACACTAACAAAGAACAAAGACTTGGTTGGTTGGATGGTCAGAGCCAGCAACAACGAACTAAGAAACTCCATGGGAGGGCATGGAAATTAGAGGTTTTCCTCTAGCAAATAAGTTATTTAGAATGATGTTGATTTGACTTTCAAAATAGAAAACAGAGTTACTTAATAAAATGAAGGTTATCATCTCTGTGTCAGGACAATATTGTTGTAACAAAATGTTTGTAAAAAAAAAAAGCCCAGTTATTGCAAACAAATTCTAGACACAGAAATTGATGATGGATAATTTGTGGGAACATTTAGGTAAGCTGTACCTTCCATCCTTCCACATCTTCATGAAGATGTCACTGCATTTCTTATACCTTTGGAAAGACTTATTTATCACACCTTACTCATTTACTCATTTCTCAGAGCATAGTTTAAGCATTTGCCTTACATGAACTGTTCACTGACATTTCTGAGCATAATCTATCTGAGATTGTGAAATCACTGCAACCACACTAAACTGTCCTATCTGTTGATATAACTTATCTTTTTTATGATTGACTTCCTTTTTATCCTAACCCAGGCATGGTTCAGAATTCCACGCCCCTTGATTAGTCCTGAGCATTTAGCAAAGAATAAGCCAGAGTGTTTCCATCAAAAATTCATTTCAAAATCTGGGTATGTTGTTTCACACCTTTAATCACAGCACTTGAGAGGCAAGCTGTGGAGTTCCTAAAGCCAACCTGGGCTTTATCATGAAACTATCTCAGAAGAAAAGCAAGCAATCAAACAATACCACATAAACAACAAAACAATTAATTTTAAGACACTACTAAAATTTTCCCTCCTTTCCCTTTTCTCTTTGTTACTGGCAAATTACTTAGTGCAATGTTAGTAAGGGACTAGAATATTTCTCTGTCAACCATCTGATACTTCATGTGGGAATTTGAGTAGTTTCACATGTTTTGAAAGAATTATAAAATCTTTACACAATCACTTGAATGAAAGCCATTCAGATTCAGCTCTTATTGAAGCACTCTTAAACATCTTCTACAATGTGTCTCAATTTTGAGTGCCTATTTTGTCAAAGGCTAATGAGTATTGTAACAGGATGACACTGTGTGAGACTTTTAGTCCATTTATCCAAGGTCCACATTTCCTATTTCCTTCTCTTCCTCTCCTGTTTGTTTTTCTATTCTATTTCCTTTCAAGCCTCTGAGGGATTTGTTTTCTTTTTCATACTGTAGGCTCCAAGGGTTTTTATTTTATTTTTTAAATTTCTTCTTGGCCACCTTGCCTCCCTCATTATATATTTCTGTTTTAGTTAAAGCTACTTTTCAAAGTAGCATTATAATTTAAAAAATTAAAGATAGACTTCCTTCTGCCTTTCAAAACTTATTTGTGGAATAATTTTCTTAGGGAGTATCTCCCTCCCTTCCTTCCTTCTTTCTCTCTTTTCTTCTTTCCTTCACTTCCTCTTTTCTTCCTTTCCTTCATGTTTCCTTCTTTCTTTCCTTCCTTCCTTGCTCTCTCCCTCATTCTTTCCTTCATCCTTCCCTTCCTTCTTTTCTTTCCTTCCTTTCTTTCTCCCTTCCTTTCTTCCCTGCCATCCTTCTTCCTCTTCCCTTTCCTCTTCCTCTTCTTTTTCCTCCTCCTCCATCTCTCCTATCTCTGTCTCCTATCTCTATCTTATCTCTCTCAGTCTCTCTCTCTCTCTCTCTTTGTTCCTCTTGGTCTGGTCTGTCTGTCTGTCTGTCTGTCTGTCCTCAGAGTCCTCCTGCCTCTGGCCTCTCAAGAATTATAAGCACATGTTCTGTTATCCTGACTCCTAATGTTCTCTTCTTGTTTACTAAAGGGACATTGAGCTCACTTGATGCTGTGACTTATAGCACAATAATTGATGTTTTTAATAATATTGACTAGAAATATTATATTCTTTTAAGTGTATTGTTTTGCGTTTGCACAAATTTTTGGTGGGAGATTCTTTACACTGTACAGAAAGTGGCTCTTATCTTCTGAAATCTTACCCTCTTATGAATAGATGCGTGTAAAAGTAACTAACAAAATGTGACCTGCCTCAAAAAAACTGAGTCCCAAGAAATCATTTTCTGATAGCATGCTCTGAGAGTTTTATGAATAATTTGAAGGAAATTGCAGTTGAACATTGAGTCTTGGAAATAACTTTAGGAAGAAAAAAGAGCCAGAGATAGATCATAGTCAGAGAGGAGTCTTGAAGGACAGACAGCATTAAAAAAAAAAAAAGAATAAAACATTTGGCTGTATCAGAAAGTTCATCTGAGGTAAAAAACAGAAAAAAAGAAACTGGTAATATCACTGGAAAAGTAGATGACAGGTAGATTGGGAAAGGACCTTGTTTGCTAGTCTTAATATTTTTTATTTAATTCAGAAGGCATAGGATCTATTGATGTGTGTGTGTGTGTGTGTGTGTGTGTGTGTGTGTGTGTGTGTGTGTTTGTGGGAAAGTGAGGATCGAACCTGGATCAGGTAATATGCTACAGGAGCACTGTACAAGCTCTACTTTCAGTGCTATCTTGATATTTTATTTCTAATTTAGGGTAGTGCTATGAGAGGAATTGTCATAGGTAGAGAGTTGGTGGCATCCTACCTGGATCAGAGTGGGACAGGCCATCCTGTACCCAGTGAGGAGACATTTGCTCTCCAGGTGTGAGCTCACCCAGGCTTGATTGGTTGATGTTCCTGTTTGAGATGTTTTATTGTGAAGGACAAGGATATAACTTCCAAAGAGGAAGATGAAAACTAGTTGGAAAAGAAAAATGAGTATAATAGCTTGTGATGGAGAATCATAAAGAGAAGTTTCTATATCTGGTTTAAATGTGAGGGACCATATTTCTTTCTACTTTTGTCTTTTTATTCCCCCTAGGCTTTATCCCCTGTTGCCATTGTTTTTTATTTCAGTACCCTTAGTCTTGTATATAAGTTTATGTGATTTGGGGAGGGGGAGAGGAATCACAGAAATGTTAAAACAAAGGACAAGCGTGAACCAATGTAACAGTGATACTCCAAGATGCCATGTTGGAAGTGAACTTTACAACTTGTAGGGGATGAGAGGATGGAGAGGAGGGAATATGGGAGAAAACAAGGGAGGGGTTACACTATTCAACAAGAAATGTGCTCATTTCCTTCCTTATGTAACTGTAACCCCTCTGTACATAACATTTACAATATTTTTTAAATAAGAAACCACTGAGAAAAATACTATTAATGAGAAAAATATGACCTCATACTATGTCTCAGGTACAAAAGAGAAAGAATGCTCTTTGACCAATATTATTTTTCTCTTTTTGATTAATTATGCAAATGAAGCCCTTCTTTTTTGCTGAGTTCCTTTTTTTAAAACACAGAGAAAATAACACAGTGTTATTAGTGTATTAGAACACTAATAAATTCTTAGAAAATTATTAGCAATATTCTTTTTCTTTCTCTTTCCTTTTGGTGGCCCTAAGATTTGAACTCAGGGCTTGGTGGTGGCTGGGCAGGTGCTCTCCTACTTGAATCACACCTCCAGCCTTTTATTTTTTGCTTCAGATATTCTTTGAAAAATGTCTTACATGTGTGTCTGTGCAGAGTGGCTTATTCAACACATTCAAAATCCTCTTATTTATTTCCTTTACCTTATTCTAAGTTTTCTACACATGTGACATCAGTAACATTTCTGAAAAATCAGGATGCTTCTACTGATGCTATTAGTATCACTGGAGTTATTTAACCTCATAAAAGGAGCTGGGCCAAGTGCTGCCTGTAATTCTAGTTATGCAGAAGGCTGAGATCTGAGGATCTGGTTCAAAGACAGCCCAGCCAGGAAAGTCTGTGAGAATCTTATGTCTAGTTAACCACCCCAAACTGGAAGTGGGGCTGTGGCTTAAATAGTACAGCACTAGCCTTGAGCAGAAAAGCTCAGGGACAGCCAGAGTCCATGTCCTGAATTCAAACCCAAGGAGCAGCACACCCCCCCTCCCTCCCCACACACTAACAGGAAGATCATGGGCTAGAGGGAAACTAAGGATATGTAGCATTCAAGGTCAGATTGGGTCTTGTGGAGATATTTTTTAAAAGTAGTTTGCTATTATTATAAATTCCATGAATTAGAATGAAAATTTAGTCAAAGTTTCCATAGGCTTATCTCCAGTTATTATGCACAGATTTTTTTCCCCTTAAAGTCATGCATACTTAACCAATTTTCAGTAGCTCTAAGTGGTGGCTAGGTATTACTTCCTGTTGAATTAGCAGTTGCTGAGTAGTCGAGTCTTTGTACAACCCTGCAATCCACTAATGTGATATTTAATGAGGAGACATCAGTCTGGAGAAAGGTAGTCAATATAAATCAGTGTTTACAATGTGTGATTAACTCTGAAATATTTCATCAATGCTGTGGTCCCAGGCAGCCTCTATGCTAATTACTAGAATCTGCGCATGTTTCAGGGGACTTGAACGGACCCTGGGTATTACAAACAGGAGCAGTAAAATTGCAATTATGCTTGGACCGTCTCTGATGACAATTTATGCGTTTGGTGTGATGACCTCCTTTCTCCCAAGAGGGCAATAAAGAGAATGCATTTTCATTAAGATACTAATGCACTTAATCACAAGGGGAAAGGGTTAGGAAGTAGCGAAAGGACCTTCAAGCAGTGTGTGACAGAGCTGATAGGAGAGGGAGGCTTTATTTTAAAGGCAGCTGCTTTACAAAACTAGAGTCAGTCCTCAGCATATCCCAAATACTTGTATTGTCTCCAACTGAGAAGCATTTGAAGTTTGGATCTTCTTCTGCTTATAGGCTTATCATTTCAAATATGGAGGTACTAGCATAAATAATATAAAGCCAAATATTAAAATATAATGGAAGGTCTTGCACCAGTGGCTCTTGACTGTAATCTTAGCTATTCAAGAGACCTAAATCTGAGGATCAGGATTCAAAGCCAGCCCAGGCAGGAAAGTCCATGAGACTCTTATCTCCAACTAACCATCAAAAAGCAGGAAGTGCAGCTAGTGCTCAAACGGTAGAACATCAGCCTTGAACAAAATGCTCAGAGGCAGTGCCCAAGTCATGATTTCAAACCCCAAGACTGTTACAAAAGAAAAAACAACAACAACTTGATAGCAACCTACATTTATTTAGAATATTTTCATGGAACTTGAATATTTGGAGTTAATTATAAAAATGATGCAATGAACTGGGTGAGGATGGGAATGAAGATAACCATGGTTATCACCACTGCTATCATCTTTATCACCAAGTTGAGAATTATGTGGAGATGCTCAGGAAAGACGTCCAGTTATGTACTTTCTGCTCTTCTGTCTAGGAGCTAACTTTGTTCCTCATTGTGATTTATGTAGCACAAGAAGCCTGGAAACCTGAGATACCCAGGACTGACTCTACAAAGTTCAGTTTTCTGTGCTTGTATTTAATTTTTGTGTGGGTATGACGACTTGGTCAGGGCCTCACACTCTTGCTAGACTTTTTGTGTGTGTGTGTGTGTGTGTGTGTGTGTGTGTGTGTGTGTAAGGTTCTTCCACTTGAACCATACCTCTCCTTCCATCTTTTTTGCTGGTTAATTGTTGATGCGTCTCATGGACTTTCCTACCCACTTTCATCCTCAGATCTCAACTTCCTGAGAATCTAGGATTACAGATGTGAGCCACTACTACTTCAGTGCATATATCTCTGTACTTATCTGTCTGTCTGCCTATGTATGTACCTATCATTAATGAACATTATCTACTTTGGGCCCTCAGAATCTAGATAGTACACTTTGTATGAGTGGGCATGATCTAGTGACTGTTTCTTTTATCAGTCCTCACAAAATAACAGTCATCCTGAGACCATAAGATCCAAAAGAAATCTCAACATAGTGTCTAACTGTAAACTTAATCTTAAAAAGAACATCACCACAGACCTTCTCTTAGTCACTCATGTTCTGCTGGTAGAAATACAGATATCAGCTTTGTGACATGTCTCACAGTTCTTAATGGACCTCAAATGACTTTTTGGGGAAGTAGAGGTAGGGCAGGAATGGCAGGACTGACAATTTTGCTTGGAATACTAATTAATATTTCCTGGGAGCTGTAAGTCTTCACTGCTTCTTTTCTTTAAACTCTGTTTTAGGTAATATAGAATATAGCTGCCCTGCCACGAATGAATGTGAAATCACAAAACGCAGACGTAAATCGTGCCAGGCTTGCCGCTTCATGAAGTGCCTAAAAGTGGGCATGCTGAAAGAAGGTAAGGTGTTTGTTTGGGGGGTAGGGGAGGGATCCCTGTCTTTTACATTTGGGGTTTAGGGATTTGGATGGATGGGGGAATTTCACTGATTTTATATTAAAAAATAGAAAAAGGAGGGGGTAGCAGTAAGTACATTGAATCAGATGGCAGAATACCATTTCTTTGTGCCTGAGTTTTCTGGGACCTCCTGGCTGCTGGCTTGACATCATCCAGAAGGGACGAGGTAGGAGGACGCATCTGATGTGCAGCTGAAACCGTGAGGTATGCTTGATAGTTCTGGTCTTTTTGATCATTGCAATTCACAGAAGGAAGAAGAGGAGGACAAACCAAGTAGCTGCTGATGTTATTGATTTTCTTCTTATTACTATATTCACAGAGAAATCTTTTTTTTCTTAATTAATCTTGGCTTTCAAATAATCTTTTGTGGATTAATTTCTAATATAAGGAGCTTAAAGTATGATACTAAAATTGCTTCCCATTTGCTCCCATTTGGAGATAAAAAGATCAACATGAACTAGTAACAGTGAATTAAACAACTGTCTCATGTTATGTAATTATGTTATGTTCATTACATGGTTAATAACACTTATAGTTGATAACAGGTCAGTCAAGAATTGAACTCTTCAGTTCTTGTGGTCAATCAAATATTCCACACATGGCAAAGGTCCTAAAATGCTTGTACATTTCAATGTATTTAGCAAAACTGATAATTTACCTTGGGGATAGCATTTTTTTTCTTACCTTAAAAAGCCTACCACTTAGGCTTTAAATATTTCAATGTGTCTTTGTATGCAATATATCTTATAGATGTCTATTGTACATACTGCATTTTCACTTTCTCTAGCTTCAGAAAATTTACCAGAGTTTAAAATTAATATAGTCTTATGAAGAAACAAAGTGAAATGTGGTCATTCAAGTTTGAAAGAAATTATGTCGATTAGTATTTAAAGACATAGATAGCATCTAGTCATAGAAATGTGCTTTCTTCTTAAGATTTACCTTATGGGGTGGTATATTTTGTTATCACTGGAAACCCTCTCTTTTTTAAAATTTCTAAATCCAAGTTGACCAGAACATTAATTTGCAGGTTGAATGAAAGCTTTGGTTGCATGCAATATTACTGGATCTTATTCTTTTCCTTGCTTATGATTGTTTGAAGACTTCCGTTTTTTTTTAAATCGTGCACCATGTAGGATGAATGGACCAACTTATACTTATGCACACAGAATTCCTATCTTGTACACCCCTTTTCACCTAGTAGGAACAAACAAGACCTCTCCAGTTCTTGTCACTTCTGTTCTTGACAGTCATGAACAGAGAACCTTATAGTTAGTCTTAAAGTTTAAAAAAATTTATTGTGGTAACAGAGGCTTAACCCAAGCCTCATGTTTGTGAGATAAGCACTGTTGAACCCTGTTCCAGTTCTGTAACTTTAAAAGTAAAGCCTTAAAGCATTAGGTATAGTGTCAAGCAAAAAACTCCCAATATTATAGTAATATGATTTTGCCTATCTATCTATCTATCTATCTATCTATCTATCTATCTATCTATCTATCTATCTATCTATCTGTCTGTCTGTCTGTCTGTCTGTCTGTCTGTCTGTCTATTTATCTATCTTATCTATCTATCTGAAGGAAGGAGACATGGCAATGAGAAAGGCAGACAGAGTTAAGATAGTAGGGACATAGTACTGGGGTGGTTTATTCTGGAAGGAGTGTAAAGAAGGAAGAAACAATAAGTTGGTATCAAGTTATACTAGTGAACTAAAATAAAAAACATAAGGAAAATGAAGGAGGGGGCAACAAGTTTAACAAGAAATGTACTCATTACCTTATGAATGTAACTGTAACCCTTCTGTACGTCACCTTGACAATAAAGTTAAATTTTAAAAAAAGAAAACAAGAAACAAGAAAATAATGTACAGTAGCCTTGTTTGTACTGTTCACAGTTAATAGGCTTGGCTTTACAAAAGTATTTGCTAAATATTTATTGATATCATCTCATGTGCCAGACAGGATTCTAGGCCAAAATGACCCCAAATTGAAACACAAGTGTTTTTGCCACTTAGACATTCATATGAAATTGCCAATAGTACTGTGTTTTGGCAAAGAACAATACATAAGGGCACAGAACCTATCAAGGTTTCCTTCTAGTTAAGGTGATGGTGAGAGCTTACTTCCTGGAAATAGTAAAGCTTGTCTTAGCCCTGTAGCCAAGAACATACAAACCAGAATCCACAACAGAACTATAATAAATAAATAAATAAATAAATAAATAAATAAATAAATAAATAATAAAAAGCCCTAATTCAGGATGTAATAAGTGGTTTGTTAAGTTTCAGTCCTCGTTATATTCACTTTACCACTTCAGCTGTGAAGATTTAAGCTATGCTTAATGCAATTGAAAAAAGCTTAAGTAAGAGTAGTTCCCAAGTTCTATAATTTGAGAAATCATCATTTTTCTAACAATAATGATTTATTTGAATGTTCTAAGAAGTCTATCAATGTGTACCTTTGTTGAACATGTTCTAGATGGGGATTTTATTTTCAAAAAACTATAGAGACTTACCTCCATTTCTAGGAAGGCAGTTTTTTTTCCTTTTTATGATCCAGTTTGATATTTACTAATATCATTTAGTCAACTGATTATTCTCTCAAGTTTAAGGAAAAGCAAGAAAAGTTATCTTTTTTCTAAATAATGGTTCCCATGGTAGTTTCTAACATGGAGTAAATTTGAAGACTGATAAGTTGGTAAGAGTGAATGAAGAGGAGTGCCCTCTGTTTAATTAAGCATTGTTGGTTCACATAAATGGGACCACGATTATTTACAATTCAAACCTCTTCACTTGCTGTTATTAAGCCTTTACAGGATGTGTTTTCAAAAGACTCACTGCAGTTGCTGATATAGCCAGATAATAATTTATTTTCTTTTATTTCCTTATGGCCACTTAGATGGAAAAATGTCAGTTCTCAGCCTTTTCCCCCTTACCCTCCCCATTTGGTCTTGAGTAAACATGGAATATTCTCTTTTTTTTTGTACTTAAAAATGCTGTGAAATATCACACTACCTCCTGCATATAAATGCACCATTATATGTGGCCATCTCCTTGGCTCAACACAATCTTTCTAAACCTGGAGAGCATGATACCGTCTTAAGTGTATCTTTATGGATGTAGAGGGATTTCAGTCCCGTGCAGCATGTCAGAGATCATGATGTAGTAAATCTATTCAAATGTAAACCTGTTCAATTCAATTACCAGTCCATAATAAAATCTGCTGCTTACAACCCCCATGTTGACCACAGCAGTCCATACAGGCTGATGGCACAGCAGGTCTGGAAATTGACAGACAAAATCTATTTAAACCACAAAAACAACAACAACAAAAATAACCCACCCAAAACAACATTACCTGGAGCATCTGAAATGAAATCAGTTTTCAAAAGCTTTGATGGGAATTCTTTTCTTTAGCAGGTATTTTTATTCAACTTGCCAAATGCATCTAAGGGAAAGTACCGCCTGAGTAAAATGAAGATTTTCGTTATAAAGGAGGTTTAGAGAAAGATAAGACCTTTCCAGTTTTAAGAATAATATCTCTTTAGTTATGTTGATGGGCATTTCAACCAAATGAAGTATATCCCTATGAGAAGAGAGCAGAGGATAGGAGAGGGTGTGAAAGGGAACAGATGGCTTATGGGTAACTGGGTCCTGTCAATCATATGGAGTGTAAATACATGGTTGTAACTTAGGTCTCATTGGCCAGTAACAAAGTAGTATTCAAATGGACTATTTTTTATTTTAACATTAAGGTTTTTAAGACGTGTATAATATATTATATATAGTATATATTATATATACATGTATACATATATGTATACATGTATATATATATATATATATATACAGCAGACAAGAAACAAAGAGAAAGAAAAAAGAAAAGGAGGGAGGGAGGGAAGGAGAGAGAGAAAGAGAGAGAGAGAGAGAGAGAGAAGAAGAAGAAGAAGAAGAAGAAGAAGAAGAAGAAGAAGAAGAAGAAGAAGAAGAAGAAGCCCAACCAATGGTTCTATTAGAGAAGCACAAAATTCCATACCATTACAAAAACTTGGAGAAGTAGAGTTAAAGAAATCATGACAAATCCAAGCGGTGCTAACATTCAACATGCTGAAACATACCCTTTATCTTTCTCCTTGCTCTGCTTGGTTGGTAAACGTTACGAATGATGGGCCAGTATTATATTTCCAGCATTATACTGTACTGCGTGTCAGACAATACCCATCTATTACATGATATCTGGTTGCAACATTCCCTTTTCATTTTTTTCAGGTATTGCTTATTTGAAGGGAGAAAACGAGAACTAATCAAGGTGTACCTATAAATCTAGTCAAGATATATTTTTATTTTGATCTTTCCCCTCGGTTTTTTAAAGGCTATTACAGTACCTAGGGGTTCAGTTTTCTCTGTGTCAGTAACAGAGATGGTTTATGGAAGCAATAATGATGTAGGTATAGAATTCACTGTCCAAAGGCTTGAAGGGCATTTTGATATTATTGATACAATAGGTTTCACTTTGACAACTCAAGTGTTTTTCTCTCACTCTTGGAGGTGAGCAAGAGTTACTCGTATGCACCAGGGGCACCGTGTATCAAAGTGTGAATGAATTAGGCAACTTAGGGTCAGTTTATTTGCTGTCAAGAAAGTGTGCTTTTCTTATTTGCCTAAAGATACCCTGATGCTTAACCTTTTACTCTTGAGTTTTATTATTCGTAGAATGATATCAATAATGGATAGGATATGCAAAGAAACGATTACACACTTTACATAAAATATAGCAGGGGCCTAGGAGTATAGCTTGATATCAAACAGTGCCTTACTTGCATGTGCCTAGCCCTGGGTTCCATATCCAGCCCCAGAATCACACATACACACCACACACACACACACACACACACACACACACATACACACACATTAATACCATTCTGTGTGGTCTAAAGCATAGACTAGATCACTTATTGTTACTATTCCCAGAGACATTAAGAGTCCAGCTTTGGGGTAAGTTGGATCTAGATCCAAGTCTTCATCATAGATTTACCTCTTGGACCTGTGACAAGTGTTGTAACTCCTCGACTTGCTTGCTTTAACCTGTTGCTTATTATTGTTGTTTTTTTCTTTGTTGATTTTTACTGAAGATCAAGGCTGTCTTTGTGGACACAAGTCAAGGACACGATTAGCAGAGAGACCTATGATGTAGAATCTGGAGATTATATATATATATATATATATACACACATATATATATACATATATATGATGTATATATATCATATGTCATATCATATATTATACTTGGACAATCCAAGTACATGGAGAATTTATTAACAATAACATTAACTTTAGAGTGGCTTTCCATTGTTTTTCATAGAAGTACATTTTAAGTGCCAGATTTTAAGTAAAAAGTAAAAATTTCAGTGTAAATCTGTTCACAAACATCATGGGAAATTTACTCTCCATTATCTGTCCTAAGGTCAAACCAGGGGAAACAAGAGTGTAAAATAGGAAAAGGGCCAACCTAAGCATTTGTTTTTATTTTATTTATTTATTTTTTGGCCAGTCCTGGGGCTTGAACTCAGGGCCTGAGCCTGGCTTCTTTTTGCTCAAGGCTAGCACTCTGCCAACTTGAGCCACAGCACCACTTCTGGCCTTTTCTATATATGTGGTGCTGAGGAATTGAACCTAGGGCTTTATGTATATGAGGCAAGTACTCTTGCTACTAGGCCATATTCCCAACCCAAGCATATGTTTTTATCAATAATATTGCAGGCAAAGTATGCCTTCAAATAGTGGTTTCTCATTAGAAAGGAAAATTTATCTCTATCATCTGGAAAGGAAAAAAATGGAAGAGAAGGAGATGGAGAAGGAAGAAGAGGAAAACAGGAATAATAGGAAGAGCAGATATGGAAAAGAAATCACAGGTTGGATGTGGTATCTGCATCACAGATTGATGATGATATTGAATTTGGAATTGCAACATGTACTGGGACTTAGTTGGCATGGGTACTGAATTCTGCCATTTTATAAATTTTGTCTAAGCTGAAAAAATTGGGAGGATTTTAATTTTTCTACAAAAGCAGGAAGGATGTAATTTTTTTAAAATCAAAGTTATCCAAAATGAGCATTGAAGGAACAGTAGAAAAACTAGTAGGTATTTAAATACTTAGGAGCTAAAGCATTGATAATATAGTTTGCTTATATTTGAGCATCTTTTGCCCTATCTTTCCTACCACTTCTTGTCAATATATTGAAATTCAGTCAGTTTAGTTTTATTTCTATTAACACCTAAAATCTTATCTTAGATTGTTGTGATTTCTACTGGCCAGATTTTATTTGAAGTTTCATAATATTTTAGAAATAAAAATATTGACAGCATCAAGAGAGGAGAAGAGTGCGGCAGTCTAATATGAAATACCTTCTAAGTACTACCTCCTACAGAAAACAAATCACTGAAATGAATAAAGTGAGTAACATAATTATAAAGAAGTTTATGAGCAGCCATATTTGGTTTTCATATTTGATTTAACCCCTTTAAAATACGGGACTGTTACAGAGGTGATCCATGTTATTCTTTCACACACATTTCTCTCTCTCTTCAAAGTCTACAAATAGAAAAGAACGACCATTGCAGATAGACACTGTGTATGAACACATTTCAATTCTGAGTCCTCATGTTCTTGATAAAGTGAAAACAGAGATTGAAAATCTGCATTTGGAATAAGTCTCTGTTCACCATAGAAAGAGTACAGGGTATTAATGTTTAATTTTCGTGCTATAGTCCCACTCAGCATAGCAAAGTGGGGCTCCAGGTGTCAGACTCTAATTAAGCTCATAATAAATGCACAAGTGTGTTAGTAACTTACCCAGTGTCCCTTTGCTGATAGAAAGGAAATGGGAAGTCAGGTGCCATAGTTCCTGTCCAGCCTAAGTCTGTATTGTTTGGCCATCGAGGAGCCTTTAACTGCTCCACACTTGGGTCATTTGCCCATATCTCAGCAGTGACCTAAACTCCTCATTTGTGTTTAGATGATGATCTTGATATATCTTGGTGATCTGAGAAAGCAGTAAAACTTATAGATTTAACAAAAAAAAGCTTGAGTCGAAGGTGTATTTGAAAGTTTTGCTCATCGGCAAGGAAAATTTTGCCTTAGGATTGTAGTCTGAGGAATCCACACTTCTTAAGAGTTTTATGTAGCTGCCGAAGACAGGTTTTGAGCACATGTCCAGGGATGGTTCTTTTATTTGTTTGTTTTTCTTTCTTCTTTTTTGTGGCAGAGTGGCTTCAAGGTTTGAACACAGCCTTTATATTTACTAAACAGGCACTCTACCACTTGAGCCACCCCCTCAACCCTTTCTGTTTTGGTTATTTTTGGACAGAGTCTTACATTCTTGCTAGGGGGATGGATCAAACTACAATCTTACTACCTAAACCTTCTGCACATTGAAATGATGGGTGTATGTCACCACACTGATGACATTGTTGACCAAGTCTCACTGAATTTTTGCCCAGCCAGCTTTAAACCATAATCCTTCCAACTTTCAGGTGATAGTAGAATGAGCCATTGTGCCTCACCCCAAGAAATGTTTTTATAGGATAGGGTAGGAGACTTGAGATTTGAGGGTGAATTGGAATAAGCAGTGTGTATCAGAAGCTCAGAGACCAGGATGGCAAGGGGTGAAGACAATTGTGTCTGAAAAGGGTCAATGGCATCTATATGCTCAGCTTAAATTCTATGGCCTGTCTAATCTCAGATCCATCAAAAATTGCCTGTCTCTATGTTAGTATAAGCCCCCCCCCTTCTTAGTTAATAAGGCTGAGCCAACTTAAAGGAAATCTTTGGATGAAAGAAACTGGTGGTATGGAGGAAAGATGACTCCTCTTCTGTGTTAGAGAGAATATCTATTTATTCTGAGCTATTTCATTACAATCCATAGGGGATATGGACCCTTTTTCTACCTTTTAGAGGTGGCAGTATATGTGTGCACATTTGTTTATATATACTAAATATATACATATATATGAAAGAGAGAGAGAGAAATAACACACATAATACAGTTATCTATTTAGCTGCCAGTGTATCCATCCAATCAGTTGTCCTAGCCCCCAGGACATCAAGAAAAAATTATTCCAGAACTGTTCTTGCTGCCATGACAGCTTGAGTCTTGATTTATACATTGCAGCAAGAACTCTGGGGGGATCTTTTGGGTTTGCTCAATCAGCAGGAGCAGCAATGAGCAACTTCCTTGTCTAATTATCTTTTCTGTTTGATATTTCCCATTTTTAACAAAATGAATATTGAAAGACTAAAGCTTTTTTCCAGGTAAATTCTCTGTTTAAAAAAATGCAAACTTACTTAGATCATTTAGTAACGAGTGGATTTGTTTTTGCTTACTTAATGAGCCTGCTTTGTAATTCATCCTCACAAAAATCTCTTTTACACCAAACCTCTCAAGAAGACATTTACCAAGGTAATTTTTTTTTCTTCAAGTCTAACATCATTATGATGCTAAGTAAAAAAAAAAAAGAGAAATTATTGGTAGGAAAAGTTGGGTTCAAAAAGCAGAACAAAGAAAAGGAGAAAGCTTTAATGGTATTCAAGGAAAATATTTCTGTGTTGGATGACAGTTAATAGAACTGCATTGACCTCGCTGGTATTTCATGCACTCTCTGTTGTAATTTTATCCCACGAAGCTCCCTCATTAATGCAGAGAATTAAACAAAACTCCCAAGTTATAATCCAAGCAATAGCAAAGAGGGAGGGGTGGAGTGTGGCTCATTTGAGATCCTTGTCTTGACATGTAGCCACTTGGGAATGTATTAAAGTACCACAAGATCTTATTTTATGTACAGATACTGCCTTACCAGGGGACAACTTTATTCATATTTTGTTGAGGTGAATTCATATGAAATACTAATGGTTTATCCCAGAATGGTCAGGAATAGAAGGTAAGATGAATAACTTTTTATTAAAATTTAACATGGATCAGTCTGCATGCAGTATGTTTTAGTTGGATTATTATATTTTTGTTTGTTACTTTTCATGATTATTCCCAGTGGAAGGTATCCCTCCATTTCATAGAGGAAACAAAGAGTAGAGATATTAAGATATTTCTCAAAATTTTTTCAGTGTCTGAGATTGCCTAGATTCTCTAGCAGGTATAGAGTCTACCAGTTGTGTGCTGTGTTGAATATAGCTTTTCTTTATAAACTATAAGAATATAATACACTTAACTTACAATACTTCAGAGACTATAAAGATTATGAAATACCGAGCTCTTGAAAGATTATATAACTATCCCTCTTATTTCCTTGGAACACTAGAGCTTCTTTATTTGGTGTCTAGAGATTGTTGAACTGCGTCTCAGATTAGACTATAATATCTTTGTTGGTTAATTCTCACTCTAAGATTCTTGAGATCTCAACATACAACATTGAGTACATTCTTTATTTTGTACCATCTTTGTGGTGTGAGAGACTGAATCCAGGACTTCTCATATGCTAGGCAAGCACTTGACCTTTGAGCTGCTCTCAGAGACAACTTGGTAAAAACAGTTACAAACTATGTGAATAAATATCAACAGTACTCGAGGTGTTCATTTTCTAAAATTCAGTGATTTATGCTTTCAGCAAACACTGTCTGGCATTCTATTTAAATCCATATTGGCGCATAGAGGAAATGTTTGTCTTATGGTATGATTTTAATTGTCTGTCTGACTTAGTTCTTAGTCCATGAACTTCAGCAAAACATTCCTTCTTGATTTTGATTTTATAGAGTGGAATGAACTTGATTCATTGATCTGAGCTCTGTCTGCCTCTCTACTTACAGGAGTACTAGAATCTTATCCTTTGTAAAAATGAAGAAAATTCAACTAGAATTCTCTAATTCCTGTGTGGCTTGAAAGATTATCACATATTTTCGGTGGAGTCTGCAATTTTAGAACAATCACAAAACTGTGATTAAAGGCATATAATAATCATATATAAACAATTTTATGTATACAATCAACTATCTTTGAAATGAGGTGAACCACATTTGGATGACCTGTCAGAATGTAACACCACAAATTCTTTTACCTAAACAAATTTTGACCCACATTCTTGTTATAGAGGACAGAGAGATAGACTGCATGTTTTAAAATATACCTTTTAGTTCCTTTCTTTTTAATTGGAATATTATTAAAAGTTGACAATTTACTTGATATTTCCTATTTGTCATTTCCTTCATCTCCTTGTAATAGGAAGCTAATACTTACTTAATGTGTAACACTTTTTTTAAACTCATTTTGAATTGCAAAGATCCACCAATGATTTTAAACCCCAAGGGAGGGGATTGTGCTTCAACCTTTGCTCAGACATTGAAAGTCCAGTGACCCTATAGTAAGTGGTGAGGGAGTTCCCAGGAGGCCAGAGCCAGGAAGGACTCTGATGTGGCATTTTACCCCTCAGTCTTTAGACAAACGATATTTATTCTTTGCCATGACAATGTACACATATTAACATGGCATTGATGTTTGTGACATTGTGCTTAAATGTAATGAAGTGATTCTTTATGCATTTGATAAGGTCAATTTCATGAAGGTGCTTTGTGATTTTATTTCATTTGGATTTTTGTCTCACTTGTCACCTGGCTGTGTAGAGTACTATTCTATCTATATTTTCTATTAGCTATGCAGAAATCTCCTTCTGTCAAAAATCAGCACTGGTCATTGCTTGAGAGATCGTTGTATAGTATGCTTACATCTCTCTACTTTCTACTGCCCCCATTTCTCCTTCTCCTCCTCTTTCTCCTCTCCCTCTTTGTCTCTGTCTCTCTCTGTTTTGCTGTGTCTGTCTGTCTCTCTATCTCTACGTCTCTACATCTATGTTTCTTTCTTTGTGTCTCTGTCTGTATCTTTGACTTTCTCTGTGTGTCTGTCTGTCTCTGTCTCTGTCTTTGTCCCTCCCTCAACCCCCAGCCCCTGTCTCTCTTGCTTAGTAGGTTAAGGAGCCACCAACCAGCTTCCCTAAGGCAAACTGTCTGCAAAGGAACAAGCCAGCTGGCTTGGCCAAGGTTGATCAATGATGAGAGGTAGGCTGGGTTCCAGGTTCACAAAAGCCACTCAGTGGAGAGTAGGTCAGCGGCTTCCCCAAAGCCAATTAGCTGGCAGAAGTCTGAGGTGCCTGGTGCTAGCCAAATTCCCTGAGCCTGATGGTACTAGTGGGGAGTCCATCCTTGGGCTTCCTGGCAAACCAGACTTAAGTGTGTGGCAGATTGTGCTTTCTGAGAGCCAGTGTGGCTTTGTGGCTATCCAAGCAAATAGCAGGGATCTACCACTCCCACTCAATGTTACCCAAGAAGACTGCACAGCCCAGGCACAAGGATGTCTGTCCATCAGTGAAGTGGGCTTCAGCTGATCCTCCACACTAGTAGCTTGTTTGTACCTTACTTGAGCTGACGTGCTTTCCAAAGTTGACATGAATATGAATCATGACATTAAAAGTGAATAATATGGGAATGTTTTGTGGGAAGGAGGAATCATTCTGGAGACCTTTGACAGAACTTTTTTCAAAGCCACCAGCATGAGAACCTTTACTTATAGATGGAGTGAAGTGGAATTCCTTCCACAATGCAAAGAGAGAATTTCTCAGCAGTTGTTCTTGCTTTAGCTGGCATTGTCTAGGATTGTTTGTATATGGAATCATAGCCTCTTCCCTTGTTTTACCAAGAATTACATTTGCATCTACTAAGTCTTTTTTGCACAGAAACAGCTTAATCATAACTGTATCATGCCTGAATTATTTCATGGAAGTTTTTAGATATCATAGGGAGGTAAGGAGATTAAGAAATGCAGTTTAGAAAAAGGAGGTAGTTTACCTTACCAAGATTAGCATAATGTATGTTTCCACTTATATATGGTTTCTGTTTTTCATCTTAGTTCTGATAAAGAAAATATTGCCCCCATAGGAAATCAAGTCCATTTGCTTGGCCTACCTCTGAGCTCTTTTCTGGAATAAGTATTTTTATTCAAGGTCATCTGAACTCATATTTTACATCTTCCCCCTGGATTATTCAATTCATAACAACAAAGTTTCCCTCTAACAGGTAACTTTCGGAGTACACAAACTTCTTCCCCTCTACTACTACTGTTGATTTTTTCCCTTTTAACTTAAAAAAATTTGCCTCTAAAAATCAGGTTTCTCTACAACTCTATAGAGTTTCTAGTAGTAATTCTCAAGTGGATGAGCTGCATAATTACCTCGTGCCTTCTCCTCACATCCCATCCACACCTCTGTGCTGTCCTAAGCATTTTTTAAGACCTATTAAGTCTCTTCAGCAAGCAGAATACTGGTGGCTCATGCCTGTGGTCCTAGCTAGCTATTCAGGAGGCTGAAATTTGAGGATCACAGTTCAAAGCCAGCTCAGGCAGGAATGTTCCTACCACTCTTATCTCCAATTAACCTCCCAAAAGCCTTAAGGGATCTGTGGCTCAAGTAGTAGAGCACTAGCCTTGAGCAAAAGAGCTCAGGGACAGCACACAGGCCCTGAATTCAAGTTTCAGGACACAAAAAGTATCATTTCAAAATCAACCTTATTCTAATCATTAGTATATTTGAATCCACTGAATTGGCAGTTTCTCTAACACCAGCCAGTCTTATTACCAATTCCTTTATCTTTTAAATATTTGGAAAGAAAATTAGGTTTCTTCCTCATGGTTTTGAGTTATTTTAAATATTTCTATTTGTCATCTCTGAAATGAATACTTTCTGCCATATTAAAATTAAGGTGAGGAATAACCTCAATTTCTGTCTACCTATCCACCCAGAAAGGAACTATTTGTATGTTCATCCTTTATTCAACATTCACTTATTTTAAGGAATGGCTCCATACCACTCAATTCACTAAATGCTCAAAATTAAAGTGAGTATGATGAAACTAGGCACAGTGAGGTCTCTGCTAGTACCAGTTACTCAGGAGGCTGAGAAGGGAAGATCTATTGGACCCAGAAGTTCAAGGCAAGCTTGAGTGGCATAATACCTGTCTAAAAATCATGGAGAGCAGAGAGAAAGGAGGAAAAGAAGAGATGAATATGATGCTTTGTAATCCCCAGTGACTTAGATTTGTATAGGTCTTACCCATTTCTGAATTTGATCATACTTATAAACTTGTATTGCTTCATAGGACTTAACATTTCCCTTTCTGTTTTCCAGAGCAAGAAGTACAGCATAGACATAAATAATATGGAGTCAGGGATCAAATGGATTGAGCCCTTGAAATGTGTCTGATACAATGGAAGTATTCAACTTTCATTTAATTTCTGTGAAGTTGAAATTCACAATATGGTGGCTGGTGACCACCATATTGGGCAGTGTAGGGAGGAAATGCTTGTCAACAAAAAGCTTACTTGCTAGTTTGCCATCTTCTGCAAACACCTTTGCTTTTAAACACATAACAATAATTTATTTGTAAAATTATCTTCAAGTAGTTGTACAAAGGGGTTTCCATTCAACATTCCATTCAAAGTCTCTTTATCTTTTAATATGGCTCATGTATGAAATGGAAATTGAAATGATAAATATAGAAAAGGATATTTTTTGAAGCTTCATGGGATGGTATATAATGTTCTTGGTGCTGTGCCTGTTGAGCAATAGCAGTTAGAAATATCACCCATTGCTATGGAACTTAATATGTTCCATGGAGCAAAGCATGAACACCCTGAGAACGATGTCCATTTCTAATTTAATTATTCATCACATTTAATATAATAATAGAGGTTCAATGCAATATAGCCTTTACTTTTTTGAGATGTCAATTTTGGTATATTTTCAAATTACATTTCTATACCTTGGGTACTGAAATCATTTTTCTTATAAACAGTGCATTGTAGAAGACAATCATCTAGAAATTGAGCTCACATTTTTTATGTGTTAGACCATGACATGATTATATTTTAAGTAGTTCTGTTTTTATTGAATTTATATTTACTAGTCTGATAGCATAAGGCCAATTGGCATCAATTCTTTTAAAGGGAGAAGAAAACTTGATAACTTTCTCATAAATGTCTTACATGTTAGTGAAGATGAGAAGGACCTAATTCAAATCATTAATGTAAATAACTTGCTGGAGATCAGACATCTAGGAAATAGTAAAGGCATGGATGAGCTGACCTTCAAGGTATCTGAAGCCCATGTGAGGTACTGATACTTCTAATGAAGTCTTTTGGTTCTCCTCTTAATTAATCTTACTGGTGTCAAAGGTGAAATACTATTTGAGCCACATGGAAGCCTCCATTTTGGTGATACTTCCCTTTTGTGAACCAAGGAGATCTTTATTTCCAAAAATAGGATTGGTGCCAGAGCAGTTATAAATTCCCAAACCCTTCCTTGTTATAGAGGTTTTAAAACAAGATGGTTAAGCAATATAGTAATTTTTTTTCTGATTTCCCCAAATATTGCTTCCTGCAGAACCAGTACATTATTTCCTCAAGTTTTTGTACAGAATATTTCTACCACTTCTTAGAAGTGATTTGAATAATGAATGGGCACTCCTATGTATGAATGACATTCATTTGTGTAGATGACCATGTCCCATTGTTAAGCAGAGAAGACTCTGCTGGTTCCCAGTATCTATTTCTGAGTGACTGACCTGCTGCTACTGTCTCAAGATTTCATTTTCTATTGGTAGTGTCACATTTGTCTGTGTAGCCAACAGGTGTAGAGTCATGGTTTAGAAACCCACATGTTTCTCTGTGATTTTCTATGTGTCTGTTGGTCTCCATAGAAGTTATTACTTGCTGGGCACTTATGGCTCATGCTTATAATCCCAGCTACTCAAGAAGCTGAGATCTGGGGATAAAGGTTCAAAACTAGTTTGAGCCAAAAAATCATGGGGAATCTTATCTCCAAAAGCTATAAGTAGAGAAAGGTATGGTAGAAGTGGTAGTGACCAACCTTGAACAAAAAATCCTAAGCAAGAATGTGAGCTTCTGAGTTGAAGTCCCAATACAGACAGACAGACAGACAGAAAGAAAGAAAGAAAGAAAGAGAGAGAGAAAGAAAGAAAGAAAGAAAGAAAGAAAGAAAGAAAGAAAGAAAGAAAGAAAGAAAGAAAGAAAAGAAAGAAAGAGAAAGAAAGAAAGAGAGACAGGGAGGGAGGGAAGGAGGGAGGGAGGGAGGGAGGAAGGAAGGACGGAAGGAAGGAAGGAAGGAAGGAAGGAAGGAAGGAAGGAAGGAAGGGAAGAAAAAGGTGGAGGGAAAGGAAGGAGGGAGGGAAGAAGAGAGAGAAAGAAGAAACAAAGAAAAATAAGTGAACAAATAAATAAATCATTAACTAGTATCTGGAAGCAATAGCACAGGAAAAAAAAAAAAAAGAACAGAAATTTAATTTAAATTGTGTACCAAAGAAAAACTGTTTAAGAGCCAGAGACTCCTGATTATTATAATTTTTTATTTTATTTTATTTTTTGGCCAGTCCTGGGGCTTGGACTCAGGGCCTGAGCACTGTCCCTGGCTTCTTTTTGCTCAAGGCTAGCACTCTGCCACTTGAGCCACAGCGCCACTTCTGGCCGTTTTCTGTATATGTGGTGCTGGGGAATTGAACCCAGAGCCTCATGTATAGGAGACAAGCACCATTTCCACTAGGCCCCCAATCCTCCTGATTATTTTTATAAATCTTTATTCTATTAATAGGAAAGAACAAATCTTTCAGCTTTTACAAGTACTTCTACTTCTGTTTTAATACGGTATAGAAACAGGCCTCTCTCAAAGTTGTAGAGCCAGAAAGTCCTCTCTTCCTCACCTTGCTTACTTACCTAGAAGTTATAGGTATGTTGGGGTCCTCGGCCCCCAGAGCTTCTCTTGGCCAGCGGGAGAAGCTGGAAGCGTACCCCGTGGAACAAGACAAGATGAGGCAAGAGTCACGAAACTGTCCGCCCCCAGCCCCCCTTACGTTTAAGATGGGACACTCAGAAGATTCCGGGGAAATGTCATGCAGTTATCCAATTTTATTAAGAAGGAACCGCATTTATAAAGGCTGAATGGCGCCAGGAAGAGGAGGGATGTAATGTACCTAGCTAGGCGCTGTGATTGGCTGCCTGGGCTGTCCGCCAGGTTCCCACCGGGAAGGCAGGCGGGGCTAACAGGGCTGGGAAGGAAGGCAGGCTAGCTAGAACCGCCTCTTAAAGCTGCAAGGCATCTGGGGCGGCCATGCCCCACATAGATAAACTAGCAGCCTCAGTTGAATGCATTGGTTTTAACTAAAGGCCCAAAAGGAAACAGCACTGCAGTCCTTGTAACCCTCTACAGTCCTGGGAGATCAGAGGCACTTGCATATTGGGAAACCGCTGAGGGAGTGGGAAATAGATGTTACACACTCACATTGCCTCACTGTCTTCTTCCTATCGCAGCAGGCTAACTCCTGGATGAAAACTCTCATACAGAAGTGCTAAGGTACCAATTCTTTATTTCTGTCTATTTGTTCCTCAATCTCCCCCCCTCACCCATGAGTGTGTTTTATTAAAATCACTCAATGCTGAGGGGAAGGGAGGAAGGCAGTGGTGAACACTGATTGCTTCTTGTATCTGCAAACATTTAGCACAGAGTATGAGGTCTCATGAAGCTACAGGATTCATATAATTGGAATAAGACAAAAACATACATGGAATGAGGAGGTTATAAGCATGTCATTCTATGGAGAAGGTTATTGAGAAGGTAGAGATTTCTTGTAATTCAGAGTTGTGAAGTTGCTGATTTCCAGTTAGGTTTCTTTCTTTCTTTTTTTGCCAGTCCTGGGACTTGGGACTCAGTGCCAGAGCACTGTCCCTGGCTTCTTATGCTCAAGGCTAGCACTCTACCACTTGAGCTTTTTCTGTGTGTGTGGTGCTGAGGAATTGAACCCAGGGCTTCATGCATGCTAGGCAAGCACTCTACCACTAAGCCACATTCTCAGTCCCTCCAGTTAGTTTTCTTAATGTTGGTAGCCAAGGGTTTTTTTTGAGCTTTAAAATAGTATTTATGATGGGGGCCTGTTCCATGGAATTTGGTGAAAGGAATAAAAAGAGAACAGATTTCAAAAAGCCAGGCAGAAGGTCTAGAAATGCAAGTCCTTAGTAAATCTGAGCAGTTCTTACAATTATCACTGTTTCATTGTTGCCCACACACTTAAGGTGATGCCCATCTTTGTCCCACATGAGTCAGTTCTGTTTGGTCTCAAGAGTCATCTCCTGGGACTTCCTGGGACTGCCATATTCACAGCAGGCCTGGCTTATCTCCCCTTGCTTTCTTTCCTTGCCTCTCTGGGGCCAGAGGTCCCCAGAATGTTCCCTGTGACTCGGGCCCAAGTCCCTCTGATGCTCCAAGAGATCAAAAGGTGACTGGCAGGGTCAACAGAAGCTGCCAGAATCACAGAGACCCTCCATGAATTATGAGGGGGAAAGCAACAAGGAAGTGTCATGGACTTCAAGCACATGACCTTCAATCCCTGGGCTCACTTTTTAGACAGACATGGCTAACTTTCTCCAAGGTGTAATTTATGGTGTCTAGAGTTCAATTTGCACATACAAATGTACTCATTCAGCTGTAGCAGGATTAAAAAAAAAAGCATAGGGCTCATAGATGAAGGGAGTCCTTTTGCCTCTACTTCAAACATTGTACAATTGTGTGGTTCCTAAAAGCTGCGTTGGTGGTGGTGGTAATTTTAAAACAATTTGAGTTCAAAGCTCTGGAGAACTCAGAACCTGTGAAGTTTTTTACTTACCCAGAGTTCTGACTTAAAGCCAGCCCAGGGATATAAGGGTAAGAATTAGTTACACATAGGAACAGTTCTTAATTCTTCTCACCCTACTCTTCCTTTACCTGCTTTCTACCCTAGAATGAATTCTAGAACTCTAAAATAAATATCAACTTTTCCGAGTTCTGGGTGGCACACAAATGATTTTGTTCTTACAGGCCTTGTGGCAATGGTTTCCGTGTCCACATATAGGAATAGGAGGATTGCGGGCATATTTGGAGGCAATGCAAGAAGAAAGGTGGGAGGAACCAAAACCAAAAACAAACCCCAATAGGCTTACACATTGCAGTTAAGTAGTGCAATATCAGATTCTCTGTTTTAAAAAACACTTGCTATTAATTATTTAGTTAATTACACTGCATGTATGCCAGTAGCAGAGTTTGAACTCAGCTCACTTGTATTTCTTACTTATGACTGGCACTCTACCACTGAGTCAAGGATGTAGGCCGAACTTTTCTGGTTGTTTAGAAATATAGTCTTATGGACTTTCTATCTGGACTGAGTTTGAACCTCGATCCTCCAGATATTAATCTCCCAAGTGAATCAGCGACACCTTGTTTTTGTTATTCTTCCTGGATATCAAACGCTGAGCTGCCAGAGTACTGATGAGGCCAGGATTGCTATTGGAATCTTTCTGCCTCACCAACCCACACCCTAGCTTTGCTTTCAGAGAAGGAAAAAAATTTATCAGTTTTCCAGTGTATTCCTTTACAAACATCCATGTCCTCCACCCCTCCTGGGCAGTCAGCTTCCTAAATAGACATCCTGCCTGCCGAGGCTGTTCTTGCACCAACTCGTCTCTAATTAAAGTACTTGCTATGAACGATTTTTAAGTACTGGAGCTTAATGAAGTTAGAAAGGATTTGGATGCAGTTTGTGAAGACTTCAAATTGTTTGAGTTTTTTCTCTGGGGAGAATTGTAAAGTCTGCAGGCATTCTGCATTACTTAACAATGTATTCCGTTTTGTTCTTTTCAAAAATTCTCTTTTAGTGGTGCCTGGCTGAACGAAAAGCCCCACTGCCCACCTTTTTCCGGACAAAAACATTGTAACTTGCTTTGCAAAGTGGTTTCTTGGGAATTTACAAGCCTTTGAATACAGATACCTAATTAAAGAGATGCCTGTATTTTTAATTCTCCTAGGCAGGTCTACCTTTGACATTTCCAGTATTGAGGAGTTGAAAACAAAGATACAATCATCCAAGAAAATTTATGTATTTGAATGCTTATCTCTTTCACTGATGATTGAAGCTCTATGACTTTGAGAAACTGAGCTGAGCAGGGAATAATAATAATAACAATCTACACAATTCTACGTAGATGTATAGAGTGGATTTCTGTGTCTCCCAATAGCTTACTGCATAGCAGTAAAATGCTAGCTAATACTTTCCGGTGGAGATGGAGTAGCTGTAATTTGCCATCAATAGCTGTAATTAGGTTCATCTACCCTTTTAACCAATACCATAATCTTTACCAGGTTGTTATTGTTTGTGGCCATAGAGAGGAATTCTGCAAAAAGTATTTTTAGAGATTGATTGCAAAGCAGGGCATCCCTTTGGGAATCCATCCTTTTATCCATCCCTTGCTCCTTTTCCTCTCAAATATTCAAATGCTTTCTCAGAACAAAATGTCATGAAAGCATGTCATGTATCTGAAAAATAATTAATATAATTGACAAGAATGTTGGTTTTCTGCTGAGGTGTGTTTCTCCTAATCCTGCTGGGCAATCTTTAATATTGATCCAACTGTTAGGGAGTCTTGTCACTCTTCCCTTCCTATACCTGTGCTAAGGATTTTCAGATCAGGGGCCCCAAGCTACAGTATTTACATCTGCATTATTATGATTGCCATCCAACAAAAACAGGTTTCTTTTCTCTTATGCATCATGGCTGTGTGTGTGTGTGTGTGTGTGTGTGTGTGTGTGTGTGTGTGTGAGAGAGAGAGAGGAGTGTGCAGCCTGTGTACAGTTCTTGTCCTCATTTGACAGTGTATTCTGTGTACATCGCATAGAATATTACAAGTGGCACATCCAAGTGTTGGAATCTAGGCAATAGGAGTTCAGCACTTAAAGTGGCCAGGTTGCACCTGAACTAGCTGGAGCCTGCCAGCCCCTGCAAGCCCACTGAGAGCATCTGTCTCGCCACCACCTTGCTCATGCTGTCTCCTCCGCAGGCCCTCCGATTCTTCTGACTATGAGCATAAATCATCCACCTGTCAGGAGTGCTTGCTGCCTGGATTATGCAATGTGCCTGCCTTCATGTGGAAGTGGTGCGAGCAGGAGATTGCTGCACATGGTCTGAGTTCATTTTAATGCCATCCCAGTATTTTCTTTAGCTTTAATGAGGAGATTACGGGTGGTGACAGGGACTTTCAGAGACAATGAAATTGTTCAAGATTCTGGAATATGTTTTGTATGTGGGAGAAAGCTCCATTTGATCTCTCTCTCTCTTTCTCTCTCTCTTTCTCTCTCTCTCTCTCTCTCTAGTTTTTTTCCTCTGATTCCAGATAAACTGTTGGTTTAAATGTTTACGCTGAAACAACCAGATATTGCAGAAAGCCAGCTGTTGCGAGCTCTCTTTATTAGGTTTGTTCTTATTCTCTCCGAACTGATAAACTTAAATTAGTCAGATGTATTACTGACCCTCAATTAGTTACTTTTATCCTTTAATTCAGAAGTTAACTATACACATATTGGGGATTCTTTTCCTTATTTACTGCTTTATTCTGGATCATTATTACTATTCTGGAATAATAAACTATACAGTATTATTAGGTTCACTAATTGTTCACCTGTGAAGATAAATCATATTTCAAAAAAATAAATCTCTTGTGTTAGATATGATGGCATATGCCTATAATCCTAGCACTCAGTAGGCTGAAACAGGAGGTTTATGAGTTCAAGCTCAGTCTAAACTTTGTATCCAGAATCTGCCTGGACACTCCCTTTTTTATATTAACCTTTAATCTGCCTTGGGATATTTAGAATAACCTTTATCACTTTACTAGTATCTGATAAACTTGAAAATACAAAATTATAATTTTCTTTTATTAACAAGTCTCTTTTGGTACAGATAGGCCTCTATTCAAATGGTATTTATTTGAAATTGGGACAGAGAAAATTCCAGATATCCAGGAGACACCAACTAAAACTGAAATCATGATGCATAACTATATGTATGCCTTGTAACGTCTTTCAAAATGTGTATAGAAAACTTAATATAGGAATGTTAATGAGATAAGTTACACAGTGGTATTCTACACACATTTTACACAGTGTTTGTGTGTGTAAAAATGTAAGGTTCTCGTATTGTCATAGAGCCTGAGGTGAAGGCAGGCATCAGATTTAAATTTCTACCACTTTCCTTTTTCCCCTTCGAAGCCTCAGGACCTTTTGCGTGTCTTTCTTTGCTTAAGGTGGTATTCAGGGCATCTCAGGAGAGACAATGACAGTTCTCTGCTAGCTCGCTGTCCCCCCAGCTTCCCTACGCCAACCCTCTTCCCACGGCTTCCACTGCCAAAGCCAAAGTGCTTCCTTGTGCTCTTTATGTACATGTGGGGGGATTTTTACTGAAAAACAAGACCCCAACATTCACAAAGCATAAGCACATTCATTCCACGGTGTGTACTGCATGATACATGCATGATATGTGTGTATGATATGAACCTGTGCGTGTACATTTCATGTACATAAGTAGTAAATGCACATGTTTATATATTCTCTCTGTATACATGTGTGTTCACATGGGTATAACTTCTTTGAGAAAATGCTTATACAAGACTTTTCGATTAAAATTGAACTCCCTGAGGTTTGTTGTACATGGAGTGGGAGCACAGAATAGAAGGAGAATGAATGCACTAGAGAACCTGGGCTTTTTCTAACAAAGTTCTTTATGTACCAAAACAAAAAGTGTTTTTCTCCTTAGTGATAGTGCTTTCATGCATCTGAATTATGCAATTGTTTAATGTGCAAAGAACACATTCTCCCAGGTTTAAGAACACCCACAGTAAGAAGGCATCCTTAGACACTCAATGAGGATCTTTCTCTGCTATGAATGCACTCTCAGATCACCAGATCCCGTTGTGAAGCGAATGGATGCATGAAGTCAGGTTGAAAACAATTATTTCTGATGGGTGTTTCTGGAGAGGCAATTGGCCTTAGTACATACAGAATACAGAATCTGAGATTCATGATTCACACTTGGAAATTTATTGGGGAGCTTGTAACAAGCTGGCCTCCCAATCTTTCTGTCACTTCTTGTAAAATCATCAGAATTTTTCCTCCTCCTCCTCCTCCTCCTCCTCCTCCTCCTCCTCCTCCTCCTCCTCCTCCTCCTCCTCCTCCTCCTCCTCCTCTTCCTCCTCCTCCTTCTTCCTTCTCTTCCTCCTCCTCCTCCTTCTTTTTTCTCCTTTTCCTTCCTTCTCAAGTACCCTGATGGATGCCACTTCCTAGAACAGAGTGTTTGATCATCACCCCCCCCCTTCACTGACAAATCTAAATGTATGTACATTAAAAAAGTAAAAGAAAACAGGAACATTTGAAGAGATAAATGCAACACAACACTGACAAAATCTGACTCTTTTATCTATGGAGAAATGAGGTTTATCATCGGGGAAGCATTCTCTTTTCATTTTCTGAAAGGTGCTTTTTGACAGGACCCTTTGCAGTGGACGTCCCACTCACAAAACATGCTGTCACGGGGCTATTTGAATATGGTGACAGGCTCATTATCATGTTGAGGGCTCCTGACAACACTGCAGAAGGGGAAATGGACAGGGCTGCCAATCAGCTGTTGAAAAGACTGTGGTTGAAATAGGGTTTTTTGTTCCAAGAACAGTAGTACAAATTGACTGCATTAATTCTTTTTATTATAACCGTCACACTGTAGTTAAGGGCTCGGGCAGGTTTCCATGATCAACCCCGTTTCAGCAGGTTTATTAGCTGGCCATAAAAATGTGTTCCCAGATGAAACTGGGCCGAGGTCGAGGCCTTTTCCTATGTTTAGTTGTGTGTATGTGTCTAAGTTTTAGTTTTACTAACAGTTTCAAAAAAAAATTGGGAGGCAAATGATGTTTGATGAAGAGTTAGACAAGATTTCTCCAAGTTTACTGTAACTCCATGACCATTGTATATTGGAAGGGAAAATAAACTGATAAGCCATGATTTTGTTCATAGGGACCTGATGTGTTAGATGACTGACAGGAAGCAAACAGTTTTTGAGGACATTCCTGTGTTTGTTTGTTATCAAATCCTGACTCAATGGTAGAAAAGAAGAAGGGGTAGAAGGAGAAGGAGAAGGAAGAAGGAAGAAAGATGACAACAAAGAAGAATCACAGTATATGCTTAAAATTCATGTGTTTCTCCAGTGTTATCTTTAGGAAAAGCAGTTGGCTTCAAAAATAGTTGCATTGTGTGTCACTTAAAAAAATCCCCAAACAAGAGAATTAGCTCCCTAAAAAGTATACATTGAAACAATTTTCAAGTTCTGTTTGAAGTCCAACATAGTCAACCCCAGAAATTGTAACCTGGCTTTTATTTATTTGTTTTTACTGTAGATATGACTTGATAATTTTACCTCAGTCTCTCCTTTGATATCTGGGAAAGTTTGTCAGCTTCCAACCTTCTCATAGATAAAGGATATTTTCATTCATAGGTTTTACATAACTCTTTCTCTGTTCTGCTTATTGCCCAAGTTACTTCCCAGTGGTGAGATACTGTGGGAAACCACAAGAGGAACATTAATTTTCTTTTACCATTTGGTGTATTGCAGCATTTATACACTTGATTAGACTCTGCTCTGGTGACTGGGAAAAAAAAGAGAATTCCTATCAAAGAGTCAAATTCTCTCCCGGGAATCACCTTGGGATCGGAACTAGTAAGTCCAATATGAAAATAGTACTTATTTTCCAGAATTATTCCATTCTGATTTAAGTAGCTCGCTGTGGCTCACTGTGTCTTAAATTTGCATCTCAAGTGATGTCTTCTCGCTTTATGTATACCCAATAAGGAAAATTACATAGCTTTGTCAACCTTATGTTCAAAGAAAGAGTTTCTTCTTCCTAGTTTTATACTGAATCACGCTGAACCCTGGAAGGTCCACTGCCAGCTCACTGGCTTCTTGCTGATGCTTTTCTTGCCTGGAAGCTTCATGCCTTCCTTTTGCAAGGATGCATTCATTCACAGAGGCATAGATGACTTCTTTGGCTCCAAGAAGTTGTGTGGATGATGTGTATGAACAGTGAACAGGAGTTGAAGTTTGCTAGAGGATGTGTGGGCCACTGTGAAGCAGATAGGAGGGGTTGATACTGTGGTCTGCAACGTAAGTCCAGAAGAAAGAGCAGACTTCCAACAGTAAAGGGGGGAGGGGGAAGAGAGCCGAAGTTCTCAGTGGAGAAGCCAGTGAATGCTCCAGCTCTACTCACAGGGAAGCATTTTGCTCCTTTGAGGTATGTAAATTGGTAAGAATGACTAAGAGGTTATGGATGGAATGAACCTGCAGCTTACTGAGGAAGCAGATAGAATCAAGGAGTTGATAATGAAGGATCTTGAAATCCAAGGAAGGGTTTGGGCTCTGCAGGAAGTCAACAGGGAGTTTTGGACTGTGGCATCTTGTTTTGAGTCAGGGTAGATTTGTGGAATAGGTGATATCCGGTGAAGGATACTTACAGTTCATGTTCAGAATGAATGGGTTCTTCTCCTTCCTACTTCATATTTGTGTTCTCTCTGTCTCTAATTCAATTTTAAAATAAGAACTCTGTATTCATGTGGTGGAAATAATCCAGCTCATTTATTGGTTAACACAACAACAGCAATAAAAGCAACCAAATGTTTGTGAGAATCCTTCTCAATCGATGGCTTGAGTGCATATGTGACTCCCAGAATTATAAACAGGAGGATCACAGTTCAGGCTGGCTGAGACGTAAGATCATAAGGGAGCTAGCTCATCTTTGAGCTTGAGTCTTCAAGATTTGATTCTGTCAGGTTCAACTGTCCTTTTTATTCTCAAGAAGAATGTTCACCTTGAGCACAGGAAGGACTCTAAGATAGATCCCTTCTAGCTCTAAAAAAATTTATTTTAACTCACAAGTACATTATATGGAGACTAGGCTGAATATATCTTTAAATAAAACATTGATTAGTACTGTGCAGTTCACATTCTACAAAGTGTTAAATAACATCCCTAATAGAGAAATTCATAAAATATGTTTAGAGAGATGCACACATACCTTGGTGATGACATTAACGTTTATCTGTTTCTACCAAATGTGCTTCTTGTTTTGTAAGTGTAAAAATCACAGCAAAGGAATCTTTTCATTTTTATAATATTTTAAGATTTTATCATCCTGTACAAGGAAAATAATACCTAAACACTTTCTAAGTGATCATTTCAGCGTATTTCAAGAATTACCAAGCAGTAATTTTTTATGAACAGGTATGTGTTAATGAAACATTCCTAATACAGAAAAGAGTCATTTGCCTGGCTTTTATTTCTTAATGGGAATACCCCTTAATTGAGGCCTAATTTTCATGCCATTATTGGACTGCACATATTTTCCCCTTCTTCAAATACCAGTGCTATCTGAATCTGAGGCTTCTGCCTTGGATTTGTTGAAATGACAGTTGATCTAACCGATTGAAAAGTTTTCATTCATATTTTCTCTCCTTTATTTACTGCCTAGTCTTGCACAGCAGAGTAGAGTATTTCTTTCTTTTTATTATCCTTTTTTTTCCCTTTTAGCTGGCACCACTTTGTAAAAACTAACATTCTATTAGATGGTTCTCACAGTGAGAACTTGATACCCTGCCACCAGAAAGAAAAGTAATGGAACTCTACAATGGAAGGCACAGTGAGCTCGGATGGAGATATAAGTGGTGAGGAAGAGAGGATTAAGGATTATAGGAATATTTGTCAGTTTTTAAATATGAAATCTGGGAACAAAAAGATTTCTGTGTTTATGGATAAAAGATACAACTTTTAATCTATAGCTACAAACTAGTTATTCTCATGCGGATGAGAAGAGCTCTACTTATTACTGACATTCACAAAGAGGAAGATTTTTCATATTGAATGATATAATTGCCACCCTGTGTAACATTTATTGTAGTTCTAGGACTAAAACCTTCAAAGTGGGCTAGAAAATCTGTGTTGGAGAGTTTCCTTGTTCTTCAACATACAATACTTGCCACAGACTGTGAGACTTTTGCTTTACTTATTAAATCTTTGTGTTCTGGTAAAGCCCCTTACTTTAATTCTAGCCTATTTGTCTGACCTCGCCTCAGTCAATCTTGAACAGAAATAATTCTTGTGGCCTCTCTTGAATATCAGCTGGTAATTTCTCAATTTTGCCTTTGTGATCCTTCATTCATTCTGAAATGTATAATTCTGTATATGTGTGCTTAAAAAAAGTCAGAATTTGAGACAGACACCAGTGGCGCACATTTGTAATACTAGCTACGCGGCAGGCTGAGATCTGAGGATCTTGATTAGAAGCCAGCTGGTGCAGAAAAGTCCCCATGAGACTCTTATCTCCAATTAACCACACAAAAACCAGAAGTAGTAGAATGCTAACACTGAGCACAAGAGCTCAGGGACAAGTACCCAGGCCCTGAGTTCAAGCCCCACAACTGACTAAAAGAACAACAATAACAAAAAGAAAAGAATCTGAATTTGTGCTGGGCATTAATGGCTTACACCTTTAAGCTTAGCTACTCAGGATCATGTTCTGAGGATCAAGGTTTGAAGCCAGTCCAGCCAGAAAATACATCATACTCGGATCTTCAGTTACCTACCAAAGCATCTGTAAGTGGAGCTGTGGCTCAAATGATAGAGTGCTAGCATTCAGAAAAAATAAATGAATAAATCTCTGGGATAGCACCCAACCCCTGAGTTCAAGCTCCAGGACTTACAGGAGTGTGTGTGTGCGTGCGTGCGTGCACACACACACACAGACCCAGACCAGAATTTGTTTTCTTTTTTTCATACTTTTCCAGGTGACATCATCTTCTGTGGTGACTTCTTCCTTTAAGCTACTTCCAACTCCTTTATTCTAGTTGTGTTCCACTTGGTACTTTTTAATTATTAAATGTGTTGAATAAAATGTGGTTCTCAATAATGCTGTGCAGTGATTAAACATTGCTTATCTGTGGGCTTCTCTTAATATCACAATGGCCCTTCACATACTGTCCAGGTTCCTTTTCTTCAGCTCTATCCTCAGGTGCATTTTATGAATTATTTAATGAATTATCCCCTAATTTATCTCTGTCTTAACTTTCATAATTCATTTCTTAGTTGAATCTTTAATTTACACTTGGATTGATTGTATTTTTTTCCAGTACTGGGGTTTGAACCTAGAATCTTGAACCTAGGCAGAAACTCTACCATTTGTATCATTCCAGCAGCACTTTTTGTGTTGGTTATTGCCAAGATAGGGTCTTTTTTGATGCTTGGGGCAACTTCAACTTTGATGCTCCATTTTGCACTTCTGAATGTTGTGTGTTTCACCACTATGAGCCATTAAATGAGATAGATTTTCACATACTTTTTTTTAACCTAAGCTGTCCTCCAACCACAATTCTCCAATTTCGACCTCCTAAGTGACAGATATTACCAGTTCTAGACACCTTGCTTGGCTTGATTACATTTTTAAAAAATATCTTGAATTGAATCTATGTACTCATCTTACTATCCTACTATTGCTTATTTGGGGCACTGGTGAATGTCATAAATTTGTATTCTTTCTCTGCAAATTTTTGTAACTACTACCAAGCAGCACTTACCATGAACATTTCTAGCCCACTTCTAGAATTCTCTTTCAGTGGAAATCCATTCATTAATAAATATCATTTGAAAATCACAACAGCCAGTTCTGTAATGTCATTACAGCCTCAGTATCATTCAGTTTCAAATTCCTCTCAATGTACTGTCATTTTCTCCACATGCTTCTCTCTTGCCCACAGGATTTTCATGGGGATTTTGTTAAGGATTTTTGTGGGAAGCACTGTCAAAATTTCTGTGGCTTGTCACTCATCAGTAAGGAGGTTAATTCTAACAAAAAAGGATATAAGACTTTGTATAATGCATTGCGATTTGAACTTAAAAAAAGTTTTCTCTTCCATTTTAAAAGGATTAGCTTCTCATTGTAGGACACAAATATCAAATAGAGAAGGAAGAAAAATGTTTCCTCAGAAAACTAGTCCTATTTGTATCATGTGTTTCTCTGAGAATATGCTTGTTATGAGGCTATGAACTTAATTCACTTTAGAATTTTGTAAGGAATACAGAAGAGTTTGTCAATCATGAAATCTCTTACTTTTTTTTTCCTTTTCTGGAGAATCTAGACATGATTATATCTGCAGATAGGATTTTTTTTTCTTGTCCTGGGGCTTGAGCTCAGGGCCTGGGCACTGTCCCTGAGCCTCTTTGTGCTCAAGGCTACCACTTGAGCCACAGCTCCACTTCTAGCTTTGTTCTGAGTAGTTTGTTGGAGGTGAGAGTCTCACAGACTTTTCTGCCTGGGCTGGCTTTGAACTGTGATCCTTAGATTTCAGCCTCCTGAGTAGTTATGATTACAGATGTGAACTACCAGTGCCTGATTCAGGAGTCTTCTTCATGGCTAAGGGAAGGGCTTAAAAAAAGTCCATATATAATTCCCTGGTGGTCTCTGAGGTTCCTGGGTTTAGATAATGGACTTTGGTTAAAATGTATGGATATTTTTCTTCCTATTTTCCTTTGAGGTTAATTCCACTTCAACCAGACATGTTTTGAGGACTATGCTTTTTTGAGGGATGGAAGAAACAATAAATGAAAAGAAAATTAGCACAATAGTTGACTATCACATGGCCACATGTTTTGTGCTTTCTTTGATCAGCGACAGGTCTCAGTAATCAGTAGAAATCAATGTCAGGTAAATTTCGTAGAAAAGCAGAAGACAGGGGCAGGAAGATAGGTAGGCCAGCAGTCAGTTGGAATTCTAGAGAAACAGGCTCAGGGAAGGAGCAGCAAAGACAGGAAGCTGAGTGACCCAACCACAGGATATTGTCTTAAGACACTGCACAAGACTCTCACTGGACACAGTATGGTCCTGGAGTGAAGGCATTCCCCTATTTCAGAGATCAGGAGGGTTCTGATCCGTAGAGAATGGCTCCACCCCTACAACTACATTTAGGTGAGCACGTGCCTGAATAGCTGGTGAAGAGTTTTTACCCATTCTGTGGATTGTCTCTAGATTTAGGTCATTGTTTGCTTTTAGGTCAAAAAAAAATTCCTATAGGCTAAATTCTTAAGGGTGGGAAAACTGGGACAACTTGGGTTTTTTTTTGTTTTTTTGTTTTTTTTTTCAAATTTTTATTATCAAACTGATGTACAGAGAGGTTACAGTTTCATATGTTAGGCATTGGATACATTTCTTGTACTGTTTGTTACCTTGTCCCTCATACCCCCCTCCCTCCTTCCCCTTTCCCTCCCCCCCCCCCCGGAGGTGTTCAGTTCACTTACACCAAACAGTTTTGCAAGTATTGCTTTTGTAGTTGTTTGTCTTTTTTTACCCTGTCTCTCTCAAATTTGGTATTCCCTTTCAATTTCCTGCATCCAATACCAGTATACACGGTTTCCAATATACTCAGATAAGATTACAGAGATAGTGTAGGTACAACCACAGGAAGGTGATACAAGAACATCATCAATAATAGAAGCTACATATACACATGGGACGTTGAAAGGAGTTACAACTGTGATATATCATGGAGTTCCATAACATGGAGTTCATTTCACTTAGCATTATCTTATGTGTTCATAAGGGTATAGCTATTGGGCCTTGTGATGCTCTGCTATGACTTGCCTAAACCTGTACTAATTATTCCCAATAAGGGAGACCATATAGTCCATGTTTCTTTGGGTCTGGCTCACTTCACTTAGTATAACTTTTTCCAAGTCCTTCCATTTCCTTACAAATGGGACAATGTCATTCTTTCTGATAGAGGCATAAAATTCCATTGTGTATATGTACCACATTTTCCTGATCCATTCTTCTACTGAGGGGCATCAGGGTTGGTTCCAGATTCTAGCTATGACAAATTGTGCTGCGATGAACATTGTTGTGCTGGTGGCATTACTGTGATTATGTTTGTGGTCTTTTGGATAGATACCCAAAAGTGGGGTTGCTGGGTCATAGGGGAGTTCTATATTTAGCCTTCTGAGGAATCTCCATACTGCTTGCCAGAGTGGCTGAACCAGTTTACATTCCCACCAACAATGAAGTAGGGTTCCCTTTTGGCCACATCCCCTCCAACAATTGTTATTGTTAGTTTTCTTGATATAGGTCATTCTTACTGGGGTGAGATGGAATCTCAATGTTGTTTTGATTTGCATTTCTTTTATGGCCGTGATGTAGAGCATTTTTTCATATGTCTCTTGGCCATTATCATTTCCTCATCAGAGAAGTCTCTTTGTAAGTCTTTAGCCCACTTGATGAGGGGGCTATTGGTTCTTTGCGGTTTTGTTTTGGAAAAAGGTAATTTTTTTAGTTCTGCATAAATTTTAGATATGAGGCCTTTGTCTGTTGAATGTCCGGTAAAGATCTTCTCCCAGTCTGTGGGCTTTCTGTGTATCTTGCGAGCTATGTCCTTTGCCGTGCAGAAGCTCTGCAGTTTGATGCAGTCCCATTTGTCCAACCTTTCTTTGATTTGTAGCATTTCTGAGTCTTTGTTAAGGAAGTTCCGTCCTGCGCCAAGGAGCCCAAGTGTTTCTCCTACTCCTTCCTTTAGTGTTTTCAGGGTGTCTGTTTTGATTTTGAGGTCTTTAATCCATTTGGAATTGATTTTGGTGCAGGGTGATATATAAGGATCTAGTTTTAGTTTGTTGCATGTGTTGAACCAAACTGGGACAACTTGTAAGGGCAGTATTATAGTGCATGATAAGGCATAAACATCAGTCTGAACTTTTTAAGATGTATCTCTCCATAGACAAATGGTTGAACATACCCAGCATCCCCTTTTTAACTATTACAAGCTGCAAGATAATACCATCAGGTAACCTTGAGGCTTCTTTCATTTCTATACTCACCCATATTTTTACCTGTACCTCTTCCTGGTTGGAGAGAGTGGCATTATTTATTCTCTTGATATTATCTCTTCCTCCTGAGACATCACGTTATCGTACAAAATAGCTATGAATTTAAACATTTATTTTCATGAAACCAAAATATTATGAAAGTGCCTGTTATGCCTTGAGAACCACAGTGCAGGTCATCATCCACTTATTCGTTTAATAAATGCAGATTGAACAGCCACTGGGTTCCCCTGTCACTGCTGTGCATTGGGGATAATGTGCTGCATACAGAAAGAACGCTGTCCCTGACAAATTCAGACAATGATGAAAAGGATGTGAAGTAATTATAAGCTAGCAGCAACTGCAGAGTTATGTATATGCAGAAGGTACCAGTGAAACACAAAAGGAGGATTATCTCTGTCAAAGTCAGGAAGTCAGGGAAGGCTTACCGTGGAGGTGATATTTCAGGTATAAATATGAAAGGATAACTAGGAGGAGTCAGGCTGGGGGTCAGAGAAGGCTGACCTACAATAACTCCCAGTGGAGGAAGTAGAATCTACCAGGGAGAATGGTGCTGCTAGGGAACTTTGAATCTGAGGAGATGAATTAGGTGGAGGTTGGAAAGCTAGACAGGATGCTACTGAAGACCTTCCCTAACACCTGTGTGTGATTTTTCTCACTCAGTAGTGGGAGACACAATAAAGGGTCTTACCTGGTGACTGTGATAAAATTCTTACTTTTATAAAGATGAATCAGATTGTAGTGTAGCCAGGGGTAAGACTCCCAACAAGACCAATTACTAAGATAGTTGTTAGGACTCTATGGAAGCAATTCAGGATGGAAGCAATGAGATGCTGGGATTAGACATTCACTCTGCACTGAAGGAAATGACCGGAGGAAGTTAGAGTAGCTTGAGCAGAACATAGCAAGTGAGATGCAGAATGGGGACAGATACAGATATCTTTGATGGAGGCTACTGGGTGGCCGTTGCTGATTTTAGAGCTCCGAGGAACTCACATGAGGGCTAGGACATGGGAGTAAAGAAAAAGTGAGGATGCATATATCTGTGTTGCATGAGATTGGGTTGTACTATCCAGAATGCACTGCAGTTAGAGGCCTTAGTGTCAGGAGTATCCTGGTGGTTGTACTGTGTGGATGACAAGGGAAATTTGCTCAAAGCAGCAGGTGAATCCAAGTGGACAAAGTAGACAAAGTAGAATTTGAAGGAACTTAAGATCTGAGATATGGGAAGGAAACCTAGAAGAATATGGTACCACAGAGATGCAATGAGAAGATGCTTGAAGAGAAACAGGCAGAGAGATGTCAAATGCTCAATTAAAAGAGTAGGAAGGTGTCCGTGGATTTTGCAGCATCATTCAAAGTGGACTTTGATGACCTGAGTTCCATGAGAATGTCCTGGGTTGAGATGAGGCCCTGGCACTTTTCTGAGTGTGTGGAATAATATGAAGGGTAGATATTGAGCATGGAGAACTTTCCCTCCAATATTGAACATGTGAAAGGTGAGAGAGAAATAAAGATAGAGGCTAAGTATAGCCATACTCACTTATAGTCCCAGCTGCTCTGCAAGTAGGGATCAAGAGGATCACAGTTCAATGCCAATTCATGCAAAAACTGAAACAAAACAGACACACCATTCCTACCATCTCAAACTAGCAATCTAAGCATGGCGGTATCCTAGCTATTCAGGAGGCATAGGTGGGAGGATTGTGATCTAAGGTTAGTCCCAGAAAAGATATAAGCCCCTATATGAAAAATAACTAATGCAAAACAAAAGATCAGAGCGTGTGTTTTAAGTGGCCTGCCTAGTAAATGCAAAGTCCTGAGTTCAAACCCCAGTATTGCCAAAAGTCCAAAATAAAAGAGAAAGAATTATCAATAGAAACAGGGAAGCATACTAAGGCAAAGAGACAGATAAAAAGATAGAAAGAACATGAGAATAGTGGCCTAATAAATATAGTAATTTCTTAAAATGATTGAATTATGAACCATGCTATGCACTCATGCAAATACTTTGTATGCATATGGAGTTCCCTTTGGATCCTTCAAAGAGAAAACATGACAGAGCTTGAAAAGAAACCATATGAAGTTGATACTATACCTCAGTTTCCAGATGCAGACAGAGGCACAAGAGTTAGGTTTGCCTAAGGTTCCATAACTTTCCAGTGCTAGACTGGGCATTAGAGCCCAAGCAGTGTGCCCCAGAGATTAGGTCGCAACCACTGTAAGAGGTTTGATCTGATTCTGGCATTGCCGATTTTCATCACCTGGACTTTTGTCTTTGTATAAATGTGCTATTCCCAGGTGAAGAAAATTAGAAGTAAGACAACTATATAGGGATTAACCTCATGAAGAAGACAAGTGTGAGCATGAATTTTCTTTTCTCTAATGGAGCATCAGTACAACGTTTGCATAAAAAGAATGAGGATAAAAGTGGTTGAAGGTTCACTATGGAGAAATTCCTTAGGCGACAAGAAGTGATTAGTGTGGTCCCAATGTAGAGATGCAATGATTTAGAATTGATGTAACAGTTTTGAGCCAGGGTAGGTTTCCCAGAAGGAAAAGCACAACTCTTATTTTATGAGTCTTGATTTTGTACAGTAATCCAATGACATGAAAAGTCATTGTGCTTAGAAGAGAGATGTATTCAATGCCCAATAATGAGACGATGATTATGAAAGTTAAAACATTCAAAGAGTTTATCTGAACACTTGCAAAGAGCTCAACATTCTTAGCTCAACATTCTTTTCCACACACCCCTTCCCTGACTCTTTTGAACAAATATCTAAGTAAATACATTGCATGGTATGCAAGTGATTACAAATGAATTAACTGAGGTATAATAGACTCTAGGAAGAGCTCTAATAGTATCATTTTGAAGAAAGACTAGGTAGGTCAAAGCCCAACAAAATAAGCGCCTAGAAATGGATACTTAGGAGAGGTAGGATGGAGCCAAGGGGAGAGGGATAGATGAATGAAAGTGGAGGGAGGGAGAGGACACAGTTAAGGGTTCATTGTATAGACCACATAATTTAGTCCTGTTTTAATTCCTGAATAGCTGAACTGCAAAAGAACTCTTCTCCTTTTTTGTATCTCTGAGTGCATTTCCATGTTGTTCTGAAGGCTGGAATGCTGAATATTTATTTCCAAGCATGTTATCTGTTGGAGATAGGGAATAAAGATGATGTCTTGATCAGCTGTCATCGAATATCTCATGGCACTTTTTGTAGACTTAATCTTTGACCTCAGGGTCATAGCCACAGTCTACTGTAGGTATTTTTTTTTTAAGCTCTGGAAAATTTTGACAGACTTCTTAGAGGTCTGGACTCATTGCTGTTCTAAAGTGTCTACTATTATTGGTCACTGCTAAGTATCTGGATGCTGTTTTCATCAACACACTGATAAGGAACTCAGCAGCAAGGCCTCACAGAATTACTGGAGATGAGTAAAGGTAGCTTCTGTTCACAGTCCAGTATATTTCTTCTCATCATTGTTGTGTGCTCTAACTCCCTATCACCTGATGTTTGCAGGAGCAGAGCAACATTAGCATTTGGGGTTACTTCTGGGCTCTTTTGATCCTCCTGAGAAGTTTGTCGTCTTCTTAGTTTAGAAAGTTATTGCTGACAGAATATTTTGGAGAAAAGGAGACTGACCACCCCGCACCCCCAATATTGTTGTTCTGCTCAGAAAATTTTGAGTCATAAATAAAGACCTTGCTTTAGTGGTCCATCTGAGCAGTGTGAATGTACCCCCATGAGCACCATCAATACCTGTTGTCTGGTAGACTTGCATGTGTTCTGTATTTTGCAATTCGTGCACACATAAACTCTTTATACTCCTGTCAACCCATGCACAGTGCTAGCAAATCTCCCATTGTGAAGGGGACAATCAGTCATTTAATAGGTGGATATTACTCCATGGTCCAATTTTCTGATACCATGTGAGTAACTATCTCTGGCTTAATTTTTGTTATTTTTTTCTTATACCCTAAAAACTTGATGAAATAATTCTTCAATTTTCCTGATTCTTCTACAGCAGAGCTTTCTCACAGATTCCTTTTCTGCTTTGCCAGACAAGCAAGGAGAGGGAAAATATTATGCTCAGATGCTCTCCTCCCAACCTGGACACATCTTATATGGTTTAAAGGATAAGGAATTTAGCTAGATAAGGTCATCACCTATATGTATAATTCTAATGTGCATAATGCCACAAGCAACATCTTCTCTGTTCCCTGGATCATATTTTCTCTTAAAAGAATTTAAAGATTTTTTTCACTGATGCATAATGTATAATGTATATCAACTTTAAAAGTAAACATTTTGAGCTTCTGGATGAAAAATAAGGAATAATTTGTAAATCATGATATATTGTATTAAAAGTATTTAGATATATCAGCAAGGTTGTAATATCTATTACCTTTTATTTCTATTATTTCTTTAAAAGGTACTATTTCCATCTTAAAATAGGGAAATTACTCTCAAGTACACCACTTATTTATTGTGAAACATCAAAGACACCTTAATGTAGTATTTTTTTCTTTTTTCTTGTTTTTCCTTTTTGCATCACACTGGTCATCTACCTCTTTTCAAAAGATCTCCCTGCAGAAATTGTTTAGGTACGTTTATTCTCTTATTAAACATAGATTTCATATATGAGAGAAAAATGTACTATTTGTCCTTTTCAGTCTGGCTGACTTCTCTTAACATGATCATCCAGTCCTATTCCTTCTTTCCAGATAGTGGCATTCTTTTATGATGGAATAAAATTGCATGCATATATGCATACACACATGCATGTATGTGCATACATATGTATATATATGCACATACATGTATGTATACACATGTGTATAGATGTATACACATATGTGTATGTATGCACACATATATACATATACACATATACATATGCACACATTTGTATACACATTTGCATGTATATACATATAGATCCATACATATAAATATATAAATAAATGTAAATATATGTATATATACATATTTATGCATACACACTATACTATCTTTACCCATTCATCCTTTGATAGGCACTTGCAGCCATTTATAATGCGGCTGTTTTGGTTGGCATCACAGAAAATGTGGTTTCACAAGAGTCTATATTGTATGCTGATTTCCATTAGGTATTTACCCAGGAATGATATAACTGGATCATAAGATAACTGAATCCTTTTTAATTTTGAAGAGCCTCGATATTGATATCTGTAGTGGCTGGACTAGTTTACATTCTTACTATCACTGTATAAGCATTGTTTGTTTTTTCTTCTTCCCGATACTAAATTTTGAATGCCAGCACATGTTTTGTGCACTTTTGTCAAGAATCAGATAGCTCTATCTGTGTGAGTTCATTTCTAGGTCCTCTATTTTCTGTTTGTTTACATGGCTTTTCATTTTTTTTTCCTTGGTTGAAAACTGAGATTTGAACTTAGTACCTGAGTTCATTTTTGCTCATTGTGTGGCGCTCTACCAACAGAGCCACATCTCAAACCCCTTGTTTACATGTCTATTTTGTGCCAGTGCCATGCTCTTTTTGTTATTGTGACTCTATATTGTATTCATATTATTTTTCTGGGGTTTTTTGTTTGTTTTTTGGCTAATCCTGGGGCTTGAATTCAGGGCCTGAGCACTGTCCCTGGCTTCTTTTTGCTCAAGGCCAGCATTCTACCACTTGAGCCACAGCACCACTTCTGGCCTTTTCTATATATGTGGTGCTGAGGAATCGAACCCAGGGCTTCATGTATGCAAGGCAAGAACTCTACTACTGGGCCATAGTCCCAGTCCCTCTTATTCCTATTCTTACCAGTGCTGCTTTTGTTCAGGATTGCTTTAGCTGTCTGGGGTCTTCTGTGCTTCCATGTAAACTTTAGGATTATTTTCTCTAATTCTGTGATGAGTGTCATAAAAATTTGATGGGCTTGCATTGAATCTATTGTATAATATGTTCAGTAAGAGAAATCTTTTCATCTAGAGAGTAAATGTTATGTCAGAATTTCTTCTTCAGGAAAAAAATCCCAGTTTATAAATTGTGTTTACAAGGAACAAAGCATTAGCAGCTAAAATGCATGGAGCAATAGTGTTATAATCATATGAAGTGTTTTATTGGACAAATATGTATTTATAATGCCACACACATACATACATACATACATACATACATACATACATACATACATACATACATACATATATATTTACACCCAAATATATTTGATTTGCTTTTTCTGCCACTCCTTACTAGAAAAAAGACTTTGTCCATCAGTCTGTCTCTATTAAGGGTTTATATGTAGGGTCTCATATAGGTTACACAGATTTTCTACCACTGAGCTATGTCACCAGCCACACATTCCTTTTAATGTGGTAGCAAATAAATTAAATATTGTTCGATTATCTGTAGTAATAAATACAGGAATTTTAAGGTATATAGAGGATTTAAGGTATACATTTAAGGGATGGCACACTTTAGGTTGGTAAGCCAACTTATTTAGAAACTCTACTCCTCTATATGGTTCCAAGTACTGCTTTGCCACGAACTATTTCCTTAAAATGGAGCACATTAATGTAGAAGAGTTACAGTAACAATCCATACAAGTTAAAGGATAGTGGCAGATAGGAGATGACCACAATTCAGGAATGTGCATTCTTTTAAGTACATTCACTTTTTTTTCCTTTAAGTCAAATAAAATATGTCTTACATATGTTCACAAAAACTAGCCATTAAACCTTCTTATTCATTGTATGCACATGGTGCAACATGAATGAATGAGAGGTGGAATGACAGTGAGCATGAATTATTCACAGTGGCTGCAATCTATGCTTATCATCAAAATGGCTTTATTAAAGTGTTTGTTGGTGGTGGTGGTAGTGGTGGTTTCTCTTCCTTTATTGGTGTGCCCTTTCTCAAACTCTTTTTCAGAAAAATGAAAAAGTAAGTGAATGAGTGAATGAAAAACTGGGGATAGGAATAGTATTTTCAGAAAATGGCATAGATTTAAACTAGAAAAAGTAGTCCTCTAAGGGTGAAATGATCTAAATTGTAATAGATAGCAATGGTAGTTTACAGTCAGGGCTTGCCTTGTGTTCTATGTCTCAAAGACTTTTCTTCCTAGGCTATTTTTGAACCCTGATTTTCAGATCTCATACCTCCTTGCTGGTGTGAGCTACCAGCACCCAAATTTATTTGCCTCTGTAAGTATACTTTTAGAAACCTTATTGGACATTTTGTTTTAGATCTAATAGTTTTTCATAGCAATAGTTTTTTTATATAAATATATTTCTGGTTATACAAATCTCTATGGTGGTTCCCCTCTCCCAATCATATAGGTGAGCATGCATGTACACATACACACACACACACACACACACACACACACACACATCAGAACTGCAGACTCTCAGGCAGTCTTCATGTCGATGATTTCAGAATGCTTAATCGCCTGTTATAGGCACTGAACAGGGGAAATAGTTAAAGACTTCCATGTCCGTGTGACTTTCTTGCTCCTCATGGGATGAAGAGCCGAGTACCACATTAATTTTCCACTCATCAGCCTCAATTCTGACACAGCCCATAGGGTTTGATGTAGATGTGGTTGTCAGTAAATCATGCATTCCAAGGAAACCCATGTGACCTGTGTCAATGGCCTGGCTATTCTCAGAACGTTTGCTTGTTGACCCCAGATCACCCATCTTCTTCAGTCTCTTCATAGATTTCTCTTTGACATTGTCAACTGACCTCCATTCACTGAAATTTGTTGGATTTACAGCAATCACCCATAACCTTAAACATGGAAAATCAAAAAGATAAATTCCATTAGTATTTTAGGTTTATGCTCCATCCTGGATTTGTGTGAAAGTTTCCGATTTTGGAAAATTGTTTTATTTAGCAATCTAAAAAGTAAAAAAAAAAAAAAAAAAAAAAAAGGTTATGATAGAAATCTTTAAGGACTGAAACTGTAAGTTTTCTAAAACTTTATAAGTGAAAAGTGGTCTCTCTCTCTATATATATATATATCATTGATTAACATTTATGTAAAATTAGGTGGGTACATGTGTAAGTTTTAGCTGAGCAAAAAGAGGACAGCGTAATAAAATGAGTCTAATCTTGCAGATGTAATTCCTGCCTAGACCTGTTTTTAGTTACTTCTCTGCTTATCCATAGATGCAATGCTACCCCCTCCCTCTGCCCCACTTTATCCCTAACCTTTGTTGTATAATGTAGCTAGTCTACAAAAGCAGAATCAACAAATCATTGCAATTCATTCAGAAAACAAACAAATCTATCAGGGTAGATGTGTAATATATCTGTTCTTTTGAGGGCAGGTTTAATTTTACTCTCAAATTCAATGTGATTTTTTTCATATTACTATGTAAGTCTTGTTAAAATATGTAAATAGGGCATTTGCTAAACTGTCTTTATTTAGTGTTCTTTTAAGTGATCATAAAATTTTAATGACTATTATTACTGATACTCTAATAAGTACTTCAATGAATTTCTTGATGGTTAAATATAATTTGTATGTGACTCTAGAATCTCAATATGGAGATTTTAATATTGAAGCATTACTGTAAAATATTCATGCTATCAGCCTTCCATATTGCTATTCCATAGAATTAATGCATGTTGATTTGAACTTAAATCTTCCTGACATTCAGTGGTTTGGATATCATGAAATCTTATAATGCATTAGCCATCCGATGGCTGAGAAAAGTGACTTGCATTTTCAACATATTTATAAAATGATGTTAAAACCCTTTCTTTTACATCCAAGCATGGTTTTACTTTACAGCCTACGTCTGGACATATATGTGTGTTACTTAAATAGAAAGGTAACATCAATCTTTTAAAAGCAACACGTATCAGATTGCTTGAAGCCAGGAGAATTATATTCTTATAATCAGAGTGATTGTTGGACGTAAGGCCCACAATATAGGATCATGGCTGAATTTCAAATGATTTGTATTCTTTTGAATTCTGCTGGGTGCTACTGTGTGTTCTCTCATTCAAAATCTCCCATCCCTAACTTTTTTTTTTTTTTATTAAGGCAAACAAGCTTTTAAGAGTTCATTAGCAGAAGCCAGACCTAGCAGCTCATAATACTCCTTTCCCAGTGCAGTATATGATGATAATAGACAGGGCACAAGTATGATTGTCACTGATTTGTAACTTTTAGCCACTGCTTTGCTTTTGTTTGTTTGTTTCTGGAGCTTTAGCTCAAAGCCTGGGACTCTACCTGACTTTTTATTTTATGCTTTAAGCAAGTGCTCTACATTTGAGTCACAACTCTACTTCTCCTTTTTTCTTTTTGGTTTTTAATTAGAGAGATAAGAGTCACATAAACTTTCCTGCCCAGGCTAGCTTTGAACTGCTATCCTCAGGTATCAGCCTCCCGAGTAGCTGAGTAGCTAGGATTATAGGTGTGAGCCACCAGCACCTAGCCGGCCACTGTTCTTTAATGATGTTCTCCAGTGCCCTTTGATTTGACTAATGTCCAATCACTTGTGCACTTTTGGTGTGAAGTATGAAATGTTGAATGGGAATGGGTAACCTTTAGCTGGCCAACCTAATGAAACTCTGGGACATTGTTAGGGTAAAGGAAATAAATATATAATTGACATCATACCACAAACATCGATGATTGCCACAGGTGGACTGAGTTCTCTATCATGAAAATATCATCTGACAGATATAGTACAGCAGTTTCATTTGAAAAGATCTCTACCTACACTGAGAGTCTTAGATTCCATTAAAAGAAGAAAAAGAAGGGAAAATAAAACCTAAGGTGACAAGAGATTCCTGTGGGGGAAGAGCTGTCTCTGTCTATCTTAAAGAATCTTTGGGGAACATTTATTCTCATCTTGGAAGCAGAGGAAAGATGTAAAGTTAATAACATAGCGCCTACCTTTCTCTTTCCTTCTCTCCTGCATGCAAGCAGAGGTGTGCTGTATCCCTGTGTCTAATAGAAAATCTACATCAAAAACAGGAAGCCTTTTTAGAGATAAGAAAGAGGAAAGGAAGGAGAGCAAGGAAGAGATCAGCTCAGTGGTTTGTGGCAGTCTGTAAAATCAGCAAAAGCCTTGGCGAGAACCAAGAGCCAGGCAGAACTCCCAGAAAGTACAAGGAATTTGTTATCAAAAGCATGCTAGTTGGCAAGTCTGAAAGACTCCAGCTTGTCATCCAAGGAGGTACAGATCAACACATAATCCTGACACATTTGCATTTATAAACAATGTAGGAAAATGGATTTGAGAGAGGAAGGAGAGAGGGGAATCAAAACCAACCTAACATTTTTTTTTTTGCCTTGACACATTTTTTTTTTTTTTTTTTGCTTTGGGAAGATTCTTATACAAGGAAATTTAGCCAAATCTACATTTTTAGTGACAGTGTGCCTCGACCTTATTGGTTGTCAGTAGCACATGTATTTGGAATTTTCTTCTACTTGTCTGGTGGGATTTTGGTAGTAACAAATGCCTTCACTGTACCTTGCAGGCTAGGGGTCTGTATGCAATATGCAGTAGTAGGGACCCATCTTCTGAGTGCACATTGCAGCAGCATACACCTTATATACTCCTGGCACAGTAGTTAAGCTGACCACAGGCGCTGGAGCCTTCTTAAGAGCACCAGATGCTCTTTTCTGGCTAGATTGAGCAAAACTATGGCTTCTATGATGTACTCAGGGTAAAGTCAAGACTCTACCTTCAATTAGCTAGGGAAATGGGTCTCATAGACTGTCTTCTCTCTTGCTACATATGGGTAACAACAGGGTAATGGAGAGCATTGGATCACAGAGAGAATGGCAAGCATAGAGTAGGCTATATCACTATGCCACAAGCCAGCAGAGTTATTTCCACCTTTTTTTCCCGTCACTCTAAGATATTGTGAACTGGGGTCTGAACTCGGGCCTGCTGTGTTTCAGGATGGTTGGGACAGTTACTTTAAAATACCAGTAAATATACCTTAAGGGTGAGGGAAAGGAATGGAGACTAAGTAGCAGCCCTTGAACATACCCACTTAACTTAGATTATAGAATGAGCTGCAGAGCAGAAAGCACTTGTGTTTTTTAAGGGATGACCCCGTTTTTTTTTTTTTTTTTGTTTTTTTTTTTTAAAGAAGTGCTCAAAGAGTCTACTTAGACTTTTATTCTCTGTAAACAAAGTCATCTTACAGTGATTTCCCAAAGGTTGGCGTTAACCTGCCTGAAGGTTTGTGGTCAACAAAAGTCTTTAGGGGAAAGATCTTTAGTCACTTTGAAGTAGAAAGTCAATGGCTGTTCTGAAATGTGGCAGGTTTATTACACCCAGACAGGTGGATAATCAACTTTTCCTGGCCATTCTAGTAGTTAAAAATATTAAACACTAGCTGGAACCAGTCCCTCAAATTCTTAGTTTTCTTCTTTTAGACAAGCCACTTATAAATACCCAAATGGATTAGGACACTCTAATGGTCCCATTTATGGATCTGGGCTGGGAGTTCCAGTGTGCATCCTTCAGTTATTTCTTGGAGTCAGTATTGGTTTTTTGTTGTTGTTGTTGCTCTGTTCCCTGGGCTGTTTATGCTTCGATGCCTTATTAAATACACCAGCTAAACAGAAAATGTGGTATAAATATGTTTCATGAGTCATTCACAGACTCAGCCAAGAGACATTACAGTTCACTCTTGAGTTCATTTTTAGAACCAACTCTTTCAAGACTCTGCTCTGCAGGAACACCTCCCCCTGCTCACGAGGACTGACAAGGCTGTATGCATTACTTTATTTTGATACTGACATTTAAACAATAAAATAAAGCCATTTAAAACAAATAGTAGTGCTTTAAGTGTCTGGGCTGTCAAGATATCAAATTATATAACTTGGAAAAAATCAGAATTCATTGTTAATGGTCTGCACTTAACACAAAGGGTCGCTGGAGTACTCAGCGGATAGATATTCAGCATCCATGTTGGAGCTAACAGGGTGGATTCCGTTAGAGCGAATTGACTATATTCACTTAAATGGACTTGACTCTACTACAATCACTGTATTCAAATGTCAGGAGAAAAAAAAGAGAAAGGGGATGTCACAGAGGGTCACAAATTACGTTGGATTTTGACAGATTGTAGCCTTGCTTTACAAGAGCAGTACCATCTCATTTGTCACCGTTTGATCTGTAAGTGCCGGAATGGGAGCGGAAGGCCTTCCATCTCCGCCACAGTTTAATCGCTCTGAGGCGGACGATGGTGGTGGTGCCACCTGCTCAGGCCCCTCACTGCTGATCTGTTTTAATTTAATCATCCGTCAGCTGGATGAAAGCATAAATCGTCTCTTTTTGATCCGCAAATGGTGTGTTTTCAGAAAGCCAGGTCCATGGAATTCAGGGGCTCTTGAGTACAATCTGGGCAAGATGGCCCTATGGATATACCCTAAGTTGGAAACCAAGAAAATGTGTAAGAAAAACAGGGGGGAAGGCCAAGGAAAGCTGCATGTGTGAAAAGGCTAGCATTGACATCAAAGCTTCGCATAGAAAAAGCACAGCTATTAGAAAGCTATCACCAGTTGTTCCCCTTCCTTCCCAGCATCTTCCAAGCACATGTTGTTATTGTCCTTGTTGGAGTGTGAACTTGGGCAGCAGAAGAGGGAACAGTGGAGAATGTGAGAGTTTTCTATCACTAGGAGGAGTTTAAAAGCCACTGGCAGTAGTCTACGTTGTTAATGCAACTGAATTTTTCAAAGAATGGAAACTGAAAAAAAACAAACAATCCTGCTTTATGGGGGCAAGGGGTTTTAGACAAGTTCTGGCTGGAAGCCCAGGCTGCCTTCAAACTCATGATCCTTTTGTCTGGACCTCCCACATGCTGGACTGGCATGTACCAAGCCCAGCTGAAATACCATTTTGTTATGATCGATATTCCTAGAGAGCTCTGCCTTCTAATTCAATGCGATATAATAATATAACATTGCATCACAGTAGTTATTATGAGTTTTTACATGGTCTCCAAAAAAAAAAAATCAAGTAGATTTCCATATGCTTTTGTGATTTTTTTTCCCCCTCAGAACCACAAGGTATTTTTATTTTTATAAATGGAAAGGAAAACCTCTTGGTACCTGTGCCGAAAATAAATAGATAAAAAAATATTCTGTTTTGTATTTTCTGTAATAATGATACTTTGCTGCAGAGATTAAAGCAGGAAGATGGGATTTCATCCTAATTAGTGGAAATAAAAATTCTACTTTGTTAACATTATTTAAAAAATCCTATAACCAAAATCTGCATTTTTTGCAAAAAAAAATGTAGTATATATCCTTGAATTAATGATCAGATTTGTAAAGAATAATCCATTTGAGGAAAAAATTCCCCAAGAGTAACCCAGAAATTTTCGAAAGATGTTCCTTAGTCTATACGGAATGACTCCACCAAGATAAACCTCTCTGAAATTCCTTTAGGATACCAGGAAAAGCAGAAACAATTTACAGTTCAATTCGAAAAGCTAAAATTTTCTTCCCTGGTAATGATTCTAATAAAATTACCAGCAGAGGAGAAGGCCCCTGAAGACCAGTTGAGTCATCCTGCTTATTCAGGCCCATGTATTTAGGTGGCTTTTGCTGTCCATAATTCCCATTAATGGCTTTTCTAAGCAGTATTTGCATAGGAAGCATAAAGGTGTCTTGGCCACTTGCATGCATTAAGTTATTCCACTGCGCTGCTGCAGGCCCTGAAGTAAACATTGCAAAGCCTTCAGGTTAGATAAAAGTCTCACAAAGGATTTTTGGAAGAACTTGAATTGTGAAAATTGCAAGCTGGTGGAGACACTAAAGTTACCACGAGTGAAATGGATGAGCAGATTGTAGAGCTTCGTCGTGCCTTAGGAAGCTGAACTCTGTTGTGATGTGCTAAGGCCAAGACACACCTCTGAGAAGGAGAAAAGGACACAGGAAAGGAGGGAAGTCGCCGGAGAAGAAGGAAAAGGGTAGAGGTACATACAGATAGATACTGATACAGAGGGTGTTTTTTGAAGTGACAAAGGGCTATCAACAAGCTCCTTTAGGCGACTTTCTATATAAGCCAAGATACCTGTTCATCCTTCAATTTCATGGTGTCATAGAGTTGAAATAATCATTTTAGTGTTCCACTCTGTTTCCTTCCCTCCCTTTCTCCCCTCTCTTCTGCATCTTCTCCCCTTCTCTCTCCTCCCCTGTATCCATTCCCCTTATGTTCCTGTACTCCTCTCCCTCTCTTTTCCTCCTTCCTTCTTTTCTTTCTTCCCCCTCCCTTTTTCTTCCCCCCTCTCTCTTTTTCCCTTTCTTTCTTTCCTTCCCTTCCTCTGTCCCTCCCTCCCTTTTATTAAAATGTCTGATATATGAACGGCTATCATTACATACATCCTACAATTCTTCCTTTCCTCTTTCCCTTACCTCTTCAGTTATTAAACTTAGCAGCTTCTGCCTATAGAGTATTTTCTTTTTTTTAATAGAGTATTTTCTGAATCTGTCTTTTTATTTACCTCCTCTGCCACTGCTCTGGCATAGATCATGTTCTTTTCTCACCTGGGTTACTGAGATGATTTCCACAGTCCCTCTGTCTTCAGAACCTCCTGCTTCCATCTGTCTTTGCACTGTGTATGATAAGGCTCCGACTTCCTAGGAGGCGCAGTGCAGCCATTTGCAATTAGTTTAGCTCCCCAGCCTTCTTCAGGTGCCATATGTTTAAAGTACTTCACCTGCTCACAATGTGCTTTAATGCTTCTGTCTCAGCTTACTCATTCTCTCAACCAGGGATGCTCTTCTCTCTTACAGTTCAACATACCTAGAAGAAATCATTTCTGTTTTGTGGTCACTTGATCAAATAAATTTTTGCTCTGCATTTTCAGAATGTATGTTAAAATTTCTTATATACCTCTAGAATAGAATATATTCACGTGTGTGTGTGTGTGTGTGTGTGTGTGTGTGTGTGTGTGTTGTGATGAAAAGTTTCCCAGTAGATTCTTTGCCAGTGAGGCCAGGCAATATATTTTAATCTTTTCTCACCTCCGGTCTTCATCACCCCTAAATGCAGCAGGTATTTGTGATGCTGAGTCCATGTTCCAACAATATGATGATTAACTGACTCATTGACAGCAGATATTCCAGGGGGTGTTTTGGAAGCTTCCTTGAATTTTGTGTGTTTGTGAGTATACACAAAGGCATGCATGTTGATAAGTGTTATATTTGTTAATAGCTTTATATGTATATACAAATATAAAGTTTACCTTTAGTGACTCCCTGGTAGAATTCTGTTATACCAATTAAATTGGTTCTTCAGGCCATTGTAAGAGAATATGACTTGATGCATGTATGTGAAAAGTAAACACGAGTATAGACAGAGAAATGACAGAAGAACTTGTCATGTATGTGTAGCACCTATTAAATGACAAACTCAACCCACGTGCAATTTTATCATTTTGATTACATCTCTCAGAGGCAAAACCCTTGGTGTATTGTGGGTTGAGAAAAGCTGGACAATTACTACCCACTATCTGCATTATGTGTGTATATATACATACATATATATGTATATACTCTGAGCATATATATACACATATGTACATATACACATATATGTGTATATATCAATATCTATATCTATACTGTCCACCTAAACAAAACAGCACTTACTGTCCTTATGAAGAAGGATACTTAGAAGGTATTTGGGTTCCCTGCTCAGTGGTTTAAACACTTGTTTCTGCTATACCACAATATAGCCCCTGTTCATACACTCACAAGAGAGTCAGTTTACAGATGGTCTTAACATACTGAAGCTAAGTCAAATGAAGAGGGCACAGAATGCTCTTCTGTTCTTTAAGAGTCGTCAAGCTCTGTAAGTTGTAAATTCAGAGCTGAAAATTTAGACCAAGATAGCATTGTCTGTTAGGGAATCTTATAAACTTATTATTTTTTTCTAAGCCCAATGTTATTCTGCCAACCATAGGAATTCGTTTGGGAAATTGCAACATCTTTAATATCATTGTGTGCCCTGGAACAAACAAAAATAGATATGTTGAATTATGTGCAATTATCTAGACTTCACTCTAAGGGCACTTTAGGTTATTAAAGATTACAAGTATATTTTAATGACTTGAATTTCTGTTGCTGAGTGTGTGACCTCTAATTTGAAAGCACACCTGCTGTCGTACACACTGTTCTGTACCAAGTACAGTACAAGGAAATAAATGAGGGCTAGTCCCTTCTGTGACAATGATCCTCACATTTGTGGAGACAGATCACTCTTGAGAAGTGATAAATGGCAATGGAAAGGAACAGTAAGACATCATGTATTAAATATGGAAAAGCACTGTTAAATAATACTAAAACATGCAAAATACAAGGTGACAGCTACCACCTAATAGGGCAAGGTTTTGTGTAACAGAATTAACTCTTAAGAAAGACTTCACTAGTAAATATCATCGTGTGTAAGTTCTGTGTTAACTATAATGTCAACATGAGTGCAGATTTTGTATTTACAACTTCTGTCATTATCATGAAAAATTGTTTAAAGAAAAACAAGTACACTAGTTATATCTAAAGCAACTTAGAGATAAGATTAATTAGTGAATCACGTAATATCTCATTTTAATGAGTCTGACTTAAGCAGTTGAAGATCTTGCCATATGCCTGTGACTCATAACTATAATGATAGATACTAAGGAGGCCAAAATCTGATTGGAAGCCATCTTGGGAAGAAAAGTCCATGAGACTCTAATCTCCAATTAATCAGCATAAGTATGAAAGTGGAGGTGTGACTCAAGTGGTAGAGATCCAGCCTTGAGTGAAAAAGTGCAGTGAAAACATGAGACGTTAAGTTCCTGGGTTTAAGCAATAAACAGATAAATAACTACAGATTCTACTTAGTGTTTTTCTTTCTTTTTAATAACACAAAGACTTGATTTATGTTTTTATTATTTCTAGAAAGAAGTGGGCACTTAGGAGAAGCAGGGAGTACATTCAGCTGTAGCTCACAGATCCATTGTCCAAGCTGCAGTGATAGTGGTGTATGCACTGCAGGGTTAAAAACAGGGTGCCCGATCAGAGATCCTTCACTCAAGTACCCAAGAATATTGGGGTTTTTGGTGGAAAGGATTGTGTTGCCTTTGCTTGTATGCCAGACATTGTTACCAGGATCTAAGTAGGTAATCATAAACACCAGCTGAATTATTCATGTTGTAGAAAAGCTTATAAACTAATGTATATAGACAACATGAATTACGTCATCTCAGGAGTAAGTGCAGAGTAGGTAATATGGCTTTATTAAACACCCATGTCTGACAGATTTTTTTTTTTTACAATGAGGTAGCTTTCAGTTTGTAGAACATAAAAGAGAGAAAGTGAAAGATGTTTTAAAACCAATAACTAGGAAAGAGCATTGCAGATGTGCATACTCTGTGTGTGTGTGTGTGTGTGTGTGTGTGTGTGTGTTTCACAAGATCAAAGTCTGCTCTTTTCCCTGTAGATGACTCTGGTTATACTCATTTTGGAGGTGTTGTGTGGACTAGAGGAAATGGGTAAAGTTGTTTTTCTAACAAGATGCAATCTGATTGGTTCATTAGGCTTTAATAATATGCTTGGTGATTTCTGCCTATTTTAAATGAGCTTGGATCACTGAGAACCATCAGACCTGAGAACTGTAGATCTGTGCCTCTGGTTGGAGAGACGGGTTAAGCCTAAGGTAGCAGCAAAACAGCAATGGAGCCAAAAATAGAACAGTGTTTTCAGACTTCAGCCTGTGAATCCCACCTGGGCCCCAGCACAAGGGCCCAGTAATTTTGTCCAGCCCTGGCTTTTCCATCCCTTGGACACCAGTAGCTCCAGAGGGGATTAGGTTATGATTTGGTGAATATATGATTCCCTAAGTAGGTCTTAGGATGTCTAAAAATATCTTCTTCTCCCCTCTTGACACTTAGAGGAAATCTACTTTGTGATCCTCTCAGGGAAAAAGAAAACTGAAATGAATTTATGATCCAAACATCTATCTTAAATATTTACCCTAAAAGTATGGAGACCTGAACAACTATTCATATATGAACTGTGAATTTTTTCTTGAGAACATTTTCAGAATCTGCTGTCATGACAAAAGCAATAAAGGAGAATAATATTTAAGTTGATAAAAGATGCAAATATGGCTTTATTGGGTTTCCAAATTCAAATTAAAAGAATAAATATTTCATCAGCGATACTAATTAAAGATTGGTCAAAGATTTGTCTGTGTCTCAGATAGCAAATACCAATCAGAACTGATTAAGAGAAGTAACATTTATGGGACCACTCAGTTATAGGCAGAAATGATTATTACAATGATGCCCATTTTACTCAGTCTTGTTTATTTGATTATCAAATGATGTTCCAATGATATTAGTACTCCTCAGCTATCATACTACTCTGCCTCCACAGAGGATAATTTTAATCTGGGCACTGGGGGAGGGGTTGTGTTCAAAAGCTTCTGGATATTTAATTATCTAAACTGGTTTTTAGTGGTTTTATGTCTGATTTGGGGGTTTTCTTTTGATGGCATCCTGAGTCTTCAAATGTCAGTTAAAATTAAGTACAAGTCAGGTCATGATGATTGTGGTCATCATTAGTCTCCTGTTTCTTTTTGTTGTTTTTTTTCTGACAAAATAGTTGTGTTTTCAGTAACAACAACACAAAAGGCTAGTGTGAAATTGACAAGAAGGCCACAGTCACTGTCCTGTGTCCTCTGGGACCTCACACTACAGTATATTGCTGGTCGGGGGCCAGGGCCTGATACTGCGGAAACAGGCTTCAATATGGACATGAAGAACACGTGCCATGACATTGTTTCCTTTGCTCTCAGTCTTCACTTTTTAAGCAAGTACATCACATTCAGTCCCACTGTGTCTATTTTCCTGACCCTCATGTTTGCTCTGGATTTCATTTACTTTTGTTTGGTGAGTCAGGCTGATGCCAAAGTGTTGTTGCCTGTCTACATAATAAATGTCAGCAAGTGACAGGGAGATCATCGCGGTCAGGCCTGTTCTCATGTCAACCTTGGTGGCCAGCGTTGGCAACATCTAGTTCCATCCACTTTTCTCAAGGCCCAGGTCATGAGGGAGGGAAAGGTAGAGATGGTGGTCAGCATTCAAATAGAACCTGGATGCTTTCACTCTTTTATAGAGCCTGCATGTACTTGAAATAGAAGAGAGGGTTCTTTTATGCTTTCTAGGTAACACGTAGAAATTCTTTACAGTTTCTGGTGGATAGCAAAGCTGTGATGGATTCAGTTACTATGATATTACAAGAGAGTTCTCTGTGAACAGCTTCTTTCAGAGATCCCTTGAAAGATCTACAGATCAGTGTGTGGGTTTATCTAACAATAAATTACCTGTCTCTGTTAACTAGATGAGAAGTCTGCGAGCCTGGTGACACAATCGTACCACATGTTTGAACAGACACATACCTACTTGAAGCCTCTTCTTTTGTTAGTCAATATGTGCAGCAATGCAATTAAAGTAACTATACCTGACCTGTGCATACAGCTTCCTGTCTTTTTTTTCTTTGTATGTTCATGTTACATACCTGCCATATTAAAATTCACATTTAAATTTCAAGTGAGTTAAACACACACATCATTGCTTTCAAATAAGTGACTATTTTCTTGCTCCTCTCAGATTGGGTTAATATCTATTAATATTATAGAAGTTTCTGTACCTTTTCATTTCTTACTAACTATCTGATAATTGGGTGGTGGGGAAGGGAAGTATTGAGGGTCATCTTGTGAACTTATCTCCTTACGAGAAAGAATAGCCAATAACAAGGGAAAGCAGCCATAAAATGGTAACAAAAAAAAATTGAAAAGAAGATTTAATCTCTGGGCAATTTGAAACATATCCTAGAGAATCCATAGAGAAAAAGATAAAGTGTGACTCTGAGTAAGTTAACTAAACACATTACACTGTGTGAGAGCAAATGGAGTTAGGCCATTGTACATGTTTAATTTCCTATTAGTCTCTGGCGTTTACTACCACGTCTGAGTTGGGGCATCTGTAAATTCAGTTAAATACAGTGCATTGTCTAAACATATCACAGCTCCAATCAGTCACCCCAGCTGCTGATAAGAAGCCTCTTGTATTATTGAATCTACAATGGGGAGGCTCTGCAAGCACCAAGATAACGGGTGAGGTATTTCACTTTTAAGTGTGGAAGGGGAAGAAAGAACCTAGCTGCTGCTTTTCCTGTTACTATTCTGACATTCATTACTGCTCTTGGGTTTGCTTAGTGCTTAGTGATGTGATTTTTTTTTTTTTTTTTTTTGCATTTTGGCTTTTTTTTTTTTTTTTGCTTTTGGATATAGTATGTCTTTCTTCTGTCTAAAACTCAGTGAATCAAAGAGAAGGCAAAGTGGGCAACATAATTTTGTAAACAAGCAAACTAAAACTTGTTTTCCTGCCACTTCAGAGATGCCAACAGCTTCTTTGGAAGGTCTTTTTATTTCCTCTTTAAGCTCTCTTTATTGATTTTTGCTCTTTTTCAGTTTTGTTTTGTTGTTTGATTTCTGTTTGTTCAGCTGAAGCACATCAGGATAAAACTCAAGTCTGTCATTTCCTTTTCTCTTTCATAGATTCGTTGAAGTTTTTTTTTATAATGATTGATCTTCCGAAAGCAAATCATTTGGTTGCTTAATGAACTTTTCGGGCAGTTCTATACATAGTAACACAATGTCATCCTTACATCCTTATATTACTACTTTACTTATTCTTTAATAATTATATCAGTCATTCTGCAGTAGAGACATAATTTAGATATACTTGCTATTTTATATTTTATTCTTTATTTTCTTTTTGTCCAGGAGATACTAGTTATTCTCATCTCCCCAAGAAATAGTCACCTATCGTTTTCTAAAATGTTGTGTAGACACTGGCTAATTTGTTTTCTGAAAATCATCATGTTACCCGTTTTTTTTCTTTAAATGGAATAATTGATAATCGTCTTCAATCTGCTCCATATGTCTGGGACTTACATATTTGTGAAGGTACAGATCACATTGCTTTACTTTGATTTTATGAGTTTCTATTTCGTCCTTTTCCCAAACAGATGTTTAACTACAGCTGCTATTTGTTTAGTAAATGGATTCGCATGCCCTCGTTCTGTTTTCATATGAAACTCTGAATCCTCTGACCAACAACATTAAAGGAGAGAATATTTTATAAAGAAAACTTAAGGTCCTTTATCAAGTCCCAATTTAAGCTGTTTCACTATTCTTTGCCCGCCTCTCCTTCCCAGAATACCCAGGTCCTGCACATTAAGCATATACCAACCACAAAACTATACCTCCAGCTTCCTTGGTTACACTTTGACTATGGCCTGGTTTTGTGCTCCGTTTTGCTCGGTGGTCACAGGCTTATTGTACATAGAATTATGCCTCTCTCATACACAACATCTCCTTCCCTCTCCCCATCCACCTGTCCACCTGAGAATGAGCCAAAAAAGCCTTTAGGCCAGGAGGGGGAATGGACTTTCAGAATATTCCAAAGGAGTGTTCAATCCCAGGCAAAAATACTGCTGTGTGGTGACAAATAATGGTATCATTTGTCCTCTTAAAGTTAAAAGATCAAGAATAAGTTCTTAGATCCTGGAACAACAGGCAAATATTTGAGTTGCTACCAGCTAAGGAAAATAAATGTAAACATGCTAGTTTGAGGTGAATTCTAAGTTATTATCCAGAGATGATTAGGTCATGAGGGTGAACCAGGCCTTCAGGTTGCCACAGGATGCATTTTAATAGAGAGGATACTGGGTTTTAGAGCTGGTGATATAATTATGAAAGCTTTCTTTTTTCTTTTCTGTGCCTGTCCTGGGTTTGAACTCAGGACTTGAGCACTGTCTCTGAGCTTTTGTGCTCAGTGCTAGTATTCTACCACTTTGAGCTTACAGGTCCACTTCTATCTTTTTGGTGGTTAATTGGAGAAAGGAGTCTCAGGACTTTCCTGCCCAGGCTGACTTCGAACCATGATCCTCAGATTGCAGCTTTCTGAGTAGCTAAGATTACAGGTGTGAGCAACCAGCACTGGGCAAATGCCCTCTTATTATCTTTTATGAAGTGGTTGTCAGCTCTTGCCTCTATCATTTGTGGGATGTAGGGTCTGAGAATACAAGCCGGATGAAGGATAAGGTATATGATGTTCATGTTTCATTTCTACTGACTTGTCCTTGACATTACTGCCCATCAAACACCCTTGTCCCTCACATGTATAGTTGGTATAGTTCCTGGTTTGTTCTCCCACTGATCAAACACTCTTGTCCACTCCATATAGGTCAGAGAATCAGCCTAGAGGGTTCCTTACTAAACTTCCAGATTTTGATAGTTCTGTGCTTTTACCATTTCTTACAATTCTAGAGGCAGCAGGTATATTTTACAATTAAAAATCCCTGTTCTGCTTTTGCTATTCAGGTTTTCAACCAACTTTGAGCTGATTTTTCTTGTTAAATTTTCCCCGTGGAAGTGCCTTTTACTGTCTGAACTCACATAGAAGTGGGATAATAATTTCTTAATTTAGATTATTTATTTTACTTTTACATTCTTATTTATTCATGATTTATTTATTCATTGAGTGCCAGGATTTGTGATTATGATGATATTCAGTACAAGGAATCTCTCTCTTTCTCTCCTCTCTCTCTGTCTTTCATTCTCTGTATTTTACCTAGGAATCCCAGAGTTTAGTAAAAACAGTTTGAAAATTATAGCCATCAAGGAACAACTGTGTTTTCTTTTATTATTTCTGTGTCTCTCTTTCTCCAACACTGACTTACAATGAATAATATGTGGAATCACCACAATGAATATTTGCATTCAATATTCTCCTTCTCTAGAGAAAATTAAAGTGAAAGTTGTCTTTATACAGTTAAGTATAAGGCAGATAGGTAAATTTATAGCAAATATTTGCAAGCTACTTCAGGAAAAATTGGGGTCAACTCACAGATTGTATCAATCTTTGAAGAATGACTACAGAAAATGAATTTGGAGAAATTCTGTGTAGAATACAGGTTCTGAGTTATATTTAATAAGTAAGCAGTTGAGTTTAGTGATAAAAAGGAACAAGAAGAAATACTAATGAGAATTAAATGATATTTATAAAGCATAATTTTTATTAAAACTATCATTTTGGCACGTTTGATTATTAAAGTAAGATTTTATGTGATATCAAATATAGTAACAAGAAAGTGCATGTAGTTTTTGCTAATCAGTGTGGATGGAAGATCAGTAGATCAAATAAAAAGGTAATGATTTATATTCTGTTAATGAACTTCATCTATAGCAATACAATTAAACAGAAGATTGCAACCTATTGTTTGCCCTGGTGTTACATACATACTGCTTAACACTAAGCTGTAATAGCACTGAAAAATTAGGTTGCTTTAATTTTCTTCCTGTAGATAATGAAAACAGTGTCAGGTTATTGACTGGGTATTAATTTAAAGATGAAATTAATTTGTAGTGAGTTTACGTTTATTTTACGAACCTTGAACATGCAGAAAATCATTTTAGTGTTTTGTTATACTGTGAAGACATTTCCTGGCTATTAAGTAGCAATGTTGCAAACATAGATAATATGCACCATATATCAGAGAAATTCCTCAAAAATTTCTATGAATGATACTAATTCAACCTTTCACTTGAACCTTTAACTTGGATTAGATAAACCAAAAAAGCTTGGTGTTAAAATGTCCTACCTTATACATCACAATAGTTTGTAGAGAAAATTTATTAGCACCTGTTACAGTTGACTAAGTTTTCATTTTCTTGTCTTTCTGTGTTTTGAAGGGAAGGAATAGGGTTTGAACTCAGGGCTTTGGCTTGTTATTAGTTCTGGACTCCTCTTGATAGTTCCCTCAAACTTTTGTGTTTTCATTATTTTTCCTATGGGTCTTTTTTATTTATATTTCCTATGTAGCTGGGATAAAAGATTTATACCACAATGTCAAGCATTTTATTGTATGAGATGATGTCTCACAAACATTGGTGCTTGAAATGAAATTGAATTTCTATTCTCCAAGTCTTTGTCTTCTTAGTAACTAGGTTTACAGTCATGAATCACCTTGGCCTCTTTTTATCTCAGTTTCATTGTGTGAAAATAGGGAAAAATTCACATTATACTAGTATTGAGAAATCCTTACTTCCCCAAGCAAAAAAATGCACTGTGTTAAGTTACATTTGAAAAAAAATTACATACACTGACAGTAGTACTAAAAATCACAAACTTGGTTCCCTGAGCATTTAGATTCTTCTGGAAAATATAATGGAAGGAAAATCATAAGCATAGCATAGCCAGTTATGCCTCACAGATTGAAATAATCATTATAAATCTTTGCAAATTTTAAAAGCTACCTTTAGGACATTCTTTGCTAATATGGATAACAGCTTCAGCAGTGTATCCAACAATGATAATATTTGAACACATGAGGAACACAAACAGATCACAGAAAGACCAGGATTTATTCTGACATTATTGTCATTTTCTTAATCTTTATATACTTATTAGTTACGTGATCTGAGACAGGTCATTCAACGATTTTGAGATGTTTTTGTGGTGGTTGTTACTTGAAAGCATGTTGGTAATGCTCACAGGGCCCTATTTTTGTTGACAAGAGCTTTGAATGGATTTCAGGGTTTGAAGGGCAAAAAGTAGAAGATATTATAGAATTTCATAAAGTATGCTTGAAGAAAGCCTGAGCAGTAATCATGAAGGAGCTATATAACGTGACAACATTTTGTTTTGTTTGTTTGATGTAAGCCATTTCGTCCTGTGTGTCTATTTCCCCTTTGTAAATTGTGCGTAGTAATATCTGGATCCTGCTGTGGTAATTAATGAAATAATCTTCCAAACTGTAGGCCAGAGGGGAGTGGGCCTAACAGCTATTACAAGGAACTTGGGAAACAAGCCACTAAAGAGAGAACAACTAGGCAATAGTAATTTACACTAAATATAAAAATCTCAACCCACCACTTTCCTGCCCAGAATAAAGGCATACCCTTGTTTATTCACTTTGAAGTTGCTCTTCCCTGTCAGGACCAAAACAACTCCCAATAATTAATACTCTCCAGTAAATGTTTTAAATAATATCTCCACTTGTGTCTCCTTCATACTCAAGATGGGTTCTGCACAGTTTTAGCCTAGTTTTCTGCCTACTGTCACATGTGTTCTGCTTCTCTTTGGACTCTGGCCTTAGCTCTAGCTTATAATAACCTCCTGGGTGGCCCAAGGAAGTCTTTGGAAGGGAGGTCCCAAGGGCACATGCTGGCTGCTGGCCGGGTATCCTTTGCAGAACATCCCTTCCATCTAGCTGCCTGTTGCAGCAGAAGAGGCCTGGCATGGGGCCCATCAGGAGCATGGGCAGTTGGTGGGTGGCTGTGGGCTGGGGCTGACAGTTTGAATGGCCATTCTTCCCCAAGCCAGCAGCTGTAATGCTGCTCCTCCCCTTCCTCAGGAGCTTTGCAGTCTTCTGTGAGACCCTTCACACCCTTCACAAGACAAATCCCAGAAGAGAACTGGGGAGGAATGCAGAAGCAGCCCTTTCTCCTTCATCATGTGTGATGCTATTTTATCTTGTAACAAACTGTGCTCAAAAAAAGGAAGATGGGCCTGAATCTATGTTGAAGAAACAGGATGCAGCTTCCATACAGCCAGAAGGGCTCAGAAGTGTTTTCTGTGATCTGCTTTAAGGGTAATCATTCTGCAGAGATGACTCTTGGTGTGTCTGTAGTGTAAGACTGAGTGAAGTAAAAAATTCCAGCCAAAAGCTACGTGACCCGTAATTACAAAAAACTTGAGACAAAAGCAGTAATCTTGTACACATAAAAAGTAGGTGTACGATTTTATTTTTGATTCTGCCCTTTTGTTTAAAAAAGTAGTCTTCACTGTGTGTGTGTGTGTGTGTGTGTGTGTGTGTGTGTGTGTGTCCTGGGACTTGCTTTCAAGACTTAGGCACTGTCCCTGAACTTTATTGCTTAAGGCTACTAGTGCTCTACCACCTGAGACACAGCTGCACTTCTGCCTTTTTGTTTTGTCTTGTTTTATTTTGTTTGGTAGTTTATTGAAGATAAGAGTCTCCTACACTTTTCTGCCCAGATTGGCTTTGAACTGTGATTCTCAGACCTCTGAGTAGTTAGTATTACAGGCATGAGCCACTGGTGCCTGGTTGGCTTTGCTTTTTGAAAGAAGTTTTAGGTTGGTAGCAAAATTGAGCAGAATATACTGGATACCTGTGCGTCCTTTGCCCACACATAGACAGAGTTTCCAATGTTCAACATACCAATTGCGGTTATGTTGATAATATTGATTCTGTGTTATGGTTGTTACAGTCAGTGACCCCACATTGGGATATCATCTCTTAAAGTCTGTTGTCTGAGGTCAGGTTCATTCTTTGTGTTGTGCATTTGATGATATTCAGCTAACATACCCACCATTATTTTCTTGCCCTAAAAAATCCTCTCTGCTTTGCCTATTCATCCTTCCCTACTCTTAACCCCTAACCTGGCCCAAAGTAGATTTTACAAAAAGTAACGTACCATTCTAGGAATTTCTTCCTAATCCGTTACTTGCTTTTCTCATGGACTACTTTCAGTTCATAGAGAGGGCACGAAGAATTCTTTCACAGTTTTAGAATGTTGTTTTTTTTTTTTTTTAACATGGGGCTATTAGTGTGTGTGACCCCCTAATGGCCCTTCTGCTGAGAGCTGAGCTCTAGCTCAACCAGTTGTAATTAACAAGGAAACGTGAGTATGATTTTGGTACACTGATGACAGGCAAAGCCCATGTGAAGTCAGCTGGGCGTCCCAAGGGCTTTCTGTGTTAAAGAAAATGCCTAGAGTACTTTTTCCTTTTTTCTTTCTTTACTATCTCTCTTTTTTCACCCCCTCTCCTAATTCTCCTCCTCCATGGACTCCAGATAAGCAGCAAGCCTGAGCCAGATTTCATTACTATCACGTAGTCTTCATGGTCATCTTTTAATATTTGAAAGGATCGTTTGTTAACTGGAAATGGTCAATTTTTTTTTCCTTTGGCTTTTGAAATATAATTTTCAATTTTTAATTTGATTCATTTAGATGAAATCATTAATCAGGGTTGAAACTGAGTTAATTTTCTGGAAAATAAATGAGGTTGTTAGACTGAACATTATTAAGTGGGCTCTTTGTAAGAGAGGGATAATAGCTGAAAATAGGGAATGTTGGAGAACTAGCAGCAGGGCAAAAATCGAAAGGATTTTTCCCCTTGTTTAAGTGGAATAATTCATTTTAAAAATTAGTTACATTGGAGCATTTTCAGCACTAAGTATTATAAATACCCTATTAATTATATAAAAATAGTAAATAGCAAAGTTTTGTTAAATTTTAAGGGAAACACATATGTAGACTTTTTTCTTTTCTCTTTCTTCTCTTCTTTCTTTTTCTCTGTCTTACTACCACCCCTTCCTTTGCTTTCTCTCTTCCTTGACACTCCCTCCTTCCTTTCTGCCTCCCTCCCTCCCTCCCTCCCTCCCTCCCTCCCTCCCTCCCTTCCCTCCCTCCCTTCCTTCCTTTCTTCCTTCCTTCCTTCTTCTTCCTTGCTTTCTTTGGTTCTGGGAATCAAACAGGTCCTTTTAACATGGCATGCACTGGGGTTTGAATTCAGAGCTTCCTGCTTGCTCAGCAGGAGTTCTTTCACTTGATTTATTCCCTCAGACTTTTTTTGTGCTGGCTTTTTTTTTTTTGAGATAAGCTCTTGTTTTTTGCCTTGACCAACCTGGACCATGATCTGACTCATCATATTTATGCTTCCTGGCATTGCTGGGATGACAGACATGTATCACCACACCCAGCTTTTGATTGATTGAGGTGGAGCCTCAAGAACTTTTATGCAAGAGCTTATAGGGAACTTTGATCCTGCCATATCATTGAGATGACAGGTGCACACCATCACACCCATACATTGATTAAGAGGGAGTTATGCACACTTTTTACCTAGGCCAAGCTAGAGCCTCAATTCTCTTGGTTTCTGCCCCCTAACAACCTAGGATTATAGGCGTGAGCCACCCATGCTCTGCAGTTTTCTTTTTTATTATGAGGAATTACAGTGTGTAATTTCTGATGTGTTTTTATAATGACTTCCTCTAAAATGAACCAGAGTTGAACTTTAATCTACTTCATATCCTATGCCTCCTTTCAAGTGATTAAAACTTTGTATTGTAGTTATATTCTAAAAGAAGAAAGAACAAATGCTGATAAATCTTCAAACCTCTATGCTTCCTTTTTGACCTGCTTTGCAACTAATCTCTTTCTAGGTAGTCTTCCTTTCTTGACACCTTGAACTGTGCTCATTATTTTCTTCGAAATTCACAATCTCTCAAAGCACTTAAGGATTCAGTTTACACCATAGTATTTTAAATATTGACTATTTGTTCTTCAAGGATTGTCATAATTCTTCCTCTCTGTATGGTTAATCTTTTGTATCTAAGCTTTAACAGCTTGGAGCAACAGGATTATTTCTTCCTGAGTCACACCTACTTCCCACTGCACAGTAAGCATTTCTTTAACTCTTCTTGACTTATTGAAGCAAGGAATTATGGGAAAGCCATGAAAGTTTTAGAACAACTTGGAAGCAGCTCTAGGCTGCTTTTTCCCCCTTTCATTATAACTTCTATCAAAGTTTAGCACTTAAAAAAAAAGAAAGTGTATTCCAGTATTTTCTGTAGGGCATAGAATGACTTTAAGTGATTAGGATGGTGAGAAAAGTACCCTTCTCATGAAGACAAAGAGGGCTGAGATTTGGCCAGACATCTAGCCACCTTAATTCACCATTTCAGAGAGATCCAGGTCACTGGAGAATTCACTTGCTTTAATAATTGCCTCCATTTCTTGAAGTCTTTATGGATTTTTCATATGAAAAGGTCCCACAAAGGCAACTGGAAAGAGTTTTATTGGGCATCTCCATGGATGTCATATTATGTATTCACAGATACATGTAGCAAATACATTTGACTCAGCCCGCAAGTTCCCCACCGCACGCTCCCCTATAACCTGCTCAAGGCTTAAGTTTGGTTGACAAGATGAATTACATCATTGAGTCAACCTCTCAGTATGAGATTTCTGTACTGATTCTCTTTGCACTTCTTCATGTCTAGTCCTTTATAATCATATAGATGAAGGATTACATGGAGATGCCAGCCTCTCAAACCCTGTAGATTTCTCTGAGGCATTCCTTTGTCTTTTATATTATTAAATTAACATATATAAAGCATTTGGAGACAGTATCTGATCCATCTTAAGCATTCAGTGAATGTTACCTACTCTTATTACTAGTATTATTGAAGGAAAAAGAGTTAAAATGTGTATGATTCATATGTGTGTCTTTGGAAGCAAGTGTGTGAATGTGGACAGATCCATGCATACCACCCCCCATGCTATCACTTGAAAGAAGCTCTTTATGAAGCAAGTGTCTAATCAACTTTCCTGTGACCCCTTCTCCATTCACTATTCACTATTCTACCTCTTCCATTCATTGGTATTGTTCCAGGTATTGTAAGCAAAGAACTTTATTCCTTGCACCACTTTTCAGACTCCACCAAACCAGCTCTCTGTAAATTTCAAAGTTTGGGAGCTGAGCTCTGGTGGCTCACACCTGTAATCCTACTTACTAAAGATGACACCTTGAGCATTGTGGTTCCAAGCCAGCCAAGGTAGAAAAGTCTGCAAAACTCCATCTCCAATTAACTAGCAGAAATTAGGGTGAGAGGCATAGTTTAAGTAGTGAAGCACTAGCTCCTAGTATGCAAACTCTGAGTTCAAGTCCTAGTATCACAGGGAATAAAAGGCCAGCATCAGTGGCTTACTTCTGTAATCCTAGTTACTACTTAGGAGGCTGAGATCTGAACATGGCTTGAAGTCAGCCTAGGCAGGAAAGTTCATGAGACTTTTATCTCCAATTAACCACCAAAAAGTCATAAGTACAGGTGTGACTCAAATGGTAGAGCACCACCCTTGAGAGTAAAAGCTAAACGGACTGTGCCCTGAGTTCCAGCCTCAGTAACTCTACTCACACACAAAAATACAAAAGTAAAAAGTACTTAGTAGCTTGTTAGGTCTCAATGGTCTCCATCCCAAGTCAGCACTGTAGAGCTTTCTACAGTGGTGAAAATTGTCTCCTACAATATGCTGTGGGCCTTTTATCCATGAAGAATGATGGAACATTTGAAATACAATGTCACTATGAAATATCATATCCACTTCATTTAACTTACCTTATAGATAGAAGACAGCAAATTTCAGATCCTGATTTTAAATCTCTGATACAGCTCTTCTCTGGGACTGAGATGTCCCAGCTCCTTTATCTATATGCTTCCATGATGATGCCGAAGGACCCTCACTTCCCAAGAAAGGGTTATACTCTTCCAGGACCTGGTTTGTGTTTTGATTAAAAAGTACACCTGTGAACCCTGAAAGGAAAATTCTCATCTTGCCCCAAGCCTAGCACAGTTCCAAAACACAATAAGCACTTTCCACACATTTCAATAAATTAAATGAATAGAATGAATCCAAGAGATAAAAACAATTTCCCTGAGACATAACCGTTAATTATTTGGTTGACTTATTACTGTTATTGTGATTATTAATTATTATTTTTATTTTATTGCAGGACTTAGCACTGAACTATATACCCAACACACAATATTATGGTTATTATTACTGAGTGTGGGACCTTATGCATTACAGAAACAAAGCAGAGAAAATCCTATAAGGGGTCAGCAGTTTTTACTATTATTACAACCATGATAGATATCCAAATGGCTAAGAAATCCATGCCCATCCTTAATTAGGTAACCTGTCCCCCTCTGGTGTTTGCAATGAATTTAGCATAGGAGTTGTATGTAGCTTTGGTACTCAGGATTCTGTGTCCAGAACAGATTTGGCCCTAGTCATATTGTAGACAGATGCAAACATATGCCACTGATTGCAAAAAAATTAAATTTAGTTACTATTTGGATGAGGAAGCCTACGCTGCGATTCGCTTACTTTAGAATTGACTGCATTGTGATGCGGTGGCCATCTGTCCCACACGTGCAGTGTTCAGCTCCCGTGTACTTTGGGCCGTGGATGTTGGCTAGTCCTCTTGGCCCAAGTGAATGTGTATATTTCATGTTCACAACTAGAAATTGGATTAGAGACAGTTGGTATGTTCTCCTACCTCTGTTTCCAAGCCTTTAGGCTTTGTAAGGAAAAATAATAGATAAAAGTAAGGCTAGTGGAGGAGGATAATGGCTCAGCTTCATCTTCTTTTTTTTTTTTTTTTTTTTTTTACCGAGGGAAGCTCCCTTGCTTGGTCTCAATCCCTTTCAAACATCTTTTGAGACAGAGCACCACCCCCTCCATCTCGGAAGCTGGGCAGTGGCTCTTTTTGTTTTCACGTACAGAAAATAAAGTGCTCCCATGAGCTCATTTACAGAGAGTGGAGTTGGCATCTTATCAGGAGAAGAGAAGGGAGCCCTGAAGATGAAAAGCTCCTGCAATGACAGAAGTCTTTATTACTTTGGGCAGTAATGGACTGCGGTGTATACAGGATAAAGCGATGGCTACTAGAGCGTTTAGGGAAAACTAGAGCAGTAATCATGCTTTGTGTTGTTCCTCATCTGACTCTCTCTGGGAGCCAGCTGACCCCAGGGATAGAGCGGGTCCTGGTTGGAAGCAATGTATGATGATGGGGCGTGTTCTTCTCTGGAGAAAATGAAGTGCAGGTAATTCCTAATTGCCCTTAGAATTGACTTTGAGGTAGCAGGTGTCAGAATTATACCATCACCATCTTTTCTCTCGCATCACTGGAGGCATGCAACCTGTTGCTGATTTTTGTCGTTGCAGTCCTCTCATTTTCCTACCAAAAATATGTGGAGAAACACAGGCCAGTGATGCTTTTTTGCTTCCTCATTTTCATAATCCAACATTGTGAAAAATAAAATTGGCACTAATTGCAAGGGCTTTGAGGCAGTTAAAACATAAATTCAGCATTGTACCTGAAGAAATAGATAAGTGAGTGCCCTTGGAATTTATGTATCTTCAGAAATACAGAGAAGAGAACTAAATGCGAAATAGAAATGAAAACTTCCATGCACATTTTCTGGAAAACTGACATTTCATGTATTTGATATTTGATATTGATACCAGCAGGTTTTTTTTTAATTATTTGAAATCTAATCATGGGGAAGAATTTAAATAGGCCTTATTTGTAGAATTTCCACAATATATGTTAAGTAGAAAAACTAATATAATTATTGTGTGTGTGTGTGTGTGTGTGTGTGTGTGTGTGTGTGTGTGTGTGTGCTGGTACTGGGACTGGAACCAGGGCCAGGGAATGCTCTCTCTCTCTCTCTCTCTCTCTCTCTCGTTCCTTCCCTCCTTCCCCCCCCCCTATGTCTCTCTTTTAGCTTTCATCTTCAAGACTGGGGCTCTATCACTTGAATTGCAATAGTCACTGGATGCTTTTGGCTGGTTAATTGAAGATAAGAGTCTCATGCACTTTCTTGTCTGGGCTGGCTATGAACTGCAATGCTCAGATCTCAGCCTTCTGAATAGCTAGGATTACAGACATAAGCCACCAGTGTCTGGCTGCAATTATGATTGGTATTAGTATAGACTAGCTATGCCACAATGAGTTTTCCATCTCTGTATTATCTTGGCCCCATCATCATTTGAGCAAAACAAATTTAATGTAGAAATCCAAGTGCTATGCAAACTAGAGAATTTGAAAAATCTCAGGTAATCATATCAATCCTTGACAAAAGAAACAATGTTTTCTATCAGTAAATGTTGTTTTAGTAAGTTCTGCGTAGCAGTTTTCAGCATGTTAGTGCTTTCCTTTCAAACATAGGTTTCAAATATTTGTGTAGAAAACAATATCCCTCTGTCTTTAGAACATGGGAAAATAGGTTGCCTTCACTCATGCAGGATTTTCCCTAGTAAACTTTAGGGGAACATCACCAGGATTCACAATCTGATGCTGCAGGGTAGATTCAATGGTCCCTTCTGTTGGTATGCCTTGTGATGGAAATGCATCAGGCCTCCAAATCACTTCCCTCCTCAGGTACTACTGACTCCCTCTGTTCTACCAGTAATTCTTCTGCATGGCAAAGATATAGTTTGTCTTTATTGCATGGTAATAATTCCTTCACATGTCTATTCTTCTGAGAATGAGTCCAACAAAAGCCATAGGGAGTTAACATTCACTGAGTTGTTTGTTGCATGCTGGAGCTGTGCCTTTTTATAAATCATCTCCCTAACTCTACAGGAGAGGAGAAACATAATGATTGGTGGTGTTAATGAATTGTGCAAAGGTCATACAACAAGAAAGAGAGAGCTGTGATTCAAATGCAAACAGTGATTTTTTTTTTATTACTTCACCTTATTGTGAGTTGAATTTTCAGACTGCATTTGCTGGTTTTCAGAGGTTCAGCCTTTGGGTCCATAGGAGCGAGGTGGAGATTGAGGGCCATCTTGGAAGCGTAAGGTGGTGGAAGACAGTTTGCTGAAGTTCAGTCTTCTCTCCACACTAGAACCACGAAGGCTGCAAAGCCCACTGGGGAAGCAGATGTTCCTGGACCTTTTGCTACCCTTGAAATATTCCAACTTGAAACAGTATTCAAATACATGTATGTACTATTATTTTCTTTTTAAAAAATGCATTGCTTCCTTCGAAATAGGGAAGACTTAAAAATTACTTTAAAAAGATAGAAAGGATATTAACTGCACTTGTAAATGCAAATAATAGCTTCCTTTTTTTTGGAGCAGAGGCACAATGTTTTCTTTAGTTATCTTGTGTCTTGGAGATACATTCTGTCTTTATTCATATTTGACAAAGGAACAACGCATATCCCAAAGAGATGACAGTCCCACAGAAGAGAAGAAAGGAACGGAGCCAGGTGTCATGAATCCGAAGCCACAGATATCGCCATTATTTGCTTTTTTATGCCAATTAGATGTTTCAGGATTCATAGTACTTCTAAGTATGGTCTATGTGAGTGGGATAAATCCTAGAATTATTCCTGGGAATGTGTTCAAACTTATTTATAGTTCCTTTTAATTTCGTGTCTGCTAACTCTATCAAGTAACTTCAAACTAGATAACCATCCAAACTCTACAAAAAGTGGGCAAAGTGGTAGACTTGTAATTAGTTGGGATTTTAGAGGAATAATTAGAATTCAGGTAGTTAAGATACAATTAGTAGCAATCAAATTCCAGTCTTTTAAACTGTGGTTGTCCTAGTTGTTGTTAAGTGTTCCCCTTTAAAAGACAGGGTTGTGAGAGGGTAGATGTAGGGGGATAAAGTCAGGTTTTGAATTGTTTTGTTGTTTTTTTTAATTTCCTTGAAACAATGAGCCTATATTTCCATTTAATTAAAACAGTAAAGTTGTGTTTCAAATATATGGAATTCGCTACCAACTATAATTGATTTTGTTCATTTTCTTTTCACTTCTTGAAAAAAATCAAAGATAAAGGACTGTCCAGCTTAGTTAAAAAGCAAAGCAACAATGGAAAAGAAGATAGATTACAACCATCTTGCATATGTTAATCAAGGTAGCATAGTAACTGTTATTCATTCACATTGAGCAACTGGAACAATGCTAACTTATTTCAGGGGAAGTTCTTTGTCTGATTGATTTTTTTTTTATAATGCTGAAATGCAAGCAGCCCCTGTATATTAGGAAAGCAGACATTAGAAGGGTCCACCGTAGCCCACAATGTCGTAAAGGATTGCATGAGATTCAGTTCCTTCATTTGTAAAATGGGAGCAGGGTAGTATCTGTCTCCGAGTGGATATGAGACTTGAATGAGATAAACTAGCTGAATTGCTTCACAAACTAGGAACCACTACACAGATTTTCTTCAAATCATTACCTTGGCAGGTTGTCCCAAGTTGGTAGCAACATCCTGAAATTGCAGTAACACCGGTTTCATTAACATCCATTCATGAATACTGGTTCAAGATAAAGAACAAAATCAAAATATACTAGTATCAACGGATGTTTTCTTAATAGTGCTTCTAGTGAAGACTAATGTTTTGGTGTATAAGAGAAATGAGAGATATGAGGAAAGGAGAGAATGAAAAAAAAACAGAGCGTGAGTCTGAGAGAAAGAAATAAAGCACAATATTCAGATGCTTACCGAAAACCCTGTCACCACTCTATTTCCATTAACAGAAAATGTAAGTTTCCAGTTAAATTTTCATCCTTTCATTGACTTTCTTTTTTTTTTTTTTTTTTTTTTTTTTTGGCCAGTCCTGGGCCTTGGACTCAGGGCCTGAGCACTGTCCCAGGCTTCTTTTTGCTCAAGGCTAGCACTCTGCCACTTGAGCCACAGCGCCGCTTCTGGCCGTTTTCTGTATATGTGGTGCTGGGGAATCGAACCTAGGGCCTCGTGTATCCGAGGCAGGCACTCTTGCCACTAGGCTATATCCCCAGCCTTCATTGACTTTCATTGTGGTGATTTTACAGATTGCAGGCCAGTTATTCTGCAGCATTTCCTGTTTGAGCTCTTATGATGTTCTTTCATAATTAGATACAGATTATGCACCTCTGATAGAGATATAACAGTAGTGATATTCTGATTTCATAGGAAAATGCCAATACATGCAGATGTCTCATGAGTAATGGGATTAGGGGCAACCACCAGGCTTTTCCTCGTAAAGTTGTTCTTTTCTTCTTGGGCAGTAATTAAAAATTGTGGCATGTTAAATTATAACTATATCATGATTCCATTCCCCTACCATTTATTCTTTTTATATATTTATGACCATATAGAATTACAGCTTTCTATTTTATTCAGCTAGATGGAACCCATTGATCGTATTTATTTTGATGCTAAAAGTTCTCAGATTTCTCTAGTGGAAGTCTCATCAATCTGGCTACTTGTGTCTTATTGATAGTTCTATGTCAATCATGGTTCAGTTGCTTGGGTTTCTGGATTTTCTGAGAAGATAATTGTAGCACATTTTGTAATATTTCTGACCATTTCTCCAAGGAGCTTTAGTTCTTTGTGGTATAAAATTACATCAGAAACCAAGATCTAAAGCTGTTGCTGTTGTGTCTTTCCTTTTGCAGTTCTCTGCAATACTCATAGTCAGTTGTCTGGGTGCCAAATAGGTGGGCAATAATTCTGATGTCATCTCTCTCTCAGGAAATTAATTCCCAGGCTTCTACGAGTGGTATACCAGGAAGGAACCAGACAAAAACCCCCACAAATATCTTTCTCTGATGCCACAATTATTGGTTTGTGTGAATGGAATATCTCTGTTGCAAGCAAGTGGTCATGTATAGAAAGTATAAGCTTTTGAAAATTCTATGTTAATGAAGTGTAAGCTAAGGAGACAGTAGAAAGAGCCAATGTTACATACTGGTTTTTCATTTGAGGATAATGGAAACACCCTGTGGCTTACTGCCACTTGAATAAAAACAGAGGTAGGGTTTGTCATCCTCATGGTTGTCTTCCATTACTTTCTAACGGTGTGCAGGACAGTTCTATATATACTTAAAGAAATGAACATACAAAATATTTACTGCTATGGATTTTCTTCATTACTACAAATTCTATTGCCCTCTGCCTCCATTCTCTCCATCATTCTGGAACTTAATCTTTACCCAGAAAAAAATACTAATGTTTAAAAGTAAAATGTCATTTTACCATGTATAAACTTGCAGTATGCTTGTTTTCCCCATTCCAGATGGGGAGAAGATGCTCATTTCTAATTTGAACATTTGTTTAAAAATGTATATATCCTCTCCACATGTTTCAGCGCACTTTTTGGTTGACATTATATTGAGTTTGGACTCTGGACTTCTCTCTTGCTAGATAAGGACTCTACTTGAGCCATGCCCTCAGTTTATTTGTGACATAATTACTTTTTAGATAGGGTCTCTTTATTTCTGCCTGAAGCCAGCCTCAGACTGAGATTCTTCCAAGTGAGGACCCTCTACCTGGAATGACAGATGGGTACCACCACACCAGGCTTATTTGGTGTGTAGTGTGGCTTTGCAAACTTTTTCTCCTTTTCTGTATTCACTGATTGTTTTCCAATATCACCTCCCTATTAGCTGGGATTACAGATGTGCCCAACATCTTTTTACTCAGTCAAAATACATGCAAAATATATAAATAAAGCTATGTTGTTTACAAAGCTTTCAATTTTATACAAGTCAGAGTACTTTAAAGTACTCCCCTATAGACTCTGGAATTTAACAACAAAACATCAACAGAAATTCACAAGTTAACACACAACCATACCATGAAACTTAGCATTGCTGGTAGCATATAATTTCATGTCTTTCCTAGGCTACTAACATTATCTACAGTTTAATTGCACACTGATGTAGATTCTTTTGACTTTGATCCATGACTTTCCCACAGTGTGTTAAAGAAAACACAAGATATATTGCAACTCAGACACTAGAGATTGCTTTAAAATATATTCCCACATGAAGCAGAAAAATAAGATACGAGTCTCCTTGGTGACATGATGCATTATTTTATATCAGTCATATTATTAATACTGATTACCATAAAAAGGATTCTGGATTAGATAAAGATCTGTGGTAGTCAATGCATTTTCATAAAGATTGATTAGAAAAATGGCTTACATGATGTACATTTATATTGTCTTTTGAGATCTTCACTTTTTGCATCATTTACAGTCATGTTTTTCTTTACATCACTTTTGTAACTATTTTCTCCCATTTATTCCTTCAGATATTTTGGCTGAATTTGATCAGCTCTCCTTTCTTAATGGTTTCTCATCATATGCTGTGTATGGTTCATCGCCACCAGTTTCCTCTCCTGTGTTTATATAACTCTGTATTAGTTTCATCTTTTTTTACTTTATTCTTCCTCTCTGTATTTATGTGTAGTTCCAAACTTTGGTCCTAGTCCTTATGTTCTATCTGAAAAAGAAATCTAAAGTCACATATTCAAATGTCTGAGTTAGCAGCTCCAGTTCTTTCTAACAGTCTTGTGTTCAGATTTGAGTTTTGTTCGATGTTATCGCTGACTTTTCAAGTCATCTCAGAGTTGACAAGCATAAATCCATACTTCCATTTTGATGCTGAAAATCTCCTTTATTTGTACTTTTTTTTTACATTTATAGTTTAGTTTTTTTGTTTTTAAGTAGTTGTACAAAGCAGTTACCAGAAAAGTAGGTTATTCATGTAATGCATCTAGATCAGTGTCATGCCCTCCAACATTCTCACCCTTCAATACTTTCTTAATTTTCCTAATGTTGTAGTATATGTATCTTATAATATACACATGTATGTACACACACGAGAGAGAGAGAGAGAGAGAGAGATTTTTTTGGGGGGGGTTAGGAGCTACTGTTAGGAACCATGTGTTTCTCTTCTATGAGTCAATTTTGGTATTTCTTTTGACTCTATTTTTTTTTCCCTTCCTAACTCCTCAATCATGAGTTCTGACAAACTCAGTGTCTTATAGATTCCTGGAGTACAGATTTTGATTTGTTGCTATTGACTAAAGTCACTAGAGAAGAACAGAGTTAAGTTCTTAAAAAATGCAGTTGGGTGGTAGGCACATGAAGAAGTCATCTCTTTTCCTTCTCTCAATTTATTTTTTTTAACTCATTTTATAGCTTTAGGAAATGGAGTTATCTATGTTTAGATAAGAAGGGCTTAACATTACAAAAGCACTGCAGAATATCAAACATAAATGACTTACCTTCTCTGAGCTCATGCACTGGAGGTATTAATCCTAGATTTACAGCACTGACTTACAAAAACGGAATGAAGGGATCTTATGGAAGTGCTTTGAAAGTACTACCAATCACTGGGGTACTGTTTTTGATGTTTTTCCAAAACTGGGGAGAGGGGGGCTGAAGTGGGTCTAAAACTCAAAACCTGGGCACTGCTCTTTAGTTTTGTTTTCTTTCAAGGATGGATGGTACTCTACTACTTGAGTCATGCTTCCAATTCTAGCTTCTGGCTGTTTATTTGGAGATAAACGTCTCATGGACTTTCCTGCCCAGCCTGGTTTCAAACCACGATACCATGATCCTCAGCTCTTAGAACCTCACCCCCCTCCACCCCTGCCGCCCCTAGTAGCTAGGATTACAGGCATTACCCATCCCCAATCCATCTAGCAGTAATGTCCAAGTCATTGAAAAAGAGATGATGAAGGTGTTTGAAATACCCAAAACACAAAAGAGGTTAACATTATAGTTATTTATTAAATTATAGCTATTATACAATAACATATAAATATTTATTCCTGTTTCATAGTTGGCTCATAAGAATAGACTTTATTAATAGAAATGGTCCAGGCTTACCTGCTTTCTTCTCTTGTTACCTTTGTAGTGCCATAGTCTCACGTGTTTGCATATAAAAGATGATAAAAGAGACAAAAACCCAGAGGAACAAGAGAGATAAGAAAATTATAATTGGAAAGTATGCCTAACTCTAATAATACCAATTTCCTGTTCTAAAATCCCTGATGATCCATGTCTATCCATCAAATTAAGGCATTCAACAGAAAATAAATGTGAAATCTGCTATTGGTTCACATGATTGATGATTGAACATTAGTCCAAGAGAATATATGTTAATGTACAATGCCCACAAAGACACAGAAGCATGCACACATCTATGATATTTTTCATATTTATAATATTGCTGCTGTATAAAATAGGATCTTACTCAATTTACAGCTCATGCAGCTTCAGAAGATATTTAGTGTAAAATTAGGATTAATGGCTCAATGCAACCTTTCTAAATGAAGAGTCATGCTTAGAGAGTAGACACACCTCAACAGTAACTGACTGTTCGCATGGACACTAACTTTCATATATTTTATTTATATTGAGAAATCTATTTAGGCTACAGGCTATCCCTGAGGCTTTATAAGGGTTTTCCATCCAGAGTAGGGGTAGGTAATTATAGGTATAGTCTGGAGCCTTTGCTAGATTTCTTGCAGATACTTTTCCTTTCATTTCTTTATATAGTTTTATTTTAAAATGTGGATCTTTGAAATTACAAAACATAAATGCTTTTTATAACAGGGTGAGGGAAGCAAGCTTCTCTTGTGACAACAATTATAGCCCTTATTTTTTTATTTATTCATTTTTGGGTTAATTTAGTCTGGCTAAAATTACATACATATTCATGTTTCTTAATAAGAACAAAGCTTTACTCTTGGTTGTTTTCCATAAATTTGTCCTCATAAACAGTTTGATTGACATCTACTTTAACTATTAGAATGAAAGTTCACATTGTAGCCACTGAACCTGGTTTCAGATCTATAATTCATTAACTGTTTCCCCAAAGGCCCAAATACTTAAAAAAAATCAGATTACAATAAAATTGCTTCTCTTTTTATTTAAAAAGTTTAAAGGGTGTCCATACTGCTATTGAGGTATTGGTTATCTGTTGATAAATTCACTAGGGTTTCATTTATAAATATAATTCCATTTTGCTCCAAAATATTAATTTGAAACATTATAGACTGTGAAGTCAGTTGGGATTTTGCAAAAGAAATAATGTCCACTGGGCATGGTGGTTCATACATACCTGCAACCCCACCTTTTGGGAGGCTGACACAGGAACATCATGAGTTCCATGCCAGCCTAGATTCAAAACCATGTCTCAAAATAAGTAAATGAATAAAGATCTTGCCCAGGTTACTATAGAACATAAGCCCATTTTTTTCCATTAAAGGTAAAGTTATTTTACTTCCTTTATCAGTTCATCATAAATCAATGAGAATTTAATAATACTTAATTTATATTGAAGTTTCAATAGTGTGGGATTATTTAATAAACTCTCATCCAACTATTGTTTTGTTGGAAGATGTGGACGTTTTCAGCAAGATGAAATGTGAGTATAAATATTAGGAGGTACTGACTATGAGAGGATTTTAATGTTCACAATGGGGCACAGTACCTTTTGTGTTTTCCTTGAGTTTGTTATCAAGAAAATAGATTGCAGGCAGAAATGATGTTAATTTTTCTTAAGAAAATGCAAGATTTTTTAAAATCATTGTTCACTTGGAACCTGAAATAATCTAAATAATTTCAACTATCTCTTCTTTTCATTAAAACTAGTATTTAGCTTTACATCAAACCCCTACTTGTATAAAGAACTGAAAATATGTATCATATGATGATTTTATACACATATAATTAAGTGGACTTGATGAACAAGGGGAAAATAGCTTTTCTATCTACTCTGAACTTATCCCTCAGATATGTCTATTTAGGATGTTACAAAGGCATGAGTAGACCGATAGATACAAGTCTCTAAAACTTTTTTGTTGTTGTCTTGAACTATAGATATTGTGTTGTTTCTAGCATCAACCCTGTGAAAGAAATGTGATTAGGACATGATATCTATACTTGCCTTGTAGTTACTTGGGTCCAATTTCTCCATCTTTCTTTTCCTTAGCCAGTAGGGCCAAGATAGAGGTAGCCGTGATCCTCCTGTAGCTTGAACCTCATGCTGCCCAATAGCATTGATCAGGACACCACCCTGACAGCTACCAAGGGGATGCCTGCCAAATTTCTCTTGATGGCAGTAGAGATGAGAGGCTGTGAAGAAGTGAGTTTCTGAAATATGAATATTGTGTAATGCCAATCCCTGGCTATAAGAGGCCCACGTGATTTGGTGTTTCCCAGGTGTTACAGAATAAAATTCTGGAGTAAATTTAATCAATGACGTACACTGTAAATGCCCATAGAAACCAGAGCTTATTATCAAGTGATTCTTTCAAAGGACCTTGTTGGAATCACAATGATGTTAAATGTTAGATTTGTCTGAGGAAACTTATACTCTTGTTTCTCAAATGATTTCTAGTGGAAACCTTTATAGTTTGCACATTATTACTACATATAACACCCTATTACCTAGCATTTTGAAATTAGAATTTCAAGGTGTAACCTGCAGAATAACTTAGATAGGTCACTTACTTTTATGGTTCCCTAATAAGGACTTCAGTATAATTTAAGAATGATTTCTAAATAGGTACACATTTATAATATGATCAGTTTAACCAGTCAATTGTTGAGCTTGGCTTCCATTAGGGAACTGCTGGCCTTGTATGAAAACCAAAAGTTATAAATTGGCACCCTGAAATCCTGAGGGCCACCTAACTATCTAAAAATAAGTGTGAGAAATTAAATGTTCGTGTATGATGATTTTGTATGAAGATTCATATTACTACCTTCTTTTGGAAATGGAAACTCTGGTAAAAGTATAGTCACATCTGAGCTTCTCTACACCCACCAGGCAGTAACTGATTGCATTCAGCAGTTTGAATGTTTTTGTGGGGTCAATGGTTTCTGTTCACTATAGTTTATACTCTATTATAAAGATTATCTGTAGTTGTCTGAAATTATAGCTCCCGATGGAAATGGGAAATTCAGTTGATGCAATGTGGTTTCTCTCACGAGGAAAAACAGTTACAAAGAAATAATTCTCACAGAATCATTTAACCGGATTAAAGGACAATTGGAAAGAGAAAGATGGGTTAATGTGTTGTTGGTTTAAGTAGATAGCTATGTATGTACAGAAATACCCCTCACCTGTAGCCTCTATCTGCAAGTTTCAGTTACCCCAAATGCACAGCCGTCTTGGAAATATCAAATGGAGAGTTCTAAAACAAAACCTCCCATTTAAAATCATGCTCTCTTCTGAATCATATGTCTCAGGTGTTTCTTCCCCTTCTGCCCAATATGTGAATTGTCCACACTGCATATGTTAACACACTGTCTCATTTCTCGGGGAGATTGTCAGTTTCACAGTGCTTGAGTTAAATATTTCTTATTTTTTGTAAAAGGCCACAAAACACAGAGTGAGGATGCTGTCCATTTAGGTGTGCCAAAGAGATCCTCTAAGTTGTTTCTTTTAAGCAAAGAAATTGGAATTTCCCCCCCCCCCCCTTCAGGAAAGAAAAACTTACTAGGGTTCATGAGATCCACAGGGAAAAAAAAATGAATCTTATGTCCATGAAATTGTGAAGTAGGGAAAAAGAATTATCTTACTTTTGCTATCATATCGTATCTCAACCCCCAAATCATAACTGAAGTGTATGAATAGAGCTTGGTTAAATGGGGGGGGGGGGAGCTGCTAATTTATGTATGCATGTATGTGTAGGGGAAAGTATAGTACATACAGATTTCAGTGCTGGGCTTCATACATAAGGATTTTGGAATAAAAACTCCATGGAGAAGTGCAGATATGTATGTACTCTGGTTTGTAAAGGAAGGATGGTTGTGGATATTGAGATGTTGTTGTCAGATGTCTGCAGATCTGAGGCTGTTATGATTTCCCATACTTCAGTCTCCCCAGGGATCCGCCGCTGACATTGATATTTTCCTAATGCAGTAATAAGCTAGAAGCCTTTTTCAAACATGGGCACTTTATTTGCTTTATTATCATCAAGAACAAAAGGAAACACATTTGGCCAAGGTCAGCATGAGGGAAATGCAAAGACCTATGCCAGAAAGCCTTCTGTTCTCTGGTTTGTAAATGCTATTCATTTGGCTCTGGTCTTCCCTGATTTAAGATATGAAGTATGTTGATGTTTCCAACTGCCAAGTCAGTTGTCAGACACTGAATCTGTGGGTCAGTTCCATCTTTTTAAGTATTTCATTCATAGAATCGTAGCACTGGAAGGGAGCTGAACACGTGCTCAGAAACATTCATCTGCTTCCAGGCAGGAGAGCAATAAAAATGTCTTTGGAAGAGAATGGTTTTCTTCATTTGTCACATTTCCCAAGTACAGGGACCTATGATCTTTCTAGTTCAATATTCAATACCTAAATATAATTCTCATCTGTCAGCTCTTCTTAATGTCTTATTCAGATTGTTCTTAGGAAATCATATGCTTTTTCTTTTTATATTGTCTAGGATAAATAATGAAAAATTAAATTGTGAGGATATACCTCCCAGTCAGCTCCCTTATTTCACCCCCATAGTTCATTGTAACTTGAAAGTTTTCTATTCTTTTTGAAAATTATACTACTAAGATTATAGTCTACTATGCCATTAAGGAAAGCATGCCAAAAACAATGGTAGAGAATAAACAAGAGTTTCATATATTCCAGAGGAGCATGGGAAAAAATGTATTTAGTATACAGCAAGAAACCATGCCATTGATTCATTTGCTTACATCTTCTTACATATCTTTGAGTACTTCTTGTATGACAAGTATGTAATATATTACGATTAGTACACAATTATAACATATACCAAGTCATTTGCCTATATTTTGATTCTTTCTGTTTCAAATTACTGTCATTTGTCACCATGCCCTTTACAACATTAAACATTTTTATAGAATTAAGGTGAATACACACACACAAACACACACACACTTTCTCTCTTTCACATACACACATACATATAATATATATATATATATAAATATATACATATATATATATAAATTTGGGTGTCACCTGATTTGTATTCCATGTAGATAGAGGGAGACAATTGCTAGGAAAAAAATAAGAATTTTTTTTTTCTAGAAAACTCTTGGCATTTCATGGAAAATTCTGTCTCTCCCTACGTGAAGTGATGATCATTGGGGATTTTTACTCTCAGCATCTATCCTTAAGCTTCCTTGTGATTAAAAATTTGTGTTTGAGCCAGGGGCCAGTGGCTCCACCTGTAATTCTAGCTACCCAGGAGGTTGAGATCAGAGAATCGCAGTTTGAAGCCAGCCCAGTCAGGAGAGTCCCCCTAAAGCTAATTTCTCCAATTAATTACCAAAAAGGCCAAAAGTGGAGTTGTGGCTCAAGTGGGAGAGAACCAATATTGAGCAAAAAGAAGCTCAGGGACAGTGCTCAGGACCAGAGTTCAATCCCCGAGACAGGCACAAAAGGAAGGAAGGGAGGGAGGGAAGGCAGGAAAAGAAAAGAATGTTTCCTTTCTTTTTTTGTTTCTTTTTTTTTAAACAGTTTTATAACTCACTTACATTTTCTCTCTTCCAAATTATTTTAGCAACTTTATTTTAACTTCATTTTATATCATTTAATACCATTCAATATTAAGCCAGGACCAAATTCTTAACTAAGTGTAAGAGGATTCTTTCTAAAATTGTTGTTTTCTCTACTGAAATAGTCAACAAACTCAGAGTTATAAGATACAGTATTGTGGCATTTCCTTAACTGCTTTAGCTTCAAAATGGAGGAATACTTGGTAGAAATCCTGTGTGTGTGTGTGTGTGTGTGTGTGTGTGTGTTTCTGTGTCTGTATGACTGTGTGAGTGTGTGTGTACCTCATTTTATATAAGATGTCTTGGGTCCAGAACAGTTAAAGCAAACCTTAGCACTGCTTTACACATTCAAATGGAGGGAGGTTAATATCTGCTCAGAGGCTCATTCTTGCATTGAGCCATATGATGATGTAATAGGATGAAATCAAATTTAAATTTATCTCTTGATTATGACATCTTCATAAATTCTATAAATCTAAATTGTCATCTCTGATCTTAAAACTGTATTTACTGTCCTTTTTCTCTGAGTGGGGCCTGCTTTTCAAACTTGAGTGGTAATACAGGTTTCTTTGGCTTGTGTTAAAAATATTGTTACTAACTGATTTGGTTTTAAGGTGAAGCCTGATTTTTCTAAGAAAGTCTTAGTGATACATTTTAAATATTAAAATATTTTCAATGCTTTTAAAATAATTCTTTCAATTAGTATGCATTATTTTGTGAACTCATGTGCCATATGTAACTGTAGCCTCTATTATTAATGATCTTCTTGTATCACCTTCCTGTGGTTGTACCTACACTTTCTCTGTATTTTATCTGAATATACTGGAAACCAGGTATACTGGTATTAGAACTAGGAAATTGGAAGCGAATACCAAAATCGAGAGACACAGGGTAAAAAAAGACAAACAACTACAAAAGCAATACTTGCGAAACTGTTTGGTGTAAATGAACTGAACAACTCATGGGGGAGGGGAAGGGAAAGGGGGAGGGGGGAGGGGGGAATGAGGGACGAGGTAACAAACAGTACAAGAAATGTATCCAATGCCTAATGTATGAAACTGTAACCTCTCTGTAATTCAGTTTGATAATAATATATATATATGTATTTTTAAAAAAAGAGATACAGGAGTCAAGGGGTAACATTGTACTAAACGAAATGTACTCACTACCTGACTTAGGTAACTGTAACCCTTCTGTATGTCATTATTGTTATTGATGATAGCAATAAACAATTTATAATAATAAAAAAAAGAAAAGAATGTTTTCTTAGTTCAGGCTGGGGTTTCAAACTTCCTCTCAATATTGTGGACCCTTCTGACTAGCCTCACAGTTGTTCAGCCCAGAATCCTGTCATGGAGTTATTACATAGAAAAGCATGTCAGGAAATACTTGATGTAGTACAAATACAGCTTCTCCTTAGCTGAGGCCCAGTATGTTTGCTACCTGGCAATACCACTGGTATTTTCTCTATTCTTCCATGCAGTACTGTTTACTCATCCTTATTGAAGAATTAAAACACCATGCTATGGCCTAAACTGTTAGAACATCTTCTCTCCTCTCCCCCCTCCTGCTCCTTCTTCCTTTCCTCTCCTCTCCTTCCTTCCCATCCCATCCTCTATCCCTCTTCTCACTTCCCTTCCCTCTATCTCTCCCTTTCCCTTCTTCCACCCCCCTCCCTCTCCCCTTCCTTTTTTTCTGCCTCTCTCCAGGGTATTTCTATGTGGCCCAGGCTGGCTTAGAACTTGAGATCCTGCTGCCTCCACCTTCTGGGTACTGTGATTGTAGGCATGTGTCACTTTGCCTTGCCTAAATGCATTTTTTATTAGTCTTCTGAGAAGTTATTTCTCTGGTTGATAATATCCTTGACAGAAATGTCTGATGTTCAGATCTGCTTATCTGTAACTCTAAAATCTTTAACATATATCTTACTCAGAGTAGTAAGGTAAAAATACCATTGCACATTTGGCTTGAAAATCATATGTAGCTTGCATACATCAAAGCAAAGTGAATGAACAGTCATTTTGCTGAAGCCACATAGAAGGGGGAGTCAGAGAGTGGAGGAAAGCTATGGTGGACGTGGTCTGTAAGCATGTCTCCAGAGGCAGTGCACTGGTGTGAACATCTAGAGCTTCACTGAACCAAGATGCTAGTTGATTCCTATGAGATTTTCTTCTCAACTTTCAAGTTCTACAGAGGTTGTAACTTTTCTTTCATGACCAATTTTGTACAACTATCCAACAACACAAGTAATAGATGAATGAAGATTAGTAATGGTCTACATAAACAGTTAGTTTAGAAGGAAATGGAAAGCAATGTGTTTCCTTTATTTATAGCAGCACCTGAATCAAGCCATTTTAGAACATCTGTGTAACTTTGATGTCCCTTTGTTATTTCTTATTCCAGAGAAGGCTTACAATAGAATCATGAGACTTCAGTAGATTCTTCTCTGTTGACCAAAGCAAACTGCAACCCAGCAACTTGGAAAACAAATTTGCTTGATTTCATACTTACTTCATTTTTATTGGGAATTGAATTTGGAATAATATTTCTCTAGCTACTATGTGTACTTATTGCTATTATTATTGTGTTAAACTTATTGTTGCCAATGTGAGAAGAAATTTTAAAAATGTGTCATAGTGCTACAAGAAATCTCTTGTATGAGATTTGGACATGTGTATTTTAATATTATATTTAAGCCCTGTTGAACTGATTTTTTCCTACCTATAATATGTGTGACATTTAATTCTATTTATACATGTCCTGTGAATGTATACTGTGTTGTTTGCCCTCCGTTTGGTTCTTTTTTGTTTTGTTTTGTTTTTTGTTTTGCACTTCCATGTGGCCAAATTATAATGATCACCAGAGAACTATTATTAAACAGCATGCATCTCTTTGGTGTCTGGTAATGTATTTTCATTGTCTTTCAGCCCCAGACTGAAATATTCCTCCTTCTACAATTCCCTTAAGCTTTTGTTTAGCTTTGGAAACACTTCTTGGGGTGCCCATATGATCTAGGATCCACATTATGAAACCAAATGAGCCCATACCCCCAATCCTGACTAGTTTTCTCTGCTACATATTTCATTGGAGTGTGTGCTAGGGGGCTGGGTGCAGAGGGGGAAATTTATTGGTATTATCCTTTAGCTTTTGTGCTCAAAGCTGATACTCTACCACTTGAGCCACAGCTCTACTTCCAGGTTTTTGTTTTGGTGGTTAATTGGAGGTAAAATATTCACAGACTTTCTTGCCTAGCTGGCTTTGAATATGATCCTCAGATCTCAGCCTTCTGAGTCGCTAGGATTATAGGGCAGTAACCAGCACACTGTACCATTTCCTACTTATTAAACCTTTACTGTCTTGAAAATCTGTGCTTTCATCCACCTAGAAATTTAATTTTACTCTATTCCTCTCCATCAAATGAACAAAAGGAATATAGAACTCAATCCAACAACTTGTAAACCAGCATGGTTGGCGTCCTGTTTATTTCATCTTTATAGGGCATTGGTGTTTGCCAAAAAATAATCTTTGGCCTTCTTTTCATGTATAGCACCTCATGAAGTGATCTATACATTAATTACTATTTAGTACTACATTTAAGTTTATTGCTGCCGCTGGCTTCACACTTAATTGTGAGTTAGCAGAATCACCTCTATATCTCATGTCTGTACTAATTAATTCTTAACTTTATTGACACCAGACAGCAACTTCCAAAAGGACAAAAGGAAGAATTGTCAGTATTAAACAGTAAAAAGACAAAAATATGGTTAGAAAAGGCATGCTCCACAGCAAGATCTGTTTCAATAGTTAATTAAAATTTTTAACGAAATACAGAAGAAAGTTTTTCTCAAAAACAGTTTCTATGTTTAATAAAAGCAGGCCAATTATGCAAGAGCATTTGATTCCCACTCCCCCCCCCACACCTTTCCCATCCAGCAAAGTAAGAAATAGTGCCTCTTGAATAGGAGATTTCCTTTAATTACATTGGAGAAGTAATAATGGTAGGTGTTGCATGTTTAATGTAAAGCTCTGGATGTTCCCTTTTTTCTTCTTTCTTTTCTTTCTCTCCCCACCCCCCCACCAGCAACCTCATCTTGAGCAGAAATAAAAGGTTCAGGGCTTGTCAGCATCAGTTTATAGATAGCTGTTTAAAAATAATGAGATATTGGGTATTGTAAGGCTCAGGGCTGTCTTGCTAGACTCATTTATTTCCATTCACCTTTTGTCAGAATTGCAGACAGAAGACATTCAATTAAAACTTGTCACCTGTTGCAGATGACCTAATTTGTACTAGGATGTTGTAGTTTCGGGCTCTGTGCTTCACAGGAAGCAATATTACCTCTGTTGACAAAAGGAAGAAACCAAAAAACTCATAGACCCTGTTAAAGATTTTGTTTTTTATTTCAAACTTCTATTACATTTCTATTTTAGCTGCCATCCAGATTATAATTGTAGTGCATGAACTTTGGACCCTGCCAATAGAGCTTCACATTGTGGAGGTGGGGCAGAGGAATGAAAAAAGAAAGAACTTCCTTGGAGGTTTTTTTTTTTTTTTTTTTTTTCCCTATGCACACAAGTTCACAAATGTGGGGCCAGGAATGAGGCTTAGTGGTAGAGTGCTTGCCTCACATGCATGAAGCCCTGGGTTCGATTCCTCAGTACCACATACGCAAAAAAGCTGGAAGTGGTGCTGTGGCTCAAGTGGTAGAATGCTAGCCCTAAGCCAAACAAGCTCAGGGACAGTGCCCAGGCCCTGGGTTCAAGCCCAAAGACTGAAAAAGAAATTTTAAAAAAGATCTTTACAGATATACTTTGATGGCAACTTGAATCTAACAAGAAGAGAAGCCTTTGTAATTTGCTATGCAAGCCTTACATGTTTAATAGTCCAGATAGCTATCTGGAGACCAGAAAGACTTCCCCTGCTAATTGTTAATTCATCTGTAGAGCAAGGAAGCTTTCATGTGAGTCATGACTTTTATCTCTTGTACTTACTGAGGGTATGTGTATGTGTGTGTTTAAAACAAAGATAATGGATATGCATTTTTCTCCCAGTGTGTTTTTTTTTCTCATATCAGCAGACATTATACTATTTTGACAAATAGCTAAGTACTTTCTAAATCTTTTGAATAGTAGTCATAACATTACAAAGTAAGTAAAGGTAATCATTGGCCAGGGCTGTTTAGTGGGAATTTGACCATCCCCTTCAGAAGTATAAAACCCATCTCTGAGGTGTATGGAAGTTGCCTACCTTTAAGGCTCCACCAAAAGTCATACAACAGGGCTGGGAATGTGGCTTCGTGGTAGAGGGCTTGCCTAGCATGCATGAAGCCCTGGGTTTGATTCCTCAGTATCACATAAACAGAGAAAGCCAGAAGTGGTGCTGTGGCTTATGTGGTAGAGTGTTAGCCTTGAGGATAAGAAGGTCAGGGACAGTGCCCTGAGTGTAAGCCTCAGGACTCACCAAAAAAAAAAAAAAAAAAAAAAGAAAGAAAGAAAGAAAGAAAAGCATGCAACAAAATGGTGAGATAAAGGACAAAGGGCGGATCAATGGATTGATACTCACAAGACATTATGTTGAGAATGAACTTTACAACTTGGAGGAGGGGTAGAGGGAGGGAAAGTGGGAGGAAAATGAGAAAGGTGACAATGTTTGACAAGAAATGAACTCACTACCTAATGTATGTGGTTCTAACCACTCTGTACATCATGTTGACAATTAAATTAAATTTAAATAAAGGCATCTTGCCTAACTTGCGGTGTTATTTAAGGAAGGAACTAGAAGTAAAGAAATACCTTCTGGACTGAGACATTGAATCTTTATCATTATTATTATCATTATTAATTTATCAAGGTACTAGGGTTTGATCTCAGGGTCTCAGGGTGTGGGCACTGTCCCTTAGCTTTAGTACTCAAGGCTAACACTTGTGCCCCTTCCAGCTTTTTGGTTTTCAGATGGAGATAAGAAGATTAGAGTCTCAAGGACTCCCTCCCTCCCCCCCCTTGCCACCCCCCCCCCTTTTTGGATTGCTTTCCTCAGATCTTAGCCTCCCGATTAGCTAGGAGTACAGGTGTGAGCCTAGATGTGAACCTTTTTAGTCCAGCACAACTGAATAGAATATGCAAAAATCACTAACATTGCAACTGCACAGGTATACAGCTTTCCTCTCTCTAGTCCATCCTTCTGTATAAGTATGCATGTTCCCTCTAGCTAGTTCATCTTTCTGCAGGCTTTGTGTATATCCTGCTATCATGATGCATCTATGGTTCACTTCAACTACCATTTCTTTTTACCTTCCTGTGCATCCATGCTCCTGAACAATTCCTCTTCTCCGTACCTGGTTCTAGCATTCTTATCTATAAACGTGGATTAATAATATCAGCAGCCTCATAGGAGTGCGATGAGGATAAAGTATGGGAAATGGATGTAAATCAGTTAACACATTGCCTTGCCTATATTATAACCCTCATTAACCAAGTTCCACTAGTAATGGCCTTGTATTTTCATTTATTCCAAGATCATGCACAGATCAGCTTATTCAAGTCCCATCAAGGGCAGTGCTTATTAGGGGGACCAAAGCACAAGGAGGTAAAAGACTGTGGAAACAGAAAAAAGGACTGGAATCCTAAAGCTATGCTCAGTGAAATTGAGGTTCTATTTTGAGAAGTAGTGGTTAGAGAAAACATCTAGGGGTTGGTTTGTTTTCATTGTCTTATATGATCCTCAAGAATTTAATATGGTTAGGTTCTCCCTGGGGCATACATGGGAATGTACAAATCATTTCCACTCATTGTGTTATAGAGAAGCCTGTAAATATGCACAACTGCTCTGAATATCATCCTGAAGGAGACTTCCCCTCCTCCCACCAATACTGCCACTCAAATCCCACTGCTGCGTCTGATGCTCTTCCTCCCGCTGTATGTGTCTCTTTTCCTGTAGCTTCTCAAAGGGCTTTCCTCTATCCTCAGTTTAGGATGATTGCCAGTGAAATCTCCAGGCAAATTTAAGATGTTGTTATACCTACTTCTCTTCCTAAAGGGGAGGAAGGAAGTACTTGGGGGCAGCAAAGAGACCTACAACATCAAGGAGACAGGAATGTATTGGGGTCCCCAATTCTTTATCTTATTGTTTCAGAGTTTTCCCTTTTCCCTGTCACTGTTACCCACCCTCAATTATCATACATCCATGTTTGATGCATTTGTTTAACGCAACTGCTTACTTTGCATCCAGGAATCAGGTTTTCAAACGTTTTTGATTTTAATAGGACTGTTGGTGTCTTTCTTAATTATTTCAGTGGTCTGTGTAATAAATGTCTTTTCAGCAAATTTTTGTTTGGGAGCAACATAATGAATGTATTTTATCCTTAAATTAGGGAAGTAGAGTAAGATATCCTTATATAAGTCTCTGAAGGGGATTTTTGTTGTTGTTTTACTATTATCCTATGACTTAGGGCTATTAAAAATGTGAAAAATACTTTTGACTTTGGACGGCATAATTTAAAAATTTGCACTTAGGCATAAAATGTAGGCTTGAAATTAGCTGACCTAACAAGACCTTGAGCTGAACTCTTTGATTTCTATTGGTGTTTATTTGGCTCACAGCACAATTTTTCCTCCTTGTCCTACTCTTGCTTTCTCAATTTCGTAAATTTTGACAGCATAGAAGATTTGTAATTCCCTTGTGGCAGTGTAGGCACATGCAGTATTTGGAGATGAAGCAATGTGAAACATTCTGTTAGATAGGTAATGCCAACTATTAAAATCATGTATTTTTTTTAAAAAGATAATGGCAGTCTTCACCCGAATAGAAAAGACAATTACTGTAATTAACTTTAAATCCTATCAAGCTTTAGATATTGTGTAAATCTCATTTTTTGGGGGGGGGAATCTTATCTTTAAACCTTTTTAAAGTGGTTAACCATAGTAATCCAAGAAAAAAATGTTTATATGGCTCAACGGTAGAATGCTGAACTAGCATGGGTCAAGATCTTGGATTTGGTCCCTAATATGGGGAGTGAGGAAGGTGTGTGATTACAAAATGTGAACTAAAACATCATTTGTCATCTTCACTCAGAATATTTGAATTGGACTGATGTTTGCTCATTCTAAGCTAGACTTCCCATTTGAGAAACTTAAGGAAAGTATTTTTAATTGAAAATTGTGTTGAGGGGCTGGGAATATGGCCTAGTGGTAGAGTGCTTGCCTCGCATACAAAAAGTCCTGGGTTCGATTCCTCAGCACCACATATATAGAAAAAGCCAGAAGTGGCGCTGTAGCTCAGGTGGTAGAGTGCTAGCCTTGAACATAAAGAAGCCAGGGACAGTGCTCAGGCCCCAAGTCCAAGTCCCAGGACTGACAAAAAAAAAATTGTTTGAGATGGTCCTACTATGTTGTTCAGATTTGTCTCAAGCTCCTCAAATAAGCCTCGTGGCCCAGCTTCTCAAATCGCACCTGTAATCCAATGCCTGGTTTATTTATTTATCTTTAAAACCATTTTCAATTGTTCCTGTATCACTTCAAAAATACTCATATATCTAAATAATATTATTGGTGATAGGAATGAGCAGTAAATAAAATGAGATAACATATTTCTATAGATTATTCAGATATCAAGTGCCATCATTTACTTAGCTTACATCCTTTAAATTATATTACTACTCCATCATATTGAAAATCTGTCTACTGAGTTGAGATGGCAAACATTGTCGCATTCTATTTAATTTTCAATAAATGATCACAGGGAAAAATGTTTTTCAATAAAATCATACAGCATTATTTTCACACAATAGCATCATCCCTATTTTTACTTGGCATTTTAAGGTGTATAAATATATTAAATATGATCTGTATGATGCCTGTAATATAATTTTATTGGATCATATAGGAAAACATCAGGGAGACTATTCTGTCTATATCTATCTCAGGTTTGGGAAAAGCAAATAGGTTAAGACTCATCAAAGTTTACAGAGCTAGTGATTGAGAGTCAGGCAGGGAACTGAGCCATTCTATCATACAAATATATATTTTATTTTTCTGACATATTGGCTCTTATGATCAGTACTGGAGTGTGAACTCAGGGCCTCTCTTCTACTGTGCAGCACTCTAACACTTAGTTATGTCCCCAAACCTTTAACATATCCTTCACAGAATATTCCAGATCATAGCATGACATTATTTAAACTAAACATTTGTAGAAAAGCCAGGCACTGGTGGCTCATGCCTGTAATCCTAGCTACTCAGGAGGCTGAGATCTGAGGATTGTGGTTTGAAGCCAGTCCTAGCAGGAAAGTCCATATGGCTCGTATCTCTAATTAGCTACTCAGAAAAAGCAAGAAGTGCCACTGTAGCTCAAGTGGTAGAGTGCTAGCCTTGAACACAAAGAGTCTCAGGGACAGTGCCTAGGCCTAGAGTTCAATCCTTAGGACCAGAAAAGCAAAAACAAAACCCCCACCACCAACAACAAAAAACATAGAAAGTAAACTTTCTTCACAAAATCCATTATTTCATATAATAAATAAACTTCATGGCAATTTGTAGATCAATAATTATCCTTTCTTTGATGTATTTTAGGCTAAAAATTTAGGCTGTAGATGCTAACATCCTTTGTCATTATTTTACTTATAGTAATTTTAAAATATTTTATCATGATTATTTTCATTATCTTTTCCTTTCTCTCTGACTCATCATGTGTGTGTGTGTGTGTGTGTGTGTGTGTGTGTGTGTGTGTGTGTGTTTGCACTGATCTTGGGGCTTGAACTCGGGGACTGAGTGCTGTCTCTGAGCTTTTTCTTCTCAAGGTTAACGAACACTACCATTTGATCCACAGCTCCACATTCAGCTTTTTGGTAGTTAATTAAAGATAAGAGTCTCATGGTCTTTCCTGACTGGGATTGTTTCAAACCTTAGTTCTCAGATCTCAGCCTTTTGAGTAGCTAGGACTATAAGTGTGAGCCATGAGTACCTGGCTTTTATTCCTTGATATTTTATGGATGTATATTTCTATTTAACTCAACCTATGATTTTGTATGCAGTCCTACTAACTAAAAATCACAGATTAAGTCTATGTCAACGTAGATAACAATATAAAATCTTCATATAGTATCTGATTTATAGTTTTTAATGTAAACTCCTATACTTTTATCTTTCCTTTGAAATTTACTGTTAATTTCTATGATACTACCAAATAGTAAAAAGTATACTTCCTCAACTATACACAATTTGTTTACCATTTAGTGAAAATTATAAGAAATACTTTTCCTAATGTGATTTTGATATTCTATTACAGTTTCATTTCTCACATGGTGTTTGAATTGCTTTGAGTTTTTAACATTTTTCATTTATTTTTTTCTGGGATAACCTTTAAAATAATTATGTTGAAAATGTACACCTTAAAGATATTCGTTCAATTTTCTTTGGTCATTTAAAAAATAATATTTTTTTAAGAAGGGGAGGCTGGTACTGTGGCTTGAATTCATGGCCTCACAGTTTTGCTTGGCTTTTTCACTCAAGTCTGGTGCTCTACCCTTTGAACTATACCTCTACTCCAGCTCTTTTCTGATTAATTAGAGATAGACAGATTGATACCTATTTGTCTGTCTACCTACCTTCCTACATACCCACCTCTTTGTTTATCATAATCTGTCTGTGTATCACTTATCTATCTTTAATGTGTCTTTCCATACAGCTCATGTACTAGAATTTGCCATTCTCCTGCTTCAATCCCTGAGTGCTGAGAGTACAGACATGCACCACCAAGCCTGTCTTGGATTTCAATACTTGTTTGTTTAATCTAAATAGTTATTCTTGGAATGATCTCTTCTGCTTTGATCTCTGATGTGTCAATATGACAGTTCTGGGTTTCCTTAGAACTAAATGTTTGTGTGTTCCACTAAAATACAATTGACTCTTAAAATTGTATTATTAAGATGGTATAAAAATTATGTTTACTTTTGTATCTTGAATTTCTAAAAATATATACTTGGTTAACAAATTTACCTCAGGGATTTATATTGAAGTACATCAGTCTTACCAAACCTTTGCACAGAACTGAGATAAGCCATGCCTAATGTATTTTACCTTGCATTAATAAAATACTCTACAAAACAGCATTCCTTAGTCTGTGAAATGTTGCATTTACTATATATCTCTCACACAGAGTTTCACAATGTGCATTTGCATATTAGTATACCAAAGAGGCTTTACAATAAAAATAATAATACCGGTGATGGACTTAAACCAAATCTATTTTCTAAACAGTTTGTGAAATGCCCAAATGTAGTATATTGGGTAATTGAGTTTATTAATGGAAAATGTTACACTGTTATATCAGTTATTGATATGTTAGTATTGTAGTATCCCCCAGTACTACAAAACAAGTATCTTCTTACTTTTTATTTTTTAATAGAATTTAGAGGGTCCTACCTAAATTTTAAAACTCTCAGTTGGAAGCTAGATAATCAATAAAACTCTTTTCAACCATTCCCTCACATAAGTGAAAAACTTCAGTACATTTGGTATTTAATATAAAATGAGATATTTGAAAGATATTTCTTTCCCATTTACTTTTTATTCTTAATCTCTAAATGCATTGCATTTATTACATTTCTTTTCAATGTGAGTCTATTTCCCCCCCCCCCGCCCCCACCCCTTTCAACTTCACCCTTAACTTCTCCCTGTTTTCTGGCAGTTCCTTCAAAACCATGGCCTTCAGAAGCCCATGTTTGTGTTTAGTCAACCCAGTTTACTCTCTGTGTTTCCACATATGACAGCAAATAAAAATGCGTGTCAAATTGTAAACTGTACTTCTCCTGTGAGAAATAGTGACATTTCAATATGGAACAGTCCTTGAGTCTCACAAGACAAAATCTTGTATAGAGTAATTCCATCCTCCATCATGCTCTTTATTCTATTCAGTTCCACACACTGCAAGCGAGTTCTCTTGAGACCCAGAGGAAGGCTGAGTAGTTATGGGTTTCAATTCTATTGCACTGAGCTTTCAGGATCAGCTAAGGAAAAAGGTTAACTATAGCCTTAGTGTGAGAAACTATACTACCACCGAAAAGCAAATTATTTCTCTGTACTCATTTTTGTGTAAATCTGCCTTTTTTGATGTATAAATGGTGACTTGGATGACTTTGTCAAAAGTGTCTTTCGGGTTTGTTTACCACCGGTAGATGTGATTTCCCAAATATTGATGCTTTCCATTAACCACTGCTATTTTTACATTCTCCAGTACCCCTGGACCATTCTGTATTTTACATCTGTTTCGAGAATACTCCAGCATATCAATATATTTGATTGCTTGCAAAGATACCTATCAAAATAGTAAGCCAGTGCCTGTGTTTGCCCACAGGGGTGCGTCTTGACAGAGTACGTGGAGGTCGGCAGAAGTACAAACGCAGAATAGATGCAGAGAACAGCCCTTACCTGAACCCTCAGCTGGTTCAGCCAGCCAAAAAGCCATGTAAGTACAGCAGATGTGTCTGGCTTGCCAGAACACAGACTCCGCCCAGTTGGCTTTCTGTACATACACCAATGTTGGCACACACACTCTCTGAGGAGACTTCTTTTTGTTGGAGAACAGTTGGGAATAGAGATTCCAAAGGATCGTCTGTGAGGTGTAAAGGCAACTCAACTAATTGCCTTTGATTTTTTAAGAATGTCTCTGATTTCTCTCTCCTCTACCATTTGCATTTCTCATCATTTTTGGAGGCATAAGCGTATTAATGCATTGCTTATATAGTGTGGATTTTACATTTACTGGTTATCTTTATTTGCAGAGGTACATAAAATGGATCAGACGGTGGTTATTAGTTCATTGGAGCTGTTTGTTTCAGATTTCACAAGAAAGTGATTTTTGTAGTTTTCACTAACTATATGAGTTTGGCTGCTCAACCTCCCAATGAAAATACATTAGGGGCTTCATTAATTTTGGAGGTTAACACAGAAGCTAGCAATAAATTAAAACAAGAATGAACCCTACTAAAAATAAGCATAAGTTGGCAGTTCAGTTCCCTCTCAGATACCATAGGTACTGATACCAGCTTCCAGTTTTCCAAAGATCGACTGCAACCTTGCTAAAATACAACTATCCTTCTCCTTGGCATTAGCCAAAAGGAGCCCACCTCTAATTCTGATTGTCCAGTAGGGGTCACTGCTGTGCCCCATCCCTGTGAGCATATGGAAATCTGTTAAATAAATAAAGCAGACACTGCACTGTAAATGAAAGGACATTTTAGCTGTGTCAAAGGAAAAACAACCAGTTTTACATAAAATTAAAGCTTAAGTGAACATATGGCATAGTTTCCTCTTGCCTTTCCAAAAAACATTATGTTGATTATACCTTCAATTGTCCAATCTGGCATCTCCTCCTCAGCCTGCATAAGCTGTTTGGAATTCTGCAAATACAATCTAGGGCTGCATTAAGCAGATTTTGCACATTATAATAAAAAAACTTTCTGATAATACAATAAAATGCAATAAGCACTAATGCTTAATTTCATTAGAGGTTTAGTTTTCCTCAACTCAGTCATATACAGACTGCCCATTTTTCATTTATTTTATGCAAACATTGACTACAACCATTGATAATTTCCTCCATGGGAAAAAAAAAATGAACGCCGGTCCATTTGTAAGTCAACTTGATAGAGGAATATCTATCCTTTTCTGTATAAACCTGAAAAATTGGGAAGTGACTTGTCAAGTACCTTTAAGAAGATTACAGCAATTTCAGCGAGCTCCATTTGTCTGAGATAAAGAAGACTCCTAATAAATCATTACTCATTATCTAAAGGCCTCTGTGTTAATTTTCCTTAGTCCATCCAATTAGTGTGTTTTTGTAACAAACATTTATAAAACTTAATTTTCAGATCCTGTCAGATAAGTGTCAAGAGACCGTACATGGGGTTTTTCTGAAAGGTGGCTGGGGAGATTTCTGTACCCTGACTGATTATTTGTATACTACAAAGGCCCAGGAATGAGAATCGGGTTCTATTGATTCTAATTAGTCAAACATTAAATAAGATTTACCTAGAAACAGTGCTGCTGGCTATTCCATTTTCTGAGCTATGGGGATTTCTAAGCTTCTGCCGAATTTCTCAGACCCCTCAAGTCAAGTATCCACTGATGGGTAAAACAGGATACATTTTCCCTGTGCTTAAAAGAAGAGTCCTAATGTCCTTTGATTTCAATTCTGTACATTTTCCTCTTGCATTTCCCCCCCTCCCCCGCCTCGCCCAATCCTGTCTAGTGGTGCTGATAGGTTTTTGTTTTATTGTCAAAACAGTGAAAGTTAAAACTTTTCCAAGCATAACTAGAAGTGTAAGCATTGATTCTGTAGTATACACAAGAAACACACCCCTTTCTTTACAGATCCTGCAAAATCTACACAGAAGCTATGTAGTCTTTTAAAAATTATTTAGAAGCTATATTATTTTTAGTATTTTTTTCTAAACTAATATAGTATCTAATGACTATTTCCTGTCAAGTCATCATATTCCATTGAAGAATCATTGAATATCACAGCAATGACTAGTTATCTGTTAACAGTTTGAAAAAAAGTACAATTCATAGGCTATGTTAATAAACTTCACACACATATCACTAGTTTTAACTTGGGTAAGTCTCAATGTTTACTTATTGGAAAACTAAAAACAAATAGAATACAATATTTAATTCTGATACCATGAACTGTTGTCATATTGGATAAAAGAAAATTCTAAACTTACAGCAAAAGAATAAATACATAGTCCAGGAAAGAAACACAAAGATCCCTGGCATATAGAACATTGTACTATGTGGGTTTATTCTCCACTTAGAAGAAAGCATAACATGTAAAGCTTTGTATAGAGATTGAAAATCAAGCCAACAAGGAAAACCATTTTGGTAGCTGGGCTTTACAACCCTTCCATAAAACTCTCACATGCCCCTGAGCAGTGAAACACATTTGATGTGATGCTCTCCGTTTGTCTCTAGTGCTTATTTTATGAAGGATTTTTAAAACATTTATCACAAATTTCAGACAGATAAATCTAAACCAGAGAATGAACTAAGGACAACAGATGCCACAAGAGGATTAAAGAATTAGGTGCTCAGAAGGGGAGATACTATAGCACATAAGTAGGAGTATTTTTATGAGATTGGCTATATTTGGAATGTTGGGTGGAGGTGTGGGGAGGCAGGGAAAACAAAGAAATTCCTATTTAATGCATCCCACAGAGATAAAGTTATATAGTTAGTAATTCACCCAGACAGAAGGGCTCTGACCTTTGCTCTTTCAGGAGTTAAGACAATTAATGGCTTTCATACTCATTACGTGTGTGGGCATCTTTGCCTTCCCAGGATAGTCTAGTTCTATGGTTTACTATGGGTTTTGTTTTAAAACTGCTGTGTATTGTTTCATTAGCTTCCCCAAATCTGACTTAAGAATGGAAGGTCCAATCTAGATAGCATCCAAACAACAACCAAAAACAAAAACAAAAATAAAAAACCCAGTGCAGGGCAGGGCATTGTTTCATTCCAGCCAAAGCAGAGCAATTAAAGAAGAAAGGAATGCCTTCCAAGCGGGCTGCAGTGCTTGGATTTCTGATCTGATTCTTCCCCCCTGAAAACTGTTTAACACCATAAATGGGATTGCTTGAGTTTATTATTGGATATTTAATTATTACTTAAAAAATAAAAACAAAGTGCTGTAGGGTTTGTGCAAGAGAAGCATAATGCTTGTAGTGATCTTGAATTGTTCTGGTCTGATCCTGCAGATAACAAGATTGTCTCACATTTGTTGGTGGCTGAACCGGAAAAGATCTATGCCATGCCTGATCCTACTGTCCCAGACAGTGACATCAAGGCCCTCACTACACTGTGTGACTTAGCCGACCGAGAGTTGGTGGTTATCATTGGATGGGCGAAGCATATTCCAGGTATAGTTTCTGTAAAGCAAAACAACAAAAAAGGTTTCAGTGAATTTCTTGAGTTACGTAGGTAGATTTAGGCAGATTCAAATATACCTATAAGATTGCTTAAAAACCTTGACATTTTAAAAAAATCATGCTTAATTCTGAGTTTTGCCAATCTTAATGTAATCATGAACATTTACATATCTATAGAACTTTGAGTTTGGGTTAATTATATTTTATATATGAAGGTATTAGTGCATACAAGAAATTAAAAAGATTTTTTTTTTTTTTTTTTTTGCCAGTGCTGGGCTTGGACTCAGGGCCTGAGCACTGTCCCTGGCTTCTTTTTGCTCAAGGCTAGCACTCTGCCACTTGAGCCACAGCGCCACTTCTGGCCATTTTCTATATATGGGGTGCTGGGGAATTGAAGCCAGGGCTTCATCTATACAAGGCAAGCACTCTTGCCACTAGGCCATATTCCCAGCCCAAAAGAATTTTTTTAATTTGCTTCTTACTTTTAAAAATTTTTAAATTTTCTTGAGAAAAAATTCTATTTTTTTCTTGTAATTTTAAGTGTTTTTATTGTGAGCAGTAGACTTAAGATACCTTTTTGCCTTTGTAGGAATTTCTCTTTTTTTTGTTTATTGGTCTGATTATAATGAATTGCTCCTCATATTTATTTATATATGTGCTTTGGTTTGCAATTAGATATTTACTATGCATTTATGAAATCATATACAAACTATTTTAAAAAGGTAAACTTAAACTGAGATGGTAGATTTTCTCATGTGGTAATGTAGACTTAGTATTTCAAAAACAATCTATTCTTTCTTGACAATAAACATATGCCTGGTCATGAGTTTCGAGAATTTTGGTATTCCACTTGAATTAGTTTTCATTTATTTGGACTTTGATCTTCAAATACTTTCTAAACAAGTTTTGAGTGATGAGCAGTATTTTTCTGGTACAGTTAACTTACTTCTGTCTCCTTAAACTAGTTTGTCTTTATGCTTTGAATGCTACAGTAATTTCTTTAATCAAATTGATGGAAGTCCCTTTCCCAGCCCACACTGAAACCAATTTATTGGTCATGATACGCCAGCTATGTTGCTAACAGTCGTAACGAACTGTCAGGCGATATCGCAGTGGAGCTAATTTGAAGTCATTAGGTGTGCAGCGTTCAAGCGACAATTTGTTTCAGTGGTTAGGAACACAGCTGACATTTCTGAATGGCTTTGTTCCGTGCAGTTCTAGATGAGGCCAAGCAAATTGTAAACTAATTTAAACATCACTCTGTATTATACCAGCTACTTTGTCTTACACTGCTTGCTAATAAAGCACCCCAAATTAAGTCAAAACTAGTTAAATAGGTGAGCTTGAGTGTATTCTTTAGGAAATATCCTCACAGGGTTAGTGCATCTCAAGGAAGAATGGGAACTGGATCATGTACATGGGTGATATTACATCTGGATGAATAATCAGAGCTATGTGAGTTAGACAAAAAGGTATTCATCTAAAAGATGTTATGATTTTTGGGAGCTATGTCTGTGGGGATGTCTAGAATTTGTGCTTGAAAACAATGTCAGGAAAGGGTTTAAATTTAGAGAGAAGAAAACGAGTATCTGTTACACTATCCAAAACAGTTCACTAACTAGTCTAACATATGTATATATTATATACATATGTATACGTGGCATCTATATACATGTACATAGCAGCATATGCCACTTTGATGGTTTTGTATACATGCATAAAACATGTAAACACAATATATATACAAATATATATTGACTATATACTATATAATGACTATGTATTAATTTATAATATATAAGTATATAGTCATATAATGACTACATATATTTACATATATATTAATTATTCTAACACAGCGTTTCAGTCTAGGCACCACTGACACAGGGGAATCCCCAATTGTGTGTCTTATACATTATAAGAAGCTGTTTAACAACTTCCTTGGCTTCTACCCACTAGATGCCAGTAGCACCCCTAACAAATGAAAATGTCCTTAGACAGTACATATATTTGTGTATATATATATATATATACGTATATATATATATATTTGAACAAAGCTAGGTAATAGTAACTGTGGAACTGTGGCTCATACCAGTAATCCTAGATACTCAGGAGGCTGAGATTGGAGGATTATGATTCAGAGCCATCCAGGGTAGACAAGTCTATATGAGATTCTATTTCCAATTAACCAGGAAAGATGTCAGACTGGATGTATGGCTCAAATGATAGTGCAGTAGCCATAAGCAAAATCAAGTCAGAGCACAAGTCACCGAGTTGAAGCAATTAGCAACAACAAAAATCATATATATATACATAATACATATTTATTTGTGTATATTTACATACATGTATATACATATACGTGTATATGTGTATATGTGTATGCACATATATATTTGTGGACAAATTCTCAGATATACCCAGTGCCTTCAAAAAATATACAGAGCATATATAGAGCAATTTCTACTCTTGAAATTAAATTAAGACATTTCAGTTTCCCAATAAGTTATATTTGATTGAAGCATTTCAATATAAAACATTTTCATCATCATCATCATCATCATCATCATCATCATCATCACCATCCACATGTGTGTAAACATCTATGTCACCATAATTCCAAGCCATCCATTAATTCTATGAGCTTGGCTCAAATCTCCCTGATCAAAGGGATTTGTTAAGATAGTATTTTAATAACATCCAAACATGTCACAATGAAGATTTAGAAAAGTCAACAACTTCTTCTAAGCCTTGTTGTAAGGAAAAGTCAGTGATAAATTTGCAGTTCTGGCTGTGCATCCAAGTAGAAATGTTAGCTTACAAAGGGACTTGTCACAGTAACAGGACTCTGGTGACTTTTGTAAAGATGGTAACTTTAAATAACTATGAGTAAGACCGTTCGCAGTGGTGGAAACAATTGCTATACGATTATGTGCTCAGCCCTAAGCGGAGGCTTAGAATTGGTGGGGACTGACGTTATTCTCTCTCTATGGCAAATGCCAGAACCGGTCACAGTGGAGAGATGATTCACAGCTCTGATTTTCATGATGCCCAGAGGATATTTTAAATGATAGCAAGGAACGGCTTGGCTTTTCAGAAAGAGATTTGCAAAACAAGAATTAACTGCAATCCTTTATAAAGATTTTTTTGGGTTAATGTGTATACCATAGAATATTTTGGAGGGGTAGGAGGGAAAGTATGCTGGTTTAATGCCAGCATTTGTGGGCATCTGAGAATCACACAGAGCAGTGAGAAATGGGCGATAGGGAGGTAAAGGCACAGATATCAAGATTGAAGCCACATTTCTCTCTTAAATCAAAGTAAAAATCCTATTCTTGATACATGAGCCAGTTCTCATAAGTGGGGTCAGAGCCAGAATTAAAGTCACATCTGAACTAAAATTTCCTGTCTTAGTGCAAACTTCAAAACTCTTTGCTTTCCTAAAGCTTACATTAAAAGGACTCTAAAACCTAACCCTTTGCTGTCTGTGTGCTCTTCTTAGTTTGTGTAATCCCAGCACAGGCATTTCAGGTTTCACTTAAGATCAGCCTAGGAGCCATTCTGTCCGGCTCTGAAGGTGCTTTTTCCACACTAGATTCTGCTACATCAAAAGTAAAGAATTCAACAAAAGAAAATATTGAAGAAAAATGCCTGTGGAGTGGAGGATTTTTTTTTTTATCAGTAAATAGAATTAGTTGACTTACAATAATATATCACATAAATGGGAAAGTGTGTTTTTATGAAACATGACCATACTTTATCTATAGTCGAAAAAAAAAAATCTCTAGGGCTTTAGAAAATGCTTGACTTTAGTTGGAGGAGCATAAGGGTAAGAGAACAGATGATGGTGCCCTAATAGCCCTTTTTAAGAATGACAAGGCCCCACCATTAGCATCCTTTTATATCCTTGGAAATTGCTCATGCCTCGCTTTTCTGGTTCCTATCTGCCTGACTCTTTTTTATTTCTCTTTCAATTTCGTCTGCGCTCGGATAAGCGCATGCTAACACAATATGATTGAGCTGTAAAATGGAACGCTGTCGCCTCTAATCTCCTTTATGTAGATACGGAGTTCCTGCACACTCGACTTCATTCTTTCCCCATTGTTGGCCTTTTTTTTTGAGCATGGGCTGCAGAGTAATGGCAAATATCAGAGCTAGGTTTCACAGGGTGTGATAAGACGATTATCAGCCCAACAGTCAGATCTATTATTGTTCTTTGTGTTTGATTATAATAATATTATGTACTAGATCTGGGTTAACAAAATACAAAATGTGGTTGGTCAGAGGGTGCTTAAAAAATGCATAACCCATATTAGCTGACCTATATAAGTGGTTTAAATATATTTATGGATCTTTCCAGATAGCTTATTTTAAAAGATCAGAAAGATAGTACAACAATTAAAGGAATGACTGTAGGATTAAAAGCATTATTTCCTTTTTAATATGTCAAATTCCTAGGTTGCCATATTCTTAACATGCAGAACACATGCCCATTGCTCTAGTTTGGCAAACAGTTATGTTAAAATGTTGCCTAGTGTAATGGCATGGGGGAGGGGAAGGAAGGGAGGGAGGAAAAGAAGGGAGAGAGAAAGAGAGAGGGAGGAAGGGAGAGAGAACCCTATAATTTTCCTTATAACAAGAAAAGAAGATACCAAGTTCTAAAAGAAAACTACACTGGGCAGATAATAAAATAAACAGTCTTTTGGTGCTTTTAATGTCAGAAACATATCTAAAGTGGAAGAGCTAATATTTTTCATTTGTACTAAAATGATTTTCTTGTAAAAATAATTTAGTTAGGAAAATGTATACTAAAAACCATTCAGTGACTTGCCTGTTTAATGTTTTTCTCTATAGAGTTATTTAGAATTTTCTGCAGTGACAGAAATCTGTTTAGAATACGGATTAAATGATTTTTGTTTTATGGTATTAATTAATCGAAAAATACAAAATTGGATGTTTTTTGTTCATACTACTGTTTGAGATATACTAACTGCTTAAACCAATTTTATGTGGAACCCAATTTGAAAGATTAGGTTGCCCTTCAGCTACAGTTGTATGGAGTTTTTATTTTTAAATGCCTATTACTGAAGCTGGGCACCAGTGGCTCATGACTATAATTCTAGCTACTCAGAAAGCTGAGATCTGAGGATTGAAGCTTGAAGCCAGCACAGGCAGAAAAATCTGTGAGATTTCTATCTCCAATTAGCCAGCATGAAGCTGGAACTCGATGTGTAGCTCAAATGATAGGGTGTCAAAGAAAGTGTGAGTGCAAGCCATGGGGTTAGGAGTTCAAGCTCCAGTAGTGTTACACACATACATACAAATTTTATTATTAGGTGTTCGTTGGTAAAAATGCCCATTTTCAACTGGTAACACCATTTCATGATTAGGATGCATACTAAAGCACAAAATAACATGCCAAAATAATTACCACAAGATTGTTTCTATGTGTAATGTATGTGATTATGGTTTGATGTGTAGGAAGCAAGAACTGGTTGACAAACACCATATATGTCACATCTAATAGTTTATATATATGAAATTTGTGTTATTGAACCTTGATAAATATTCATTGATTAGTTGATTTAAAATGTATATAACACAAACTTGCATTGGTATTAAGAATCAACCTTCTATTCCATCTCATAGCAAAGTTTATATGTAACTTTAATTTCTACTTCACTTTGAATGAACTAAAGCATTCTAATTTCAGCCTATTTTCTCAAGATTAAGTTTTCTTTTGTTTAATTCTATTATATCTACTGTGAAGTAGTTGAGTCTTCTAGTTAAATGCAAGTAAGTTAAATATAAGACACAGAAGCTGAATAAATATGTGACCACTTAAATCATGAGTATTCAGCTATTAACAGTTTTGGGGCTTTGTATAATAAACTTTGTAAATTGTAAACCAATTTATAGATTAGAATGATTTTGAGAGTAAAATCGGAAAAAATAAGTTCAGTAATTTTTACAAGTTAATTATGCTAACCATTAATTATATTGTGAAAAGCAAATGAGAAAAAAAATACATCCAAAGTATATACCTGCATTTAATTAATTTGCAAATAAAGTATGATGTGATGTAGGTAAAGTATGACATAAATATAAAGCATTCCATGAGAATTTTTATTTCCAAAGTACTATACATATATCATTTCATTGGTGTACATATATTTATTTTTACTTTATTTACTCTTTATTGCTGTACATATATTTATTTTATTGCATATATTTTATTGCTGTACATTTTATTTACTGTACATATATCATTTTATTGTTTATCATTTTTGGAAGTCACAACTGTGTATAGTAATAGGAATCAGGAAGTGGTAACTAGGTTGTGAAAGAATTTTAGCTATCACCCAAAACTTCTTTTCTTCTCTCTCTCTCTCTCTCTCTCTCTCTCTCTCTTTCTCTCTCTCTCTCTTTTTAAAATCAGTTGTGGGGTTTGGATTCAAGGCCTGGACATTGTCTGTGAGCTCTTCATCTCAAGGCTAGTGCTCTACCACTTGAGCCACAGCACCATTTCTGGTTTTTGAGTGTGTAGTTGGAAATAAGAGTTTCACAGGGAGTTTTCTACTTGGGCTGGCTTCTAACTGTAGTCTTCAGATCTTAGGCTTCCAAGCAGCTAGGATTACAGGTATAAGCCATGGGCACCCAGCTTCCTTTATTTTACATAGCTAATTTTATTGGAAATGAAAAAGTAGACCAACAAAAACTTAGTGACCTTTTCCTGGCAGAGATCCAGTTCAAGAGACAAACCAAAGCCTGTTAAAGACGCTCACAATGAGGCATCCTCAGCTATTTAGTGCTGTGTATGGACTAATGCACTCTCTATCATACTGAATTTCCACCAGCTTTACTCCTGCTAGTTACTAGACAAAACACATTTGCCATCTCTCCATAGCTATGCTATTGTATCATTGGAAAGGAATAGTCATTTTTTAGTAATTGTTAAATATAAGTTAAATGTTTATGTATCTTTGCATGCCTAATACTATGCTAGGCACTATTGGACGATGTCCATGACAGCATCCTGAATCATTAGCTATATCTACATAAGTAAATATACCTATGGATGTACATATATTGATGGTAATCTGGGTTCACCACTGTGTGATATTCAGACTTGATATTCATCTTAGGTATGGAATTGAGCCTTCAATCTGAAATAGCTATAGTAGTCCTTTATTGCTTACAAAGCACTTTTACAAACTTTTGTTTGAAGGGCAGGTTTCTTCTTATTAGCCCTGCTTTGTAGATGACTAAACCTGAGAGCTGGGAGCTATGCATGATTCATACTGGAGAGAATGTTAGTCAGAGAGTCTGGGGGTTGTACGGAACTGAGATGGTTTTGCAAGTAGCATTTCTACATCTTTCTTCACAGTTCTCAGAACTTTCCCTGGGCTCTTGCCATTGTCCTCAATCACCTCCTATGTTCATTTTATAAAACATTTAAACAAAGGTAACATACCCAGCCTCCTTGTACATTTTGTCTGTACATTTACAACATGAAAGATGAAAGGGAAGGAGATTTTCTTACAATTGAAGGTATGCCATATTTTTCAATGAATGCAAACCAAGACCGTGGCTTGATAGTGTAACATAAACATTACTGATGATCAATTTTTTTATTAGAGTTCAAACACTTCGTTTGATTAAAAGTTTTTTTTAAATTTATTCATTAATTAAATTTTGTTGACAAGGTGTTGTGCAAAAGGGGTACAGTTGCATAATAGGGCAGTGTGTACATTTCTTGTGATATCTTACACCCTTGTTTTTCTTTCCCTTCGCTAGATCAGGTAGACATATATACAATACACAGTGTACCAAAAACATATACAGTAGCTACGTGGCATACTGATGATCAGTTGTAATGGCCAAGTCAACCACTCTTTGACTACTTGTGTAGCTCGTTGTTAAAATCCCTAAATGATGGGTTACACTGATCCAATGCTCCTGTTTCCCTAGCTATGCTCAGATTCACGGCATGTTGAATTTGATGGAAACTTACAGATGCACTGAAAAAGTGACTCATTCTAAAGACTTTCAATCACATCAAACACGTGATCTCTACTATATAGCATTAAGATAGTTTCTGCCAGCCTCTTCTTACATTTTTCCCATTGTTGCAAAAACATTTAATAAATTATGTGCCAGCCATGTGCATAGGACACACACACATAAATCCAGCTCTCAGCGTGGTGAGTGACTCAGAAAAATGGGCTTGCAGCTACACAGAGTGACAAGGTTATGACTGTCTTGTTCCAAGGAGGCCTGTGGCTATATGGAGTGAGCATGTGATGGGAGCCACAGAGACAGGCAAGAACCCATCCTAGAATACCCTGAACTTCAAGCTGGGATAACAAATTTCCAACTAATGGTAGAGAAACACCGTTATAATATTTAATTGAGACTGACCACATGGATTTTCATTTTCAAAAGATGAAAATCAGCTTAGAGAGAGAAACATAACTTACTACTTTGGAAAATAACCTTATATTCCTGGGTTTTGAGGATTTTCTCTTTGTCTTAGGTTCTAAAACACATTGTCAGTTGCAATCAGTCGCATGGTCATTGCTAAGCTCTTTCAGAAGCTTGAGACAAACTGAAGTCTGCCAAAGATGATGAGACAGACCATTGACCTCCTATAGACTAGCCTAGTCTCTGCCTCCTTTCCTGGTGTTCTTTTTAGTAGAGAAGATGTTGCCTCGAACTTCTAGGATCTTTTCAAATATACTTGATAAGTTGCAGAGAAAAAACTGTTTGGGTCTTGTGGGAAAATCGTTACCAAAAAGCTGGCATAATTAGTATAATCCACATATGCTCAAATGTTTGATTAAAATGTTTTCATCTCTAAACACCATGGAGAGAGGAATACAGAGCGAGAGGCAGGGAGGGCTTTGTTTATTCCCCCTGCTCTTTCCTGACCCTTTCCCCAACACTAGTGCCACTTCCCTTAGTGGCTGGTGGCACTTTTTCCCCTGCGTCCCCCTTTATCTGGCTCAGCCAATCTCCAAATGAATGCATGTCTATCCTGGACCTGGCTTTGACACTCTGGATATATTGATTAATAGTTGCCCTAAGCTCCTTTTAGCAAATCAAATTTTCACTTTTAGCAAGGATTTCGCCTCTGATTTATTCAGCAAAGTGAAATGCACTAAATTGACTTTGACATTCAGGGAAAATGGCTGAAAAACAAAGAGCAAAGGAAAGAGATATAAATTGTATGGCAGCTGTTGAGTTCAAACATCAGAGAAATAGTTTTCTACAGAATTCCTACTCATTGAAAAGTACGTTTACGCACAGAAAGATGTGATTTCTTTTAAAAAAAAGAAATTCTGAATTTTCTTTTGGGAGAAAAACTCAGTATTTCTTAGTTTATTAAAACATGTCATGTATGAACTTTGCTATAGTAAAATATTTTACTTGACATTTTCATACATACACTTAAGGCACTTTGGTCAGATCCATCCCTGCTATTATACTTTCTTGTCCATTCTTCTTCCTCTCTTTCTGCCTCCCTAGTCTTCCCTCTTTTGCTTTGATGACCTTGGTTATATTTTCTCCTGGATTCCTTAAATGAGAGAAAGCATGTGCTACTCATCTTTGTGAGGTTGATTTATTTGTATGTGGATATTTGTGTGTATACTTATTTGCATGTATACATATATTTGTATATAGATATATGTGTGCATTGTGTGGATGTGCATATATGTATATGTATGCCTACATATGTGCATATTTGTTCTAAAGAATGATGCTTTCTTATTACAATCAGGAGACTTTGAAATAACTTTGGAGCTTATATCTCAGTATAGAAAAGCCATGTGTCTTTGATCATCTGTGTGTTTTCCTCTAAGAATACCACCCTGGGTTGTGTTCCTTTTTGAGACTGAATCAGTTTGCCTCCTCTTTACTCCAAGGGTCAGTGGATAAGTAACCACCAAGTTTAGGAAACAAAAGTGTGGTTTTTGGTATGTGGAAAGAAGTGGTGTGGTGTGGTTGAAGAAAGATGGGAACAGGGCTGAGCTGAGCTTTCTGTGGGCCCTTGGGGGAGAAATTCAAGGCATGAGGAATATCAGGGAATTTATTTGTTATATATGGAGATATAATAGACTGTTGCATGACCTATGCCTAGGGATTTTCTGAGTAATAAGAGGAGCAAAGGAAGGGGAAAGCTGTAGCTGAGAATTCCTGTTCATTCCCTTCTTTCTTCGCTAGTATGAATTTTCCTTATTAATTGTAGACAGTATACATGCAGTACATATATGTATTATTAAAGTTCCACACCCTTTAACTATATATTTCTTATTATTCTCTTCCCTTTGTCTTTACAAAAACATCTATCAGTATTCATGGTTACTGAAATCCAATGACACTCACTATTCATCTCAATAATGCTTTAAAAATCAATTTCCTTTAATGCAGACTCGGTACTGAACTCAGGGCCATAAGCTTGGTAGTCAAGCCCTTCTTGTACCACTTCAGCCATTCTCTCTGTCCCAGATCACATAGTATCTTGATACTCTACCAGTGAGTCCTCATCACCATACTCACATGGGCTTGTTATTTCTCTAAAATGATACAGCTTCCCTAATGGAGGTGTGGCTCACATGGTAAGGTGATAGCTCTCAGCAAGAAAGCCAAAGGAGAACAGGAGGCTCTGAGTTCAAGCCCTGATATTACCATGCTCGTGCTTGCCGACACACATATACACACAAACACACACACTACGATGCATCTTCTTCCCCAATTCACCCCACTATTCTACCCTCGGAAATTACCTCAATTAGAAGAATTCAATAAAACTCTTTTAACCTGTCAAAATCACTTTGGTGGACGGAACTTTCTAAGCTGTTTGTTGTTTCACAGAGGAACACTACTCTTTGCTTTTATTTATAAGTACTTTGGTTTTCCTTAAAGAAGAAAGAATTTCCTTTTCCCAGATATAAATATAATTTCTTTGAAGTAGGAGTATACAATATTTACTTTTTTGAATTCATTTTTTGCCCAACGATTATTTTCCCTATAGCAAGAGTCATGATTAGTGTTCATGGCATGTAAACTGTAAACAAGGGCATTGTGTCATTTTTGGTTTGCACCTGGCTCTCGAATGGTACCATTCAATAGCATTTCATGTGATTTAAAAAGTGTTATTGTAGGGACCTGATGGCTCACACCTGTAATCCTAACTACATAGGAGGCTGAGATCTGAGGATTGCAGTTTGAAGCTAGCCCAGTGAGGAAAGTCCCCAAGAATCTTACCCCCAATGAACCAGCAAAATGCTGGAAGTAGAAGTATGGCTTAAGTGGTAGAGCACCAGACTTGAGTGAAGAAGCCAAGTAAGAGCTCAAGACCCTGAGTTCAAGCCCCAGTACCAACACACACACACACACACACACACACACACACACACACACACACACACACACACACCCCACGTATGATTGCATGCAATTTAGTCTAAGAGAAAAACTGAATGCATATATCCTTCCCCTTGGTAATCCTAAGAGCCACTGTCAGTTCAATTTAGTGAATCCAATCTCTATTAAGCCATAACTTTGCTTCTAATAAGGAAATTATATTGCCATCACCACAATCAGCATGAAGCCTTCCCCACAGTTTGTTAATTCTATATAATGAAGAAGAGAGAAAGGACCCATTTCTTCAACTGTATTTAGATTAAGCAAGCTGATAACTGAATGTGTAGGTCAGCATCAGAGAATCATCTGAGCCCAATTAAATACCATCACTTTAAAGGGGGGTGGGGCTGGTCCTGAAGAGCAGCTACCTCCTCTCTGTGTGGGAGAGACTTCACACCTGCTTAACCTACATTAGGAAAGGATTAATTACCTGAGGTGCTGGCCCCTCTACCAGTCAGCACGTTTGTGGCCAGGCACATGGTGGCCTGGGCTGCTGAGGGAGGGAAGTATGGGGAACAGCTGGGGGTTCCCAGACAGAATACCTCCAAACACAGTCAGCACTTCAAGAAAAGCAGAATCAAGCTTCTTATATCTTGCGATTTGACTGTGTCCAGGCAGAGGCCAATCTATGCCAGGATGTCTTGAGCACAAATGCTGTTCACTTGAAAGAGGAATTACACACCCACAGGCTGTTTCAACGGTCAGGCTTCTCAAATTAACCTCTATTTTGGTGGAAACAAAAACATGGAACAATTGGCTTAAGATCATTTACACTTATTTCTGTGACTACTGCTGTTTTGAAATAAAAATTTTTGAAAGCTTTTTAAAAAGGTACTTCCTATTAAGAAGCATGCCTAGCAGAAGCTATGAGACACCAGTTTTAAATATGTAGAAAAATATCAAAGCAAGATCTTTTACCCCCCAAAAATCAATTCTGAGGCGTTAAAAATGGAACAAACCTTAGAGATCATATATTAGAGCTCTGAATTTTAAGAAGAGGCACTATACTGTAGTGTACAGTGTTTAGTCTTTGAAGTTAGGGTCCCTGGTTGAAATTTGGGTATTATTTTATACCACCAACTCAGTTTACATACATGTAAAGCATATACGTATAATTATGTAAGCATAGTAATACCTTCTTCATAGGTTGTTAGGAAAATTCTATGAGGTAATATAAGCAAAGTACTGAGTACAATCTTGCATTTACTGTTTTATGTTGGCACTGCGGCATGAAGTCAGGGCCTGGGTATTATCTCTCAGCTTTTTTTCTGTCAAGACTGGTGCTCTACCACTTGAACCACAGCTTCACATCTGGCTTTTTGGTGGTGAATTATGGATAAGAATTTCATGGGCTCTCTTGTCTGGGCCAGCTTTGAACCTTGATCCACAGATCTCAGCTTCCTGAGTAACTAAGATTCCAGACATTAGCCACTGGCACCTGGGTTGCATGTGTTTTTAAATGTTCAATACATGTTAAATGTCATTACCTGAACACTGATTTGGGGTAAAGACACTTAGTATTAGGAAAGTTATAGAAGGCCACAAGCTAGTGAGAGATGAAGTTGGGACGAAACTGCATGTGTTTCAGCTCCAAGTTTGACACTAATGATAGTTAGCAATGTCACTAATGAGTTTTTGGACAAATACTGTAGAATTTTAGGCACAATAATAGAGAGTAGTGGGTCTGTGTTTTACACATTATATTACATGACAGAAAAGCCTATATCTATATCACGCATCTTGAAGATAGACTCATTGTAGTATTAACATTCTGGAAAGGTTATTTTGATGGATTAAGCAAGTTGTCTATGACAAATGTTAAGAAAGAAGCCAAGTTTTATTCTTTAACATAGCCTGCTGTATGGACTGGAAATGTTAGGTCAGGTCCTTTTTGGAAGGATTGTTAGTCTATGTATGTGCATTGGAATCCTTTCATCAGGGGACTAGAGAAGAGACAAATCTCTTCTTTGGGCTCCAGATTGGGAAACATGGACAATGACCCAAAGTGAGAATTACCACAGCTCTGCATACAAGGGCTAAGAAATCTAGATAATATGATAACACATTCTGAATTTGTAAGATGTGCCTATGTTTTTGTTTTTGTTTTTTGCCAGTCCTGGGGCTTGGACTCAGGGCCTGAGCACTGTCCCTGGCTTCTTTTTGCTCAAGGCTAGCACTCTGCCACTTGAGGCACAGCGCCACTTCTGGCCATTTTCTGTATATGTGGTGCTGGGGAATCGAACCCAGGGCCTCACGTATATGAGGCAGGCACTCTTGCCACTAGGCCATATCCCCAGCCCTGTGCCTATGTTTTTATCGTTATTATAAAGTTGAGGTACAGAGGGGTTGCAGATACATAAGTCAGGTAAAGAGAACATTTCAGACAATGTCATCCCTTCCCTCTTTGTATGCCAGTTTTTCCCTTCAAGATGTGCCTATTCTGTGAAGCATTTTTTATCATGACTGTCAGCACTGATGCTGTCTTTGAAGCAACAATCTCTATCTCATTTGGTTAAAATTAGCTTGTGAATAAATCCATTGGTTTTAATTTGCTGGGCAGTTCTCTGACCAACTGCACACAATGAAAGAAGGTCTTCACATGTCTGTATTGACCATGCAATTTTAACTCAAACTGCAAAGGCAATTCTATATAGCGACATAGAATTATTTATTGTTTATTTGACTCTGTCCATGCTGTATTGGCAAAGTTGAAGGCTTGAGTTTGGGAGGTTCCTGGAGATTGTACCCAGGTCACTGAGGATGCTTAGCATGCATTCTATTCCAGACCTTGACTAAATTATGGGTGCAT